>NC_048269.2:9678561-10292324 GCF_005286985.2 Setaria viridis
GTGGGCCCGGATGAGTCCGACCCCCTACGCCCAAGGTCGGGCGAGATGGAGCCTTGCGGTGAGGGGTCGGGCGTACCCGACCCTGGGACCGTGGGTCGGGCGAGGTGGAGTTCCATCATCGAGGGGTCGGGCGTGTCCGACCCCAGGACCCTGGGTTGGGTGAGACGGAGCGAGGTGCTACTTTCCCATGCCGGGTCAGTAGTAATCGTCATTACCGCAGGCGGGCCTGGGCTTTCATGATTGTTTGTGTTAAGGGGTATCAGGAGGTCATTAATATTTCCCTCCAACAAATATGTATTGCCAGTAATCTTTCTTGGGAATATGATTGTAGCTGAATAAAATATGCCCCTACATCCGAATGTGGGGATTTATAGTGCCACAGGGGCACACCGGCCAAAATTAGGTGCCCACCCCAAGGTCAAGGACTGGCGGAGCCACGAAGGCATGCTGACTAGAATTAGGTTTCTAGCCCCTGAGGATGAGGATTGGCGGAGCCGCGGAGGCATGCTGACTAGAATTAGATGCCCAGTCCCCAAGGATGAGGACTGGCGGAGCTATTGAGGCACGCCGACTAGAATTAAGCACCCAGCCCTCGAGGACAAGGACTGGCAGAGCTGCGGAGGCACACCGATCAGAATCAGGTGCCCAGCCCCCAAGGATAAGGACTGGTAGAGCTGCGGAGACACGTCGATCAGAATCAGGTGCCCAACCCTTGAGGATGAGGTCTAGCGGAGCCGCAGAAGCATGCCGATAAGAATTAGGTGCCCAGTCCTTGAGGACGATGACTGGCGGAGCCGTGGAGGCACGCCGACCAGAATTAGGCGCCCAGCCCCTAAGGATGAGGACTGGCGGAGCCACGCTAACAAGAATTAGGTGCCTAGCCCTCGAGGACGAGGACTGGTGAAGCCGGAGAGGCACGCCGACCAGAATCAGGCGCCCAGCCCCCAAGGATGAGGACTGGTAGAGCCACGGAGGCACGCCGATCAGAATCAGACACCCAGCCCCCGAGGACGAGGACTAGCGGAGTCATGGAGGCACGCCAACTAGAATCAGCCTCTGAGGACAAGGACTAGCAGAGCCACAGAGGCATGCCGACTAGATTAGGCGTCCAGCCCCCGAGGACGAGGACTAGGGAGCCGCAGAGGCACGCTGACCAGAATTAGGCGCTTAGCCCTGGAGGACAAGGACTGGTGGAGCCGTGGAGGCACGCCGATTAGAATTAGGCACCCAGCCACCAAGGATGAGGACTAGTGGAGCCGCGGAGGCACATTGATCAGAATTAGGCGCCTAGCCCAGGAGGACGAGGACTGGTGGAGTCGCGGAGGCACGCCGACCAGAATCAGGCGCCCAACCCCCGAGAACGAGGATTGGTGGAGCCACCGAGGCATGACAACTAGAATCAGGTGTCCAGCCCTCGAGGATGAGGATTGGCGGTGCCATAGAGGCACGCATACAAGAATTAGGTGCCCAGCCCCCAAAGACGAGGACTGGCGGAGCCACAAAGGCACGCATACTAGAATTAGGTGCCCAGCCCCCGAGGACGAGGACTGGTGGAGCTGTGGAGGCACGCCGACCAGAATTAGGCGCCCAGCCCCGAAGGATGAGGACTGGCGGAGCCGCAGAGGCATACCGACCATAATCAAGAGCCCAACCCCTGTGGACAAGCATTGGCGGAGTCGCGGAGGCACGCCGCTAAAAGCACAATGGAAAAACCCGCAGATTTCATCCCTCACATGTGGCGCTAACGGAAAAACACACAAATTTCACCCGGCATGTTGCGCAACAATAACGGGAGGCCCACAATTTCCATCCGCAGGTTACGCTGGCATCCTCCTCAAAAACGTGAGGGGTCACAGAGCCATTTTCACTTCTATCTTGAACACTCACAGCGCCAATGCCAAAATCCACTTAGCACTTCGCTGCCGCGCTCGCTTACCCTAGGCCGCACCGCCACAATCCCCGTTCTGCTCACGCACATTCCGTCGCCTCCGCTCGAGCCATCGCGCCGCCATCGCTAGAGCATAAGGAGTCCAACAAAGGTTGGCATAAGGAGTAGTTTATCATTGCTAATCAGCAGCCCGAGCTGCCGCCACGCATAGGGTACAGGCTAGTGGTGATGCTCGAGTGGTCGAACCAGTTGACCTTGGAGCAACAGGTCCAAATGAATGAGCTGCTGACGAAGATTGCTGACTTAAAAGCACAGGGACTGACAGCTGGGGCCACCAGTATCAACTTCAGTAAGAGGCCGATGCAACTAATCAAACACCAAGTGCACCCAGCATATAAATACTCGGGGCTAGAAGATCTAACCTGGGATGTCCAGTGCAAGGTGCCTAAGGCCCAAATCATCAACAGGGTGTCCGAGTTCTTCGGGGGCGTGATCACGAATAGGAATTGCCCCAAAGCTTACTCGTTCAAGAGGCCGCCATCAAACCCGGTGTTGACGCCAGATTTCGTCACTAATAGAATCGGCGCCAAGAAGAGAGGGAATCGGAGGAGCACAGTTGGGAATCGGCCAAGTGGTGCTACAGTGTGAGATCGGCCAGTGACTTCTGTTTCGTTTCGGGTCGAATATACCAGAGTCCCAATCGGTAGCCTTTTGCCGATGAGGAGTCGGCCGATTAGGAGGATGGATTAATTGGGCCTGTATGGGCTTGGAAAGGAGTAGAGGGGTAAGATGGAAATCAGCCCACGAAGCGTGGAGTAACCAACCTAGCACGAATCGTGCTTGTAGATATTCGTTTTCTGTTTGAATTAGGGATAGAATTCTAGTCGGTTAAGAAGTTATCTGTACGGGGCTATAAATAGCTACCTTTGTAAATCTATAATCATCAACCAATCAATACAACAAGCTACTTTTTTCCTCGTACTTACTTTCAAGCGACTTCGCTACCACTTTTCTCTTTTCCACGAGTTCGTACGGGTTGGCAGGGCTGCATCATCTTGATCTCCGGCCGATTCTGTAAGTTCCGTTTATCGAGTAATATCTAAGCTTTAACTCCGGGCGTATCGCTGTTGTTTCGTTTAGATTTATTCACTAGTTATCGATATTTTCTAGATTCATAGGTTTTTACCTGTTTTTCTAGTTTTTTATCACCAGTTATCCAGCTAGGAATCGGTAGTATCGGCTTTCTTTATTTCCTATCGTTAGATTCATCTATTGCCGATTAAGATCTGTTCCTAGTGTTGTTAGCATAAGCTTTGTACCGATCACTTTAGCGGTTTCCTGTCTACAAGGCTACAGAGATCAGGCTGTCTTATAGCCGATTTCATTACCACAGTAAATCGGCCGAGTCGCCGATAAACTCTCTCGATCGGAAACTTAGCCGATCGTGATTTCTGGACCTGACACGTGTTCTTCCTTGCCAATCAACAGGTCAGATTGGCTGGCACGCCGCGCGAAACACACCAGGGCATTCACCCGAACAGGAGCTAAGCAGATTCTCCCGGGTCATGTGTCGGTCGCTGGGATTCGGTTGACCGATTTCTAGCGCCAACACACTTTTGGCACGCCTGGTGGGACCAATACAACCGCCGTTATGTCGAAAGCTGCTGAGGTCTCCGAAGATAACGTCATCGAGGTGACGGAAGCAGATCTGAAGGACGACCAGAAAGAAGATCTGGACAAGTATATGGCACAGTTCCGGAAAGCTTGCCGGAAGTCTTTCAGTCGCTCCAGAAGCAGGGAGACTATCAAGAAGACTCCGTTCCCTGCTCCCCGCCAGATCACGATTTCTGAAGATTCGGATAAAATGTCCGATATGATTCAACAGTCTATTCATCACGCCTTCATTGATCAGTCCTCGGTACTTTCCAACATGGTGCACAACGCTGTGGTCAACTCCTTCGTTGGTGGGGTACCTCAAGGGTATAGGGGACCAACATATTTTCAGCCGATTCCACCAAGTCAGGCTTATCCGAATTCGGCTTCACAGCCGATTCAATTTTCTGTCGGGAGTTCAGGCGCTTCTGCATCATCAACTCCTTTGGGATATGGCTCTATCCAGCTGTCTTCTGCACCATTCCCTCCAGTCAGCCCATCACCCTGGGGGGGCACCATCAGCCACGGCCGGTCTGAATCAATCGGCCAGTCAAGGGAACCCACCGTTCCAGGCATCTTTTCAGGCGGCCATTCGGCCGACCATACCATCATACCAGCCTGTCGCTCCAGAGATCAACAAGACAGCAGAGCTCATGTTATATGATGAAACGAGTGGTTCATTCAAACAGCCGACCTTTACCACACATCCGGCTTACACTCAAATACCACCTTTCAATCAGCCTCCATTTATTCAGCCTCCGATTTACCAGCATGTGCCGACGCCTCCGCCAATAATTCACCAGCAACAGCCAGATTGGTCGGCACGTATTGCGGAGGTAATGCAGGAACAATTCGGCTTGAAGCCGAAAGTGCAAACTTATACCTACAGAACACCATACCCGTCTACATATGACTTATTGCCGTTCCCCCATCGGTATAAAGTTCCTGATTTCACTGAATTTTCGGGGATGGATGATACTTCGACCGTAGAGCATGTGAATAGATTCATCATCCAATGCGGAGAAGCAGCTAAGCAAGACGCCCTACGGGTACGGTTGTTCTCGTCATCTCTGTCTGGTTCGGCCTTTCAATGCTTCACGACATTACCGCCAAACTCGATTATTACATGGGCCGATTTAGAGAGACAGTTTCACAAATACTTCTACGCTGGGGTACATGAGATGAAGCTGTCCGATTTGACTAGCCTCAGGCAAAGGAGTGATGAGCCGATATCCTCGTATATACAGAGGTTTCGGGAAATCAGAAACAAGTGCTACTCCCTGGCTCTAACCGATGCGCAGTTGGCCGATATAGCTTTTCAAGGCCTTCTGCCCCACATTAAAGAAAGATATGCTTCACAGGAGTTCGAAAGTCTGAGCCAGATCGTTCACCGATTATCTGGACAAGAGGTACATCCTTTCGATCCGCGGAGGAATTTCCAGAAGAAAGTGGCGTTCCTTGCAGAGTTAGAGGATGAAGAAGATGTTGAAGTCGGACTTGCGGAGTGGATCAAGGGGAAGAAGCCGATATCATGCCCATTCGGCAAAAAGGAGCCGGAAGCATTCGGTTTTGACATAACTAAGGCCGATAAAATCTTCGATCTTCTCCTCCAGGAAGGGCAGATTAAACTCTCACCATACCATACAATACCTTCTGCCGAACAATTAAAAAAGATGAAGTATTGCAAGTGGCACAATGCCACATCCCATGATACCAACGAGTGCAAGATCTTCAGGCAACAGATACAGTCGGCCATTGAGCAAGGCAGACTTAAATTTGAAGTGCCAGCAAAATCGGTCAAGCCAATGAAGATTGACCAACACCCCTTTCCTACCAACATGGTTGATACGGGGAAGAATTCACTCCAAACAATGTCCGAATCGGCCAAAAAGAGTGGCGCTGTCGATCCCAGAAATCAAGCTACGCCTGAAGATGTCAAGGGGAAGCGACGGATAGAGGACGACGATGGTGAGTTAGAAGGGCCACGTATTACTTCCCAGTTCCTGCTCCAGAAGTACCAACGTCAGCATGAACGCTCAAGGTCCCGAGAAGAAGCAATGCGTCGGCACGAGGAGCACTGGAGATGCCCGTTCTTCATTCATGGTTGGGAAAATAACCTCAGGTTGCCTTCGGCCGATACTTGCCCAGAATGCAACGGTCCTTATCGTGGCAATCGGCTGTTCAACAGGTCTCGTTCCAGAGACGGAAGGCCAGAACCGATCAGCAGGAATTGGCGCGACCAAGATAACCAGCGCCCTCCCGTGCGTGATCGGCTGGGGGGCAGAAGTGACCGATATGATCGGTCGGGTGATAGACGCCATGATAGGCAGGGGGGCAGGACCGACCAACATGACAAGTCAAATAACAAAGCCAGCGTTCACAGCCGGCTCGAGGAGATGGCCGATGCTCGGGTGACGGATGAAAACCCGTTAGGACGCGAACCGGAGTGGGAACGCGCCAGGTCAGAGGGAAGACCAGTAAACCCCAGGTGGTGCCCTGACGGATTGACCAAGTCTCAAAAACGAAGAATCCAACGTCTCCACCAATGGGAACAGCAAGAAGAGGAACAACAGAGCACGGCTGATAAGAAGGAAGGGAGGCCTCAGGTGTGGCGCCCTAAAAGGAACGATAAAAGGGACGATGAATCGGCAGGTGACGAGTCGGCGGCTGAGATCGGCATGGTTTTCATACTGCCGATGGAATTCATGACTCCCGCCGATCAACAGGACGTATCAGCAATAGAAGAACAGACAGCGCGGTTGGCTTTGGAGCCAATGATGGCTACGTTCGAGAAGCCCGAAGATGATGAACGACAACATATGAAGGCGCTGTTCCTTAAAGGGCATGTTGACGGCCGCCCCCTTACTAGATTAATGGTAGACAGAGGAGCTGCAGTCAACATCATGCCGTACGCCGTACTCCGGAAACTCGGGAAAAGCGACGACGACTTGACCAAGACAGACATGATGCTTAAGGACTTCGAAGGCAAGGTGTCAAACGCTCGCGGTGCTCTCTGCGTCGACCTCACCATCGGCAGTAAGACCCTTCCTACCACTTTCTTTATTATTAATGGTAAGGGATCCTACAACATGCTACTGGGCCGAGACTGGATACACGCAAATTGCTGCATCCCGTCAATAATGCATCAGTGCCTCGTACAATGGGTCGGTGATAACATCGAGGTTGTCAAAGCCGATTCCGCGTACAGCATTGCAGCAGCCGACACGCAGCAGTGGAGCTGCGAAACCGTCAGGTGCATATCAGGCAGAGTGTGGGAGACCGAGACCGATTTCCTGAAGGTCACCGATTTTGGCCTACAGCCGATCCGAGCAGTCGGCTCCGAAGACTCAGAATAGATGGATCAGTTCACCCGAGAAGATGGGAAGCTAGGGCACGGGTTCACGTCGGCCGATTCATTGGAAATGATAGATTTAGGCGATGGTACCAAACCAAGGCCGACTTATATCAGTGCAAATTTAGATCCAGAGTACATGTGTAAATTGACAAATTTATTAAAGGAATTTAAGGATTGTTTTGCTTGGGAGTATCACGAGATGCCCGGTTTAGACCGATCCATTGTTGAACATCGGCTGCCCATAAAACCGGGGTCTCGGCCGTACCAACAACCCGCACGGCGCTGCAATCCTAAAATACTACCAGACACAAAAGCTGAAATAACTCGGCTAATCGAAGCAAAATTTATTCGGCAATGTCGTTATGCCGAGTGGATTTCTAACATCGTACCAGTATACAAGAAAAATGGGAAGCTACGCGTTTGCGTTGATTTCAGGAATCTTAATCAGGCCACACCGATGGATGGTTACCCCATGCCAACGGCCGATGTACTGATCGACGCTGCCGCGGGGCATAAAATCATTAGCTTCATGGACAGAAACGCCGGGTACAATCAAATACTTATGGCCGAAGAGGATATACCCAAAACGGCCTTCAGATGTCCAGGCCACCTTGGTTTGTTCGAGTGGGTGGTGATGACTTTCGGCTTGAAGAACACTGGCGCTACATATCAGAGAGCTATGAATTACATATTTCACAAACTCATTGGCCTTCTGGTAGAAATCTACATCGATGATGTCGTGATCAAGTCTAAAGGTCACGAAGAACATCTAGCCGATTTGCGAAAAGTGCTAGAGTGTACCAAAAAACACGGTCTCAAGATGAATCCCAACAAATGTGCTTTCAGCGTATCCGCCGGACAGTTCTTAGAATTCATGGTACACGAACGAGGCATAGAGATCAATCGGAAGACCATAGCGGCCATCAATAAAGTCATGGCCCCACAGAACAAAACCGAACTGCAGTCTCTAATCGGCAAGGTGAATTTCATCAGAAGATTTATATCTAATCTATCTGGACGAATTCAGGCGTTTGCGCCACTTCTGAAGCTAAAGCCGGACCAGGAATTTATATGGGGAGAAGAGCAGCGCAAAGCATTGGAAGATATCAAGCAGTACTTGGTCTCACCACCAGTGTTGGTACCCCCTCAAACTGGTAAGCCATTTAAACTGTATTTATCAGCCGATGAAAAAGCTATTGGGTCGGCTCTAGTCCAGGAGTTTGAAGGCAAAGAGCGGGTAATTTATTACGTCAGTAGAAGACTCCTGGATGCTGAAACAAGATATCCTCCGGTAGAGCGTTTGTGCCTGTGTCTTTACTTCTCATGCACCAAACTCAGGCACTATCTACTGTCGGCAGAATGTGTAGTCGTATGCAAAGACGACGTAGTAAAATACATGCTATCGCTGCCGATATTGAAAGGACGAATCGGCAAATGGATCTTAGCTTTATCAGAATTTGACCTGCGGTATGAATCGGCAAAAGCCGTCAAGGGTCAAGTCATGGCCGATTTCGTCGCCCAGCACTGTGGACCGGAGATTACCTTCGTGGAACTGGCGCCTTGGCAATTATTTTTCGACGGGTCATCATGCGGGGTCGGATCAGGAATCGGCATCGTTCTCATATCGCCTCGGGGGGCAAGCTATGATTTTTCTCTGCCGATAGAAACCGCCGCTCGTAACAATCAACCGGAGTACAGAGCTGTATTAAAAGGCTTACGACTATTGAGAGAAGTCAAGGCCGATTCTGTTGAAGTCTTCGGAGATTCTATGCTTATTGTGGATCAACTGACCGGAAGGGCTGAGTGCAAAGATGACGTATTAAGAATTTACTACGAAGATTGCTTACAGCTCTTAAAAGAATTCAGATCGGCAGTAATCGAGCATGTTCCAAGGGACCGCAATGAAGAAGCAAACAAACTCGCCCAGCACGCATCTGGGTATCGGCCGATTCTGGGCGCTATGGCTTTAGAACTCGCAGCCGACGACTGGCGTAAAGAAATTGCCGACTACCTGAGGGATCCGTCTAAAAAGGTGGAGCGACGAGTACGTTTTCATGCCACCAAATACGTACTGCTCGAAGATGACTTGTTCTACCGAACGATTGACGGAGTCCTTCTCAAATGCCTTGGGACAGAAGAGGCCAAAACTCTAATGGGAGAAATCCATGAAGGGGTATGTGGAGCACACCAATCGGCACATAAGATGAAGTGGATGATCAGGAACAACGGGTACTATTGGCCAACAATCCTCGAAGACTGTTTCAAATATTATAAGGGTTGTCAAGAGTGCCAAAAATTTGGAAACGTCCAGCGCGCACCCGCATCGGCCATGAATCCCATCATTAAGCCATGGCCATTCAGGGGATGGGGAATAGATCTTATCGGCCAAATTTACCCACCATCAAGCAAAGGGCATAAATTTATTCTGGTGGCTACTGATTACTTTACCAAATGGGTAGAGGCTATCCCGTTAAGGGCCGTGACGTTGGCTATCATGGCCGACTTCGTGAGAGATCACATCGTTTACCGATTCGGTATTCCTCAGACTATAACAACCGATCAGGGAACAATGTTCACATCGGGAGAATTTGAGGAATTTACGACCGATATGGGAATCAAATTGTTAAATTCTTCTCCATACTACGCCCAAGCCAATGGTCAGGCGGAATCCTCCAATAAAGGGATAATCAAATTGATCAAAAGAAAAGTCGAGGAACAACCGAAGAAGTGGCATCTATGTTTAACAGAGGCCTTATGGGCGTACCGGATGGCTTGTCATGGGGCTACTAAGTTGTCTCCCTACCAATTGGTGTACGGTCACGATGCGGTGCTTCCATGGGAGTCAAGGGCAGGATCGAGGCGTATTTCGCTCCAGGACCAGTTATCGGCCGATGATTACTCATCACTTATGAAAGGGGAACTTGACGATTTGGCTAGCCAACGATTGAGGGCCCTGATAAGCATTGAAGAAAATAAAAAGAGAGTAGCCAGGTGGTACGATAAGAAGGTCAAAGTCAAACAGTTTTTCCCCAGGGACTTAGTATGGAAGTTAGTGTTGCCGATCGGGTCGAAAGATCCTAAATTCGGAAAATGGTCCCCTACCTGGGAAGGGCCGTATAAAATCGGCAGATGCGCTCCAGGAAATGCTTACATTTTGGAAATAATAGAAGGAGAAGAATTTACTAGAGCTCTAAACGGAAGGCACTTGAAAAGATACTACCCTAGTATATGGGTCGGAGCGTAAGAAATTGACCGTGACACGATCGCACATAACCGGTACAAATCGGTTTAGACAATTAGCCGACACAAATCGGTTCAAATACATAGTCGACCGGATCGGCCGATTACATTCATTCGGTGTGGGCGACGGGTTACATGGCCGACAAAACATTAGTCGCCCTTAGAACAAAAAATACAAAAAAACAAACTAGTCATTCTTCTTCTTGGACGCCTTCCCGTTCCGCTCCAACTTGTTCACGACACGGAGTCGTGAAGTCTCTGCCACCGCGAGGACGACTGGCCGAGGAAGCAGACGGTTCCTGTCAGTGGGAGGTCGCCGGCTGCCGTTCCTCTCCATGAAGTCCAAGATCGTGCGGGCTGCCGTGGCAACGTCATCTTCAAGATCGTCATGATGATGGCCCCTGACGGTTGGAGATCGGCGATTACTTTCACTCACCACGAAATCCAACACCACACGAGCTTCCGCAGTAATATGGTCTTGGAGTTCCTCTCGGTGAGCCAGGATCAGCGCCTTGTCCTTTGACGTTAACGGGTCCTCGGAGTGAATGCACTCAATGGCGCGCACGAGCTCGGGGCTAAGACGTTGAGGCTGAAACAGAGAAGGAATAAGAAGGAATGTTCTATCCCTAGGATCTAAGGGAAGGTAAAGGTCAGGACTTCACCTGGTTAACAGAAGAAGAAGACGACGATGCCATGGCAGAGAAGTTGTACCGACGAAAAGAAGAAGAGAAGTAAACCGAGAGCCAGGTTGGTGCTATCAGGAGTAAGCACCGAGGTCGGTATTTATGGAAAAAATGCGTGGAAATCTGGTAAGGCCACGTCCCATCGGTAATAAGAAGGCAGTAAATAGAAAGGGCGTCACAAGGGACGGTCAAAGAAGATAGTAAATGTTCATACAAAACGGTCAGTGTTTTACAGATTACTCAGAAGGGTATCGATAGCCGTGATGGCCCGACGCCGGATCTGATCGGCAGAGTCAAGAACCCGTTGGTCTTCTTCCGCCGATCCAGGGACCTCCGATGTGCTACGATGGAGTCTCAGGGCCTCATGAGCAAAGCGCTGCCTCTCCCGTGTCAAATCGGCAATAACAGAGGGTAACTCTTGGAATTTGTTCTCTTCGGCACTGATTGCCTTGGTCACTTGTTCCATCTCCTTGGCAAGCTCCGCCCTCCGACGCTTGAGGCGGTCTATCTCACCGATGATCGCCGGGCGGGAATCTTCTAGAACATGGATACGCCGATGCGCCTCTTGAGCCTGACGCTTGAAAGCGTCTTCCTCTTCGCGAGTCTTGGCCAGCTTGGCGCGATCGGCCATGTGACGAAGGGCTCTGAAGACTGGGATCCTCATGGACTCGATGAAGGCCGCCGACGCCAGGGCCTCCTCCGCCTCTTCTGGTACTCGTCCGCTGATGTCATTGAAGAGCTGCCGAATCGGTGAAGCGTCTTCTACTAGTCGGCCGATGTCCCCTTGAAGGAGGGATCGGATGCTGGAAAGTTTGGCTCGGACGTCATCAGGAATGGAACTCAAGGCGACTTGGCGAGAAGCAACCTCTTCGTCGTCAGAGATGGCGACCGCAAAAGAAAAGAGGCTGTTGTCGGGGGTGTCCTGTTCCTGGAGATAATAAAGAAAAGAAATAAATCGGCTGGAAGTAAAAGCAAATCGGCTGGATAGAAGCCGAAACAAAACTTACCATTTTGAAGCGAATTTCCTCATGCTGCACTTGTGGAGCCGTCACGCTTTGCTCAGGAGCCTGCGCCATAGGTTCATCGGATGAAGAAGATTCCACAATAATCGGCGCGGCGCTTGGACCAGCTCCCTGAGAAGAGATCGGTGGTCGAGGAGCGCTTGATGTGCCGATGGCCTGTGTCTGAAGATTGAGTAAGTGCATTATGCAAATACCAAAGGAAATTGGTAAAATAGTACTATACCTCAACAGATGGAAGTGGGGGCGCGCCGATGGCTGGTTGAGCTGCTGCTGATTGTTGTATTTCCATAGGGGTGCTCTGTGCAGTCTAAGGATAAGAAGGGTTAATATCAGAATAACAATCGGAAGCAGTAAAATTCAGGTTTACCTGTATGGCCTCCAACAACAACGACGCGGCGGCTGCTCCAGCTTGCGCAACGGCTTGGGTATCGGCATTTTGGATGACCTGAGAAGGTGATGCGGCCAGGGTCTCTACCGATACGAACACAGGGGGATCTGCCGATTCTACACGAGCTCGGACTCGGCGACTGGTTTTCTTGGTGGTCCTCTTATGGACTTGTTTTGATCGGCCAGCGATCACGTCAACGGACGGAGCGTCATAGCCGATAAGAGGATAAGTGGTGTATGGATGATGATGCTCTATTAACCGACCACTCCGGCTGTGTGTTGGGGGCGTGCGATTCTCGACCTAAAAGATAAGTAGAACCATTAGAATTCCATCATGTTAAGAGGAGTAAAAATCGGCTAAAGAAAATACCTCGGCGTTCGGGTCGATGTTGGCCGGGTCCAGAAGGTTGCAGTATGCCGATGCTGAGTTGCAGAAAAGAAATTGCTTCCAATCGGCCCACCAGAGTTTGAACGGCTGGACAGCAAATGGAGCTACTAACCAGTCGTTCAAGTTAATGGTACTGGAGTGCAGAACTCGGTCTCATAATCGACTGTAATCCAGGCCAGATGCGAGCTCATCTCTAAACTTGATTCGGCCAGCAAAGTACACTTGAATCGGCAGCTGACCCATGCCGAATTGACGTGCTGCAGCAGAGGGATTGTAGAATTCGTACGTAGGGGCATCCTTCCCCGAGAAGAAGTTGGCTGGTAGGAGTCCTGGTTTGATCAACTCTTCATATAAATCTTCATCAAATCGGCTGGAAGCCGAATCGAAGCAAGTGGGGAGTTCAAAGACCGGGTCATCTCGCTGATACGGAAATCAAATGGTTGCGTCTTCATTAAATCCATTATAAAAGCATCGAAAGTACTCGGCTACCTTTGTAGCACAATACGCGCAACCTGGAAAAGCTGACGCCGCTTCGCCAAAGGACATGCATCGGCGACGTTCGGTAGGGTCCTCCGCCGATTCGATATTGGGGAACGTCATGCGGTCCACTGGCTGTTGGGTGATTCTGCTCATATAAAGGTTCAACCACAGATTGACGAACCACCAAGGCCCGCCTTGATTGCCGATCGGCTCTCCTTTGGATAGTCTTGTGCCGATTTGATGAAGCATATGGTACACAGCCCCTAGCAGATGTTTCCCAAGAGGGACATGGTTTCCCCTGGACAGTGCTTCAGCTAAGGCCTGGGTATTGGTTGTCGGGCCGGCGGCTCTTCCGCAAAAGAAGTGCTTTTCTAGCCACATCATCAGGAAAGTTGTGTGCTCCCTATTCTCAACGGCCCCAGTTCTCTTATTACTTCTGATGAAGCCCTTCCACCCGCCGATTCCCCTTGTATCCAACCGATGTGACGTTGTGGTTAAAAGGTGGAAGGGTGTATCCGGGGAGGATATGTCAAGGCCGGTCAACAGGACCACATCAGCCAGTGTTGGGGTCATAGGACCGTGTCCAAATAAGAAGGCATTAAGTGCGTCAGACCAAAAATAAGAAGCCGCCATCACTAACGGCTCATTTTTTCCATCTGAGATAAGGAAAGGTTGATGCACTGGCCGATTTTGAGCTCTTCCCATGAGACGCTCTTTGAAGCGGCCACCCGTTGGTACCACTCCCTCCAACCTGGGGTTTCATTCGGCCAGGATCTAAAAGTGCCCAGCCACTGCTCTAAGTCCATATCAGACAATTTGAAGGGTATCCTGTGGGTTTCCAAATTTATGAAATCTATTGGATCTGGGCTTCCCATAGGTCCGAGGCAAACAAGGCCGGGATTTCCCGTAAGGTGAATGGTAATTCGATGCCTAACTGCCTAAAAAAGGAAAGGGGAGTGTAGAAAAGTAAGAAATAGATCTAAGGTAAATATGTTGCCGATAGAAGAAGGATTCGGTATTTACCTCTGGGATGAAGTTCTGGGTGATCGGCGTCGTCGCCGGTGCAGATGCGGACGATGGGGCCGCGATGGGGATCGCCATTGGGATCTCCGATGAAGCTCCTTCTTCTGAGGAAGGAGCAACGACTGTCGCCACCACCGACAGAGGTACTACTTCTGGGACATCGCGCGCGGGAGAGCTGCAGGAAGGAACCGCCATTGGAAGAAAAGAGGAAAAAGTAACAGGAGGTGGAGCTAGGAAGTTTCGGCGGCAAGGGAAAGATGTTGAAGGAGGAAGAAGGCACGCGCGCTGGAGAAAGGACGTGAGCTTGAAGATGAGGTGCGGGTGAAGCGCTATTTAAAGGATGCCTGAAGGGGGGTAAAAATGGAATTTTCACCGCGCCGGCGCTTCGAGTTTTTCGGGAGTAGTGGCTGTCGTGGGCGCCCGTTTCGAAAAATTGCAATGATCAGCTGGAAGACCGCGAAACGGAAGGATATTTTCACTGCGGCCGTTTCGGAGGGGAAGTTATAAAAAATTTCGAAGTAAAAGAATATGTTTTACTCCGAAACTGGGGGGCATGTGTTGACGCCAGATTTCGTCACTAATAGAATCGGCGCCAAGAAAAGAGGGAATCGGAGGAGCACAGTTGGGAATCGGCCAAGTGGTGCTACAGTGTGAGATCGGCCAGTGACTTCTGTTTCGTTTCGGGTCGAATATACCAGAGTCCCAATCGGTAGCCTTTTGCCGATGAGGAGTCGACCGATTAGGAGGATGGATTAATTGGGCCTGTATGGGCTTGGAAAGGAGTAGAGGGGTAAGATGGAAATCAGCCCACGAAGCATGGAGTAACCAACCTAGCACGAATCGTGCTTGTAGATATTCGTTTTCTGTTTGAATTAGGGATAGAATTCTAGTCGGTTAAGAAGTTATCTGTACGGGGCTATAAATAGCTACCTTTGTAAATCTGTAATCATCAACCAATCAATACAACAAGCTACTTTTTTCCTCGTACTTACTTTCAAGCGACTTCGCTACCACTTTTCTCTTTTCCATGAGTTCGTACGGGTTGGCAGGGCTGCATCATCTTGATCTCCGGCCGATTCTGTAAGTTCCGTTTATCGAGTAATATCTAAGCTTTAACTCCGGGCGTATCGCTGTTGTTTCGTTTAGATTTATTCACTAGTTATCGATATTTGCTAGATTCATAGGTTTTTACCTGTTTTTCTAGTTTTTTATCACCAGTTATCCAGCTAGGAATCGGTAGTATCGGCTTTCTTTATTTTCTATCGTTAGATTCATCTATTGCCGATTAAGATATGTTCCTAGTGTTGTTATCATAAGCTTTGTACTGATCACTTTAGCGGTTTCCTGTCTACAAGGCTACAGAGATCAGGCTGTCTTATAGCCGATTTCATTACCACAGTAAATCGGCCGAGTCACCGATAAACTCTCTCGATCGGAAACTTAGCCGATCGTGATTTCTGGACCTGACACGTGTTCTTTCTTGCCAATCAACAGGTCAGATTGGCTGGCACGCCGCGCGAAACACACCAGGGCATTCACCCGAACAGGAGCTAAGCAGATTCTCCCGGGTCATGTGTCGGTCGCTGGGATTCGGTTGACCGATTTCTAGCGCCAACACCCGGTAAGATTGTCATCAGCATTGATTTGGCGTATTGTGTATCTATTTGTGATGTTTCTGAATAAAGTGGTGAATTGACCAGCACGACATATATATATACTTTTCCCGGTGCTGATACCTCGAGGAGGCGATGCGAGATGACCCAAGATCCGCCCGACCGATGAGCCCGTTGCGCCGCCCACCGACCTTCAGCGGGAAACTGAGTCCATTGGGTTGGACATGGGCGTGACGGAAGAGGTTGGCTAAGCCCAAGGCTCTGAGCCAGTTGGGCGACAGACATGGCAGACTGTGCGCAAGTAGGCCATCTCCAAGGTGCCACAGCCAAGCGAGAAGAGGAGGAAGATGGCCGGGAAGAAGAAGGAGAAGGCCGCCCCGAGCACAGCTACCCCGCCCAGGTCAGCTATTGATATGGACGAGGAGTCCGACACGCCAAGCTCGGCCGTGAAGAGAAAGAAGTCGGAGCTCCAGGAGACTACCGCGGCTAACGTGGTGCGCGTCAAAGAGGCATTGAAGGTGAAGATCCGCAGTGAGTCTAGCGAGGATGCATCGGCGCCAACGCCACCATTGCACCCCAAGTTCCGAATGAAGTTGAAGAGCACCCTGTAAATGTCATCTACTTATTCTGTCTATATTGTATTTATGGTTGCCAGTCGAGTTGTTTGAATTGCTTGTTGCGATGTACGATGCAGAACTACTGTGCTGTCTGATGACGTTGGTGCGCAGCTGACCAGCTGCTTGGCCTAGACCGAGGCGACCAGCGGTCGCGCCGTGGAAACGTCCCTGCCCCCGGAGGCTGGAGTTTATAAGGAGGGTCACACTGAGGAAGTCGTGCCGACTCCAGCACCGCAACATGATGAAGCCGACTCCGGAGTTGCGGATATTGCCCCGGTCGACCCTAAGGTTTAGAAGGCAGCTGATGAGGGGGCTAGGGCCAAGCCTCAACAAGAGGAGCTGCCCAAGGATGACCTTCCGCCGGAGAGGTCCGCTCAGGATGCTGACCTTGGTGTGATTCATGAAGATGAGTCTGAGCCCAAGGACTTCTTCGACACGGATGTGGCAGAGGACGCGGCGTGGGATAAGGAAGACCTTTATAAGCTGCGAAAAATGTCCCTGGACACCAGCGAGCTGTTGTTTGTAAGTGCATTTGCCGACTTGTGTTTCAATCCAAGTTACCTTGAAAGAATCTTAATGTTGAAGTGTAAACAGATTCTGGCCGCCCGCGCGCGTAAGAGGACAAAAGGGACTCGGCGGGCCGAGTATTATTGTTTGAAGGCAGAGCGCCTTGAAGCTGAGCTCAAGAAGGCTAGAGAAGACGCCACCGACCCGCTCCTACATAAGGATCTGGAGAAGGATATTCTGGTTTCAGACATGAAAAGTAGGGTGTACCATCCAGTTTACTCAGCTTTTGTACTCGTAATTGTGGTATTGATGGACACCTGTTTGGGTAAACAGATGCCGTGATGAGGGAGCAGAGGCTCCAGTGGTATCTCAAGGAATGCAAGGACTCCAATGCACACCTTCAACAGAAGCATGACACAGCAGTCAAGCGTGAGCATGCAGTATCGCAGAAGCTGGCTTATGAAGCCAACACGCATAAGGAAACTGAGCGCTGCTTAGAGGTTGTTGTAAGAAATCTTCAGAATGACCAATGTGTAATTGCAAGGCTGGAGTTAGAGCTGGGGGAGCTACGGAAGGCGACCAGCTATGTGATGGACATGGTCCACCTAGATGTTGACCCGACTGCGCCAACGCCACTACTTGAATGCCTCAAGGCCGTACCTGGTCAGCTGAAGGCTCTGCTTAAGGACACCGCGGTGGAGTGTGTGAAAAACATCTTCGCTTTGGTGGTGACACACTTCCCACGGTCAGCCCTGGATCGTGCTGCAATAGGAGTTGCGGCCGACTTCAATGCAAACTTGCTTCTGGATCTGGCTGATTAGTATCAAGATGTAGCAGAGAGCATTGTAAATAATTTGGACCTGTAAAATTAAACTTGGTGCATTAAACTGTTTTGAAAGACACGTGATGTATTTGACTTAATCATAAGTGAGAAAAAGAGTCTCCACCCTTCCCTTGGTGTATACGACAGGACAACATGTAGTTGAGGCCTGCAGCCGTTAAGCACCTATTCTTGCCTGCCAGTGTCTTGCTAAGACCGGATCTCGAGCTTGTAGGAGGGGTGAACGCAAGGTTGTCTAGGTTTTGCGAGCTGGAATGCCGACGACACGAGTTAGTCGTAATGCCTCGAGAAGGGTTGGAGGAAGGTGCGGGGACCTGGAGGTCGGTGCCTGGGGTAGCCCCCGAGCTTAAGAGCGAGCGGGCTGTTGAACAGATCAGATAGCCCCAGAGCATTAGGAATAGCTTGGGCAAAAGAAGATAGAAAGGCAGTAGGCACGCAAAAGAACCACAAAGGGTTTATTTGTTAAATATAAGGGGGAAACAGAATACGTAGCTTATAAATCTAGGGGTAGAAATGTTGTAGATGCTCTATGTTCCACGGATTGGGGACGCTGGAGCCGTCTACCCATTAGAGTCGATAGGTGCCTAGCTGGATGACCTCTTTAATGATGAAGGTGCCCTCCCAGGGGCCGGCCAACTTGTGCATGTCTTTGGTGGACTAAACCCAGCGAAGCACTAAATCTCCCACGTTGAAGGAGCGTTCCTTGACAATCCGATCATGGTAGCGTCATATCTGCTGCTCGTGGCGTGCATGCTGGATGAGGGCCGCCACATGATACTCTTCGAGGCTGTCGATGTCGACCCGCCGACTTTTTCTACCTCACCTTCCTTGTAGTACTGGATACATAGGGCGCCAAAGGCCACGTCGGATGGCAGGACGACCTCTGAGCTGTATACCATAAAGAACAGGGTGTAGCCGGTAGCCCGGCTCTTCTGTGTTCGTAGGCCCCAGATGAAATGGGGTAGCTCACGTAGCCACATAGTGGCATACTTGGACGCGTCGTCGAAGATGCATGACTTGAGGGACTGGAGGACCATCCCATTCGCACGTTTGACCTAACCGTTGCAGCACGGGTGCGCTACTGAGTAGTACATGTCGATGAGGTTGTTTTGGCAGAAGTCCCAAAACATGGAGCCTGTGAATTGCACACCAAGGTCGATATGATCCTGTTTGGCACTCCAAAGGGGTGCCAAATTTCCTCCACAAACTGAGCGGCTTTAGCTGACTCGATGCTGGTAACAGCCTTGACTTCAATCCACTTGGTGAATTTGTCAACTGCCATGAAGATGTGCGTGTAGTCGTCCGGAGTGGTCTTGAAGGGTCCGACCATGTCCAGCCCCCAGCATGCGAAAGGCCAGGATGGTGGGATGGTGTGCACAGCCTAAGCCGGAAGGTGTTATATATTGCTTGGAGAAGAATTGACGCCCTTTGCACCTTTGGACGAGCTCCTTCACGTCGGCTACTGTTGTTGGCTAGTAGAAACCAGAATGGAAGGCTTTACTAACCAAAGTACTCGAGGCGTTGTGGTTATCGCATGTTCACGAGTAGATTTCATGCAGGAGTTCAATGCCCTCGCTACGTAGAATGCACCTCATCAGGATCCCTGTAGATGTAGCTTTCCTGTAGAGCTCGTTGCCAATGATGACGAAGTTTGCACTACGCCGAGCTAAGTTTTCATGCTCTATCTTGTCCTCTGGTGCCATCTGGTCAGTGATCAAGGCTATGAACGGGGCGCGCTAGTCTTCTTCTGCTTCAATCATCATGACGTTGGTGGGTTTTGGGTCGGCCGGAGCCTGAGCGCCAGCGTCGTTGACCTGGTTTGGGTCTAGGATTTTGATGGAAGGTTTCCAGAGGTCTTGTACGAATATGCTGACTAAAACCTGCACACGCTTGGAGCCGAGCTTGGACAAGACATTGGCGGCAACGTTATGGTCCCTAGGAACATGGTGGAACTCGAGGCCGTCAAAGTGGGCCTCAAGTTTGCTGATTTCCTCACAGTAAGCGTCCATGGATTCTTTGGTGCAGTCCCAGATTTTATTGACTTGCTCAATGACAACCTTGGAGTCGCCATAAGCAAGGATGCGTTTGATTCCAAGAGAAATAGTGATGCGTAGGCCATGGATGAGAGCTTCGTACTCATAGCCATTATTGGTGGCCTTGTAGTGGACTTGGAGCACATACTTGAGCTGTTCGCCTTTGGGGGATATGAATAGGACCCCCGCGCCGACTCCTTCAAAGTTGAGGGCGCCATCAAAGTACATGGTCCAGTGTTCTAGCCTCTCCAGGGAAGGGGGCTTCTGGATCTCCATCCACTCGACCATGAAGTTGGCAAGAATCTGCGACTTGATCGCATGGCGCGTGTAGAAATCGAGGTCAAATTCGCCAAGCTCCACGGACCACTTGACAACTCGGCCGTTGATGCCCCTGTTATGGAGGATTTCGCCGATGAGGTATGATGACACCACCTGGATCTTGTGTGCCTGAAAGTACTGGCACGGCTTTCTTGATGAGATCAGAACTGCGTAGAGCAGTTTCTAAACCTTTGAGTAGTGGATCTTTGAGTCACTCAAGACCTCACTAATGTAGTACACCGATTGCTGCACCATAAGAGTATGGCCAGGCTCTTGGCACTCCACAACTACATGGTGCCTCACTAGCTAACCATTGGCGACTTGGTAGCTATGGACCGAAAGTGTGCGGGCCGGTTGTTGGCCTGTTCCTCGATCTAGGCATTGGCGACTTGGAGTCATGCCCGGATTCGCCGGACTTGGTCTGAGTCTGGGAGATTCTCTACGTCGGCGTACACGGCCCCAGGTTGGCCTGGGGGGTAGTGAAGACATTGTGGTTGGCCTGCTCGAGGTTGGCTAGTAGATTGCGGGCGTGTACGGGGTGCCTACGTCTATCCCGGGTGCCACCCTGGTCGGCGTTGTTGCGGTCGTTGCGCGGCGGTTGGCGCTAGTCACCTTCTGCCTCTGCGACAGCAGCAGGTTGCTGCTGGGCATTGGCTTCCTCTTGTTGGCGCCGTGCTGTGTGGTTCTAGTTCCTGTTGTTACAACTTCTTCTTGAGATTCCATTTCGCCATCTTGGGGTGGCTCATTAGCGGAGACCACAAAAGCTTCACGATTGGGCGTGAAAGAGTTGCTCTCATTGCCGCTTCCATATGGATTTGGCGTCAGGATGATACGAGGCTTCGGAAATTCACCAAAGTTCGGAAACTGGGCGGGTTCGGGCGGGTCTCCAGATTGGATCTGGAAAACCTGGTCGAGCTTGGCAGAGTACTCGGCGGCCGAGTTCCGTAGACCAAAGGGGATGCGAGATGGACCCTACGCGGCTGCGCCGACCTCGTTGAACATAGCACCACCTGAGACAAATCTATACACTCAGCAATAGTGTTACTGATGCGATCTAGCCCCACGATCAGGTCGGAGGGCATGGGTGGGTGGGCGACGGCAAGTAGATCTGGAACCCTCTTGGAGAGAGAGATCGCCGACCTACTAGGCAAGTGGCATGACGATCCTTGGATGTAGAACTTGTCTTGCCAGAGCGGATTCAACGGAAGCCGAGCTGGTGGAGAATGCTGAGTCAACGAAAGAAGCGGTCGGATCAAAATCTACCAGCATGGTCCTGAAGCGAATCTTGATCGGGTTGGCGAGGAAGTCCTTCATGCTCTCTGGAAACACAATGCTGGGATGGGATGCCATCAAGGTTGCTAAGAGGATCTCGCAACCACTCCTACCTGGGGTGCCAACTGTCGGATTTATAAGCCCGACAATCCACTGGGGGGTTACCCAAGTGGTTGATTTGTAGGTGAGGGCGATTGCGAAACCAAGAACTCGAAGGTGATCACGAGAACACGAAGGGGACGCAAGGGTTTTAGGCAGGTTTGGGCCTCCGGAGAGTAATACCCTACGTCCTATATGCTGGTGGATTGTATTGCTCAATGTTCAGATATTGGATACCCTCAGGAGGCTCCCTTGGCTGCCTTATATAGGCTGACGACCTAGGGTTATAAGTCAATTTGAATCTAATCTACTCGGTAGTTATACGGAAGGTAATTTGAGTCGAACTACGATACGTGTTCCATGATATCCAAGCAGATTTGAACTATCTTATTGCCTTGACGTGTACTCCAAGTATCTTTGTATCCTTAGCCTGCACGCCCTGATCGGGCGGGCCCACTTGTCAAGTCCGGCTAGTATCCTGGTCGGTAGGGACCCATGGGATACCCATATCCCTCAATTGGTATAAAGTGAGATCTAGTAATCCACTTGTTTCATGCATTGATAAACCTTAGGGGAATACTCTAAGAGAAAAGCTACAATTGATCCGTACAATAACTGCCATCAACAGTTACCATATAACAGTTTACATGTGTATCCCTATCAAATAATCAATAAACTTCCTACATGTTCATGTTTTTGGTTTCTTGGTGTTGCAACACTTGTAATATTTTTGACTTCTATTTAGATTCAAGAAGAATAACATGAAATCAAGAGAGCGAAAACAGCTCACACGCGTTAAAAGTCTATAAAACTTGAAAATTCTTTTACATTTAAAAAATCCCTAAGAGTTCTACTAGCCACAAGAAAACCATGAATGGCCCTTAGGAGCACTCATGACATATTATCGTGTAATTAGACATCCACTAAGGTAGCCTACTAAAATTTCTTGAAGATAGAACCGAGGGCAAGTATAAAAGCAAAGGGCTCGAGCCTTGCTACTGCTTACGAGACCATGGAGCCCCAAGCCCATTTCAACTGCTAGGCACCATGGTTGAAGAATTAGGTAGGGGAGGGAGGGTTGGTGAGCTCGACCTTATCTCTCCGGTGCTGGGCCACCTCAGTTGGAAAAGGAACTGCAGCAAGCTGGCCAAGCCCATCAAACATACAAGCCTAGTCATCCAATTTTGGCCCAAAATGTTGAAGCCCAATAGCCCAAAAAGTATCTCCCTGATTTCCCCAATTACCTATAAGTATGCAAAGCAAACCCTAATTGTTGCTCGTCCGCTTACAGTTCACGCTGCCATGGCTCTACGGAGGGTCGTAGAGGCGACTTTCAAGCACAAGTGTCGTCGAGCTATGAGACCACTTGCGGCGATCCAAAGAGGGAAATGCGGCGGTGCATGGCGCGGGCAGAACTAGATGCGCGGAGTGGTGGCCCATCGACAAGTGACCGGCACACAGGAATGGGCCCCGAAGGTGCAAACATGTGGGCGATGGACATCTGGACGTCGACAAGTCATGCGTGGATCTGCGTGGGCGTGGCTTGTCCACTTATGGCTTGCCTGTAGTAGCTACAGCTTGTGGTCACAGTCTGCACCGGGTGACAATAAAGAGGCAAGTGAAGTCCAAATCTTCAATGTTTGCCACCTATTGTTCAATGCTTATCAATAATTAAAGTATCAAATCTTTAATGTTTGTCAATAGTTTCTAGAATTGCAAGATGTCAAAGCATTGCCAGCAAGAAGTAGCATTACTTCTACTCTAGAGATTAAGGCAATTCAGAAAAGGGATACGCTTTAACGAGCCCAACTAGACCTGAGCAATTTTCAGGCTAGGCCAGGCTCAGACCAGGCTGAAAAAAGCCTAATTCATTTCAGCCCAAAAATTCATACCCATGACCGTCCAATGGCCATTGTCGGGCTAGGGCCCGGGTTTCGCGTTCTTTTTTAGTTGAAAAATAAATTAAATAAATTATTTGGGCAGGCTTGAGCCGGCTTGAATTTTTTTTGGCTTGGTTTTCGCTGACCATACCCAGTCCCATAGCAAGCATGGGCGGGCTAAATCCCAACGACCTCAAGCCCGCGGGCCGGACAAAAAATGCTCAGGTTTAGGCCCAACTCAACCTATTGTTTTTACATTTCCATGCAAATGGAAAGCTTTGTTTTTTTGTGTCATCATGAATTTGATGATAGAATTACTGAGCATTATAGACAATTTGCCATGCTCCGCAAAGGAAAGATCAAGATATTGTTGAACCAAAGAATTTGATTATGGATGTGAGAGATTGCTTCCAGAATATGAGAGATAATGGATGCGAGCCATTATTGAAAAGGGTGAAGTCATACTGAACTTAAGGTGCTAAATATGGACAAGGAAGTAAATGCTAAAGAGACATCTATACGCATAAGGCAAAAGGTAAGAAATATAAATATGCATTTTCTACAATCCTATGAGTTTTCTTCCTACCATTGATGCCATTTATGGCAGAGTCGAATTATCGATTCAATAAAGTTAGTTTATAGTTATCAGTATGCATGACTTCTCTTAATTCTTGGAACAACTTTAGTTTATGCCCAAGATTTCAATGTCACTTGTCTTTTGTTGTTACGGAGCCAACTTAAAGGCTTTATCAACCGTGTTAGGAGAGATACAAAATCTCTTGGATGTACTACAAAACTTCAAAAGATTGCTAAAATAGAGAAGAAGGGAATGCACATATCTTATTCGTTAGTTTATCGACTTATTGATCTAACATTGATACTTCTAGTGGTAACAACTTGAATTGAGAGTTTTTTTGGAACCATGTATGCCTCCTATAAAGACATATTTTGCGTATTAAAATGGGAGATAAATGGCTCAATGAATTGATGATATGCTACCATAAGGAGATATTTAGAATTATTGGTATAGAGTTTTGTTGCAAACCATTAGAACACCCAGTTTCCAGAAGATATAGTCCTAATATTTTTATATTATTGATATTAAGAATAGATATTTGCTGATGAATTGATTGATAAACAAATTGTTTATAATATAGGAAGATGATACATTGCTCAGTGCATTTATCAGGGAAACTCCAAAACCGGGCTAGGTTGGGCCAGGCTACCGTCCTCATGACCAGGTCCAAATACTAAAATACCATCATCATCCTCTCCCCCTAATAAATTGCAGCACCTAGAGAAAGATACCAAAAACCAGTGGCAGCATCAACATTTATGACAGGCCGTTTTAAATCACGCCTTGCGGGCAGGACTCGGTGGACGGACAGCCGGGACGGGGTTCACATCCCTCTCCATCCACTGGCAGGCAGGAAGGCGCCCTTCCGCCGTCGATCCGGCGCATCCAACGGCCTGGACTCGCCCGCGGCGACTACCTATCTTTTCGTGGGTTCCGCTGCGTCGCCCACTTTCTTCCCATTCCACCACCCACCCACTCCTCTCCCCCAAAAAACGCCGCAACCCCCCTCATTTTCCTCCTCGTCTCCACCTCCTCGATACATTCGAGCAGGCCGGACGCGGACGCGGACTCGGACGGGAGGGAGAAAAGCAGCAGGCGGCGCCGGCTCCCCCTCCCTTCCCCGCCGCTGATCGACGTCGATCGGAGCCGCCTGTCCGCGGGAGACGCCGATCGGGGCCCGGGCGGCGCTGTGTGTGTCCGTACGTTTCTCCCTGCTTCGTTCTGGCTTTTCTTCATGTTGCTTGGGGGCGGTTAGGTGGGCCGGTGGGTGGATAGGGTTGCGCTCTTCGGTCAGGGGCCCGGGATTGGGGTCGATGGGGTTGTCCTGGGGCGTGGCGGCGTGGGGGCTGAGATCTGTGGGGGATTTTGGGGGTCGGATCTGAGGGTGGTTTTTCTGCGGAATTCTTTGGCTTTACGACGGGAATTTTGTTGATTCGAGCTCGCTGGGGGGTTGGGACTAGGATTTCGTTGTAGAAACGCCGTATTTTTTTTGGGGAAATGGAATAGAAATGAGAATTTTATCGGGAAATGGATGCGCAGAGCGGGATTACTTGCATGGATTGGAATTCGGTAGCATTATGTTTGCATATATTTCGTTGAAATGTCTAGTCACCACAAAATCAATAGCTATTGGCTCTGCGAAATTGACCTTCAGTGAACAACATATCCGACATTTCTTTTCTGCAATAGGCAATAGGTTTAGATACTGCTGAAAATGTTCTGTAGGTCCGTGCATAACATGCAGTTCTGTGTATGGCTGTCGTGTTCATGAAACCTTCCTTTTAACAATTACATGCTTATCAGCTTATGCTGTTACAGGCTGACTATGATTTTGAGATGTTCCAAATGATTAGAATGGTTGCTTTGAGATGTTATGTTGTGACATTCTATCTGTGACTTATGTTGTTTTTATTTGCCAGAATCTAGGGAAGAAGTTTGTAGTTCTCTCCAGTTGGCCGCCACCATTTCCAGGGCCTTCCACCATTGGTCCAATAAATTATTGGTGTTGTACTTAAGGTATGTGTATCACTGACATCCCGCATTTCTTCTGCTGATCATAAGCTGCTAAATTAACTTAGGTTACATGTACTCTGCACGGTTGCTGAATATTCCAGACGTTTCTTTTAAGGATTCGTAACCGCCCAGCCATTCAGTTTCGACTTTGCTTGTCTTTCCGTTGCTATATGGTTAAGGGCAATGGTGATTATTTTCTAGTTTGTCGTATTTGCCAGGTTTACATTCTTCATGTTGTAAATTATTGCCTTTTTTGGGTCATGATTTTTTCTATTGAGATCATTTGAGCACCAAGGAAATACAGTAAATCCTTGGGGAAACATAGAAATAGAAATGGATGTGCAGCGCGGGAGTACTTTCAGTATCATTATGGTTGCATATATTTCGATTAAAAGTCTAGCCACAACAAAATCAATAGCCATCGGCTGTGTGAAATTGACCTTCAGTGAACAACATGTTCAACATTTCTTTTCTGCAGTAGGCAATAGGATTAGATGCTTCTGAAAATGTTATGTAGGTCCGTGCATAACATGCAGTTTCGTGTATGGCTGTCGTGTTCTCGAAACATATTCTTTTCAACAATCACTTGCTTATCTGCTTATGCTGATACAGGCTCACTATCATTTTGAGATGTTCCAAATGATTAGAATGGTTGCTTTGAGATGTTATGTTGTGACATTCTATCTGTGGCTTATGTTGTTTTTATTTGCCAGAATCTAGGGAAGCAGTTTGTAGTTTTCTCCTGTTGGGTGCCACCATTTCCAGGGGTTTCTACCATTTGTCCAATAAATTATTGGTGTTGCTTTTAAGGTATGTGTATCACCAGCATCTCTCATTGCTTCTGCTGATATAAGCTGCTGAATTAACTTTGGTTACGTGTACTCTGCACGGTTGCTGAATATTCCATACATTTCTTTTAAGGATTCGTAATCACCCAGCCATTCAGTTTCGACTTAGTTTGTCTTTCCGTTGCTATATGGTTAAGGGCAATGCTGATTGTTTTCTCGTTTGTCGTATTTGCCAGGTTTAAATTCTTGATGTTGTAAAGCATTGCCTTTTTTAGGTCATGATTTGTTTTCTTGAAATCATTTGAGCGCCAAGGAAATACAGTAAATCCTTGATGCAACATAGAAATAGAAATGGATGTGCAGCGGGGGAGTAGTTTTGGTAGCATCATGGTTGCTTATATTTCGTTTAAATGTGTAGCCACAACAAAATCAATGGCCATTGGCTGTGTGAAATTTACCTCCAGTAAACATGTTCAACATTTCTTTCCTCCGATAGGCAATAGGATTAGATACTTCTGAAAATGTTCTGTGGGTCTGTTCATAACATGCAGTCATGTTCACGAAACCTATTCTTTTAAACAATTACATGCTTATCACCTTATGCAGATACAAGCTCACAATCATTTTGTGATGTTCCAAATGGCTAGAATGGTTGCTTTGAGATGTTATGTCGTGGCATTCTATCTGTGACTTATGTTGTTTTTATTTCCTGAATCTAGGGAAGCAATTTGTAGTTTTCTCCAGTTGGCTACCACCATTTCCAGGGGTTTCCACCATTTGTCCAATAAATTATTGGTGTTGTACTTAAGGTAAGTGTATCACTGGCATTCTGCATTGCTTTTTCTAATTATAACAGTTGCTGAATATTCCATACCTTGCTTTTAAGATTTGTAACTGCCCAGCCATATGGTTATGCACAATGCTGATTCTTTTCTCGTTTGTCATATTTTCCTGGTTTATATTCTTCATCTTGTAAAGTATTGCCTTTTTTGGTCATTATTTGTTTTATTGAAACTATTTGAGCACAAATGAAATACAGTTCCTTGATGCAACATAGAAATAGTAATGGATGTGCAGCGAGGGAGTACTTTTGGTAGCATCATGGTTGCATATATTTTGTTTAGATGTCTAGCCACAACAAAAATCAATAGCCATTGGCTGTGCGAAATTGACCTTCAGTTAACAACCTTTTCAACAGTACTTTGATGCAATAGTCGATAGGATTAGATACTTCTGAAAAGGTTCTGTAAGTTTTTATACAACATGCAGTTTGGTGCATGGCTTTTATGTTCACAAAACCTATTCTTTTGGACAATTACATGGTTATGCTGATACAGGCCCACAATCATTTTGAGGTGTTCCAAATGATTAGAATTGAGATGCTAAGTAATTATAGTCTGTCTGTATGTTGGTGCTTGACTTATATTATTTATTATCCAGAATCTAGGGAAACAGCCTGTATTTTTCTCCAGTTGGCGGCCACCATTTCTGGGGGTTCCACCATTTGTCCAATAATTATTGGTGTTGTTCTTAAGGTATGTGTATCACGGACATCCCGCATTGATTGTGTTGATTATAAGCTGCAAAAGTAACTTTGATTGTGTGTACTCCACAAGGTTGCTTAATAATCCATAAGTTTATTTTAAGGATTCGTGCCTGCGCAGCTCTTCTGTTTTGACTTACTTTGTCCTTCCTTACTTTGCTATATGGTTGAGTGCCATGCTGATTGTTTTCTAATTTGTCGTATTTGTCAGGTTTACATTCTTCATGTTGTAAAGCATTGCCTTTTTGGGTCATGATTTGTGTCATTGAAATCATTTGAGCACCAAGGAAATACAGTAAATCCTTGATGCAACATAATAGGATCACCATGCTGTCTTCCTCAGAAACTTGCCAGCTTGGTTCTAATTCTAGCAACCCTGCCATCGATCAGCAGAATTTACATCCCAACAACTCTACTGCGGATGAACAGATTTTGCTTCCCAATGCATTAGAGAGCGAGAGCTACCCACACTATTTGCTCAATAGTCATGAGGTGGGAATGCCAAGTGGAAGTCTGATTGGTCAGCAAAATACAAGTTTGAGCTTGTGGGAATCAGCTGGATCTAGTTCTAGGGGTTGCTTAGTTGATCATGGTAACTTTTTCCAGGCCAAAGGGGAGCATCTTGCGCCTTCTCTGTCTATTGGAGGCCCATTAAGTATAGACAGGAGGAGACATGAAGCCAATAGTTCTTTGCCTTCACACAACTTAAACATAGACCTCAATGTTAATCAGGCTGATCAATTTGGCTCTGATGATGTTGACCTTGTACACAGTAATGGGCAATCAAGAACAACTACTGTTTCAGCCCACAGGGGCTCTTCTCTAACTGAGCGTATTCTTCATCATGGAATATCTTCGGATGATATAGGAAGTTCTTCACGGAATGCAGACTGTTTTGAAGGTGCATCAGGCCAAGAAGTTCATCTGCTTGACAGTCACCATCCAACCTTTAAGAGAAAGTATATTGATGGATGTCATGCAGAGTCTTCTGCCAATGGAAGCTCACGCAATCGTCACCAAAATAATAATACTCTGTTATCTCCTCCAACCACATGTGAAAATTCAACTATGTCCGCTTCAACAAACTTTAGTGTTCCGTATCCTCCTGTGGAACAGCTAAACCAGAGTACTAATATTTCTTCGAGCTCTAGTTTGTCTGATCATTATTCTTTGTATAGTGATCTACATGAAAATGAATTCGTGCGAAGTACACGGATGAGAATAAGCCCAAGCGATTATGAGCAATCGCTGCCCAATCTATCACCTGAGGGGAGTTTCAGGTGCTCAGCTTATCAGCCTACACAGTCTTCATTTATTCCAGTGCAACCTAGACAAATGAGCTCTTCTGCTGGTTCTCATAGTCGACCTCATGTGCCTGCTGTTACTCAATTTTCACAAAATCTTCACCGTCCATCAAATGTTAGTTTTGGATCAAGAATTGGGAGTTCTTCCAGTTCTGCTGGCAATGGGAGTTCTTCCAGATCTGCAATACAGATATCTGCTTCGCAAGATCCCAGTACTAGCTTGATGGGAAGTGATTATCCTGAGCACCTATTGTTAGGTTCTTCTTTCTTTAATGCTGATTCAACAAATTTCTTATCTGCACCTGGAAGCAGAAGCAACCAGCAAAATTCTGGCTCCAGCTCTGGTTCCATGCTTAGAGCTGCTGTAAATGTGGGATCTCAACAAGCCCCTGGATTCAGTGCATCTCAGCCAAGTACATCTTTGAGAGGTTCAGCTGATATGTCCAGGAGGTCCTTGATTTCTGCTGGTGTTTCTCATTCTAGAAGCTCAAGCATCGCATTGCAGCACCGTGGAACTTCATCCACATCACATGAGGTTCGGGGTCATCAGCCAGGATCAAGCTCTCGTGCCCATCAGCAGCACTACTTAAGAGCAGGTCATCCCGCCATAGACAGGCAGAACTCTGGTTACTTGGACCTTCAGTCTTTTATGCAGACCATAGCTGCTTCAAGGGAAGGAGGCAGGCCAATATCTGAGGTAAGCTGCCAGTCATTTTGTTGAACTTTGTCTTCATTAGCACTAACATGATAACTTCAATATTTTTATATCAAACCATCATGTCCTGTGGAAGCGATTGGAGATATATTATTCTTATGATAGTTCAGCTCCCAGTTTTCTACTGATGTGGGGCTTATTATGATATGAAACTTCTTCAACTGATATCATCCAAGTTGAATGCTTTTATGTTGGTGTACACTGTTTAATTTTGTAATTTGTTTGGCTATATGTGCATCTTGTAGATGATTTAACATATTTGCATGCCATTCCCATTGCCTAGTGTTGAGATTAACGTTTGTCAGCATCATATTGTGCTCCAATTTGATTCTGCCATTGTTTGCTCCATAACAGTATATTCATGATCACTTATTTTAGCTGTGTCCACTATGGCAAGACATGACCTGCTCCATAAATATTAGCAGTTGACACCACATTTAGTCTTAAATATCTGTCTACTTAATGTTTTTAAGAAATGTTTTAATATGAACGTGCTGACTTCACTTGTCATATTTTGATTTTCAATCTTCCCCCGTTTTCTTGTGCAGCTCCGCAATGTTTTTGATCAGTTTCGTCAGGGGAGAAACGCTAGACTTGAGGTCAGATTTATTTCTATTTTTCATATTGTTATGGCAGCCAGGAGGTCGTAACATTCCATATCGTTTGCATACTTGAATCAACTTGAATTAGTCTGTTAGAGGGTGGAACTCCTTGTAGTATATGGTAATAAATTGTTTATGCACACACGCACTTGTGCATACACACCACACTCATGCTCACATTCGGCCATGTTGAGAAAAGATTGGAGGCTTAGCCTCATGTAGCATGGGAACGTGCTTTGACCACTGAATGCACCTATGTGTGCATGTATTGCTACTGCCTGAAATCAATCTGAGAGGAATATGATGATATGTAGACAAGTGTGTTCCATATGATTAACTGTCAATAAGTGATTGTTGTTAAGCAGCTAGTTTCTTGGGCATTTGATTTGCATCAAGTAGTGGCATGGAACCTTTCTCAGCTCATTACACCAATAAGATAGATTTGTGTGCAAATTTCTGTACAATAGGTTGCGAATTTTTCTGTTTAGTATAGAAATGTTGGCAGTAAATTGCAAATGGTAATCACTCCATATCAGGTGCCAGGTAATATGGTTCAAACAATTGTGCCTCTGAGAAAGAAATGCTTTACTTACTTTTTTAATAACTTTGCACTGTGTATTTTGAACAATAGCAGTCCATCCTTGCCTTTTACTGCCAAATGTTCCTGTTATGGCAATTTGAGGTCTAAAACTGTTTGTGCTAATTATGTTTTAGTTCCTTTTGTAACTCTCCAATGGTGTAATATATCCTACGTTCTATAATTTTCTCAGAACTATTTCAAAGACATAACAAAAAATTATGTTCTAACTCTTGACTACATGTTAATAGTTTTGAGTAAACTAAGTATTATATACAGACAATGCTGGTACAGATCATTATGTTTTTGAATTAGATGTGCCATCTTAAATAACATTGTTGATTTGTGAACAGGATTTGCTTCTCATTGATCGATCACTTATCATGAGGCGAGCTAATTTGGTTGATAGACATCGGGATATGCGGCTTGATGTGGATAATATGTCCTATGAGGTATGAGCTTTTCTCTTGATCATATTACATGATGTTTTCCCCAAAACTTAAATCCTTGTCCAAGATTTTTGGCCTTTTTTTCTTGTGCCTGTGTTTTCGTGGGGTGTTTTTCGGGTTGGTTACTATTTTTGTTTGAATTAAATCATTTCCTGTTAAAAAAGGATCCCATGCAATATCCTCAAAGTGTTGTAGTTTCAGCATGGAGTCAGATTAAATTGCATAGTTTTGGTAAAACTGCCTGCACTCTGTGTATGCAAAACTGTGTTTTTATCTGTAGTAGGAATTGATATGTGACTACTGCAATTTTGTGTGTTTTCCAGGAATTGCTGGCACTCGGTGAACGTATTGGGTATGTAAACACAGGACTTAGTGAAGAGAAAATTATGAGTACCTTGACTCAATGGAAATATGCCATAAGACCATTGGAAGATGCTCCTACAGGTGTTGAACCATGCTGCATTTGCCAGGTGAGTTTATGTTTTCCTAAATTGCTTGTATAGATTTTTTGGTAGCAAATTCTTTTATAGACCAGATGTTATATTCTTATACAATTATCCACTCATTGCATTATTTCAACTGGTTATCCTAGTAAGGCATGATGTAAGTTTATTGTTTAGTTGATGTTCGAGTACTGTGGTAAACTCCATGATATTCATGGAGGGTGATCCCTTCTATGTTCAGTATCCACAGAAGTCTTGCTCTGTCTTTTAATTATTTAGGGGATGATATGTGGTTGTATGTTTCAAGCACTCTTAACTATGACGTCATGGTATTCTTACCGCAATGTTGAGTCTGCGGGCGCGCGCTGCAGCGCAGCATCCCGCGGTGCGCGGCGTGGAGTGGGTCCCACGCGACCCTGCCATGTGCTGGCCCGTGTGTGTTTTTTTTTCGTTTCAATTATTTTTTCTATACCTAGCAAATATTGTATATATGTTAAAGTTATGTGCATAAATATTTTTTAACAACATTCTCTCAAAAGTTATGACAAATGTTATGCGTATAAATTATGTAATCATGAAAGTTGTATTACGAAATTTATCACCTAAATTGTTGCTAGGGAAAAAGTTATGCGTACAAATTGTGCATATAGGTTACAGCTTTCTAAAAAACAAAATTTGAAGTTATTCTTACAAATTGTAACTAAAAGTTGTACACATAAGTTTTGCACGCTAGTGAAGTTGTGCTAAAAAGTTATCTCATAAAAAGTTATATTATAGAGTTATGCATCGAAGTTATGTGTATAAGTTATGATATTCTAAAAATAGAAAGTTGCGGGATTTAAAACTTCCCAAAATGGAAAGTTCGGGGAAGGGAGGGGGCTGTCCAGATTCGCTCGCCAGGAGGGCTCCTGGCGCGCGAGCGCTAATTAGCACTGCCCTATTCTTACTCTGAAAATTGAGGATTATAGAATCCTCATTTCAGGGAGCTTCTCATAATTACTTTCTTACCTTTGTCTAGAGTGTGTTTATTGTTTCGGATCCAAATCTTAATACTGGTTCTACTTATTTAATCCCAGATGTCAATGGTAGCTGATTGGCATTACTGACGGTTGCTTACCTTAAACCTTGCAGGAAGACTACGTGGAAGGTGAAGACTTGGGCAGACTGGACTGTGGTCATGACTTCCACACCGTATGCATCAAACAATGGCTGGTTATAAAAAATCTCTGCCCAATCTGCAAAAAAACAGCATTGGGCACCTAAAACATGGCCGCTGCTACCCTCTTCTCAGGAAATAGTTGGTAGCACCATTAGGGCAAGTGGTTATCATTTTACCACACCCTGCGATCAGCAACTGGTCATAAGCATGTTACACCTTCCCATGATCAACATACAAGTGGGAATTTATACTATAGGTGGTACATGGCACTTACCTGAAGCCAATGGCTGTAGACCCTGGAGTTTCATCCTTGTTTTGTTTAAACCTAGATTTGAGATTTAAAATTTATTCAATGACATTCGATTTACTTGGTGATCTGCGATATTCGGTATCATTGTTGCTATTTTTTTAGGTGATCCCATTGTTTTTGCTTATCCTCTGTTTACATTGCTTGATTTGCGGTGATGGGGCTAGATGTAACTGTAAGCAAAAGGGGAGAATGTGGATTCCTACTAGAAGGAAACCATGGATGGATTGGGTTTGTTGGGTGTTAACCCTGGCCATGACAGCAGACTTGATGAGTAGCTCGAAGTTTGCTCATATTTTTTTTTTTGAAACTGAAGAACCGCAGAGATTACCGGGCTTCTATTAATGAATAGAGAAGGTAATATATTAATTAATAGAGAAGGTAATATAAGGCTACAGCTCTAGGAGGCTATAAGCAAGAAAAAAGAAACGAAAGGTTTGCCCGGTTGCATTGGGACGTCACCACAGGTAACCACTCCACTCGCTGTGGTAGTAGAATCGGAGTCTTTATAGTATTCGCGGCGTCCACCAACAAACATCCTCATGTAGTCGTCGAAACCTCTATGGGTAGTCCCACGTCAATAAGAAACCTGATGGAAGCAGATGATGGAAGCAGATTGCATCCCACCGAGGAGGCCACCGTCATACGGGACCCTCTGCCGAAGTGCCGCTACAGACACCGCCACCTGATGGAAGCAGATTGCACCCAACCGAGGAGGCCACCGCCGTGCGGGACCCTCCACTGAAGTGCTGCTACAGAGACCACCCTCCACCTGATAGAGTGATACCACCAAATCTGGACCTCTCGTAGGCTGCCTCACAACGTGCAAGGCTCTCGCCACATTCGCCGTTGGACTCCATCTCGGTCTCATCACACGTGGGGGCCTCGCCACGATCGCCCCAATACTCCACGCCACGGATCCGTTTCTTTTATAGTTGTCAGTGTGCGGAGCGATGCTACCCCGCTTCCCTAAATCCTCATCAAACAGCTGAGCCGCCGCCGCAGGTTGGCCTCTCCTCATTGCTTCACCCACACATATAGCCTTCGCTGCCACTTCAGCGAGCCAAGTCTGTCGCTTGCACCATCTTTCGATGATGTACCGAATTGGATGGCCCAACCGAGCTGAGAAACCCACCGCGGTCTGCTGCAAACCTAGTCCCATGCTGCCGTTACCACAAGCGCCGTCCTCGGACGCAGTCCCACGCCGCACTAACCATTGCCAAGCAACGCCAGTCACCATGATCCACTGCAAGCAACCAACTAATAGCTGAACAACAACCCCTGACCGCGACCATGACTGTGATTGCCACCACGTGAGCTCGGCAACCCCCTTCGAGCTTGCCACACGGTGGGATTGCCGCCACCAGCTGTTGCCACCTATGATCAATGGATCCGCGATGCCAAGTCAAGTCGGATCTCCAGAGACGACGCCTCCAAGGAGGGCACGATGCCAGTGGCGCCGTCGTTGCTCGTCCAGGATCTGGACAGGGTTTTCACCTAGAGAAACCCCATGTAGAAGGATTCCAACATGACGCCCCCAACAGGGTAAACGACACCCTAGGCGGCACCGTCATCTGCACTGGCATGAAGGTCGGCCCTTTCGCCCGGAGCATCCCATCCATCGCTACACGCTCTCAGCTTGGCACTCGCAGACCACCACCACAGCAGCTTAGCCAGGGCAGTGCCGCTACCGTGCCTCTACACGCCCCGCCACCATATCGCCACCTCCGCACTCCATGGGCCGTTGCCAGCCGCCGCAGCTCTCCTTGTCTCCTCCTTGGCGCAACCTCCGCATCTCCTCCTTGATGATTCCACTCCTTCGCTTCGAAAGCTAGCCTCCAACCTCCTCCACATGCCGCCCTACACTACCGGCCTCCTCGTCACATCACCACAAGATCCGGCCGTGCGTCGTCGTCCGCGTAGCTAGCAGTTGCCCTTGTCGCCGCAGACAGGTGACCCGAAGCCGCCAGCCACACCTCCATGGCGCAGTCAGCATCCTCTGTGCAGACCGCCACTAGTCGCACCACCATGGTGCTACCGGCGAGGCCCCGCGCAAGCCACCCACAGCTGCGGCACCATGCCGCCGCCAAGCACCGCAGCGCATTGGCATCCTTGCCACTAGCACGCGTCTCCCCAGCGCTCCTCCGCCTCCTCCTCGTCCTCCCGCTCCTCCTCCATCTCTTCTTCCTCCTCCCACCTTTTCCTCCCGCTCCTCCATCTCCTCTTACTCTGTTCTTGATGAGGATATCGCCATGCTGGACACACATGAGTCATGGTCTTCCCCAAGTTACAAGTCATCACCAACTCGGTCGTCACGTTCAGTTCGGATTCATCCGATACCCTTGCACGGTTTTGGCCATATCTTCCTCATACAACATCGAAACGAGGCGTTCTTTGATGCGTTGGAACGGGGACGACGACGCCATTCTTTAGGTTCTAGTCCTAGTTCCAGAAGGTTTGTGGATCATTCTATGTGACCACGACAAGGTGCTGCATCACCAGTTTTGTGCCAACTTCGTCTTGTATTGTGTCGAGCCTTAAGCCCAAGTTGTGGGCGCCCCTCCTTGGTCGCCCCCAACCCTAGTTCAGCCCTTTTGATATAAGCTCAGTAGCTGCTGCCTTAGAAACGCGAGTTTTGTTTAGTTCTAGTTTTCCTACGAGAAACTAAGATTGATTCATTGTAACTATGGCACCAAGTCCTTTTATAGTGATCCACGACCCCTATTCTTGTTCTCCTCGATTGTGTCGATTGGTCCTTTCAAATTTGAGAGCTTGAACCCATCTTACTTAATTTATATTTGCAATATCAGATTGCGTGTTTATACTTTCTTGCTTGTGTCCTTCGATTCGCTTGCAGGGAAAGCCTTCTCGGTGAGGTCAATCAAGTTGTGCTTGGTTGATAACCAACGGAGCAGCGGTGTAGCAGTTGCGGGGATTCGAATCGTGTCTGATTAGAAGCCCGAATTGTCAACGTCGAGTCTCCACCAATTGAGTTTATCACTACCTTTGGGAAGATCGGGCCAGTGCTACATCAAGTGGTATCAGGATTCCAGGTTACCCGTGAGGTATACTATCGTGTTTCCCCTTTAGATTCAGTTTGTGACCAACACCTATAGTCTAGGAAAAGTCCAAAAATATTTACACTTTCCCTTGTCCTATCGCCTTTTTAGCATTTGCAATTTTCATTTCAGATTCGCTTTATTCAGTTTGTGTCCATCGTCGAGTCTTGTTGCTGGTTTAGTTTAGTGTGTTCGTGGTCGTAGTTTCAACCGCCCCGTCGCTGTTTGATTGTTTCCACCACTATCCCATCCACCTTTACCCAAACAACAAGTCGAGCCCCCACTTTACTTGACTTGCCTTGCTAGCCGTCTTGTGTGAACTCTCGCCGCGCAATCCCTAGATAGGTTGCATGCTGCAATGTGTCGCCTTTGTATCGCAGCCCTTCTTGATTCATCTGGTGAATACCTATTGCTGCATACCAGGAAGTTTGTGCCCCTATTTTACTTGCTAAGAAGCTTTGAATCAGCCGTGATCGGCGTTGGAAGGATAGGGAAGCTTTGCCCTAGCCGCCGCCGCCTTACCAGCCGCGTTGTGCCTTTCCGAAACCCTGATTCGGATGACCTTCCTTAAAACAGGCATAACTTTTCGCTCGGAACTCCGATTGAGGTGAATTTTTTTTAAATTTTAGAATAAAAAGTTACACATACATTTCAACCACTTTGGTATTTTTGCGATTCTCAGAGGTCCCAAAAAAATCAGGAAGTGGGAGTTTTCAAGCCTCTAAGTTGTTGCACGGTTTTCAGCAAACATGCATGTTTTTTTTAGACCAAATCACACCTCTATTTAAGGTGCAATTTTTTGTGATTCCATCTTGTGTGATCCCTATTCAGAGAAAAATATAAAAAAATAGTTGAGAAAAATAAAAAAGTGGATTCCTACTAGTCCTGGATGGAAAATCAGGAAAAATAATTAAAATAATTGCATGAGTTGCTGGTTGCTTGTTCTTTGAGTTCTATCCACCGTATTTCATTCCAACTTGTTGTGCTACGTCTAGGGACACGTCTTAGCCAGCAATTGTGACTTGTACTTTGGATACTTATTGAACTTTGCCAATCTGCTTCGGCTATTGTTTTTCCTTGCTACCATATTGTGCCTGCCCAAAGCTCCACATATACTTCTGTCAGTACAGGTTCTCCCTGCAACTGTTACACCCAAGCTTAACAATAGATTGTACCACCCTGTTGACTTTGGTAAGAACACTTGCAAGACAGTAGTAAGCCATTTGAGATATTGCTTTCCACTTTCACCACCACCCAGTAGTTGCTAGTTGATAGGGATAATACTTTTGTGTTGTCTTTTGCTATCTTCTAACCATGACAGGGAAAGGGAAAGGAGTGGTGTCTCCTTCGGACTTAAATGAGTGTCTGTCCAAGGATGAGCTTATGAAGCTTCTTGCTGACCAGCGCACCTACATCGACGGGAAGTTTGATGACTTGATGCGCAACATTAACAATTCTGGTTACTCGGATTGAACATGTTGAGCAACGACCTCCCCCAGTGCCGCCACGCCAACCCACCTCTCATGATTATGGTCTGGAGGATGATGATGACGCTGATCTTAATGATGATGCACGTGACATGGGCTGTCTTCGGTGTAATCGTCATGGTATGGGAGGTAATTATCATCACCGTGGTACTAATGATCCTTTTGCTAAAACTAAATTTACCATGATTCCTTTTGCTGGTAATGCTGATCCTGAGGCTTATTTAGATTGGGAACTTGCTGTTGAACAAAAATTTAATTCTCATTTAATTCCTGCTGAGCATATAGTTAGGCTTGCTACTAGTGAGTTTACTGGTTTTGCTCTCTTTTGGTGGAATGATCTTTGCAATTATAATAATGCCAATGCTGTACCTCAGACTTGGAATGTTTTAAAACAACGTATGAAATCTCGTTTTGTTCCTCCTTATTACCAACATGATTTGTGTATGAAATTGCAAACTTTAAAACAAGGTGAAAAAGGAGTAGAAAAATATTATCAGGAATTGCTCATTGGTCTAGCATGTTGTGATATACATGAGGATGATGAAGATACTTGTGCTAGATTCTTTGGTGGTTTGAATCGTGATATACAGGATATTCTTGATTACAAAGATTGGAACAGGTTCAACAAATTATATCATCTTGCTCTTAAAGCGGAAAGAGAAGTACAGGGACGTCGTCAACAACACACTTTTAGGTCCAACCCCGGAAGATCTTTTCAGCAGCAGCGTTCTGATGTTGACAAGCCTAAGGCTTCTGTTGTCCAGCCACTAGCGACACCATCTGCTACTACATATGCTTTCAAGGTGAGCAATTTGTCTCCTGTGCAATCCCAACCGCAGATGAAAGCTATGGCCCCTGGTGCGTCATCGAACAGTTCCAACAAAATTGTGTGCCACCGCTGCAAGGGCATTGGACATGTCATGAAGGATTGCTCAAATCGTCGTGCTTACATAGCCACCGTTGATGGAATAGGATATGTAAGTGCTAGTGATGTTGAAGATGAATTGGCTCTTGCTGCTAACATTATTGCAGATGAAGCGAATAAAGAGGAGGAGGTTGCCATTGATTCTCTGGCTGCTTCGGCAGGTTATGAGAGCCTTCTTGTGCAGCGGGTGTTGACTTCCCAACTGGGACATAAGGAAGAGAAGCTCCAACGCCGCAATTTGTTCCACATATTTCTCATCGTCAAGGATTGTCGTGTTCTCACCATAATTGATAGTGGGAGTTGCAACAACTTGGTAAGTTCAGATCTGGTCGAGAAACTTGGCTTGACCACACATGCGCACCCGCATCTGTACCACCTACAATGGTTCAACAATAGTGGTAAGACAAAGGTAACTAGATTAGCACATGTGCTTTTTTCTATTGGTTCATATAATGACTATGCTGATTTTGATGTTGTACATATGCAAGCATGCTCTCTTTTGTTAGGCCGCCCATGGAAATTTGATGTTGATGCTTTACACCATGGCATAAATAATAAATATACTTTTATGCATTAAAACAAGAATATTAATTTTCTTCCTTTATCTCCTGCGGATATTAGGAAACATCATATCGAGTTTGCTGAAATTGTTAAGAATGATCATGCATTAGTTCCATCTCACGCTATACATAATGGGATTAAGTTAAAAGAGAGTGTTTATCTTGCCACCACTGCTGCTACTGCTGCCTATGTGATAATCATGATGCACCTTGCTATACTATGCTTTGTCGAGATGTTTGTGTTACTACTAATCCTATGTCTCATACTTTGCATCCTGCTATGCCTAACCTTTTGCAGGAGATTGATGATGGGATGGAGTAGAGGATGACTTCAATTCAAGAAGGGGAGGATGATGAGGACACTCCATGCTGGACACACACGAGTCATGGTCTTCCCCAAGTTACAAGTCGTCACCAATTCGGTCGTCGCGTTCACTTCGGATTCAGCCAACACTCCTGCACGGTTTCGGCCATATCTCCCTCATACGACATCAAAACGAGGCGTTCTTTGATGCGTTAGAACGGGGACGATGACGCCGTTCTTTTAGTTCTGGTTATAGCTCTAGAAGGTTTGTGGATCATTCTGTGTGACCACGATAAGATGTTGCATCACTAGTTTTGGGCCAACTTCGCATTGTATTATGTCGGGCCTTAAGCCCAAGTTGTGGGCGCCCCCTCCCTGGTCACCCCCAACCCTAGTCCACCCCTTTTGATATAAACTCAGTAGCTGCTGCCTTAGAAACGCAGGTTTTATTTATGTCTAGTTTTCCTACGAGAAACTGAGATTGATTTGTTGTAACTGTGGTGACAAGTCCTTTTACAGTGATTCAGGGCCCCTGTTCTTGTTCTCCTCGACTGTGTTGATTAGTCCTTTCGAATTTGAGAGCTTGAACCCATTTTACTTCATTCATATTTGCAATATCAGATTGCGTGTTTATACTTTCTTGCTTGTGTCCTTCGATTCGCTTGCAGGAAAAGCCTTCTCGGTGAGGTCAATCAAGTTGTGCTTGGTTGATAACCAACGGAGCAGTGGTATAGCGGTTGCAAGGATTCGAATTGTGTCTGATTAGAAGCCCGGATCGTCACCGTCGAGTCTCCACCAATTGAATTTATCACTACCTTTTGGAAGATCGGGCCAGTGCTACATCAGTTCCTCCTCCATCTCTTCTTCCTCCTCTCATCTCCTTCTCCTCCTTCTCCTGCTCCTCCATCTCCTCTTCCTCCTTCCTCACGGTGGCCTCATCCCCTGCCTCCATCGCTACTTCCGCGAGCTCCACCATGTCACCCTGAGCTGCGCGAATGCACGCCGGGACCTCAGGAGCAGCGCCCTAAGCAGGAGGCGTGGAAGGACGAACAAAGGCGAGCAGCCTGCTGATGCGCTGCAGGGCCCGTGCCACCACCATTCTCCTCCTCCTCCGTTGGCCGGCCGGTGCGGGAAGGCCTCGCCATGCGGACGCCGTCCACAACCTGGTGCGCCGCCACTGTCGCGTTGCCGCCCTCCGGCACAGCCACCTCCTCATGCGCCTTCACCACCTCGGCGGCCTCCTCCTCCTCCAGACATCGCCGCGCACTCGAGCACCTCTGTCTCCTCGCCCGGTCGCCATCCCCCGCACCGCCGTACACCGTAGATCCGGCATGCGGGGGGTCGGATCCGGTCTCCAAGGCCATGGATTTGCCACCCCGCATCGTCATCGGCACACCAGCCGGCGAGGTCTCCGCGCCGCTCCCCCGCCCGGGTGCGACGCACGCCGGCGAAGAAGCCCCGCCGCCACCATCCTAGGGGCCATGTGGACTTCCGGTCGGCCCCTCTGGCGGCGGCAGGGGAGGAGGAAGTGGAGAGGGGCGGCGGAGGGCGGCGGTGTGGCTGTCGCTCGAGTTGCCCGAGCGGGGGTGACACGGGCTTTGCAAGCTAGACCTTCCTGAATTATTAGCTTTTCGTGTTGCTTTGCTCATATTACAAACATGCCAATTCAACCAAGTTCATAAATCCTGATGGACTAACATATAGCCCTACGGAAGTGTAGACATTGGTAAGTATATAGAAACAGTATACTATTTATTCGCTCAAATTGGTCGGAACAGTCTGCTGGATGCTCTGGCCAGGTGCTGCCTCCTCGTCGTTCTCGCCGGAGAGCTCCTCCAGCGACTTTCCCTTGGACTCCGGCACAAGGAACGTGAACAAGAACCCGATGACATTGCATCCGGCGAGCATGAACAGTGAGTTGCGCACGCCGATGCCTGGCGGGTAACCGGCATCCGTCTTGGCCGGGTCGGTGCTCTGCGCCGCGTAGAGGAACCCGAATGACCCGACAATGGCGCCGGACTTGCCTGCAGCTGAGGAAATGCCGTGACATGTGGACCGCAGCCGCGCCGGGAAGATCTCTGCCGGCACGATGAAGGTGGTGGAGTTAGGCCCGAAGTTGGCGAAGAAGAAGGTGAAGGCGTACATGACGACGAAGCCGGCGTGGTTCCCGGACGTCGTCCAGTGGTGGTACGGGATGGCGAGGCCGAGCATGAACGCCGTCATGAAGAAGAAGCCGCCGAGCTGGATGGCGAAGCGGCCGACGATGTCGATGAAGAAGACGGTGAACCAGTAGCCCGGGATGGTGCCGCACAGCGCCACGAGCGTCTGCGCGCGGGAGATCCTGAACATCTCCTCGAGGGCGTTCATGGTCTCCGCCTTGGGCAGCCAGTTCACGGCGGTGTAGATGTCCTTCTGGAATAGGTTCTGCGAGTAGAAGGCGATGTCCAGCATGAACCAGCACACCGTCGTGCCGAGAAGGTGCAGGCCGTGCCGCTTGGCGAACTGCCGGGAGAAGAGGCCGTACTCCTCGCGGCGCTCGAGTTCCTCCTCCGCCTTCTTCTGCTCCTCGGTGAGCTCGACGTTGAGCACCCGCGCCATGTCGGACGTCGCTTTCTTGGCGTTCTTGGCGACCAGCGCGGTGTATCGCGCCGTCTCCGGCATCTTCATGCGCCAGTAGTAGGTGAGCAGCGCCGGGATGGCGCCGAACATGAGGACGACGCGCCACGCGTAGTCCGCCGCCGGCACGGTGGAGCCGGCGGGGTCGTCCTTGTACGCCGGCGCGTCGAAGCGCGCCTTGAACGTGGCGGAGATGATGATGGCGACGATGCCGCCGGTGAGGTTGCCGAAGCCCTGCATGGCGAAGACGGCTGCGATGAACGCGCCGCGCGTCCGCTTGTTGGCGTACTCGGACATGATGGTCGCGGAGAGCGGGTAGTCGCCGCCGATGCCGAAGCCGAGCCAGAACCTGAAGAAGCAGAGCGTGGCCATGACGCCCTTGGGCGAGGACCCGAACGAGAGGCCCGAGGCGAGGCAGCAGATGACCATGAGCATGAGCGTCATGCCGTACACCTTCTTGCGCCCCATCTTGTCCCCGAGCCAGCCGAAGAAGAGCTGCCCGGCCAGCGTGCCGCAGAAGGCGACGCCGTTGACGGCGGCGGAGACATTCGGCGGGAGCGAGCCTGGGGTCTTTGAGCTGGGGTTGAAGTAGTAGATGCGGCCCAGGAGCTTGGTGACGAGGGAGATGGAGAATAGGTCGTAGGCGTCGGTGAAGAAGCCCATGCCGGCGATGATCACCGCCGTGAAGTGGTACCACTGCGTCTTGGCCGCGTCAAGCGCGTCGAGCACCTTGTGATCGTGGGCCATTTACGCAACAGTTGGCTAGCTAGGCAATCACTCTTTCTTCACCTGCTGCTCGATGTTAGCTGTGTGTATTAGAATAAGATGAAGCAGTGCACAAGCAAATAACTAAGATCTGTCTATATGTGTTCTTGGAACTGTCAAGTTGTTGCTTTAAAAGTGCAATTACATGCTGTTTATTGTTGTTGCTACTTATATAGATGCAGTAGGGAATAAATCCGGAACATTCTAGCTGATGTCTACTTACAAGTTCTGCACCAATATTTTTGACTTGTGAAGATCATGTATATACTGGTTATCTGCAGGGCCATATATGGTGCATGTCCAAATCTTGTTTGGTCACGTTACGCAATTTGTGGACGGTAACGAATTAGGTATCTTCCATGACCTTTTAGACTTCTGGAATGTCCTATTGGGAGTGTAACCATGTCTTAATTTCCTCTACGTGGATGGACACATCTAATACACCTCACGGAAGAGATCAGGAGATTCCATGGAATATTTGACTCACTGGCAGCATAAAGACAAATCAAACGATAAAAACCTTTTAGATAATGGTTGTTAATTTGGCCGTGGATGAGGGGCTAAAATGAATTTGTGATGGAACAAATTAATTGGAGTTACTTTTCTTAAACGACCATTTCAATTTTTTAAAATGGGAGAAAATAACATGAGTGATGTCGGTGTTCACCTTGGATGGCTAGATGCTGGAAACATTTGATCGCACAACGGTTGATTAATTCAGTTTATTTATGAAAGTTTTCATATTAAAATATAAAAATATATAAAGTGCGTGACTCAAAATATGAAGTTGGCACCATCAGACTCGGGAGCATCAGATGGGCAGGTGGACTTCAGCAGCTACTCTTTTTGGAAGCTCACAAAAATGAGCTTGGCAAGGGCGCTAGGGTGGTGAGTGAGTCTTATTTAAGTTAATCAAGCTGTAATAAGCCTTAATGGCCATGAGGCTGAGGCATATGAACATGAACTTTTTCTATATGCATGGCAGCCTCGAGTACGGGTCACTGAACTGTAAACCATCACTTGCTTTGTTTCTATGGAAATGAAGCGGGGCAGATCTATTCTCTAAGAAAGAAATATGAGGTTGAAGCAACAGCAGGAACACGAAATGAAAAAAAAAGAGAAGGGACTGGCCAATTAATTAAATACTAAAATACGACATCCATTTTCATGACAATTAAAACAACACAACTGGAACGAACGAACAATTAGAAATTTATGCCAAAACCATCCTATTCGAATAGGAAATGATTTATATAATTAAATCAGACTGAAAGGAGGAAATAAATCCCAAACATGAAAGAGTAATGAAACAAAGTAGCAATTCTTCAACAGGATCGACACATACCTTGCAGTTTGCAGCTACCAGTTTGATTGCTACTTCATGCACAGAAGAGATCAGTGTTGAGCAAAAGAAGATATATAGAGAAGAGAAGCCAAGACGAAGATATCACTTGCCTCCAGGAATTTAGACTATTAGCGGCATACACACAAGTCCTTGTGTGCCACAGTCAAAGTATTCCTCGTTAACGATTAACAATACCATCCATGTGTCGCGGCTAACAGTGTACCAGTTGTGCTGGCTTGTGGACACAAGTGGTATTACCATCCCACAGCAAGTTCTATACGTGTCCAGGTTGTGTTGTACACACATTTCTTGGATAGAGATTCCTGTCTGACTTTTCCGTTGTTTTGTCCTTTCTCGATCGGCCTATTCCTCGGCAAGTAAACAAAGAGCCAACGAAAGGAGTACCTGTTAACAAAGTAGGCATGGCGGTTGTTCGTTTTTCTGAGAAAAATGTAATGCATTTGTATTATCAAAGGTCATATAAATATTATCAAAGATGGGATGTCAAAATTGGAAGTGATACTTATAGAAGATGAAATGGCAAGCTAGTATGCATGATCAAGAGACATGGTTGTATGTGGTATCTTTGGTCTAATTATTTGAAAGCTTGCAAACAAGTTATTGATTATTCGAATGATAAATGAAGATTAAATAAAGTAATTTATATGAGTCATTGATCTTCCTTTAGTTTCATTGGTTCTGCATATTCTTCATACTATTCCTAAGATATAGAACTCGAAAAGTGATTTAAGCATGTTCTAACTAAAAATGAGGTGAGGCTTGATTATGTGAAGACATGAATTTTAAATAGATACTCATTGTTGATGTCAAAAAAAAGTTAAACTCAAAGTTGGCAAGGTGAAGAAGTTAAGCAAGGGATTAGCGACGTGGTACTAAGCAAAGATAGGTCAAGCAAGGGCTTGAGCCATGGACCCTTTAATAGTGTAAAGTTCTATTACGTGGTGGATTTCAAGGTATCGAATATGCAATGCATCATGTCTTTGTTGGATCAAGTGATGGAGTAGCCTATGGATGAGAGAATGTGACATTGATATTATATGTTGGAGAATCCTATGTCATTAGCTCAAGATAGATGTGCTCAGCTATTATGCAATGTTGAAATCCCTCAAGTTGAGAATGATCAAGTATGGTATGAATTGAATGCATACATGCAAGCTGAAGTGGATGAATTGTTGTCCATATTTAGTTTTGAGTATAGGTATGTCGCACCATCAATAGGGATACAATATTATTAGATGATCGACAACAACAAAAATCTTCATATTTGGTCTATGTGAGATTAGCCTTGAGATAAACCTCCAGTGTGGTGACCTTGCTGATTTTTGCAGCCTTCAAGGTAATGACTAGTTTATATGCAAAGCTGGTTTGACATGTTTGCTCACTACATGTTTGCTCACTTCTAATGGCTAGTTTCCAGCTTTATCAGGTATTTATACCCCTTAACCCCCTTTGGTGGGTTGTTCGTTCTGCACTCTTTTGTGACTTTCTAGAAACCAGTGGAGCTCTCCCCAATCTCTCCTTGTGAGATTTGTGTATTTTGAGTGAAATCTTTTAGTTAGGTTTTGCACCTAGAGCAACACTTTGAAATCAATGCAATAAGGGTATTTTTGTTGCAATATGCAGCAATCGCAACACTTTGGTGGCGTTGGGAGGCGTTGCAAGTACCCCCGATGCAATAGGGTATTGCATCACAGTTGTATGGCGTTTTTATAAATGTCGCGTATTGCAACGCAGTGTGGCGTTGCAATGGGTTGGAGAAGCAACGATCATGGGCGTTGCATTAGTGGTATTTGCAATGATGGGCGACGTTGCTATAGTGATTATTGCAACAATGTAGGCTAGTTGCAAGCAAGCACTATTACAACGCTAGAGGTTTGTAGCAATATCCTATATTGCCACGATATATGGTCATTGCGGAAACGCCTATGATGTTGCAATATACTTAGGACATATAAAAATGAATATGTAGGCGTTGCTATATGCAAAAAGCCAATCACAACAAAATTTATGTCTCGCTATATGCCTAAAGAATATCGTAACTAAATGTGCGTCGTTGCTATACGCTTATAGGGTAGCGCAACATCATTTGAGTCGTTGCTATTTGCTTAGAGGATATCACAACACAATCATGAGTCGTTTCTATTTTCTTAAAGGATATTGCAACACAATAAGATTCGTTGCCATATGCTTAAAGAATATCGCAACGTGGTTGGTATTGTTGTAATAACCACATGTAGTTATGGCAATATGCGCAATGGTTGTTGCAATACTGAATTCACACCGAATTAGAAATATTGATTATGTGGTTATTGCAATGATGTCGATTCTTTAATGCAACAAAAAATTTTTTAAAAAAAGAAATTGATGCAAATATATATATATATATATATATATATGTATGTATATATGACGAGGCTAAAAGTACACCAGGTGCATTCTGTACATCAAATGCACAGATCCACCGCACATGCCGCACGCCATGCTCCAAGGAAGGTCTGTCGCTCGTACATGCAAAATTAAATAGAGGCAACCAACCACGTGATACCACCTCACACCTCAACCCACCCACGAGGATGCATGCAAGCATGCAGAGAATCTTTTCTTGATTCGAAACAAAAAAATGCGATATCTCCTAGATCGCAGATCCGATTTTAAATCCGTTTGAAGGAGGTTGTTGGAAAAATATGCTTAACAAAATGAGATCCATGAAGGCTATATTTGATGAAGTTTTTTCAAGTACGTAATTGCAATATGTTGTACTGTGAGTAACAAGCACTTCTACAACACAATTGCAACTTGGTTGTAGCGTAATTTAGCACTGGTTGCAACTAGTTATAACCTAGTGTAACCTTGTTACTTGTAGTTGCAATTAGTTACAACTCACTTGCAACACATCTACTATTCTGATTGTAACCAGGTATGCTTGCAACTTCCACTGAATAGAATTGCAACCGGTTATCATGGGTTGCAACTAGTTGTCCTAATTGTTTCCCAGTTATTACGAGTTGCAACAAGTTACTGTCCAGTTGCAAGCCCAATTAATACTGGTTGTAACTCATTACTACACAATCACTACTTGTTGCACCCAGTTACTACTACCCAATTGCAACCCAGTTACTACTTATTGCAACTAGTTACTACTCAGTTGCAACACAATTGCTACTCTAGTTGCAACAAGATATGATTGTAAATCAGAATGGCAACTTGACATGATTATAGTGACCAGATGCAGATAATACACAGAGTTATAACTAGTTGCAACCCTGTGGTAGACAGAGTGGCAATCGGTAGTACATGGATATGCAACTTGCCTAAATGATGAAAAATATATCCATATTGGATCTTGTTTTGTTAAGACTATTTTTTTGAGACGGATGCAACAAACGGTTGTCAATCGAGGTTATGATTTAGGAGAAAATATGTTTCAAAGATTCGAACCAACAAAAGATTCAATGCATGCATGCATATAGTCTAGTGGGATTTGTATGCTAGGTGCCTTTACGTGGTAGGTGGAAAATATAATTAACTTAGGAAGCACGCACTGCATGTTTGGTTTGGTGCGCCCATCGACCTGGGTGCATTCTATGTATAGGATGCACCCAGGTGTATTATAGAAAAACAACATATATTATTATTATTATTATTATTATTATTATTATTATTATTATTATTATTATTAATGACATCAATCCATCGTTCACTCCCAGCATTCATGATACAATTGATGCAATAGAATATTCAACATATGAAGTAATAACTTGTCCTTTCATCCATCACTCCCAGTACTAAAATATCTACAAAACCTATATATTATTGGTACGCATCTATAATCTTGATCACTCCCACCATTCATGATCTTTAACTTTGCCTCACCTGAAGGTTGAATGCCTTCTTGTATTCCCAAGACCATCGAGTAGTTTCTGCGCGTCAAAAAGAATGATTGAAAAGGTCAAGGAAAGTGTGATGTTGTGGTAGGCACAAAATAAACAATCATAACATTTACATCCTATTCTGTAGGGACTGAGCAATCTTGGGTCTTATTATTGCCCCACCATAGCTTGAATGTCCTGCTAAAGAGAGAAACATGGTTTTAAGTGTAATGAGAGAATTGTAGCTTGTACAGGAATGAATCTGCAAGAAACTTTGAATTGACACTAGAAAATGGTAATGACATTATGAAAGCACAATTCCAGTTCTTACTTGTTGTTTCTTTTTGCCTGCTCGCATTTTTGCACCAGATAGTAGCTGCTGTATACTAATGTATTTGTGTGCTCCACTTTTCGCAGGAATGTTAGTGAACAAACTCTTTGAAATGATTTAGCATTGCAATTAGGTGACACATTTTCTTTTTCTGTTGTGACAATGCTTCTTGGCTTAACTTGGATTATAAAGTTCTTGGAACAATGTTACCTGTAATTCAATGCACAAAACCATCATGACGAAATATGCTTGTTCAATGTCGATACCCGGTTCGCTGTATCTTGACTCTGCACTGGTGTTGCATCAATGTTAACCTCAGTGCTCCTAGCTTCATCTTCTGTTATGTTGACGCCAGATTTTGACATGAGTAAAATCGGCGTTAGAAGTGGAAGAAATTAGGAGATGCAGCGAGATACAAGGGCGACGATTGGAAATCAGCCGATTGGTGCTGCAGTCAAGGATCGGCCAATTGATGCTACAGTCGAGGATCGGCCGATTGATCCTTGGAGTTCCGCCTCGCCCGACCCCTGGGGATTGGGATCAGACGCGCCCGACCCTCCAAGGGAGGATCTCCGCCTCGCCCGACCCCTGAGGTTTGGGATCGGATGCGCCCGACCCTCCAAGGGAGGATCTCCGCCTCGCCCCACCCCTGATGTTTGGGATCGGACGCGCCCGACCCTCCAAAGGGGGATCTCAGCCTCGTCCGACCTTAGTTCCCAGGAATTTGATCAGCTGATTTCTAGCGCCAACACACTTTTGGCACGCTCGGTGGGACAAATACAACCGCCACCATGTCGAAAGTTGCTGAAGTCTCCGAAGATAACGTCATCGAAGTGACAGAGGCAGATCTCAGGGACGACCAGAAGGAAGAACTAGAGAGGCAGACGACATACTACTGGAAGACATGTCTGCAGTCCTTCAGTCGCACCAGGAGCGGGGAGACTATCAAAAAGGCTCCGTTTCCAACTCCCCGCCAGATCACAATCACCGAGGACTCAGACAAGATGTCCGAGATGGTTCAACAATCCGTCTATCAAGCTTTCATCGATCAATCCCCGGTGCTTTCTAACACGGTATACAATGCCGTCATCAGCTCCTTGGCTACCGGTGTATCTCAAGGGTACCAGGGACCGGCATATGCTCCGCCAATTACGGCTCCGAACAAGAATATACTTTATTCGGCTTCTCAGCCTCCCCAAATTCCAGTTGGGGGTTCTGGCGCTTCCTCATCATCGATCCCTGTGGGGTTCAATGGCACGCAACACCTCCATCCACGTCCCATTTAGTTGTCCTCTACGCAGTTTCCTCCGGTTAATCCAGCGCCTTGGGGGGCACCATCAGTGACGGCCGGCCAGGATCACCCGGCCAACCATGGAAGCCCCCAATTCCAGGCGTCTTTCCAGGCGGCCACTCGACCAACCATGCCGCAGTACCAGCCTGTCGCACGAGAGATGAGCAGAGCAGCAGAATCAACGGAAGTACTCCGAGGCGTCGCGCCGCTCATACTATATGACGAAACAAGCGGCTCATTCAAACAGCCGACCCTGAATATGCAGCCGGCTATGACACATCAAACGCCACATGCTTTCACTCAACATCAAGTCATCCTGCCACCAATATACCAGCACGTACTAGTTCCTCAGCCGACGGTTTACCAGCAACAGCCGGACTGGTCGGCACGTATATCGGAGGTGATTCAGGAACAATTCGGCTTGAAATCGAAGGTGCAGACCTACACATACAGAACACCATATCTGCCTACATACGACTAACTGCCGTTTCCCCATCGGTATAAAGTTCCTGATTTCACCAAGTTTTCGGGGCTGGACGACACCTCAACCGTGGAACACGTGAATAGATTCATCATCCAATGCGGGGAAGCAGCGGCACAAGATGCCCTACGGGTGCGCCTTTTCTCGTCATCCCTGTCTGGGTCAGCCTTTCAGTGGTTCACTACATTGCCGCCCAACTCGATAATTATGTGGGCTGACCTGGAAAGGTAGTTTCACAAGTATTTTTTCGCCGGGGTACATGAGATGAAGCTGTCCGATTTGACCAGCCTCAGACAGAGAAGCGATGAGCCAATATCCTCATATGTACAGAGGTTCAAGGAAATCAGAAATAAGTGCTATCCCTGGCTCTGACTGATGCACAGTTGGCCAATATAGCCTTTCAAGGTCTCCTACCTCACATCAAAGAAAAATACGCCTCACAGGAGTTTGAAAGCTTGAGCCAAATCGTCCACCGATTGTCTGGCCAAGAAGTACGTTCTTTCGATCCACGGAGGAACTTCCAGAAGAAGGTGGCGTACTTAGAAGAGGTTGAAACCGAAGATGACACAGAAATCGGCCTTACGGAATGGGTTAAAGGGAAAAAGCCGATATCATGTCCGTTCGGCAAGAAGGAGCCGGAGACGTTCGGATTTGACACATCAAAGGCCGATAAAATCTTTGACCTCCTCCTCCAGGAAGGACAGATCAAGCTCTCGCCATACCATACGATTCCTTCTGCCGAACAGCTGAAGAAGATGAAATATTACAAGTGGCACAATGCTACCTCCCATGATACGAACGAATGCAAAATCTTCCGGCAGCAGATACAGTCGGCCATTGAGCAGGGCAGACTCAAATTTGAAGTGCCAACAAAACCAGCCAAGCCGATGAAGATCGACCAGCACCCCTTCCCTACCAACATGGTTGACGCGGGAAAGAATTCGCTCCAAACCAAGGTGCTGACATCCGAATCGGCTAAAAAGAGCGGCGCCGTAGACCCCAGAAATCAAGTGGCGCCTGAAGACGTCAAAGGGAAACGGCGGATGGAGGACGATGATGACGGATCAGGAGAACCACGCATTACTTCCCAATTCCTGCTCAACAAATATCAGCGGCAACATGAACGCTCAAGATCCCGGGAAGAAGCAATGCGGTGACATGAAGATCACTTACGATGCCCGTTCTTCATCCACTGTTGGGAAAGCAACCTCAGGTTGCCTTCGGCCGATAATTGCCCCAAGTGCAATGGCCTGTATCATAATAATCGGCCGTTCAGCAGGTCTCGCTCTAGAGATGGGAGACCAGAGCCGATCAGTAGGAACTGGCGCGACCAAGACGACCGGCGCCCTCCAGTACGTGATCGGCTGGGGGGCAGAAGTGACCGATATGACCGGTCGGAAGGCAGGCGCGATGATGGGCCGGGGGGCAGATTTGATCGACATAACCAGCCAGAAAATAGGGTCAGCATCCACAGTCGACTTGAAGAGATGGCCGATGCTCAGATATCAGATGAGAACCTTTTAGGACGCGGACCGGAATGGGAATGTGCTAGACCACGAACCAAACCGGTGAACCCCAGGTGGTGCCCCGATGGATTGACCAAGTCTCAAAAACGAAGAATCCAACATCTCCGCCAGTGGGAACAGCAGGAGGAAGAGCAACAGTACACGACGGACGAGAAGAAAGGCAGGTCTCAGGTATGGCGCCCCAAAAGAAACGACAGAGGAGGTGACGAATCGGCAGGCGACGAATCGGCAGCCGACATCGACATGGTTTTCATACTGCCGATGGAATTCATGACTCCTGCCGACCGACAAGAAATGTCGGCAATGGAAGAGCAGATAGCACAATTGGCTTTGGAGCCAATGACAGCCACATTCGAGAAGCCCGAAGAAGACAAACGGCACCACCTGAAAGCGTTGTTTCTTAAAGGGCATGTCAATGGCTGACCCATCACTAGATTGCTGGTAGACAGAGGGGCTGCAGTCAACATCAGGCCGTACGCCATGTTCTGGAAGCTAGGGAAGAGCGATGATGACCTGACCAAGACAGATATGATGCTCAAGGACTTCGAGGGCAACGTATCCCCCGCTCGCGGCGCTCTCTGCGTCGACCTCAGGCACTATTTGCTATCAGCGGAATGTGTGGTCGTATGCAAGGACGACGTGGTAAAATACATGCTGTCACTGCCGATTTTGAAAGGACGGATCGGAAAATGGATCTTGGCTTTGTCGGAGTTTGACCTTCGATATGAATCGGCAAAAGCCGTTAAGGGTCAGGTCATGGCCGATTTCGTTGCCCAACACTGCGGGCCGGAGGCTACCTTCGTAGAACCGGTACCTTGGACTTTATACTTTGATGGATCATCATGTGGGGCCGGATTAGGAATCGGCATCGTCCTCATATCGCCTCGGGGGGCAAGCTATGATTTCTCTCTGCCGATAGAAGCATCCGCCACCAACAATCAAGCAGAGTACCGAGTTGTACTGAAGGGATTACAATTGCTAAGTGAAGTCAAAGCCGATTCCGTCGAAATTTTTGGGGATTCCATGCTTATCGTGGATCAGTTAACAGGGAAGTCCGAGTGCAAGGACGATGTATTGAGGATTTATTACGAAGATTGCCTGCTGCTTCTGAAAGAATTCAAGTCGGCAGTTATCGAGCACATCCCAAGGAATCACAACGAAGATGCCAACAAGCTCGCCCAACACGCATCTGGGTATCGGCCGATTCAAGGCGCCATGGCTCTAGAGCTCACGGCCAATGACTGGTGAAAGGAGATTGCCGATTACCTGAAAGATCCATCTAAGAAAGTGGATCGGCGGGTACGTTTTCATGCTACCAAATATGTGTTACTGGAAGATGACTTGTTCTACCGAACAATTGATGGCGTCCTGCTCAAGTGTCTAGGAACGGAGGAGGCTAAGACTCTGATGGGAGAAATCCATGAAGGAGTGTGTGGAGCCCATCAATCGGCACATAAGATGAAATGGATGATTAGGAATAATGGGTATTACTGGCCGACAATCCTCGAAGATTGCTTCAAATATTATAAAGGATGCTAGGATTGTCAGAAATTCGGGAATGTCCAACGTGCGCCCGCATCGGCCATGAATCCCATTATCAAACCATGGCCGTTCAGAGGTTGGGGAATAGACCTCATCGGCCAAATTTATCCTCTGTCAAGCAAAGGGCACAAGTTCATTCTGGTGGCCACTGATTATTTCAGCAAATGGGTGGAGGCAATTCCGTTAAGGGCTGTAACATCGGCTGCTATGGTTGATTTCGTAAGAGACCATATCGTCTACCGTTTCGGCATCCCCCAGACTATCACAACCGATCAAGGGACAATGTTTACATTGGGAGAATTCGAGGAGTTCACGGCCGATATGGGAATCAAATTGTTAAACTCCTCTCCATATTATGCCCAAGCTAACGGCCAGGCCGAATCTTCCAACAAAGGGATAATTAGGTTAATCAAGAGGAAGATAGAGGAGCAGCCGAAAAAATGGCATTTATGTCTGACTGAAGCTCTATGGGCATACAGGATGGCTTGCCATGGGGCCACCAAGATGTCCCCTTATCAGTTGGTGTACGGTCACGAGGTGGTACTACCATGGGAATTGAGAGTAGGGTCGAGACGCACTTCGCTCCAGGACCAGTTAGCGGCCGACGACTACTCCTCACTCATGAAAAGGGAACTTGATGACTTGGCTGGCCAACGATTGAGAGCTTTGATAAGCATCGAAGAAAACAAGAAGAAAGTGGCCAGGTGGTATGATAAGAAGGTCAAAGTCAAACAATTCTCTCCGGGGGACCTGGTATGGAAGTTAGTGTTGCCGATCGGATCGAAAGATCCTAAATTCGGTAAGTGGTCCTCTACGTGGGAAGGGCCGTATAAAATCGGCAGATGTGCTCCAGGAAACGCTTATATTCTGGAAACAATCGAAGGAGAAGAGTTTACTAGGGCTCTGAACGGAAGATACTTGAAAAGGTACTACCCTAGTATATGGGTCAGAGCATAAGGATCGACCACAATGAACAACACACAGCCGATACAAAAGGATTCGTCTAGAGAAAAAACGTAATCGTCCAAATCGGCCGATATATTTCATTCGGTACGGACGGTGGGTTACACGGCCGATAAGGTACAAGTCGCCCTTAGAACAAAAAATAATTAATCACGCTTTTTCTTAAGCTCTCTCTCAGCCTGACCTAGTTCTATCAGAAGATGGATGTACTCTTCTTCTATCTCTTTCATCGAAGCCTCCGCTTCGACTTGACGGGGGAGAGGGTGACTCCGGTCCATGGCCGGGCGTGATGTTCCTGCTGCTGCATCTTCAAGGACGATTTGATGAGGAAGCGGATGACTTCTTTCGGCTTGAGGTCGCCGGTGGTCGTTGTTGTCCAGAAAGTCCCAGATCCGTCGGATGTCGGCAGGGACGTGCTCTTGGAGTTCGTCGCGATAAGCTTTGATTAAATCCTTGTCTTCTTGCGACAACGGTTCGTCGGAGTGTACAAGTCCGATGGCTCGTTCAAGTTCAGGGCTAAGGCGCCGTGGTTGCGGAAAGCAACAATATACATTTAGCTGCTTAAAAGGTGATTCCCTTCAGAAGAGCTAAACTAAGAAAGAAAATGAAGGCAAATCTTTTACCTGATTAACGGAGGAAGAGGTAGAGGATGGAGAAGACATGACTGAAAGGCGCACCGACGTGAACAGGTCGGGGAAGATGAAGCCGAGTTAGACAGGTACTCTCGGAACGGTCACCTAGGCCGGTGTTTATAGGAAAGGAAGGCATGGATGTTTGGTAAGACGCGTCCCATCGGGAGTGTAAAAGGTAATAAATAAGGGGGCGTCGCGAAGGACAGTCAAAGGGGTCATTAAATGTTTGTACAAGAACTGCCAGTACTTTTACAGGTCACCCAGAAGGGCATCGATAGCTGCGATCGCTCGGTGCCGGATCTGATCAGCAGAGTCCAGGACCCGTTGGTCATCCTCTGCCGATCCGAGGACTTCTGACATATGGCAGTGGAGTTTGAGGGCTTCATGAGCCAGATGCTGCCTGTCCCGTTTCAGATCGGCGATGACAGAAGGGAGTTCCTGAAGCCTCTTCTCTTCGGCGTCTATTGCTTTGGTCACCTGCTCCATCTCCTTGGCAAGCTCTGCCCTTCGGCGTTTGAGGCAATCTATCGTGCCGACGATCCCCGGGCGAGAGTCTTCCAGAAAGTGAATCCGTTGATGCACCTCTTGAGCTTGACGCTTGTACGTGTCTTCTTCTTCATGAGTCTTGGTCAACTTGACGCGATCGGCCATGTGGCGCAGGGCCCTAAAGACCGGAATCCTCATTGACTCGATATATGCGGCCGGCGCCAAGGCCTCTTCCGCTTCTTCTGGTACTCGCCCGCTGACGTCACCAAGAAGTTGTCGAATCGGCGAAGCATCTTATACCAATCGGCCAATGTCCTCTTGAAGAAGGGATCGGATGCTTGCGAGTTTGGCATGGACGTCATCAGGAACGGAGCTCAAAGTGACCTGGCGAGAGGTGACTTCCTCGTCATCGGAGAGTGCGACCGCAAACGAGAAAAGGCTGTTGTTGGGGGTGTCCTGTTCCTGAAAAATAGTGAGTCAAGAAGAAGAACAAATAAGCCGATGATGATAGCAAATCGGCCGAGTAAGGGTGAGAAATCTCTTACCTCCTTGAAACGGATTTCTTCAAACTGCGTTTGGGAGGCTGTTATCCTCGATTCAGGGGCTGGTACCATTGGTTCATCAGAAGTAGAAGACTCCACCATGATTGGTGCTTTGGTCGGGCCAGCTTCCTGAAAGATGACCATTGGTTGGTTAGGTGGGGCGCTAAGCGTACCGGTGACCTGTGTCAAAAGATTGAATAAGAATATTATCCAAATACTGGAAAAATCGGTTGAAGAGTAGTATACCTCGGCAGATGGAAGCGTGGGCGTGCTGATGACCAATTGGGTTGCTACCAATTGTTGTGAGTCCACAGAAGTGATTTGTGCAGTCTAAAATAAGATGAGTCAGTATGGGGACGGCAATCGGTAGGATCAGAAAACAAGTTTACCTGCATAGCCTCCACCAGTAATGATGCAGCGGCCGCCCCAGCTTGCGTGACGACTTGAGTATCCACTTCTCCAGCAGCTGGAAGGGGCAATGCGGCCGAAGTTTCTACCGATGTGATCATAGGAGGGTCGGCCGGTTCTATACGAGCTCGTACTCGGCAACTGGTCTTCTTGGTAACCTTCTTCTGCACCTGCTTCGATCGGCTGGCAATCACATCCACGGAGGGGGCATCATAGCCGATAAGGGGGAAGATGGTGTATGGATGATGGTCCTCTATCGGCCGGCCACTCCGACTGTGTTTTGGGGGAACGCGGTTTTCAGACTGAAGCGACAGCAAGATGTTAGTGTACATATTTAATCGCATTAATAAAGGAATGAAAATCGGCTAGGGGAAAAATACCTCGGCATTCGGATCGATGTTAGCTGGATCCAGTAGGTTGTAGTATGTCGATGCAGAGGCGCAGAACAGGTACTGTTTCCATTCAGCCCACCATAGCTTGAATGGTTGGACAGCAAAGGGGGCTACTATCCAGTCATTCAAGTCTATGGTACTGGAGTCTGGTATCCGATCTCGCAGCCGACTATAGTCAAGACCCTTGGTAAGCTCATCTCTGAACTTTGCTCGGCTGACGAAGTATGCCTGAATCGGCAGTTGACCCATGCCGAATTGCCGTGCTGCAACGGAGGGGTTGTAGAATTCATATGTAGGGGCATCCTTTCCTGAGAAGAAGTTGGCCGATAAGATCCCCGATTTAATTAGTTCATCTGTGAGATCTTTGTCGAATCGGCCGGTGGTTGAGTCGAAGCAAGAAGGGAGTTCAAAGATTGGATCATCTCTCCGATAAGGGAACCAGACGGTTGCATCTTCATTGAAGCCGTTATAAAAACACCGGAAGTATTCGGCCACCTTGGTAGCAGAGTACGAGCAACCAGAGAAGGCTGATGCCGCTTCGCCGAAAGACGTACATCGGCGTTGGACAGTGAGATTCTCTGCCGATTCGACGCTGGGGAATGTCATGTGTTCCACTCGCTGCTGAGAGATCTCGCCCATGTACAAGTTCAGCCATAAGTTAATAAACAACCAGGGTCCACCTGGGTTTCCAATCGGCTCCCCTTGGGATAGCTTGATGCCGATTTGGCAAAGCATGTGGTAGGCTGCTCCCAGTAAGTGCTTTCCAAGAGGAACAAAAGTTGCTATCGATAATGCTTCGGCCAGAGCTTGGGTATTGGTAGATGGACCAGCTGCTCTCCCACAGAAGAAGTGTTTCTCTAGCCACATCATCAGGAAGGCCGTGTGCTCTCTATTCTCGACAGATCCGGCCCTTTTGTTGCATCGGATGAAATCTTTCCACCCGCCGATTCCCCTTGTGTCCAGCCGATGTGATGTTGCGGCTATAAGGCGGAAAGGGGTGTCTGGGGAAGAGATGTCCAGGCCGGTCAGCAAGACTACATCGGCCAATGTGGGGGTCATGGGTCCGTGTCTAAACAGGAATGCGTTGAGAGCATCGGACCAGAAGTAAGAAGCTGCCACCACTAACGGCTCATTCCGTTCCATTTGGGACAAAGATAGATCGATGCATTGGCCAATTTTGAGCTCATCCCATTGGACCTTCTTGGAGGTGGCTATCCGCTGGTACCATTCCCTCCAACCGGGAGTTTCGTTCGGCCAAGACCTAAAGGTACCCGACCAGTGATCTAGGTCCATAGTTGATTGTTTGAAGGGGATCCTATGGGTTTCCAAATTGATTAAGTCGGTTGGATCTGGGTTTCCCATGGGCCCAAGGCAGATAAGGCCGAGGTTTTCTGTAAGACGAATGGTGATGCGATGCCTAACCGCCTAAAAAGGAAAAGGGGGTGCGAGGGTAAGAAATAGATCTAAAGTAAATGCATTACTGATAAGGGAAAGTTTCGGTAATGACCTCCGGGATGAAGCTCCTCGTAATCGGCGGAGTCGCCGGTGCAGCTGCAGATGATGAAGCTGCCAATGGGATCTCAGATGAAGCTTCAACTTTCTCCGATGGAGCTCCTTCTTCCGTCGATGGAGCCACCGCTGTCGCTACTGGAATCTCCGCCGAAGGCACCATTTCTGGAGCTTCGCGCGTTGGTGAGGTGCCTGAAGGTGCCGCCATTGGAAAAGTAGGAGGGAATACGAAAGGAAGGAGGCGCTGGAGAATTGGAGGACTAAGGAAAGTGTTGGAGGGAGAAGAAAGCCTGTGCGCTGAAGAAGAAGGACGTGAGCTCGTAAGGAGTACGGGATGTACTGATATTTAAAGAAGGTCTGAGAAGGGGTAAAAGTGGAAGTTTTACCGCGCCAGCGTTTCGAGTTTTTCGGGAGTAGTGGTTGTCGTGGGCGCCCGTTTCGAAAAGATTGCAATCATCAGGTTGGAGACCGTGAAACGGAAGGATGTTTTCGTGGCGTCTGTTTCGGATGTGAAGTTGAAAAGAATTTCGAAGTAAAGACAATATTTTACTCCGAAACTGGGGGGCATGTGTTGACGCCAGATTTTGACATGAGTAAAATCGGCGTTAGAAGTGGAAGAAATTAGGAGATGCGGCGAGATACAAGGGCGACGATTGGAAATCGGCCGATTGGTGCTGCAGTCAAGGATCGGCCAATTGATGCTACAGTTGAGGATCGGCCGATTGATCCTTGGAGTTCCGCCTCACCCGACCCTCCAAGGGAGGATCTCCGCCTCGCCCGACCCCTGAGGTTTGGGATCGGATGCGCCCGACCCTCCAAGGGAGGATCTCCGCCTCGCCCGACCCCTGAGGTTTGGGATCGGACACGCCCGACCCTCCAAAGGGGGATCTCCGCCTCGTCCGACCTTAGTTCCCAGGGTCAGAATGAGTCTGAGCCCTCGACATGTGGGTCCTGATCGGTTACCCCCTTGCCAAAGAGGTGATCGGCCGATTAGGAGGTTGGAACAATTGGGCCGATGTGGGCTTAAAAAAGGATTATGAAGATGAAGAGGGGGTCAGCCCATGAAGCGCGTGAAAATAGTACGAATTGTACTTGTAAATATTTGTTTTCTGTTTAAATTTAGGGATAGAGTTCTAGTCGGATAAGAAGTCGTTTGTACGGGGCTATAAATAGCCACCCTTGTAGATCTGTAATCATCATCAACTCAATACAACAAACTACTATTTCCTCGTACTTACTTTCAAGCAGGCGACTTCGCCAGCACTTTTTCTCCTTTTTTACGAGTGCGTACGGGTTGGCGGGGCTGCATCAACTTGACCTCCGGCCGATCTTGTAAGTTCCATTTATCGAGTAATTTCTAGGCTTTAACTTCGGGCGCATCGCTGTTGATTCATTTAGATTTATTCATCAGTTATCGATATTTACTAGAATTCTAGGTTTTACCTGTTGTTCTAGTTTTATCATCAGTTATCCAGCTAGGAATTAGTAATTTCAGCTTTCTTTATACTTCGCTGTTTAATCTACCTATTTCATAGCCGATTAGATCTGTTCCTAGTGTTGCTACTGTAGCGTTGTTTAGATTACTGTAGCAGTTTTCTTTATAAATGTTGCCTGGTAATCGGTTGCATTATAGCCGATTTCTTTATTACTGCAAATCGGCCGATTCGCTGATAAGCTTTCTCGAGATCGGAACCTTAGCCGATCGCAACCTCTGGGAACTGACACGTTTCTTTCCTTGCCAATCAACAGGTCAGATTGGCCGGCACGCTGCGCGAATCGCACCAGGGCAATCACCCGAACAGGAGCTAAGCAGATTCTCCCGGGTCGTGTGTCTGACGCTGGGAATTCGATCAGCTGATTTATAGCGCCAACATGTTGTACTGTTGGTTTTAGGTGTAGTCTGCGCATTTAAAAAAAAGGAAGATAAGAGATTACCGGCCATATATCTATTGTCTATCACATCCAATTATAGTTCTTCAATCTCACAACCACCAAATAGCTAATATTTTTAAGTAATTCTCAAACTATGACCATAATCCAAAATATGAAACTGTTAATAGTGTACATGATGGAAAGTTTATGATTCAAAATAGTACTATTGCTTGTCAATCATTAGGAAAGTTAAGGAAATAACAAAAATAAACCTGCATAAACTTATCTTCTGGTTACCTCATCATGTACTAATGGTTGTTGATGGTTCTATGCTGACATTGTTTGAAACTCCTGCATCAATTCTTGTCTAATGGAGGATTTAAGTTGTTCCTTCTGTGCTTCCTTTTCAGCTTCTTGCTTTGCAAGCTGTTCTTTTACTTTTTGTTGAAACTCACGTTCTCGTTCTTTGAGTCGCTCGAGTCTCTCCTGAAATAGGATGTCCTGAAGCAGTTGGTTTCTATTTCTATCAGACATGTAACCATGACCACATCACTTGGTTGATTTGGCCCTTGTTGTTTCCTTGTACGTTTCCTGGAAACAGGGTCTTCTTTAGCACTTGCAGATGTCATACTTCTTGGTTCTTCTTCACCCATTTCATCCAAATCTGTCATAAACAATTTCCTAGCTGTAGTATGCAGAGGGCAAGAAACAATTGTATGAGATCAATATAGGTAATGTTGTGGTAAAGAAAAAAACTTCTAGTGTGGAAGCAAGTTTATGCTCAAATTAGTACTCAAATAAATACTGTCAGCCATCTCATTGGACCATTTTCCTTGCTTTGTGTGAGTAGTCCTCCAAAGTTCCAAAATACCTGACTCAGTACCAGTTTATGAATCTCTCTTTGATTCCAATATTATGTCATTAATATATCATTGTTTAATGTATTGGAAGTAGAGAATAATGTAACAAATTTTTACCTTTTCTGAACTACACTGAGAGAAAAGGTTTCGAACCCATCCAATGGTTGGTTTTCATTTGTTGACGATTTGAAGAGTTCTGGCTACTAATATTCTGCACAGAGTGAGCAAGTAATATTTATGTTGGTATTTCTTAACATTACGAATAAATCTGCATGCGCACGGATAAACCGTTGTAGCATTTCACCCAGAAAGTATTCAAGGTATCATTATTTATATTTTTCCAAAGGATGGTATTGGTGTAAAAGGATTTATTGGATACATATCCAAGATGACATTCTTCTATAACATACCAAAGTTCATATAGGGGTAAGCCATGATAAATATATAAGAGTAATATGGCCAATCTCAATAATAAAGAATAAAATAATAAGTCTAAGGTTAGTGGGAGCAAGGCATACGAGAGGTCTTATTGGCATCTATCTATAGTAGCATGGGTCATACAAGAACATGATTAGAGCTAACTCTAAGCATACATGATTACAGGGTCTACCAGGGCAAGATATCATTCAAAACTCCTACACCATACCTGAACGTTGGGGACTACAAGGGACGAATAGGGCTATCTCCACTTGCCACCTACCCCTCAGACTGTGGGGCACAATCATATTCGATGGATCCCAACCTGGCCAAGCACCACGCTTGTATACGTGATCACTACTCTAGCCCCTCCGGAACCCCGACCATGATGATCCATAGGCATAGAACTAGAGCAAGTTTGAAGGCACAACGAACCGATGCGGTAACATAGATTCAGCCTAAGCATATGAGTATAACTTAATAAAGCAAAATTCATGGCATAACATACTACCAAAATAACATAACAACCATACTCTTTATAGATAGGATACCGATAAGTCAAGTACAAAGCCATACCGAGAGCTAGAGGTTACGTCCCCAACCGACCCGAAGACTAGCTTAGCACTACAAGAATTCAGCTCTAGCCTACCTCCATTAGCCTAAGGATTACAAGAGTACTAGAGAGAGAGGGAGAGAGTCTTCTAGTGTGGTGTGTGTTGGGGGGGGGGAAGGCGCAGGGGTTCTCCTCCTCCTCCTATAGGTGGTAGAGGGCGGTTCCGAGGAGGTATCTCCGGGGAGTCTTCTCCTGCTGCCATCCTGAGTCAACCATCCTAAGTCAACCAGGCACCACCACGTGGAGGATGAGCGCGGGAACCGCCTATCCAAGTTCAGCCGAACCTGGGGTTCGACCGACCCTGGGCTGGGCTGGTTCTCTACCACCTTTGTGTGGTGGGCTGCCTGGTGGGCCTTAGTCCTTTTCCTTATGGACCCATGCTGGATTGGGCTGGTTTGTCCTAGCATGTGGGCCCTCTTATCCATCGTGTATGCGTCAAGTGTTCTTTAGTATGTTTTGTCCGTGTTTGCGTACGCTTCCTCTTTGGTGCAGACTTGTATCCCTAAAATCACTTATTTGCCAATACATGTGGAACTAGGTTATTGATAACAAATATGCAAGTAAGAAATGTTAGTTTTCCTTTATTCTTTGAGTAATGTGATGGTCGGATTTCTATCATAAGGACCGTCAACAAACTCCCCCAAGCTTGCCCTTTGCTCGTCCCGAGCAAAAACTAAGACTTAGTTTGTTGATCAGAAGTTGCTACAATGCTTTCTTTATTCTATGTACCATGTGTACAACAAATGATTCTTCCTTGAATTGAATAAGTTGGCATTATTCACCCTTTTTACCTTAGTCCCATGGGGCTTTTGGCTTTTTCCTTGTCTTGGGCAGTTGCAAGATAGAACATTTATATAAAGTCACCATTCTCTTACTCCTTGTTCAACTATCTTTCCGAAGGGTTTTCGATAAGTTTTTTTTGAAATTAAAACAAGTTCCTCATATGATGCTCTCGATCGCTCAATGTGTGTAGTCCTCACCAAGGCGTGACTTGCCTCTTTTTCGTCCTACTACTAAAAAGGCTTTTTTTTGTGGGGTTTTGGGTAGGATATGAAATGAGGCATACTTGCATCACATAAGTTTGCAAAGTCAAAGAGCGGATCCGAGGAGGTGCAAGTCATACAATCTTATCAAGAAGTGCATGTGTCTGGAAATTTTGATGAAATTTTATTTAAACTACTTTTTGCATAACTCCCTCTTTTATTTCTTTTTGGGATATGGGCTATCTATCTTTCTTTTTCCCTTTTTCAGTTGTTTCTTTTTCTCTTCTCTTTTTTTTCTCTCATGCTATTTGAACATGGATTTTATTTCTTTTCTTTCTTTTTGCATAGCCCATATCTTTTTGCATGATGAATAGAGGGGAGTCATGTCATAGGATGGAGTATATTTCTGTGGATGGAAAGCATGTTTTTGCGTACCTTCCAGTGTAGAAGTTAGCATGAATATATGTGGAGTGTGCATGATCTTGATCATGAAAGGATGACGAGAACCTCTCAAGGGTCACAACAATTTGACAATGCTCAATGTGATAACGAGCAGCATATGTGTACGGGTTGTGCCATGTAATATCATATGGCTTTGGTAGGACATATCATCATCATTGAGGAACTTTATTGTTTTTATGATTTTTGAAAATAAAACTCTGGGTGTCAAGTTTCACTTGGAACAAGGTCATAGCAAACTCTATTGTACCATATCATATCATGTAATACTTAGATCATGCACTCGCAACCCACAAGTTTCAAGCTTCTAGTATGAACAATATCCAACAAACTCAGAACTTGGAAGAATACTAAGTTTTAAACTAGGCACATGACGGAGATAGGGCAGAGCAACTATTCATCATCTCAATAAGGAAGAACTAAAACATTCTTACTACACATATGAAAGCAAGTAAATATTTTTGTTCTATTTTTCATATACAAAATTTTTTAAATGCAGATGTAAGAAAAATGATACAAGATACAAGTTACCTCTCTTGGGGGGGTCCTCCCCCAAGCTTGTTCTTTGCTCACTAGCCTGGATGGGGGTTGTGCCCCTGTGACTGGAAGTAGGCCAACTGGTCATTGTTGCTTTGTTGCAGCATGGTGTTGATGGTGTTGAACTGTGTATCCACTTGCTGCTGCCACGTAGCGAAGTCCTGGACATGAGTGTTAAGAGTGTTTTGAATTTCACCTGTTCAAACTTTGAGATCATTCATCTGGCAGCTGAGGTCCGTGAGGTCACGGTGTCGCCTTGCCGAGAAGGATCGGCGTGCACCGAACACGAGGGGCTGACCATTGGAGCTGGAATAAGCGTGATATCCGTATGGTCCTCGCTCCCACTCTGCGCTGCTTGCACTTTGCCCGCCCGAGCCTCCAGCTTCATGCGATTGTGGAGGTTGGTCCCATCCTGGTTGATACCCGGGTGCAAACCCTGACATCTGCCCAGCCGAAACCCACCCTGCCTGGTACATCTACTGCATGACGTGCTGGGACTACGGGGGCTGGTACTATGAGGTAGTGACTTCGTTCCTGGAACTGCTTTGAGTTAACTTGCTAGATATATTACTCATGCGAGCTTCCTCTTGTGGTGCAAGAGGAAGAGTTAGCTCCCAGCACTTATAGAAATAAAGTCCTGGGTTAGGTAACGGGATTTCATTTGTATAGCTGGGGAAGAAAAACACAAGAGACTGGTTTGCATCATGCTTAAGAGTGTGACCTTGAACAAGATATGCTTCATCAATGATAGTGCAGGGCGTTTGAATGAAAGGAATAGAAACACCTACCAATGCCCCGACATTTGAAGCAATGCGAGTAATCAAAGAGGTACACTCAATAGGACTAGTCATCTTGAAATGTTCTAACCACTAAGCAATCATGGGCTTAACAGGAGAAACTCTAATCTTCTTAACCATGGCATAAAGAATTTTAAGCTCATCATTATGAACAAGCCTAACATCTTCCCTAGGGAAAATCGATAGAGCAAGCCACTTATGCATCAACCTCAAAGTAGGATTATGAATATCATTGCAGTGAGGAGAAGACTTGCCAACAATGACTTGACTAGAAATGCTTGTCCAAAAGGAATGGTGACTAAAATTGCGGATAGCTTTGTGAAAGTCGACTATCCATTTTCTATGAAAACCAAGATGCAGACTAAAGTTCATCCAAGAAAGTTGGTATTTCGTTACAAAAAAATGAAAGGATATACCATCTTCTGCTTCTTGAAAGGTGCATAAGAATTGGATGGTGAGAAGGTAGGAACCTTCCTCAGAAATGGGTACGAAATCATCCACTACAAGAAATCTTCCGACTAGTCATGAACCAAAAAGTGTCATAAACATATTTTTCACATCTTAAACAGTGATTTATGATGCGGGAGTAATGAAAGCCCTTCATCATTAGTCGAGGGTCATAAACTGCGACTAGTGACATTTCTTATTTTGGTGCATCATGAAGATAATGACGAATGAAAATTTATCCCACATGTCGTCATAAACTGGCTCCTGCATAGCATGCCACATCAAACAACACTTTGATGTGGCATGACGGTTGTGATGAACTGTTTCATAATATATTGAATTAGGCCCAGTTTTTGTTGGACTGAGCCCAATAATTGTTGATGTCATAACATTGTTTAGGCCCAATTCTTGTTGGATCAATTCTTACATATGCTGAAATCATAATTTTATTTAGGCCCAATTCTTAATGGATTTAGCCAAACATTTGCTGGCATCACAACTTTATTTAGGTCAACAAAATAATGGCCGAGGGGGCGACCCCACGAAATTTTGGGCCCAGCTATTTTTTGGTGTAGCCAAGGTAGCGGTTAATCAATACATAATATAATTTAATATTACATACAGATCAATTCTATAATTGACAACACAATTAATCTGTACATACCACACATACAAATGAATGTTTCTCATCACACTTGACACATTATTATTCATGACCAAAGAACAAGCACAAGCACAGTGTCTATAAGAGTTCACAAACCACTACACATGATATCTCTCTGACCAAGAACAAAGCTGGCCTAGAAACACACTGAGCACAAACCACTATACTCACAAACCAGCACAAGCAGCTGGGAGGACATGAGCAGATGCATAAGAAACCCATTGACCTTACCCTTTGAAGTTTAGCAGCTGATGAATGAGGTACTTAGTTTCTCTTACTGCTTTCTTCAAACTCTAAATCTCCTCAGACTGCATTTTCATTGATGCATCCGAAGCTTGTGCCTTTATCTTCGAGTCGCTCAATATTTGCTCTATTCAACAACTTGTGGTCTTAGTTCTGCAGCTTCATGTAGCCCTCCCGAAGAAACTTCAAATCTTGAGCTTGTAGCTGAGGTTGTCTGCACAGTTACATAATCAAGGGAGGACTTGACTGCAAATCATGAGCACTAGAATTTGGTACTGCAACCCCAAGAATTTTTTTCAATATTTCATCCTACAAATGAAAGGAGCACAAGTCAAACTTCAATGTTAAACAAAGCAACTTAATAAAGTAAAGAATATAGGAGTAGGATAATCACTTGTTTACCACAACATGTGATTGAATTTCAGCAATGTAGGAACGTGGTACTAGGCCCTGCACAATAAGTATTTAGTTAGTTGTCTTAGATATAAGGAACAAAATGTACCATAACCATAGAAATGCAGATGCCGACCTCGCAGATAGATCTAGAGTGGCCAAGGTAAGAGAAGGATCTCAAATCTAACACAATACACCGAGAAATTTACTTTTCGCTAAAGAAATACTCCAGCAGCATGGGGACCATGGCCACATCTAGGTGTAACTAGGCTCCACTCCAGATAGAAATAAACTTGAGCAGAGTGCTCTCCGATGAAGCAGATGTAGATCTAGAAAATTAGAGGGGACTACAGAGAAAAGAAATGAGATTCTCACTTGTGGAGCTCGAATAGGTAGTGATGCATGGTTGGACGGGGCAGCCCATGCTTGCATGACATCCTCGCTCAACTGCTCAGTTGCACAAGCATGGGCGCAGCCGCTGCAAGGACTCTGAGATGTTCCTCCAAGAGTTTCGTCGACCATGCCACACCTTGATGCCCGCTGCCCATGGAGCTTGCCGCCACTACTGAGGTACCCCACGGCCGTCGAGGTTAGCAGCCACTGCAGATCTAGTTGACTTTAGATCCAGCAGAGAGGAGACTATTGATTTTGGAAATACAAGGTGGGAGTTTGGAGGGGCACTGCGGTAACCATATTTTTATTATTTGGGGGGAGGCGAGGGAATACTGAATTTGAAATCCCGCTTTCAAGTTCCTAGGCGCGAAATGAAAATTTGGTAAGCTGCACTTGCTACGGGGTCACTAACAAGATTGTGCACTCTTATCAGACCCATTTGTCAGTGAAGCTGGGTGCGTTTCATCTTGCATACAAAATAGGTGGGAGATGAATATCTGGAAGAGGCCCAGGCTTTAGTGAACCTAGGTGCATTTCCAGTCGCTGACGACAAAGGGAAACAACTACTTTCTCCAACTATAAAGCCTACATGTCTATTTTTTTTAACTCATGTGGAGGTTAGGATTTTCCTTCTTTTTATCCTGACCAAAGTGCATTCATGTATCCATTGAATATTTCGCATGCCTACCCATGAATGAAAGGCTGCATATTCCACCCTATACTTGTGGTAGGATTCCTAATTAGTGTAGGCCTTCGTATTCCAAGCATCCCACATATTTTCATGGCTACTGTAATCCCGTGAGGCGTGAGCTGCGAGAAGGTGCACTGCATTGTTGATTGGTCATGATGCTTTAATAAATAGAAGTGCCGCAAGGCTTTGCTCATCGGCTCTTAATCTTACACGCATTGTTTAGTGGTTGTGCTAGGCGACCTACTTGGTTCTGTGCCCTATGAGAGGTGAGCTCATAGCTTCCGCATCTTGTTTATAGGTTACCATCATTGCTTGTGGTCATTACTTATAATTTTTAGTTTTGTTGGTAAGTGTGCGTAGGAGGATGGCTGGTCAAGTGAACGGAGTAGGCAACTTCGATGCTGTGCCACCTCCGTAGTAGCCAGGCTTCGTTGATCCATATGATTTGTATGACATGGAAGAAGCAGATGAGGATGAAATAGAGGAGTTGAAGAAACCTAAGTTAGCTTGGTTGCAGGACCATGATTACACTCGTGTGATTTGCAATGGTTGCTTTGTGTGCCCTTACTGCTTTCTTGCCCACCGGACGTGGCGTATTTGTGACATCCTGCAGCATGCTTCTAGCATTGGTTGCTCAGGTCGTGTTACTCTGAACTCGAGGGCTAGGCATCATGCATTAGAGTACTATCTCCGTGGCAAACCTCGTTTTTCTGCATTCCATGTTGTCACAAGTATGCGGGAATAAGCTTATGCCATATCCATCTCCATGACCATGTCCATTGTTTCCTCGTTGCTATGTTCGTGTCCGATGCATTGCATCTGCGTGTTGTGACACTTTCGTGTAACAAATATGACTTTATTTGTATCGTCTAGATAAATGGTTTTAGGCTATCAGTGCATGGTGACAGTGCACCAGTTTAGTATTTAAAATTTGTATGGTTTTGTTGTTGTGTGTGTGTGCGCGCATCTGTGCCACTGTACGAGTGTGGATCTGTGGGGATGTATCATGTATGTGTACTTAAGAATGCAATCTAATAAGAACGGTCATGGTTTGTTCATTACTATTTCATAATAGAGTAACTTACGTTGTGTATGTTCTTATATAAGCTGATAGTCCTCTATAATGTACTCCCTATTTAAGGCACAAAAGAAATCCCCTATTGTTCACTACCTCTGTTCTCTTCCCCGCATCTTTCCAATCTCCACCACCGCCCGATGAGCTGCTCGTCCTCATGCCCAAACCCACCAGCATGGCTTAGAGACAAACAAGCTTCTCAGAGCGCATGAATACACTCTTCTCCATGGCAAATGACCTCTCACAGGAGTACATTGCCCACGTCATCGTCATCGTGTTCTCCCCCACCGGTGAGCACAAAGCCTGCGGAGCACCCACTGCCGACTCCATCCTCCACACCTACCTCCCCAAGATCCATAGCTCGTCGTGTCCAGCTTGTTCTGAAACAGTGGGGGAGGCCACTGCCAGGTTTGACGGAATGAACCTGGAGATAGAGGAGACGTCTTTCCTACCGTGGTGGAAAGGGCGCGTCAGGCTACCGCATTATTGAAGATCTTGGCGGCTCAGATGAGCATGGGGGAACAGAATTGGTGGGAGGTGGACGTGGAAGCTCTTAGGGCAGTCGAGCTGCCGGTGTTCGTCAAGGCGTTGGAGGTGCTAAGGACTAATGTCCAATGCCACCTCAATGCAATGGAATCATCCTAGAATGAGAAGATGCAACCTTAATCCTTTTCTATTAGTGCTCTCACTACAAGATAAATCATGAAGATGTTATGTGAACTTTTATGCTACCTTAATCCTTTTATAATCCATGCAAGAAAGATTTTTATATTCTTCTTATGCATTATATTAGCATAAGCCAGACGTAGGATCCATTCTTGGAAAATCGAATAGGTCGGACTAACATTTGCGATCCTTTATTGGGAAAAAGATGCTTGGTCTAAATTTTGGCAATGTGAGCAAGGATTTGCTTGCTTTTGAGAGATAGCCAAATAGGATCACATTATTTGTCAATAATCATCCCATATTGATTTTTAATCTCTCAAAAAATGGATGCAATATTCCAACTATATTCTCAGTAAATGAAACATAAAATTCGATCCATCTTGGTTTCTAGGGGCATGCGAGTAGGAGAACGACCTATTGGGAATTAAATGAGGGAATAGCATAAATTGATTTCAAGTAACCATGCCTACACGAGAACCAAGGATGACCAGCTGCGTGGATGTGGAGGATGTGACATTACACGGTGCTGGAACATGGATGGTTGCTATGTTAATCCTTGGGTACATATTAGAATTCATTACAATTTTTTGGGGAAAATATGTACAGACGTATGATTCGTTAGAGGAAAAGTGAATAGGGTGGACCAAAATGTTCGATCCTTTGTTGAAAAAATGGTTTGAATTTTGGCAAGGCGAGCAAAAATTTCCTTAGTTTTGAGAGAGCCAAATAGGATTACATTATTTGTTAATGTTCGTCTCATATTGATTTTCAACTATTCCAACTACAATCACATTAAATGAAATATAAAATTTGATCCATCTTGGCCTCTCGAGCTATTTGTGTAGGAGAACAGCATAGCAAAGATAAACAATCTAATTAATATCCCTAGGAAAAGTTTAGAACTCTTGGAAAGAGCAAAATGAAATCATGCAATTCGATTGGCAAAGTGACAATACATCATCGGCACAATGATTAGAAATAGTGATTCTTGGTGAGGTATAGATGTATGATCCGTTGTCGGAAAAGTAAGTAGGACGGACTAAACCTTTTGTCACATATTGATTTTCAACCACTCAAAAAACTGATGAGGGAAGATAGTCATTTGTTTCTAAATACACAAGACAAGATAGCCGTTGTTGCTAGTACAAAGTACAAGAGAGTCCGTCCATGAACATTCAATGGGAAACATTGACTTTTTTGTCACAATGTGGTGCGGTGGGATAAGAATAAACAAATCACATGATAGGACATGGCATGGCAGGCTATGATGCACCATCAATGCATCATGACCAGGGAAAACCAAAGCACCAAGGAAGATGAACAGATTCTAGCCGATGTCCCATCACAGGGCAAACAGAGCAGCAAAACAGCGGATTGATCTTCAAACTAGAAAATAGGGGATTTCCCTACTAGATTCACAGAGCAGGAAAATAGGGGATCGATCTTTCCATCCAAAAGAACACCTATGTACATGCAACCCCCCCACCCCCCAAATCGGAGTAATCTACGATGACTCCTCCGAGGAGTTCCCCGATGACTCTGGCACAGGACTGACAATGGCAGGAGCCACGGGACCGGCATTGGAGGGACCAACATCGATGTTGAAGTCCACCCGCCTCCTCTTCTTGGCCACCTTCGAGTCCACCTCCTCCTCCCCCCTTCTCTTCTTGGCAGCCTACTTCTTGGCCCTTTCCTCCTCCCTTTTGTTCTTGGCCCTTTCCTCCTCCCTTTTGTTCTTGGCCCTTTCCTCCTCCCTTCTCTTCATGGGAGCCCACTTCTTGGGCCTCACCTCCGCCAACGTTGCTTCTGAATTGTCGATGTGCAGATGAACAAGTATGAGAAGTAGGAAACGCCCGCCTCGGTGGCACACTTTCATTTCCATAAAGAACCATAAAAGCCAGTTGGTCTGGTGGTTTGGATTGCCCACCAAAAACATGTGGTCTTGTGTTCGACTCCTAAGGAGTCACTTCTTTCTTTCCATATTTTTATCAATTTTTCACCAGAGTATTCCTGGAGTAAAAACACTAACAACTTCACAAACAACTTTTTTTTCAAGTGCCTCAGGACCATCATAAATTCAGACAAAATCCAAATGTTTGACCATAGATAGGAACATCACAAATACAGACAAAGGAAACTATGTTAACATTGTTCACCATAGCTAAGAAATTCACCATCTACTTAATTAGTCTTGCCACCAAGCATCAATCGCGTGACAACAACAAATAAAGCAAGCAGCACGTGCGTGAGTTTGACATTGTGCCTTCTGAAGATGTTGCCGCACCGTCTTGAGCACATTCCTAATCTCTCTAAGCTCACAATTAGCTTTTCCCAATTCTTTCTATTACTTCTTTGCATCCTCTTCATCTTGCACCTTCTTCTTCATTAGCTTCACCAGAACACCAAAGGCCCTATCATCCCATTCTGGATCAACCTAGATCATGTAATCGTATTGCATTTTTTTCTTCTTGTAAATTAAATGCACCTTTACAAATCAGAATAACAGTAACATGAAACCACAGAACCAAAATCTCTGTGAAGCAGGTAGCCATTACCTTTGGGTAGCAAGCAAACGGGCGGCCAGGGCTGAGAAAGGTCCAACAATACTTCACCATAGCTCTCAACCCATGATCGCACCATTTTTTAGGATGCCAATGTAGTGTTGTAGGAAGATGTCTTCAAGCAGTAGCTACCAATGGAAGAAGATGATAGAATACTCGGATGCTTCATAAAAGTCATTGTAACTTGAAATAAATGTTTAGTTTTGCACTTCATAAACTTTATCCTATCAACTTCTAACACCAATTGGAATGCAAACCAAAGGGTAGGACGAAATCAGAATTTACTGCCTTCAACCGAAATCCACAATTCTAGAAATCTCCTTCCCTCTGACAAAAGGAAAAAGTAGTGGCACAAAATAGGGGACTGACCTGACCCTAGCTCCTACTCCTCCCTTCACTGCTAGGATGTGCCATTCTCACCGCCCGTTGTAGATCTGCGCACCAATGCCTTTAGGCTCAAGTCTTTGCCAAAGCCAACAGGAGCGTGCCGGTGAGTCCCTTGCAGTGTACTCCATTGCAGATATACTTGTTGCTCTAGCTTGCAATTGGGACGTGGACCACACTTATTAGAACTATAATATAAAAGAGCTGCCTTGTTCAAAAACTGTAAACTGCATTATGTCTTAGTGGTAGTTCTGACTCGTTAGAATCAAGAGGTCACATGTTTGACCCCTCCTCTAGACACTCGTACCTTTTTATTTTCCTTCCTTTTTATCACAGACTAACTTGTGGGACCCTGCTAGATTTTACAATAAATTGGAACACTTTATTTCGCAACTCATGCTTGCATGTGGGATCCCCCTCGGTTTATGACGTTCTTGCACACCTTATTTTTCAACAAATGCTTATATGTGGGATTGTTGGTTTATGATGTTTTCGCGGACCTTATATTGTCACAAAACCAACATGTAATAGCGAGTGATGATGTCTTTTTGGCTACAGTAGCAACTTTTCCCAGTCGCCGTGTAGGTCAAGAGGTGGTCCTTCCACCTCCATGGCTTGCAGTCCGGAGTGCTCTTCTTACAGCACCTCCTCCTCCCGCGTCGGGCTTGGCGAGTAGTCGTCAGAGTGGTGTGTGTTTGCACTTCCATGGGAGTGGCTTGAGCTCGATCCTTTCACCTTCCTTAAAGCGCTAGAGAGCTCCCATCCCATTCTTTTCATGGTGGATGGAGCATGAAAATACAACTTGTACATGGGTTATGTTGGCGAAATCGAAATGAACTCTTACCCGTAAGTTGCTCCTCCAAGGTTGGTTGATTCTTGCAGCGAATAAATTGAGAGAAAGATAGGTTTCTTGCACTTGAACTTCAGCAGAAACTTGATGAAATCCCAAGAGAAAAGAGAGGAGAGGAGCTGAGTGAGTGAAATGTTGAATGGATGATCAACACCCACCTCTCGGCTTCTAGTTATAGAGAAAAGCAGCCGAGCTGTTGGGAACCGACCAAGGGCAACGGCTAGGAGCCCATTGGAGTTGGTGGGGCCTAAGAGCCGTTGGCCCTGGTTTGGCTGAACCAACGGTTCGGCCAACCCCTGGTGGGTCCTACTAGCTGCCAGCTTTGGCCTACGGCCCCCCAAAATATGGTGACATAGTGGGGAAACCCGGCCAAAGTTTTCTCCAGAATTGCTCAGAAATGTTTTTCAAGAATAATTTTTCTCAAAGTCATTTTATTGCTTTCAAATTTTTAGAAATTTTTATGGAAGGTAAAATTGGCTAGAATAAATTCTAGCATGCAAATGCAAGTTTGGGAAATCAAATATGCAGTTTAGAAAATTTGAAAATTCAAATATGAGATAACTACCGATTTACCTTTGGTAAGGGCTCACTGTTTTAAGTCTGTTCAGCGGGACTTCCTCCGTAGTTTTTTAGCTCAGGGACGGGGCATCCATTCTAGGAGAAGAAGACGTGGATGACTGTACATCTTTTACCTTCCATGCCTTCCAGGCTTTCTTGGGTTTTGTGGCTGCAGGTGCGGCTAGTGTTTTTTTAGGGACTGGGGGCTGTGGCTTTGCCTTCCCCCTGTACTTCTTTGTTTTCTTTTGGCTACCAGGATGTTGACTGGGGTTAACCATGAAGCATTCCTCTTTCTTTGGATGAAATCGAAATACCTTATCCTTCCTTCCAATGCTGAGCCAGATTACTCCGGACCTGACATTGATCCTTGCCTTGCTAGCATGCAGGAATGGTCGCCCAAGGATGAGTAGCATCCCTAGGTCATCAGTCGTGTCCAGGACCACAAAGTCCAAAAAGGCATAGCAACCTTTGATCTCCACCGGTATGTTAAATAATACCCCCTTGGGGTAGTGAATCGATCAATCGGTTAGTTGCAGGCGAATCATGATAGGGAAAAGAATAGGGTTGTGTAATTTATCAAGCATAACCTTCGGCATGATGTTGACACTTGCACCAAGGTCGCAGAGGGCTCGATCAACATGGAAGTCCCACATTGAGCAGCTGATCGCTGGGTACCCAAGTTCTTCATTCTTAACTGCTGGTTCCTCCCATGAGTTTCTTCGTTGATGCCTGGGTCTTCCTGCATGATTAGTAGTGGGAGGGTTCTGAGATGGGTTGCCCCATCTAACGATGACCGCACTCACATTTTTTGGTTGCCCCGGGATTTTCCCAGGTTCAGAAACAGGAATAGCAGTAGCAATTTGAGCTAATAGTGTTTCAATCATTTTATTAAATCTCACTTGATTTTTAAAGGCTAAGGAAAGACTTTCAATTTTTACATTGATGCTTTCCAAAGTTTTATTATGGGCAGCAAGTTTTTTAGAAAGGGATTCATTGATTTTAGCTTGGCCAAGAACAAGGTCCTTTAAGGAAGGTTGGTTTGAATTGTAATTACCATTATTACCTCCCTAGTATGGTGGGCAACTAGTTCAACCCTTGACCTCCCTGAGGACGGTACCCGTTGTTGTTGTTCATGTAGGCGACATCTGCTTGGGTCTCGGGGCAGTCATTCCCCGAATGCCCTCCATTTCTGCAGACCTGGCATGTGAGGTGCGAGTCCAAGTCTTGAATGGGTTTGAGCATGAGTTCTTGAGACTTCAACCATTCGTCCATGCGTTTGAGTAGGAGATCTAGCTTGGCAGCTAGCATGTCTGTCTCCTTGATGGTGTGCATGCCCCGCGCACGAGGTTGGAGTTATTTTTTGCTCCATCCCTGATTAGAGACCATCTTCTGGACTAGGGCCATAGCTTTGGTAATAGTGAGGTCGAGGAAGGCTCCTCCTCCAGCAACGTCAAGGTGGGATCGTGCTAACGTGTGGTTAGCCCATTGTAGAAGCTTTGGAGGATGAGCCAAACGTCCATCTCGTGGTGTGGGTAGGCAAGGATGTATTCTTGCAGCCTCTCCCACACCTTTGGGATTATTTCCGTGCTTTACTGCCAGAAGTTGGATATCATGCCACGAAGGGCATTGGTTTTACCCAATGGGAAGAACTTGGTGAGAAATGTCGTGGAACATTTTGCCCCATGTTGATAGCATCCTTGTCCTTGTAGAACCATTGTTTCACCCTCCCGAGGAGGGAGAATAGAAACAGGCGGAGTTTGATGGCGTCTTGAGTGACTCCCCTCATTGTGACCATGTCATACAAGCTAAAGAAGTGTTGGAGATGTATATTTGCATCCTCGTTCGGCTTGCCACATAAGGGGCTAGCCTGCACTATGTTGATGAGGTTTGTCTTCAGTTTGAAGTTCACATCCTCCAGGTCAACAGCGGGGTCAGTGGCCATGTTGTCGGTGGAGGGGATGGAGAACTCGCAAGGAGTCCTCTCTGCCATAGCCTTAGGAACGGATGGTGCTGGGATGACTGGTTCGGTTCCCAAAAGAACGATCTGAGGAGGGACGATGTGAGGTCGAACCTTTCTTCAAGATGTTCTAGATTCACGATGAAGTTGGTTGGCAAGACAAAACCAGTCATACACTACCCTGTTTTCATTCATTAGGAGAAAACAAAGACAAGTTAGCCTGTATCAGCAATGGCTATTCCTTAGTCATAAAGTGAAGAACATGCATTGATAAATCTTTTAACCAGTGCCTTCCCTCACGACGGCGCCAGAAATGCTTGTTGGTATTTCTTAACATTAAGAATAAATCTACAAGCGCACGGATATACCGTTGTTGTATTTCACCCGGCGAGTATTTAGGGTATCGTTATTTATATTTTTCCAAAGGATGGCATTAGTGTAAAAGGATTTATAGGATACATATCTAGGATGATATGCTTAAGTAATAGACCAAAGTTCATACAGGGGTAAGCCATGATAAATATATGAAGGTAATGTGATGCACACAGCCAATTTGAAGAATAAAGAATAAAATAATAAGCCTAAGGTTAATGGGAGCAAGGCATACAAGAAGTCCTAATGGCATATATCTATACTAGCAAGGGTCATACAAGAACATGATTAGAGCTAACTCTAAGCATATAGCATTATGGGGAGAATATGCCTCCTTGGTCTGCCAGGGCAAGATATCTTTCAGAACTTCAACACCATACCCGAACATGGGGGAGTACAAGGGACGGACATGATTGTCACCACCTACTGCCTACCCCTCAGAATGTGGGGCACAACCATATTCGATGGATCCCAACATGCCTGAGCACCATGCTTGTATATGTGATCAATAATCTAGCCCCTTCGGAACCCCGACCATGATGATCAACAGGCATAGAACTAGAGCAAGCCCGAAGGCACAATGAATCGATGTTGTAACATAGATCCAGCCTAAGCATATGAGTATAACTAAATAGAGCACAAGTCATGGCATAACATACTACCGAAATAGGATTACAACCATACTCTTTATAGATAGGATACCGACAAGTCGAGTACAAAGCCATACCGAGTCCGGAGGTTACGTCCCCAACTGACATGAAGACTAGCTTAGGACTATAAGAATTTAGCTCTAGCCTAAGGGTTACAAGAATACTAGAGAGATAGGGAGAGAGGCTTCAAGTGTGGTGTGTGTTGAGTGGGGGGGGGGGTCTCCTCCTCCTCTTATAGGTGGTAGAGGGTGGTTCTCGGGAGGTATCTTTGGGGAATCTTCTCCCACCACCATCCTCGGTCAACCAAGCACCACCATGTGGAGGATGAGGGTGAGAACCACCTGTCCAGGTTCGGTCAACCTTGGGCTGGGCTGGTTCTCCACCGCCTTTGTATGGTGGGCTGCCTAGTGGGCCTTGGTCCTTTTCCTTGTAGACCCATGCTGGATTGGGCTGGTTTGTCCTAGCATGTGGGCCCTCTTATCTGTCGTGTATGCATCAAGTGTTCTTTAGTGTGTTTCGTCCGTGTTTCCACACGTTTCCTCTCTTGTACAGACTTGTATCCCTGAAATCACTTATTTGCCAATACATGTGGAACTAGGTTATTGATAACAAATATGCAAGTAAGAAATGCTAGTTTTACTTTATTCTTTGAGTAATGTGATGGTCAGATTTCTGTCATATGGATAGTCAATAGTTTAGCAATGAAAAATAACTCATGCTTGTGTTCTTAAATCTACACAATAGTGCGTACCTTGAACTTTTTACATGCAAAGTAGATGATCAAATAGTGCCACTCCAAAATGTCTAAGTCTTTAGGCTTATACTTCATGCGCTCATCATAGCTATCGTATGCCTTGTATGTAGCACTAAAAGTGGATCTCCATCCTTTGTAGCGTTCTTGGGCAATCTTCCATATCTTTTTCTTTGATTCATCAGTGCTCTCAATCTGCCATACATTCTATTGGAAAGAAAACATATAAAAATATCTTTGAACAAGAACATAGAGGGAACACTAGCTACCTGTTCAAAGAGATAAGACATATTCCCACCAAATGTATTCATTGACTAGTTCTATATGACATTAAAAAGAATAAAGATGGGCCATTAACATACCATTATAGATTCTGCGATATCATTCTTAACTTCTTCCTTCACATCTGAGGACCAATGGTGGTCATCCTTGGATGATGAGTGATTGACAATGTTGTGTTGGTTTGATATTGCTCTTGGCTTGTGATGTGTAGGTGTTGGATGCGTTGTGGCGGCCGACAGCATGCGGTGAAGGTCAAGCGAAAGGTTCATGCCAATGGACCAAGGGCGGTGAAGAATGAACGTGAGTAGGCTTGGACCAATGGACCTGAGGAGTCCAGGCAGAGTCATGGGTGGTCCACATGGTGCATGGAATGGCAAGAGAACATGACAGTGATGGAGAAGGTGTCGGTTGAGTCAAGCGGGACGGAGGCAAGTGAAGTAGGCAGCTCGGGAGCTAGGAGTGAAAGACTTGGAGGCGTCAAAGGCTTGGCAGAGACCAGACACGCATCAACATTGAGGAGGTCGCGTGGCAGCCAAGCAAATATGGATGGTTTGGGTGGTTTGGTCCTCAAAACCACCGCGTAGGCAAGTTTGCCGGTTTGGGCCTCAAAATCGGGGGCGAGCCCGGTGCGGTTGGAGCTTCAAGAAGGAGGGCACATGGCATCATCGCGAAGCTTGCGTCGAGGCAAAGCAAAGTCGTGAAGGTGGCGTGTCCATCCGATGAGCGCAGAAAACCTTGGACTAAAAAGCCCCTGCGTGGGTAGTTATCCTAGTAGTAGTTGTAGGGGTAGTTAGTAACTAGTTTGGGACTATAAATAGAGATGGGGGCCTGGTTGTGTTTCAGCACCTCTCTAAGCACTTCATCTATCTAGGGTTTTAGTAGTTCATTAGCCTAGTCTCTCTCTCTCTCTAGTTTATCTCTCTAGAGGTCCTCGGATGTTTTGAGCACCGAATTCTTGTATTCAACTAAGTTTTTTCTGCGGGAATGGAGGCCCTAACCTCCTCATGTCCTTCGTGTGTTGGGGGATGACGGCTTTGTGTAATTCTCGCTTGTGTTCTTCGCGTTCTTGTTTTCTCCCTTTTCTCCCTCTCACGTTTTTGGTTGATTTGTGATTTTTGGGAGTTCTTGAGTCAAACAGGTCTTTTGGAAATGAACTAGGACGTGAGTTGAACCTTTCCACTGAAGGGATTTGATTGAAACCTCACAAGTTCATAGATCGGGACAATTCAAGTTCTAGGGTTGAAAGAGTGGCATTCTTCATAAGATTTGAAATTCCCATTGTTTGACAAATGTTTTTGAGGAGATCTTTTGGGAATAGCTTTGGTATGTTGTTGTGATACTATGGTTGAAATTTCGTGATTTTTGGAGGTTGTTTGATGGAGTTTCGGATTTTTCTTCTCTCCTCATGAAGGCTGATTTTTGTGCTGTCGGAAGTTCCGATACAGGGTCGGAAGTTCCGACACAGTATTGGAAGTTCTGATAGTTAAATTGCTGAAAACCCGTAAACCCTTGTCGGGAGTTTCCCGGTACCTCCGATAGGTATCGGAAGTTCCAAAACAGTGTCGGAAGTTCCAACAAAGGTATTTTGAGTTCTGTTTTGCTTCAAGCTTTTGAGTTTTACTTCCAGTTGCTTCTCGAGGGTCCCGCTGTGTCTTTTGGTTATAATCACAGACACCCAACCACCTTGTTGGCTCGTGGGTCTCTCTTCTTCCACTTGTTTGGATTTGGGGTTTGAATTTGGGACAGAAGCCTAAGTTTTCGAAAGAAATATTTGAGGCTCCTATTCACCCCCCTCTGGTCGCCTTTTTGGTCCTTCAACATCTTTCCATTGTGTAACTCGATTTAGTGGAGTCCTTAACCTTGTAAACATAACAACTTCATCCAAAAATATACATCTATTATCTCCATAGGGACCACCCAGATTTTCAGAAAATTCAATTTTAAGTTTCTGAGTGCGAGACTTCAATCTCTTTTCCATTGCAGCTATCCCTTTCAAGCTACCATGACCAACTTTCTTGCCACCTACTTACAATAACATAAGAGAAGCTTATATTTACTGCTGAACAATAAATTAAAGAGTGAACTTTTGAAATGCATGAAGCTTTAAAACCTTTTGTCTTCTCATGCTCAAGCCTGTACTCTACGTGTTTGTGATAATCAATTGGCTCAAGAGTTGTTACATCAATTCCGCATCTCTTCTTGTAGTAGTAGTAGTAGTCCCGCACACCATACCCAAGCTGATCTTTGAAACTTACGAAGTTCTAAAATGTTACGTCAGTCTTATCAAGTGTTGCACGAACGATGCACTCTCCTCCATCTGCCTTGTTGCATTGGACGGTTACAGTCCACATCTCACCTGTCAATGGGGCTTTGTATGTGTACATAAACATGAATACGTTAGCATGAATAAATTCAGATGTAGTATATGCATACTATTCCATATGTCACCTGTCATTGCACAATTACATTCTACTAGTATATGCATACTATTTCACAAAAATAGTAATGGTAAGATAGCACACTAGTATATATTCAACTCATTAATTTTGGTTCCAATGAAAGAACAAAACTGAGGCACGTCAGATCATTGCATATGAATGTATTCCAACAAGCCCTAGTGGTAGGAAGTATACATGACTGTGGTATGGAGAAGGTTGTATCTACAGGGGGGCTTTAGCCTCCCCTCCTACCAAGAACACCATTGGAGTCAAAAGGAAGAAGGGGAGGAGAACTCAGGAAAATTAAGAAGAAAATAAGGAAGGAGGGGTAGAGATGGAGAAGGAAGAAGATGACAGCCCTCCTAGGTTTTGATCTTGGTTCCATCACTGCATAGATGGAGGCAGCATCAAAACCTTGCATTTGCATGTCATCCTACAAACCCTGGGGTTAGGTATACATGACCGTGGACATGGAGGCAACATCAAATCAATTGCACGGTATCGATTTCCAGAAAACCTAGAAGGCATTACAGGTGGATACTATACGCACCTTACGCCCGTTGGTGGAATAACTTGGTTGTCTTCAACAACTTGGGCATCCACGATTGAGACCCGACCTCATGTGCTGTTGGCTTGTGCATCACCGGATCTGGACTTGGTAGGAGTTGTCATGGTTGGATTCACTAGGCAAACAAACCATCACCACTCCCGCTCATCTCCTACACGGCCTCCCAATCTCTTAACGAATGGTTTTTGGGGAAAGTGGGCAGCCACCGCGAGTTTTTGGGGGAGGTGGGGAGGCGGCCGAGATGTTTGAGGGTTTAGGCAAAATTTATGGAGGGAAGAGCATAGCACTATTAATTTTGGAGGCAAATCCTTAAGGGGTTGGGTCCCACCTGTTGGAGACATAGGAGACATTTTCATAATTTGAAGACGTAAATTGGTACTATTTTCAATTGAAAAGTGAAATGTCCTTTTTGTTTTTTGGACTAAAGTCAGTAGTCGATGCCCCTACCCATTTTTTTATAATTTTTTATTCCAGATTCATTTAATTAGCTCCCATGGGGAATGGTACCCGGGCCTACTGGGTTTTACTAAGGTGCTCTAGCCATGTCCTTTTTATTTCACTATGTTTTAGACAAATACATGGAGTTTTGAAAAAATATCGACTGAATTTGTCCATCATAAATTTTATGTGGATGCGGGTGTAAGATGTGCTTAGACACAAAATCTCATTGCCAAATACATTGGAGAGTTAGAATTATTGTATGAAATGCTAAGACATTTTTCTAAGAATGTACAAATTCAAACACGAGATCCACGACTCAATTGAATCCATGTGACAGATATAGTTTTTTAAGAAGTTAGAAAAAAGAACCACCTGATTTGGAAAACATATGGGAAATCTATACATGTTTGAAGTTTATATTATGAATAAAAATTCAAAACAAGAAGATCCATCAATAACATGAGGAAGAACTGATGAAGATCCAACCTATATTCAACCTTTTAAAATTATGGAGTGAATTTGTCCATGAATGTGGTTGAAAGCTGACTACATGATCGATGCCATATGATCCTTCAAGTCAAATTCAAGGTGAGTGCAATGTGTCAAAGTGTTGGTTGTTGATGGTCATTAAGTACCAAATATGGCCGTCAATATACTCAAGAATAATGTAGTTCCACTTGTCCTTGGAGAATATTTGGTTGCAAATGAAATAATATAAAAGGATGCAGAAAGCACAGTCTATGAATCCAAGAAACACACTTCTAACCAATGGGAGGTTGCTACGTGTGCATCCCATGGATCGAAGGCCCCACAAACTACCACAACCATCTCAAACCATCGGATAATGCACGCAACTGCCATTAGGACCCACCAGACAGTCACCCGAAGAAAGCGATTGCAAGGCAAGCCCATAGGGGGTCGGCCAAACCCATGGTTCAGCCGAATCGCCCTTGCCTCCTCTCATCTCCAGCTTCCATGTGGCAGCGGTTGACGGGGCCCCTACATCGGTTATGGGATATTCCATGAAGATTCCCTAGTTGTTGTTGTCAAGATTAGCGGATCAAGACTAAGACTAGTAAATTTCTTTTATGCGCGTAAGGCTTCGGATGGTGGCGTGGGAGACACGGGGATTAGACTGGTTCGGGCAAGGAAGAGCCCTACGTCCAGTATCGGGAGCTGCTCATGTTGCCCACGCGGGGTCTGTAGTAGGGGTTACAGGAGGGCGAGAGAGGGAGCTGGTCCCAAGTCTCTTGGGTGTGCACTGATGCTCTAAAGGAGAGTGTGAGTGTGTTCTTTTGCTTCAGAGAGTCCCCCGTCTCAGGGCCCCGGTTCTCCTTTTATAGCGTAAGGAGGCCACCGGGGTTACAGGTGAGACAGGGTGTGAGAGGAAGTAAAAGAGATAAAAATAAGTTAAGTAAAAATACAACGTAAGGAGAGGGACCAAGTTTCAGGGCCGCCACCCCCCGCTCCGGCCTTCGGCTCCTATCAGCGCGTCCGCCGGAAGAGGGCGGTACCTCCAGATCATGTCGACGATCTCCCTGGTGGTCGTTGCTGCCAGGTATGATGATGATGTTTGGTCGTGGCATCTGTGCCCGTCAGGGAAGGCGGCTGGTCCTGTTATCTTGCTGAGGGCCCATGGGATGTGGACGTCGCGTCCCTGTCACCGGATGTGCGGGGCACGAGAACGAGCGGGGCTTCCTCCTGCGCCGGGCGGCGCAGGCCATGAGTACCCTGCAGCGAATCGGGGAGAGCCGCGGCCACTATAGCCTGCTCCGTGCGTGTAACAGCTGCCAATTTAGTCATCTAAGTGACTTTGAAAAATTAAAAGCAAATTGAGAAGAAAAGAAAAAGAAATTAGCCGAAAATCAAATTCGGGTCAAATTTGGCCAAAATTTGAATTTTGAATTTGAAATTCAGAAAAATTCGGCAAAAATATGGAATACAAGTGTAAGAGTGATTAGAACTTAGGGATCAAGAATTTGGAACATAAATGGTGCAAATTATCTCAAAGGAATTAAAGAAAGGAAAAAGAAAACTGAAGTTACTGTTCCTCGTCTGAAAATAGGAACTCAGAAAAACAGCAGCAGAGTCTGTTTTCAAAATTGAATTCTGAAGAATTTTTCAAATAAGTGCATCAGGACAACTATACCATATTGAAGTATGAACTTTGGACTACAAGATTTGGGTGTTGTTGGCCAGGAACATGGAAGGGAACAATTTCGAAATGTAGCTCAAAGTCAGCACATTGTCACAGTTGACTATCACTGAAAATGCCTAAGTCTGAAAACAGCAACATGTGATCAACTTTGGATTTACTTCCAGGGAGATGTAAATCAAAAGGTGTACATGTTCATGAGCAAAATGGAACCTTGGGATGTTATAGAACACCTTTGGAAAGAAGTTGGACTGAAAGGAGAGGAATTGGATCACAAAACCCAGCTCCAAAGTGAAGCAAGTGACACTGTCAGTTAACTGACGAGCTGAATATCGGTTTCAGTAAACTTCAGATGAACACGAGAAACAAATCAAAATTCAGCTGTATTTGATGATTATCTCGGGTCAGAGCCAAAATAAAAAGTGAAGGATTCAAGTTTATCTCCCACTTCTGTTAAGACGCTTGGGGACCGTCGGATTGAAGATCGACCGCAAGTTAGCTCTGAAGATTTCGGGCGTCAGAAGAAAGAAAGAAGGGCGATGACAGAGCAGCAGGACGTGTCGCCGCCGCCGTCATCGGTCGCTTGCCAGCACAACCAGCTAGGCCACCTCCTCACCACATAGGCCTATGGGTAGACCACGGTGGCAGCCATGCGCGCGGTAAACGGTTCGTATATTTACCGCTCCCGCGCCGCCGTTTCACCGCCGCTCTTTTTACCGCCGCCAGCGCCTCTGTCCCCGTTGCCGCCGCCGAGCAAAATTCCACCGCCACACCGCACCTCCCGTCGATTCCTTCCGTCCACACCTCCGCCTACACCCCACCAGCAACCCTAGCAACTTGTTGCCCAGCTTCTTCGCCGTCACGCCTTGAACCGCCGCCGCTTCTGTCCGCCATCGCCGCGCCGCCCGCTCACGGTGAGCCCTACCTTGCGCTGTTTCCCTTTCTTCTTAAGTAGTCGTAGGCGAGTCCTTAGGGTCCTAGGATGGTGTAAGAGTAGTTGTTTGAGTAGTTTGTGCCGTCGTCGTGAGTAGTCGCGACCGGCCGAGGGAGTCGCCGCCCGTCGCCGTGGAAGGAATGGCTCCGGCCATCTCCCGAGGAGCTGTTGCCGCGCACGGGTGCGTGAAGGTGTAGAGGTGCTGTCCTGACCTAGCTTCGCCGCCGGTGGGGCGCCGCCCGGCGAGTCGCGCCGCCCCCTGTTGCGCGCGCGTTTTGGCGGGAGGAGGAAGAAGCTCCTAGTCGCTCGGGCCCACGCGGCAGTAAGAAGGGAGAGGGGGAGAAGAAGGCCGGGAGGGCGCGGGCGTCTGTGGGCCGGCGCGTCGGAGGCCCAAGGAGCCGACGCGATCGACCGGAAGGAAAAAGGGGCCGGGAGCCCAGTAGGGAGTAGGCCGCGCTCGTGAGAAAAGAAAAAAAGGAAAAGGGCCGTTGGGCCGGTGTCGGGCCAGAGAAGGGAAAAGAAAAAGAAAACGGCCCACGGGGCCCGTCAGGGGAAGAAATGGCCGGCGGGTAAGTGGAACAGGAGAAAGGTGGGTCCGCGCCGTGAGGCCCAGTGCGCATGAGAGGGGGTAGAGTTGGGCTGAGTAAGAAAAGTTTTCCAGGTGTTTTTCGGGAAAATTAGATTTCCTTTAAGAAAGTAATTAGTTTAAATCCGTTTTACACCATTTAAATCACAGAAATTTCTAGGAGTGTCCAAAATTAGTGAAACCAATTTTGTTAGGCTTATTTTATTTTCCTTTATGCATTAAAATTTTTACACCCTAGAAAAATAATAAAAATTTGGGTATTTATTTAATGCCTTCCTTTTAAGGTAATTAAATAAATACTTAATATTTATAAAATGTATAAAATATGAATAATATTTTCTTAACTCATAGGAAATTAGGTTTTCAAGTTAGAAAATAATTATAACTTTTTCTAAAGACAAAAGAAAAAGCCTTAGGTAGGGTTAATTAGGAAAATAAAAATTGTGGGCTAATCTTTTGGGTTTACGTGTGTTGGCTTGCAACTTTATCATGATAGGTTGTATAGTCCTTGTTGGCTTGCAACTTTATCATGAAGGAAAGTTGTATAGTCTTTTATTCAAAATTTTGCATTCCTAACCCCTGCATATATTGTGCTATAGATCCCGAAGCGCTAGAAGGAGAATATTTGGAATTTTCAGAAGGACCTTCGGAGTTCGAAGAAGTTTTTGAGTTAGTCCCCTGTGAAGCCAACCCGTCAGAGAATACTAACTTTTTAAGCGAACAAGGCAAGCCCCGGTGCATTTATACCTATCTATTTTGGAGTCGTTATTTCATGTGTCCAATTATCGGTTATTTGCTTTATGTATGCACTAAGTCTAGGAGTTGTTTGAAACCTATTCTTGTGTATGATCATGCCTTGTTTTAAGGACATCTTTGCCACTTGTTCAAACCTTAGAAGATACCCAAGTCTAGAATTGCTTACTTGCTTACATACTTGGTTTACCAACCTTAAGGAAAACTTTTGAGTCATACATGTTGCTTATAGAAGATATCTTGGAAAGTTGAAAGCGGACAGAAGCTAGAGATGTAGTTCTGTCTGCTAGATTAAATTGGTTAAGGCCCGATTCGTTTTCTTAACCTTTGATCAAGTGATAAGCATCTGATCACTTACTGGGTATGGGACCAGCAAAGCCCAGTAGGTTAGTAAACTCTGTGATCGGGAATACTTCGTACCCGCGCTTGACGTGCTGGAGATTGGCAGGGGTGTAGCCTGAAACTCACATGGTGATCGGGCCAGACGTGGGGTCCCATGTGGGGGTGCATCCCTGGGTCCGGGTAGTCGTATTCCTAATCATTGATTTTGCTAATCGAGAGGTTGTTACGTACGACCTGGACAGTCGTATAAAGCTGGTGATCAGAGTACTCTCCTGTAGGATGTAAATGGATCCGGATCGCCGCAATTCTCGGTTATGAATGCACTTGATCACTGTTGAGCATCGTAGTATAAATTCATGCAGTGAATAGCCTCTGATAATATTTGATGTATGACTTAACATCTATGGTTGTTTTTACTTTCTGTTATCATTTAGAATGGTTAGGTAATAACTTAACCCAAATAAAAGATAAAACTAAGGCATCACTCGTAGTAAGCTTTTCGGCAAAAGTTGTGTTAGCCAAACACACCAAAAAGCTAGCATACATTCCAAAGAAAGCTATTATATTGGTTAGTCGGGTAAGACTTGCTGAGTACCCCGTACTCAGGGTTTTCCCCTTGTGGCTATCTTTCAGAAGCTCCGCAGGAGTCTACAGAGGAGGAGACCCCGAAGTCCTAGGGTATTGTCCTGAGTCTCACAATACCCCTAGAGAAGAAGTTTTACATGCACATCTTCTCCTAAACTGTTTATGTTTAAGTCTTAGAACTCTGTCTAACCCTGCACCGCTAAGTTTGCTTCAATCTATGTTCTGTAATAACTCGTACCTTCTATATGTATGTAAAAATGTAATGTTTGTTGATGTTATCCCATCGCGGATACTATCCTGATGTATGGCTATGAGACACGTCGTGGATTTTTCGAGGAGTCCTAGGGACACTCGACGGACTACCGGACTTATGCTATTTTAGGTGCGTTTCGGATAATTGCTGTTCCGACAGCGATTAGGCGCACTTAAACCAGCTTAAGTTGGGTGGTTCCGCCACAGTGCGGTCGTACATGGGTACTTGTGATAGGTCGCGTCGGGGGCATGGGTACCTTTCTGCGCGCTAGAGCCGCGATGCATTTATGGCGAGCTCTACAGGGGACCCACGAGATCCGTGCCCTGATCTTCCAGTCCACGCCCAAGGCGGATATTTGTCTTATGGGCCCGGATGAGTCCGACCCCCTGCGCCCTGGGTCGGGTGAGGTGGAATCTTATGGTGGGGGGTCGGGCGCTCCGGACCCTGAGCCCGTGGGTTGGGCGAGGCGGAGTTTGGCCATCAAGGGATCGGGAGCGTCCGACCCCGGGACACTGGGTCGGGCAAGGTGGAGCGTGGCTCTCCCCTCCCGTGTTGGGCCGACGGCAGTCTTTATTACCTTAGGTAGGCTTGGGCCTTTATGATTGTTGATTTAATGGGCTTTAGGAGGTCGTTAATATTTCCCCCCAACACTAGTAGAACCACCTCTTGGAGCCTACAAATAGAGAGGCACCCCCTCAATTCCAAGACGCACCACAAGTTGAATCACTCTCTCCCTCTTAGTTTCCAAGTTAGTGGAGTTAGGCTAGAGTAGCTCTACTTCAGGTTATAGGTTTCCTTGGAGTCTATGGTATGGATCTTGTATCTTACTTTCCTAGGTTGACTTTTTTTCTATTCAAAGTATTCATCTTCTTTATATAGTTGGTGATACAATCTAAGATTTTCCTACCTTCGGCAAGAGTCCTATGGGCAAATGACCCTCCAACGGTAACATCAAGGTACATGGCGATTCCTTGTCGAGACCCGTGCTGAAATGCTCAAGCAACACATGTTCGGGTATCGACAAGACAGAGCCTGATTTCACTAATAGTGAGAACTTGGCCCAAACTGCACCTATGGATTCCTTCTCATTCTGCTGAAAGCTGAGGATATCCCTTCGTAGAGTGATGACACGGGACTAGGGAAAGAATAAGAGACAAAACTTATCTCTCGTTTATCCCAGCTGCCGTTCACGGCTCCTACAGTTTACGTGTACCATTATTTAGCCCCTTCTACTAAAGAAAAGGAAACAACTTCCACCTGAGGGTATCATGTGACATGCTTGGGATGGCGAGACATGGACACACTTGCTCAAACTCTCATAGATCGTGGTATGGGCTTTCGTTATCTAAACTATAGAAGGAAAGTTCTAGGACCAAAGCGATAAGGTCGGAACGGAGTTCATAGCCGGATGTAAGAATTGCGTGTTCGGATGGTGGTGGCTCAAAGAACTCGCTCCTAGGAGAAGAGAGGTTTTGGATAGAAGGCTGCTCCATGATAGTGGGGGTGAAAGGTAGAAGAAAGAAAACTAAAAAAGATACGAGGATGAATAGATAAGAAGAATCATACAACAATTGTGCCCCTGCAATGACGCCAGAAAGCTTATTGGTATAATTAACGAATGCGAATAAATCCACAAGCCTACGGATTCTATTGTAGCTTTCACCTCAGAGTATTCCAAGGGTATCAAATCCAAGGGAACGTGTGTGTACTAACTCCTAGTTTAGTCAGTCCAAGGACAAACCCAGATAGGTAGCGAGGGTAGAGAGGATTCGTAAAGATAGCTCTATAGGTGAGTTAAAGGTCGATCTCTCGAGTCAGAATACTCGCTTCATGCACCGACTTACCCTGAATGAGCCAGGCACCTCCAGCCAACGGCTCTACACTATATTCAAACATGGAGAATTACGAAGGACCAATAGGGCTGTCACCACCTATGACCTACATCTGCGGCCCGTGGAATATAAGGCAAACGAAGGATAACCCTTAGCCTAGACACCATGTCTACGCTACTGATTACTACTACAGCCCAATTACATCTGACGTCCTGTAGTTGACTACAACACTCCATATAAACTCGGAGAGGTGAACCTGTCGGGCATGCACCCTAGGCCCACGAGTAGACCTTGGACGGCCCACTAAGGGGCGTACTCGGACACGATCAGAACAAGGGATAGGCGTATCCCAACCAGACTAGTCAAGTATGTATATGGAAAACTACTCGGGCCTTACCGAGTAGAACTCTGTAATAGTACTCGACTAGGACTCAGACTTGTAACCCTACCCTCCCGTGTATATAAGGGTGGGCAGGGACCCCCCTCAACGACAACTCCAGTTCATCAATACAAACCAACACATAGGACGTAGGGGATTACACGATCTAGTGGCCCGAACCTATCTAAATCGTGTTCCTTGCGTCACCATTGATTCCTTGATTCTCGATGATCCTTACCGCACAAAAGACCACCTAGGGTACCCCCTAGGCAGGTTGCCGGTCTAAAACACCCACAGCTGGCACACCAGGTAGGGGAACTCGTCGAGTTTCTCAGCACGAACTCAATGGCAAAGGTCATCATCAGGCCCATTTTCTTCATTGAAGTGGGCGCCACTTTCGTTTTCGAATCCTGGCTTTGCATCGCCGATGGCTCGGGTTCGTTCCGGCGCCAGATCGTCAACGCTCAGGAGAAGAAATCAAAAGATCTGATTGGAAAAAACCAAGGTTCAAAATTGATGAGTTCGGATTCGACTACGCATCGGATGCGACTTCGCTTCGGACTAGTCGGTCCCAGCTAGTGCCCAAGTCGGTTTCGATTTCCAAGCGATTCCCACACGGACTCCGCAATGCAACCAAAGTTTACCAAGGCTTTCTCACTCAAACCCAACTTGAACTCGGGCACGATGAAGACGTCGACTTCGACTCATCTTATTCGCTAGAGATACCATTATCTGGTCCAGCCCAAGGATTGGTAATAACTTCAACATCACAAGGCAGATTCGTCCACTAGCCAGGATTGCGAACATCTCTTCTTGACCGCGACTACGACTTGCGCCTTGTCGCCCATATAGACAACCTCCCATATCAAGAAGGCATTCCACTCACTTCCAACCGCGAGGAAAGCACCACAGAGATTGCAACGTCAAGCTCCGGAAGCTACTACCCGGACAGGGAGATACTTGTTATTACTCAGAATAACAACCCGGGTACTAGCCAGAACAGAACCCCCTGGCGACTAGCACAACTCGACAACATCTCCAAAGATGATTCTACAGCTGACGCTCCTCACAATGAAACCTCCGAGCAAAGAAACCAAAGAAGGACGCGCAACGCTACTCGAGCCGAGCGACGGCAGTCGATGGCTACAAATATTCCCATTACAAATCTTGATAGGGCCTTGGACGCAGTTCAGGCTCAGGAGCACAATACTCCACTCGCAGCTATCGCCTCAATCAACCTTTTAACAACGTTGATGCCTCAGGATAGGGATAACGAAGCCACAGCTCAACTCGTGCAGCGCGGCAACGGACTGATCGCACAACTCACGGAGCAAGCCTACAAGTTACTCGACAAAGAATCACCAATTCCATCTGTTCCTCGCATCACAGCTCACCAAGAAGGTAGCAGGGAAGCTGCAGACAACAACAATGCCCCAAGAAACGGCAATGAAGTTAACCAACCTCGGCAACAAAGCCAAGGTCCAAGCAAGCACAAGGCCCCAGCTCGCCATAAGGATGTTGGCGAGGTCAGCTGCACCAACTCGGTTAAAAGTATACGCCCCAGTCGGAAGAACCACGAAGCGTCCAACTTTAGTGATCTGCGAGAAATCCTCAACAGTCGGCGCGAGCGAGAAGTTGACAACTACAACCACTTTCCTGCTTCACAAACCGGGTAATGAAAATAAAACTACCCGAGAAGTTCAAGCCAATTGGAATCACCAAGTATGATGGCAAACAAGATCCAATTCAATGGCTACGATGCTACTCGCTAGCCATCCAAGCAGCCGGGGGCAATAACGACACCAAAGTTATTCACTTTCCCATATGCATGGAACCCGCACCACTGACCTGGCTTGAGTCAGTCAAACCCAAGTCCATTGACTCCTGGGTAGACTTGACAAAGGCTTTCACCAACAAATTTGCCGGCTCCATGGCTAGACCAGGCAACAAGATTGACTTAAGTGAAATCAAGCAAAAAGAAGGCGAGACCTTACCCGACTATTTGCGACGCTTTTTCGAAAAGAAGGCTACCATAGTTCACATCTCAGAAATAGACGTCATCGAGTGCTTCCCGAATGGACTCTACGATCGACGAACATACCAAGACTTCGGTCGCTGACGACCAGCTAATGTCAAAGACCTCAAAGTCATGGTGCAGCAGTGGGCAGATGAAGAAGACAAAGAGCGAGAATGGTTCGGCTCCCACCGTAATCGTGGACGCGACAACAACAACAACAATGACCAAGATAGAACTCGAAACAAGTATTCGAGTAATCACAACCGCAAAAGGAAGCCCGACAACACCGTTGCCACCATGACCAACTCTGGGAAAAAGGGACCCCGTCAAAATGATGAAGGGCCAACCTTCACTGAACTACTCAAAAATTAGTGCCCATGGCACCCGACTAGCAAGCACTCGGCAATAGACTGCTATAGCATGCGCTGAGTCATGCAAGACTTACCCGCACCACGACCTCCTGAAGAGTACACCAAGAAAAAAGATAAGGGCAAGAACAAAGTCCACAACGACGAAGACGAAGAAGGCAACTTCCAGACTACCTCAAAAACTGTCAACGTCATATTCGGTGGTATTCCAGGCACCGCATCCAAGCGAGCCAACAAACTCGTACTCAGGGAGATCATGGCCATTGAACTAATGGATCCAACACTGTTAAAATGGTCCGAAGTGCCCATTTCTTTCAGCAGAAAAGACCAATGGACCAAGTTCTCAGAACCAGGCCGTTTCCCCCTAGTACTTGATCCGGTTGTGGCAGGCTCAAAGTTAACCAAAGTACTCATCGACGGCGGAAGTGGACTCAATGTTATTTTCACCAAGACATTAAGGAAGATGTGCCTCGATGTTACTGAAATGCTTACTCCAACAGATTCACCTTTCTACGGCATAATGCCTGAAAATGCGGTCATACCACTAGGACAAGTTGTCCTTCCAGTTACCTTCGGAACTAAGGAACATTACCATACCGAGTACATCAGATTTGAAGTCGCCAACTTCGAGACATCTTACCATGCTATACTCGGAAGGCCAGCACTCGTCAAGTTCATGGCCATACCACATTATGTTTACCTGTCACTCAAAATGCCAGGCCCCAAGGGAGAACTCACGCTGCGAGGAGATCTACGGCGATCCTACGAATGCGATACTGAAGCCGTGGAAATTGCTGCGACTACTCAAGCACCTAGTCCCATGCAACAAGTCTTCACAGCTTCAAAGAAGCTCCACCCAACCGAACTCGAGATCCCAGAAAACAAGTCGGGGTCCACAAAGGTGAAACCCGCCAGTGAGCAAGACTTCAAAGCAGTCGACCTCCAGACGGGCGACCCTTCCTGGACAGCACTGATCGGAACAGGGCTAGATCCTAAATAGGAATCCGTGCTTGTTAGCTTCCTTCGAGCTAACCATGATATCTTCGCTTGGAAACCGGCTGACATGCCAGGTGTGCCCAAGGAGCTAATTGCGCATTCTCTCAATGTCGATCCCAAAGCTACTCCAAAATGGCAATGACTTCGCTGGTTCGCTCAAGACAGACGAGAAGCAATCAAAAAAGAGTTAGCCAAGCTACTCGCGGCAGGGTTCATCAAAGAAGTCTTTCACCCTAACTAGCTCGCCAACCCCGTGCTCGTTCGTAAGAAAAACAACGAGTGGAGAATGTGTGTCGACTATACCGACCTCAACAAACACTGCCCAAAAGACCCTTTCGAGCTACCCAGGATCGATCAAGTGGTCAACTCCACCGCTGGGTGCGCTTTACTATGCTTTCTCGACTGCTACTCTGGTTATCATCAGATAAGCCTCAAAGAGGAGGATCAAGCCAAAACAGCGTTCATCACGCCTTTCGGAGCTTTCTGCTACAAAACAATGTCCTTCGGACTAAAAAATGCAGGAGCAACTTATCAAAGGGCCATACAGATGTTCTTCAAAAAGCAACTTCACCGCAATGTCGAAGCTTATGTCGATGACGTAGTCGTCAAAACAAGAAACCGGGAGGAACTCATTGCTGACTTGGAGGAAACTTTCTCTAGTCTACGCGCTTTCCGATGGAAACTCAACCCTACTAAGTGCGTCTTTGGAGTACCTTCCGACAAATTACTCGGGTTCATCATTAGCCATCGCGGCATTGAGGCCAACCCGGAAAAAATATCTGCCATCACAAACATGCAGGCACCAGCTAGCATTAAGGATGTGCAGAAACTCGCAGGCTGCATGGCCGCTCTCACCCGGTTCATCTCGAGACTTGGAGAATGGGGACTACCCTTCTTCAAGCTTCTCAAACGCCAGGACAAGTTCAAATGGACGGAAGAGGCAGACAAGGCACTAACACAACTCAAAAACTTTCTGTCAAAGCCTCCTGTACTCACCGCTCCTTCTCCGAACGAAGACTTGCTCCTATACATCTCAGCTACTACTCATGTCGTCAGCACGGCAATAGTAGTTGAATGGTCTGAACCGGGCCACGCTTACAAGGTCCAACGACTTGTCTACTTCGTCAGCGAAGTACTCTCGAACTCCAAAACTCGATATTCACCGATACAAAAACTCTTATACGCAGTTTTGCTCACCTCCCGGAAACTGCGCCATTACTTCCAAGAGCACAACATCACAGTCATCTCCGACTTCCCGCTCGGCGAAATTCTCCACAACAGAAATGCCACGGGTAGAATCTCCAAATGGGCAGTTGAACTCGGAGCTCTCACCTTGGACTTCAAGCCAAGGACAGCTATCAAATCCTAAGCTTTGGTTGACTTCGTAGCTGAATGGACTGAAAATCAAGTGCCAACACCAATTGAATGGTCGGAACACTGGGTAATGTACTTTGACAGGTCCCTCAAACTTGAAGGGGCCAGCGCAGGTGTATTACTCATCTCCCCCAGGGGAGACCAGCTCAAGTACGTACTGCAAATATTCTGGGAAGCATCTAATAACGAAGCCGAGTACGAAGCACTACTCCACGGCCTTCTCCTTGCAATCTCCCTCGGCATTAAACGACTACTGGTGTATGATGACTCTCTAGTCGTTATAAACCAGGTTAATGACGAGTGTGACCGGAACAAGGACAACATGGACGCTTATTGCAAAGAAGTCTGTAAACTGGAAAACAAGTTCTCAGGCTTGGAATTTGATCACATCGTCCACGACAACAACGTTGTCGTCGATGTCTTATCTAAAATGGGCTCAACTCGTGTAGAGGTTCCAGCAGGAATTTTCGTACACGAACTATGCAAACCGTCCATATCTGACCAAGTCACACCGCCAGTAGTCCCGACTGCTGACATCTCTCGAGAAATCATGATGATAGAAGTCAACTGGAGGACACCCTTCATCGACTACATCAAAGATCACCAGTTACCATCTGACAAAAATAAGGCTGAGCAAATCTCTCGGCGAGTAAAAAATTACGTTCTAGTCGGAGACAGCTCTACAGGAAAGGTGCATCATCTGGGGTACTCATGAAGTGCGTTACCAAAGAAGACGGTCAAGAAATCTTAGAAGAAATTCACAAAGGAATCTATGGCAACCACGCCTCTTCGCGAACAATAGTTGGCAAGGCTTTCAGAGCAGGCTTCTACTAACCAATGGCTCTGGCCGACGCTAAAAAACTAGTTTAGAAATGCAAAGGTTGTCAATTCTTCACAAAACAGCAACATGTACCGGCCTACAAGCTAGTCACAATACCTCCAACATGGCCGTTTGCCTGCTGGGGGCCTCGACATGATAGGGCAGTTACCAACTGCTCCAGGAGGATTCAACCGAGTACTCGTGGCAATCGACAAATTTACAAAGTGGATCGAGGTCAAACCAGTCACTTCACCCAAGGCAGACCGGGTCCTCGACTTCTTAGATGAAACCGTACACCGCTTCGGTTTTCCCAACAGGATTATCACAGACCTAGGGTCAAACTTCAACAATCACGACTTTTGGGAATATTGCAAGAATAGCGGCATCGACGTCTGCTATGTCTCGGTCGCTCACCCGCAAGCCAATGGACAAGTCGAGCGTGCTAATGGCATGATACTCGACGCCCTGAAGAAAAGGCTACATGACGTTGGCAACACCAAAGGCGGCAAATGTCTCAAAGAGTTACCCAATGCTCTGTGGGGCCTGCGCACCCAACCATGCAAGACTACCAGGCTATCGCCCTATTTCCTCGTATATGGCTCGGAAGCCATACTACCCGCCGACATCATGTGGCAATCACCATCCGTTGAACAATACGACGAAGAATTGGCAGAAGAAACAAGGCGAACAGATATAGACAGTCTAGAAGAAACAAGATGCGCAGCACTAGTGCAATCTGCCAGATACCTTGACGGTCTAAGGCGTTACCATGACCGCAACATCAAGGAAAGATCTTTCAACTTGGGCGATATGGTCCTCAAGCGTATCCAAGACACATCAGGGTTGCACAAACTCAATTCACCATGGGAAGGTCCTTACATCGTATCAAAGGTTACGGGACCTGGATCTTACAGACTCCAAGAACTTTCAGAAGAACAAGTACAAAACTCTTGGAATATAGAACATCTTTGTCGATACTACCCATAGCAGAACTCGAGTAATCGCTTCAAGGAAACTCATGATGACTACTCGGGCTAACCGCCCGACTAACATTAGCTTTGCCAAAGAGTTATCAACTCAATAAGGATCACTGCCCTGGTACAATAATTTCCGTTAAAGTATTTCTTTACTGGGAACCAAAGATACATCTTCAATATACATACGAGTACAAATACTTGGAATACACAAAGACTACAAGCAACTGCCTACTGGCAGGTTGCATTTAAGCCTCAAGCTTTTACTATATCACAAGGCCACTCTGGTCTGCCGACTACAATGGGAAGGGCCCACACGCAAGGAAGCTGCGCAAAACGCAGCCATATCCAGGTCCTCTACTCAAGGCAACGCTAGGAACTCCCGCATCGCCACTGCCTTGACAGTGGCAACGATGAATCCCGCGCGACGCGCCTAGAGGGAACCAAGGCTGCTCTTTTGCTAGCCTTGCGGAGCCAATCCACTCTACGGCCACACCTCCACCTCTAAGAGAGCGGGGTAAAGACCGCGGCACTCATCACCTATCACCCGCGAGTTCCAGCACATACCCTACTGGATCACGAGCTGCAAGATGAGGCGTGCGACGAAACCTCCTACGAGGATTCTTCTAGCATCGTGGCTAACCCTACGAGCACAGGAGTCTGTGGAGGGAAGGTGGCCTCAATCTACGAGGAATCTTCTAGAACCGGTGCACTCTTTGCTGGCTGTCTGCACTCAAACAGAAGCAACCGAAAGAATTCATTGCTACTCAGAAACTTGGTTTGGCTCGATCTCCAGAAGGCTCTATTTATAGCTGAAAGATGCAACTACCACCTGCCCAAGAGTTACTATGCGCCCGTGATCAATGAGTCTGATGACTCCTGACTTTGCCCACGTGATGGCACTTATACCACAAAGGACAAAAGAGTACAATACACCTGTGCATCCACAAAGGACAAAAGAGTGCAATACACCTGCGTACCCTCAAAAGCAAAGTACTCGACAGCATCACGACTACTCGACACTCGGAACTACTCCAAGCCAAGTGCGGCCTACGCTCACACTATTATCTCGGGGGCTTCGAATTTTCCAACCCTATGCTCAGGGGTCGGGTACACCCGACCCTAAGACTTAGGGTCGGGTGAGGCGGAGCTTCCCCCCTCAAGGGGTCAGGCGCACCCGACCCCAGGACTTGGGGTCGGGCGAGGCGGAGCTTCCCCCCTCAAGGGGTCAGGCGAGGCGAAGTTTTCCCCCCAAAGGGTCGGGCTCAGCCGACCCTGGGACTTCGGGTCAGCCAACACAGCGTAAAATTACTCTTCGTAAGACAATCAACTCAAGCAACAAACCAATGGGCAAGTATTCATTTGTCAAAAGTATTGTTCAAATTACTCAACACAGATTCAAGAGTACATACAAAGCTCAAGGCTCTTCTGGAGAGACAAACTCCGACATCTTTGATGCAATAGGCTCCGCCTCCTCGAGGTACTGTGCATATGCCTCTTCCGTGCAGTTGCAAGCCACGCCGTCACCAGCTGCCGTCAAGTCTGCCCTCGGGTAATAGGACTTCACAACTGCAAGGACCTGTTTGCAAACAGCTTTGCAGAGTCCCACCACTTTACTCGAGGCAGCCTTCAATCGCTCGAGCAGTGATTGCGGCCCTGCGCCTTCTTCCATGGGGGCTCTGGCGTTCACCAAGTCTTCAGCTGCTACGGTTAGCTCCTGGAGTTCGCCTCAGAGCCTCCCCATAGTCTGGGCATGGTCCCTGTATGCCACCATGGCCATGGCAAGCATCACACCATTCTACATCTTTCTGTCCCGCTAATGCTCGCAAGCAGCCTGTGCTTCCGTCAGCGCGGCTTGAAGGCGTTCAGCTTCATCTGCCACTCGATCATGCGCATTTCTCCAATCAAGAACTTGGCTCCACGCAGCCGCCTCTTGTTTCTTGAGCTCTACAAGACAAAAAAAGTTCAACCACAGTCGACTATAATGGGAGATACTCGGAGTATGCAAAGTACTCACCCTGATACTTTTTGTTCAGTGACTTGTAGTGGCTCTCCAGTTTTTGCTGTAGGACTGCATGATCTGTACATTCCACAGCAAAAGACTTCGCTCCAACTTCGTGAACCCTCAGAGCTTCTGTCAGTTGGGCACATTCCTGCTCCAGTTGATGCCTTCGTTCTTGAAAAGGTCCGAGCACGCAAGGTACTATGGTCAGTTAAAAGCCTCACAACTACTCGATCTATGTGACATCTCAAAGGAAATCCACCTGGAACCTCCGAAAAACATCGATGGCCCTCTGGAACTCCAAGTCAGATGGCAGGCTAAGCACTGGTCTTTGAGTACTCTCTGCAAGATGAGGAGTCGTACCCAAAGTGGCACCTACAACATTTATCATCAATCAGCTACCTGCTATGACTACAATAACAAAACTACAAAAACGTACCTGGAGCAGTCGCCTCTTTGGCTTTTTCAACACCCACTACGGCCAGTGATCCGCCAGTGGATGTTGATAAGGCAGCACTTCCAAAACCCGATGCAGCAATGGGAACTTCCACCGAACGAATGACGTCTTGAAGCATGGACATGGTAGCTCCAAGACGACCAGCGTCGACTTCGGGTACCTCCTCAACAATTAAATCCTCCAAAGGAGCAGATAATGTAGTCGGGGGATCCGGCTCTACCCCTGTCTCTATAGGGATAGTCTCCTCCGCATCTCTGCATCAAAATATGTCACTACACGACTTCAAAACAACTTAAAGCCATTCAACCGACAAGAAATCTCACCGGGTTGAGCGTGGCGGAAATCGCACATGTTTCTTCTCGGCGATAGGTGGCCGAGTACCGGGCACCGCAAGGACAGCTGCTGGCGCTGTCTTCTCGTCAAGACCTATGAGGCAGAAGTCAAGACTACAATACAACTCAGACATAAAAATTTTAGTCAGGATAGAAAGTTACCTCTAGCAATCATGCTGGACAACAAGGCGCCAGTAGCGACTACTGGTGACACTTCCTTTGCAATACCCGCTACTCCGGCGGGTAACCCTAGGACTACCTGGTCAGTAACGGTTTGCGCGGCGGCCGGCGGAGTTGTGGCGGGTAGCTCGGGGGCTACTCCACCCTCTGTCGATGGCACCCTCTCTGGCACCATATCAACAGATACATTACCGACTCTGGCACCGTATCAACAGCCTTTATGAACAAGACAAATTCATCACAACAATAGCAAGTTCAAATTCATCAGCTACAGATAAGTTCACAACTACATACCTTGGTACCCTGAGACTTCTTAGGGGTTGAAGCAGACTTAGCCGAAGACATCTTGCGGACTACTTTGTGTTTCTTGATAGGAGGAGAGGGTTCGTCCTCTGACTCCTCAGCAATAGTTTCTGACTCTTCTTCTGACTGCGCCAAGTAGCCGGCAAGAACTTGAGACTACAAAAAACAAGTCGATATTAACAACAAATATCACACAAGTCAAAAAGTACAAGTAAGGTGCAAAGACATACCACTTCTGGCTCATACCAGGCGTCATACTGACGTAGAGTCGCAGGGATTACTGGTACTCCTTGATAGTTCCTGAAGAACTTGGCCAGCAGCGCCTCTACATCATCATCAGATATATCCTCATCGGACATATGCGATGGATCATTAAGACCTGTATACTCACTTCCTGAGTGAGCACATCTCTGGAGCGGTTGAACTCTTCTCTTCAGAAAGCTGGCAGCCACATTGATCCCAGTGAGACCGAGTGCTTTCAACTTGGTGATTTGTTGCATCATGAGATCAAGCTCGGGGGTGTCTTCGGGTTCGCTCACCTAGTTTTCTGCATGCTTGGGCGCGTGACCAGTCAGCACAGGCAGGCGAGGATCATGATTCCCGACGTAAAACCACCTCTTCTTCCACTCCCCATGGGAGTCAGTTAAGTTATATTCAATATACGCGCCCGAGTTCCTGAGTTGGAACCCGGCGCCTCCAAAGACTTCTGTCCTATGGACACTAGGCTGCGGCTTACAGCGGAACAGCTTCCTAAATAACTCGAGACTTGGAGGAATTCCCAAGTACACTTCGCAGAGGTGTACAAAAATCGACATATGCAGTACACCATTGGGGTTCAAATGCACGATTTTGAAGCTTATAGTACTCGAGAATACCTCTAAAGAAGTCGGAGGTGGGCACTGCCAACCCCCTCTCCACAAAGTGCGCGAGCATCACTGTCACACCTTGATGTTCCTCAAATTGCCACGCATTTGGAAATGCGGGGCGCCACTCAACAATTTCCTTTGGCTGCAGAAGCTTCGCATTGACTAGTGCTTGCACGGCTTCCTCCTTCATCATTGAATGTTGCCACGTTGCTCCAGGCGGTGGCGGCGCAGTCTGGTTCGTCAGCCCCCCCTTCAGCGCTGGCAGCACCAGTTCTTTCCCCTTCTTGGATTTCACCTTGCCCGTCGCCGGAGCCTTGCCCTGGATTTTTGCCCATCTTCTTGGTGTGCATTCGATGGACACAACCTCAAGCTAGAATGGCACTCTCCCTCGGATCTCTCTCAAGGGGCGACAATGGCGGCGGCGGCACTCGTGGCGGTGCAAATGTGGAGCAGGAGAATAGGGGAGGCAGAAAAATAGATCTGATTACCGTACGACGTAGAACCAACTGAAAGGGGACCTTCTAGTTTTATCTCCGCCAGCTCCAGTTTCCATGCGTCGGTTACACAATGGACGGATTCTAACAGATTAATTGCAGATTAATCGCCTTAAACACTCAACGGCTACTCTTTCCAATGGACTGTTGACCACTTCAACGACAGAAATCGCCCAAGTGCTCGGGGGCTGCGGGTACCGTACCCGTTGGTCAGTTTGCTGTTTTTCAAGATTTTCGAGGGTAAAACGGATAAAAAGCTAGTTTGACCCTAAGCCTGACTCTGCGACTCAACCTAAGACTCGGGGGCTACTCCATATGGAGTGCGATTGACATCACACTACCATATAGAAATCTTGGAACAAAAACAACTCGAAGGAACAAGAAGAGTACCTTCCAGCCACGTGATAGTACTCGAGCACTTCGGCTTGCAACCTCTACGACGAACTACTCGGATAGTGCCCGCAGTGCCCAAGATTATGGCGCACGACTACAAAGTACTCGGGGGCTTATCAGGCATGCACCCCAGGCCCACGAGTAGACCTTGGATGGCCCACTAAGAGGCGTACTCAGACACAATTAGAACAAGGGATAGTAAATCCTCAAGACATCATCTTTGCATTCAGATCTCCTCGTTAATTGATCCACAATGAGCATGGAATCCCCAAAAATTTCCACCGCATCGGCTTCGATCTCTCTCAATAATTGAATACCTTTTAAGACGGCTCGGTATTCCGCCTGATTATTGGTCGCGGATGCTTCTATCGGTAGAGAGAAATCATAACTTGCCCCCCGAGGTGATATGAGAACGATGCCGATTCTTGATCCAGCCCCACACGAAGAACCATCGAAGTATAGAGTCCATGGGACTGGTTCCATGACAACGATTTCCGGCCCGCAATGTTGAGCCACGAAATCGGCCATGACCTGGCCCTTGACGGCTTTGGCCGATTCGTACCTTAGGTCAAATTCTGACAGAGCCAGGATCCACTTTCCAATCCTCCCTTTCAAAATTTGTAATGACAGCATGTACTTTACTACATCATCCTTGCATACGACTATGCATTCTACCGATAACAGGTAGTGCCTAAGCTTGGTGCACGAGAAATACAAACACAGGCACAACCATTCTACTAGGGAATATCTTGTTTCGGTGTCCAGGAGTCTTCTGCTAACATAATAGATTACCCATTCCTTTCCTTCGAACTCCTGTACCAGCGCCGATCCGATAGCTCGTTCATCGGCCGATAGGTATAGTCTGAACGGTTTGTCAGCCTGTGGTGGGACTAACACGGGTGGTGAAATCAGATATTGCTTGATGTCTTCTAATGCTTTGTGCTGTTCTTCTCCCCACATGAATTCTTGATCGGGTTTCAACTTCAACAAAGGAGTGAAAGCTTGAATACGCCCAGACAAGTTGGATATGAATCTTCTCATAAAGTTGACCTTGCCGATTAGGGACTGTAGCTCAGTTTTATTCTGCGGGGCTACAACCTAGTTGATGGCAGCTATGATCTTTCGGTTGACTTCTATCCCGCACTCATGGACCATGAAGCTTAGGAATTGTCCGGCCGACACGCCGAACGCACACTTGTTTGGGTTCATTTTCAACCCATGCTTCCTTGTGCACTCCAATACTTCTCGCAAATCGGCCAGATGCTCTTGATGTCCCTTTGACTTGACCATGACGTCATCGATGTAGATTTCCACCAGTACACCAATAAGCTTGTGAAATATATAGTTCATAGCCCGTTGATATGTGGCACTGGCGTTTTTTAATCCGAAGGTCATTACTACCCACTCGAATAGACCGAGGTGGCCCGGGCACCTGAAAGCCGTCTTCGAAATATCTTCTTCAGCCATTAATATTTGATTGTACCCAGCATTACCGTCCATGAAACTGATGACTTTATGCCCTGCGGCGGCATCTATCAAAACATCAGCTGTCGACATTGGATACCCATCCATCAGCGTAGCCTGATTAAGGTTCCTGAAGTCAATGCACACGCGCAGCTTTCCATTTTTCTTGTATATAGGTACGATATTAGAAATCCACTTAGCATAACGGCGGTGCTGAATAAATCCTGCTTCAATCAATCTTGTAATTTCGGCCTTTATATCAGGTAGAATTTTAGGGTTACACCATCGTGCAGGCTGCTAATACGGCCGATATCTTGGTTTTATAGGCAACCGGTGTTCGACAATAGACCGGTCTAGGCCAGACATCTCATGGTATTCCCAAGCAAAACAATCTTTAAATTCTTTCAATAAACTTGTCAATTTACATTTTTACTCGGGGTCCAAGCTAGCACTAATATACGTCGGCCTTGGCTTGCTACCATCTCCTAAATCCACCATCTCCAATGAATTGGCCGATGTGAATCTATGCCTAAGCTTCCTGTCTTCTCGGATGACTGATCCATCTAATCTGAATCTTCAGAGCTGACTGCTCGGATTGGCTGTAGGACAAAATTGAACACTTTTAGGAAATCGGTGTCCCACGTTCTACCGGATATGCACTTGATGTGTTCGCAGCTCCACTGGTGCGTGTCGGCCGCCGCAACACTGTAGGCGGAATCGGCGATGACTATCTCAATGTTGTCGCCGACCCATTGTACGAGGCATTGGTGCATTGTGGATGGGACGCAGCAATTCGCGTGTGTCCAATCGCGACCAAGCAACATGTTGTAGGACCCTTTGCCATTAATAATAAAGAAAGTAGTGGGAAGGGTCTTACTGCCGATGGTGAGGTCGACGCAGAGCGCTCACCAGGCGGGAGACACGTTACCTTCAAAGTCTTTGAGCATCATGTTCATCTTGGTCAGATCTTCGTCGCTTTTGCCCAACTTCCGGAACATGGCATACGGCATGATGTTGACTGCAGCGCCTCCGTCTACTAGTAGCCTAGTGACAAGTCATCCGTTGACGTGTCCTTTGAGGAATAGGGCTTTGAGGTGTTGCTATTTTTTGTCCTCGGGTTTCCATCCTTGTCGTATCATCTCGATCGACGGGAGCCATGAACTCCATCGGCAAGATAAACACCATGCTGACGTCGGCTACCGATTCCTGATTGTCGCCTTCCTCATTGTTGTTTCTTTTGGGGTGCCAGACTCGAGACCTGTCATCTTTATTATCCACCATCTGCCTCTGCTCTTCTTCTTGTTGTTCCCATTGGCGCAAATGTTGGATCCTTCATTTTTGGGATTTGGTCAATCCATCAGGGCACCACCTGGGGTTCACCGGTTCGGCCGGCGGTTTGACGTGCTCCCAGTCTGGTTCTCACCCTAGGGGGTTTTCATCTAACACCTTAGCGTCGGCCATCTCTTCTAGCTGATTGTGTGTGCTGGCTCTGTCCCCCAGTCGCTTGCGCTGGTCAATCATATCCCCCTGCTGATTATACTGTTCAAGTCTGTCCCTTGGCCAATCATACTGATCAACTCTGCCCCCCAGCCGATCACGCACTGAAAGTTGTCGATCCTCTTGTTCTGCTGATCGGCTTTGATCCTCTGTCTCTGGAGCGTGACCTCTCGAACGGGCAATAGTCGCGATATGGACCACTACACTTAGGGCAATTATCGGCGGATGGTAACCTGAGGTTATTTTCCCAGCAGTGGATGAAGAACGGGCATCGCCAATGATCTTCGTGTCGGCGTATCATTTCTTCGCGGTGTCTCAAACTTTCCTACTGCCGCTGATATTTGTCATCTTCGAACCGTCTTTTCCCTTTGACATCTTCAATCGTGGCCTGATTTTTGAGGTCCACGGCGCCGCTTCTCTTAGCCGATTCCGATGTTAGCACCATGGTTCGAAGTGCGTTTCTTCCCGTATCAACCATGTTAGTAGGGAAAGGATGCTGATCAATCTTCATCGGCTTTACTGGCTTCGCCGGGACTTCAAATTTGAGTCTGCCTTGCTCAATGGCTGATTGTATCTGCTGACAAAAGATTTTGCATTCGTTTGTGTCATGAGATGTGGCATTGTGCCACTTGCAATACTTCATCTTCTTGAGCTGTTCGGCCGATCGGATAGTGTGGTAAGGTGAAAGCTTGATCTGCCCTTCTTGGAGAAGTAAGTCAAAAATTTTGTCGGCCTTTGACGAGTCAAAACCAAATGCTTCTGGCTCTTTCTTCCCAAAAGGACATGATATCGGCTTCTTCCCTTTGACCCATTTTCTAGGCCGATTTCCGCTTCCTCCTCAAATTCAGATCCCTCCAAGTACGCCACCTTTTTCTGAAAATTTCTCCGCTGATCAAAAGGGCGTACTTCCTGACCGGCCAATCGGTGAATGATTTGACTCAAGCTTTTGAATTCCTGGAGGCGTACTTCTCTTTGATGTGTGGTAGGAGACCTTGGAAGGCGATATCGGCCAGTTGAGCATCGGTCAGAACTAAGGTGTAACATTTGTTTCTGACCTCTCTGAACCTTTGCACATATTTGGTCACTGGTTCATCGCTCCTCTGCCTAAGGCTGGTCAAATCTGAGAGCTTCATCTCGTGGAATCCCGCGTAGAAGTACTTATGGAACTGCTTCTCCAGATCGGCCCAAGTAACGATGAAATTGTGCGGTAACGTAGTGAACCATTGGAAAGCCGACCCGAACAGGGATGACGAGAACAGACGCACCCGCAGAATGTCTTGTGTAGCAGCCTCCCCGCACTGGATGATGAATCTATTTACGGGCTCTACGGTTGAGGTGTCGTCCAGCCCCGAAAACTTGGTGAAGTCGGGAACCTTGTACCGATGGGGAAACGGCAACAAGTCGTAGGTGGGTGGGTATGGCGTTTTGTACATATAGGTCTGTACCTTTGGCTTTAACCCGAATTGATCTTGAATCACCTCTACTATCCTTGCTGTCCAATCCACTTGCTGCTGATGAACGACTGGTTGTGGGATCGGCACATGTTGATGGATCGGCGGTGGGACGGCCGGGTGATGGATCAAATTTTGTAGCAGCGTGGCCGGCTGAGAAGTTGACAGTTGGTGGCGTAGCGAATCTGCTATCCCATCGTACAGCATCATCGGCGCTGCACTTCTGAGTGTTTTCGCAGTGTCTGCCCCCCTGCCGATTTCTGACGAGGCCGGTTGATATTGTGGGACCGTCGGCTGGATAGCCGATTGGAATGGTGCTTGGATCGGAGAGCCTCCATAACCGGCTGATTGGTCCAGAACAGCCGCCGTTGCTAGTGCCCTCCAAGGCACTGAGTTTGAGGGCAGTGATTGCATTGAAGAAATCTGGGCAGGCTGAGGTGGCGCTTGTGATTGAAAGCACGGCGCACCGTTGTATCCTGGAGGCATTGAAGGCAATGAAGTGTTGTATCCTCCATGTTGTGTTGGTATCAGCTGAGGAGCCGAGTGAGATGGGCCTGGTAAGCTTCTGACTAGAGCTACAATAGGCAGGGCGTATCCTGGCCCCTGATATCCCTGAGCTGCTCCGTTGACTAGGGAACTAATGACGGCATTGTATACTGTGTTGGTCATCACTGAGGATTGGTCGATGAAAGCCTGATAAACGAATTGTTGAATCATATCGGACATCTTGCCCGAGTCCTCAGCGATGGTGATTTGGCGGGGAGTTGGAAGAGGAGCTTTCTTGATGGTCTCCCTACTTCTTGTACGACTGAAAGATTGCAGGCATGTCTTCTTGTAGTCTTCTAGGTGTCTCGCTAGTTCTTTTTTCTGGTTGTCCTTGAGATCTGCCTCCGTGACCTCGATGATGTCATCTTTAGAGATTTCGGCAGCCTTTGACATGTCGGATGTTGAGGTTGTCCCACCGGGCATGCCAAAAGTGTGTTGGCGCTAAAAGTCGACCGATGACCTTCAGCATCGGACACACGACCCGAGAGAATCTGCTTAACTCCTGTTCGGGTGATCGCCCTGGTGTAGTTCGCGCGGCGTGCCAGTCAATCTGACCTGTTGATTGACAAGTGTTGGCGCTAAGGATGAGCCGATTGAATCTCAGTGTCGGACACACGACCCAGGAGAATCTGCTTAACTCCTGTTCGGGTAATCGCCCTGGTGCGGTTCACGCGGCGTCCCAGCCAATTTGACCTATTTATTGGCAAGGAAGGAAACGTGTCAGATCCCAGAGGCTGCGTCAGCTGAGGTTCCGATCTCGAGGAAGCTTATCAGCGAATCAGCCGATTTGCTATAACATGGAAATTGGCTATGGTGCAGCCAACAACTAGGTAACATTTGTAAAGAAAACTACCAAAGTAAACTAGACAACGCTATAGAAGCAACACTTGAAACAGACCTAATCGGCAATGCGAAAGTAATAGATAAGCGATAAAGATAAATAAGCCGAAAGCTCTAATTCCAAGCTGGATAACTGGTGATAAAACTAGAACAGCAGGTAAAACCTAGAATTCTAGTAAATATCGATGACTGGTGAATAAATCTAAATGAAACAACAGCGATGCGCCTGAAGTTAAAGCTTAGATATTACTCGATAAACGGAAATTACAGTATCGGTCGGAGATCGAGTCGATGCAGCCCTACCAACCCGTACGAACTCATGAAAAGAAGAAATGTATTGGCGAAGTCACCGACTTGAAAGTAAAGTATGAGGAAATAGTAGATTGTTGTATTAATTTGATGTTGTTTTACGGATCTCTAAAGACGGCTATTTATAGCCTGTTACAACCAACCTCTTAACCGACTAGGACTCTATCTCTAATTTTAAACGAAAACGAATATTTACAAGCACAATTCATATCAGAGTTGGTCGTTGCACTCCTGTGGGCCAATCCCCCTTTAGTTTCTCTTCGTAATCCACTTTAAGCCCATATTGGCCCAATTGCTCCAGCCTCTTAATCGGCCGATTTCTACCAACTCCATCCGCCAAAACACTACAGCGCCAATCGGCCGATCTCCAACTGTAGCACCAATCGGCCGATTCCCAATTGTGACCTTTTCGTCTCGCCGCATCAGCTAATCCTTTCCTTTCTTGACGCCGATTCCATACGTGTCAAAATCTGGCGTCAACACATGCCCCCCAGTTTCGGAGTAAAACATAATCTTTACTTCGAAATTCCTTTCAACTTCCCTTCTGAAACAAACGCATTAAAAATATCTTTCCGTTTTGCGGTCTTCTCCCTGATGATTGCAATCTTTTCGAAACGGGCGCCTGAGACAACCCCCCCCCCCCAAAAAATTGCATCGACAGCGTGGTAAAAATCCCGCTTTTACCCTTTCTCAGACCGTCCTTAAATATCAGCACGTCCCGCACTTATTTTTCACAAGCCCACGTCTTCCTTCTTTGGCGCACAGGTTTCCTTCTTCCTATGGCGCCTCTTTAGCTTCCAATCTCCTCCTCCGGCGACCCTTTTCATATGCATTCCATTCCACCTCCCCAATGGCGACACCCTCAGGAACTTCACCAACACCCGAGGCCCCGGCGACGGCTCCACAAGCGGCAGAGGTAGCAACTCCATTGGCAGGAGCGGGAGCTCAATTGGTGATAGAGGCCCCACCGACGGCTTCAGCGTCCGTAGCTCCACCAGCAATCCCGCCAACCACGACGAGCTTGATCCCGGAGGTCCTTACTGAAACTTTTTTCTTTTTACTTTTCAACGCCAAGGCATTTATCATAGATCTGTTCTTATTTTCCTCCCTTTTTTACCTTTTTTAGGCAATTAGGCACCAGATCACCATTCGCCTTATCGAAACCCCCGGTCTAATCAACTTGGAAACCCATAGAATTCCATTTAAGCAGTCGACCATGGACCTAGATCACTGGTCAGGCACCTTCAAATCATGGCCAAATGAAACCCTTGGTTGGAAAGAATGGTATCAAAGGATAGCCGCCTCTAAAAGGGTTCAATGGGACGAGCGGAAAATCGGCTAGTGTATCGACTTGTCTTTGTCCCAAATGGAAAGGAATGAGCCTTTAGTGATAGCAGCCTCCTATTTTTGGTCCGACGCTCTCAACGCATTTCTCTTCAGACATGGGCCTATCACTCCCACTTTGGCCGATGTAGTAATGTTAACCAACCTTGACATCTCCTCTCCTAACACCCCTTTCCGCTACCTGGTCAAAATGTCCCATCGGCTGGAAACAAAAGGAATCGGCGGGTGGAAAGGGTTTATTAAGAGCAACAAAAGGACTGGGACAGTCGCAGAGAGGGAGCACGCGGCCTTCCTGATGATGTGGCTGGAGAAACACCTCTTTTGCGGGAGAGCAGCTGGTCCATCTTCTAATACACAGGCTCTGGCCGAGGCATTATCGATAGGAGCTTCTATTCCTCTCGGAAAACATATACTAGGATTGGCCTATCATATGCTGCACCAGATCGACGTCAAGTTATCCAAGGGAGATCCGATTGGAAATCCAGGTGGACCCTGGTGGTTCATCAACCTATGGCTCAATCTATAGATGAGCAAAATCTCACAGCAGCGAGTGGAGCACATGACTTTTCCCAACATCGAATCGGTAGAAAATCCCACCGTACGGCGCCGGTGCACTTCCTTCGGCGAAGCAGCATCGGCTTTCTCTGGTTGCCCGTACTCTGCCACCAAGGTAGCCGAATATTTCAGATGCTTCTACAATGGCTTCAGCGAAGAAACAACTAGTTGGTTCCCGTATCAGAGGTCGGAACCTCTCTTCAAGCTCTCCTCTTGTTTTGACTCGACGACCAACACATTTGATGACGACCTCACAGATGAGCTGATCAAGCCAGGGATCTTGTCGGCGAATTTATTTTTGGGGAAGGACGCCCCTACTTATGAATTTTGTAATCCATCTGTCGCAGCACGACAATTCAGCTTGGGCCAACTGCCGATTTATGCATATTTCGCCGACCAAGCAAAGTTCCGAGACAAGCTCACCAAAGGTCTCGATTACAGTTGGCTGTATGATCGGGTCCCAGATTCAAGTACCATAGACTTGACCAATTGGATAGTGGCCCCCTTTGTCGTTCAACAATTCAAGCTATGGTGGGCGAAATGGAAACAACATTTCTTCTGCGCCTCTCCGGCGATATATTGCAACATCCTGGACCCCGACAACATTGATCCAAATGCAGAGGTATCACTCCTTCCTTAGTTGATTTTTTTATTCCTTTTCCTTTCTATACCACTGGCTCTTATTTTTTCTTTCAGTCTGAGAGTCGAGTCCCTCCAAAGCGCAGCTGGAGCGGTCGGCCGATAGAAGACCGTAGTCCGTACATAGAGTTCCCCCTCATCGGCTATCATGCCCCTTCTGTTGACGACATCACTGGCCAATTAAAGCAGGCGCCGAGGAAAATCCTAAAGAAAACAAGCCACCGGGTGTGCGCCCGCACGAAATCGGCCGATCCATTCGCAGCTGCATTGGCGGAGTCTTTGGTTGCACCGACTCTCCCAGTCATTGAGGAAGTTAACCCCCAAAGCTGCTACAGAAGCCGAAGCGGCCGCCGCGTCGCTGTTGGTAGATGCCATTCAGGTAAACTTGTTATTTAATTCCTCCCGATTGTTCCTCCGACACTGACTCTTCCCATATACCAGGCCGCACAAACCGCCCCGGTGGATCCGCAGCAATCGGCAATGCCCCAGGCAGAAACTGGAGTACCAGTGCTTCCTCCCACTGAGGTACAGGGTCTCTTAACTTAATCCTTTAACATTTAAGCAATGACCTGACCACTTTTGATGTAGGTTATCGGCACGCTAACCGTACCTTCCGAACAGCCGTCGGCCAGAAAAGTTCCTCAAGAGGCCAGCCCGAGCAGGACGCCGATAATCGTCGAATCCTCCTCCTCCGATGAGCCAATCGCACCAGTCCCCGAACCGAGGGTAACAATTCCGCAAGCGCAAATAGAGGAAATCCGCTTTAAAGAAGTAAGAAGTTCTATTACCCGAACTGGCCGATTCGCTATCATCGTCGGCTAACTTATTTTTCCTTTCATTTATTCTTTCGCAGGAACAGGACACTCCCAATAATAGCCTCTTCTCATTTGCGGTTGCACTATTAAGCATTGCCACTACTCGACCCAACAGACTAGTGTTCAGATCAAAGGAACTAAGTCATGCATCTATGGTTGCAAACAACTCCTATACGTAAATGCACATTCATAAGAAGGAAGGCATGTGGAAGTTTAGAAAGTGGGGTTCATGCTTCGGGGCTTGCCTTCAAGCGGGGTAGAGGTGAACTGGTCCTCAGCGGGTGCCGCTTCGGCTTCTGGGATTGGCGGCTCCGCTACAGCTCCGTCTTCAGGCGCAGGATGTAGCTCATAGGTGCCGTCGGCGAGATGTAACTCTACACGAATGCAAATGTAGGAGTTAGCATGTAGATGGTTATTTCAACAACACTTTCAAGTTTAAGCTCAGACAGATGTAGCAAAGCTATAGGAAAGGTGGGGGAAATTCAACTTCAGTTGGTGGAGAGCAGGATCAACTTAAACTTGAGGAATAACTATGCTGGGGTCCTCAGACTTAACACAGAGAAGTCCCCGGTATTTTACACAGATACCCTCGTGTCAAAGAAAAGATACAGCCGAGCCCTCAGGCGAGGTGGATAAGGGTCGGTGAACAGACAGGGTCGGGCGAGACGGAAAAAGGGGTCGGGTGAACCGGAAGGGGTCGGCAGCTTACCTTCAGGTCTACTGGTGAAGTTTTGGGGTCGGGAAGGAATAGACTTGGGTAGAAAGATTAGAGTGTTAAGGCTTGGGTGGCAGCGAGGTTGGATGGTGCTCCGGCGGCGACGACACTTCTTGTGGACGACAAGAAAGCTCTAGCACCGGGCGGAGGATCAGGCTGCTGGTGGGTTGGGGAGAAGTGGGTTTGAGCGGAGAGGGGAGCTTCTCAAGAGCTCAGCGGTAGTGCTCAAGTGCGCTCAGAGTAGGGGCGGCGAAACAGCGATGGCGAAGGAAACTCCGGTGGGACTCTGGTATTCCTTTTTATTGCTGGGCGGAAGAGAGAGAGTTTGATCAGCATGAAGACCGGGAATAAAAAGGATGGAGTGCGCTGCCTTGGCGGTGATTGAGCGGCGATGGGCAGCGGAACAGAGTCTTGGAGACAGGGTCTTCGGCCATTAGGCACTGGAGACAAGGCCGGCGCAGTCGCGGCTTTGCTGGGATTTAGATTTGGCGAAGGCGAGCATGGTCTGGTCGCGTCGCACGGCGGATTGTGGGCGGCGACTTGATGGGCGTGTGATAGGAAGGTAGGCGCTGCAAGCGAGGTCACAGCAGGCGAAGTGACAAGGCGAGCGGCGGCGCGAGCGAGCGCAAAACAACGGCTTGCTGGGGCACATTACTGGCGAGGCGGAAAAGGAGCTGTCTCTGCCGGAGTCGTGGTTGGCGGGGGCGGTATCGTCGTGGAGCGAGCTCGTGGGCAGCGCGACTGTGGAGGGGCAGGAAAACTGGAAGGCATCATGGCTTGCAGCTGGGGATCTAGGTGAGATGATGGGTGCGGGTCGCGAGGCGGTCTGACGAAGCAGCGGCAAAAACTCTGCCACAGCGACGATGGGGCACTTTGGCGTGGCAGGCGAGGGTGCAAGCGAGATGAGGCAGAAAGGGTTGCAGGGGGCTTCCGCTGCGATTGGGAAGGAGGGCGCGCCGATCCATCCTGTCGCGGCCGGCGATTGGGCGGGCATCGGAAAGATCGAGCCACGCGGCGGGGGAGCTCTGAAGCGGGCGCATGCTGCTCAGGCGCGATGGTCTCGAGAGAACTGGGGAAAAAGAGTGTGGGTCCACCAGTCAGTCGCTGGTTCTCTTTCATCTCCAAGATTGGAAGGAACACTGTTTTTGGACTTAGAGACGAACCGGCGGTTTTGGTTGGGTTTTCAAGGGTCGGGACTGAGAACCGGACCTTGAGCGCTCAAGCTCAAGAAAGCTAAGTCAGCTGGATTAGGGACTCGGGTTAAGATTAACTTGGCTAATTAACCAAGGTTGTTACACAAGTCTTCCTGGATATGCACTTGACGTGCTCGCAGCTCCATTGCTGTGCATCGGCCACCGCAACGCTGTAGGCGGAATCGGCGGTGACTATTTCGATGTTGTCACCGACCCATTGTACGAGGCATTGATGCATTGTAGACGGGACGCAGCAATTTGTGTGTATCCAGTCGTGACCGAGTAACATGTTGTAGGACCCTTTGCCATTAATAATAAAGAAAGTGGTGGGAAGAGTCTTACTGCCGATGGTGAGGTCGACGCAAAGCGCGCCACGGGCGGGAGACACGTTGCCTTCAAAGTCCTTGAGCATCATGTCCGTCCTGGTCAAATCATCGTTGCTTTTTCCCAACTTCCGGAACATGGCGTATGGCATGATGTTGACTGTAGCGCCTCCATCTACTAGTAGTCTGGTGATAGATCGGCCGTTGACATGTCCTTTGAGGAACAACGCCTTGAGGTGCTGCCATTTTTCATCTTCAGGCTTCTCGAACGTGGCCGTCATTGGCTCCAAAGCTCATTGCGCCATCTGTTCTTCCATCTCTGACGTGTCATGTCGGTCAGTGGGAGCCATGAATTCGATCAGCAAAATAAAAACCATGCTGACATCGGCTGCTGATTCCTGGTTGTCATCGCCTTCCCTGTCATTTCTTTTGGGGCGCCAAACCCGAGACCTATTGTTCTTCTTGTCTATCATCTGTTGTTGCTCTTCTTCCTATTGTTCCCATTGGCGGAGATGCTGGATCCTTCGTTTTTGGGATTTGGTCAATCCATCAGGGCACCACCTGGGGTTCACTGGTTTACCTGACGGTTTGGCGTGCTCCCATTCTGGTTCTTGCCCTAAAGAATTTTCGTCTAATACCTGAGCATCGGCCATCTCTTCCAGCCGATCATGTGCGCTGACTCTGCCCTCCGGTCGGTCGTGCCGATCGGTCCTGCCCCCCGGCCTATCGTATCGCTCACGTCTGTCTCTTGGCCGATCATATCGGTCACTCCTGCCCCCCAGCCGATCACGCACTGAAAGGCGCCGATCTTCTTGCTCACGCCAGTTTCTGCTGATTGGCTCTGGCCTTCCATCTCTGGAGTGAAACCTTCTGAATGGGCAATTGTTGCGATATGGACCACTGCATTCTGGGAAATTATTGGCCGATGGCAACCTAAGGTTATTTTCCCAGCAGTGGATGAAGAACGGGCATCGCCAGTGATCCTCATGTCATCACATCATCTCTTCACGAAACCTTGAACTTTCTTGTTGCCGCTGGTACTTGTTGAGCAAAAATTGGGAAGTGATGGGTCTGCGTGGTTCCCCCGATCCTTCACCTTCATCATCCATCCGTCTCTTCCCTTTGACATCTTTGAGCGCAGCTTGATTCCTGGGGTCTACGGAGCCGCTCTTTTTAGCCGATTCTGATGTCAGCACCTTGGTCTGGAGTGCGTTCCTTCCTGTATCAACCATGTTGGTGGGGAAAGGATGCTGATCGATCTTCATCAGCTTCGCTGGCTTTGTCGAGATCTTGAATTTGAGCCTGCCTTGCTCAATGGCCAATTGTATTTGCTGATGGAAGATTTTACACTCGTTCGTGTCATGGGACGTGGCATTATGCCATTTGCAATACTTCATCTTCTTTAGCTGTTCGGCCGATGGGATCGTATGGTAGGGTGAGAGCTTGATCTGCCCTTCTTGGAGAAGTAGATCAAAAATTTTGTCGGCTTTTTTCCCTTAACCCACTCTGCCAGGCCGATTTCTGTCTCTTCTTCAGATTCAGATCCTTCTAAGTATGCCACCTTCTTCTGAAAATTCCTCCATTGATCAAAAGGGCGTACCTCCTGACCAGACAGTCGGTGTACGATTTGACTCAGGCTTTCAAACTCCTGTGAAGCATATTTTTCTTTGATGTGCGGCAGGAGACCTTGGAAGGCTATATCGGCCAACTGGGCATCGGTTAGGACTAGGGTATAGCACTTGTTCCTGACTTCCTTGAATCTCTGCACATATGTGGACACTGGCTCATCACTCCTTTGCCTGAGGCTGGTCAGATCTGAGAGTTTCATCTCATGCACTCCCGCGTAGAAGTACTTGTGGAACTGCTTCTCCAAGTCGGCCCAAGTAACTATGGAGTTGGGTGGTAGCGTAGTGAACTATTGGAAGGCTGATCCGGACAGAGATGATGAGAAGAGATGCACCCATAGGGCATCTTGTGTAGCCGCCTCCCCACATTGGATGATGAATCTATTCACGTGCTCCACAGTTGAGGTATCATCAAGCGCCGAAAACTTGGTGAAATCGGGAACTTTGTACCGATGGGGAAACGGCAGTAGATCATAGGCAGGCGGGTACGATGTTCTATATGTGTAAGTTTGTACCTTCGGCTTTAAACCGAATTGATCTTGAATTACTTCTGTTATCCGTGCCGTCCAGTCTGCTTGTTGTTGATGAACTACTGGCCGGGGAGCTGGCACATGTTGGTAGATTGGCGGAGGGATGACTGGGTCATGAACGAAAGCGTGCAGCGGGTTCTGTGGTGACGTGGCCGGCTGTGTAGTCGGCATCTGGTGTCTCAGCGAACCGGCCGTTTCATCATATAGTATAATCGGCACAGCGCCCCGAAGCGCTTCTGCAGTCTCTGCCCCTCTGCCAATTTCAGATGTGGCCGGTTGATACTGTGGAGTTGTCGGCCGCACAACCAATTGGAAGGGTGCCTGGGTTGGAGAGCCTCCATAGCCGGCCGATTGATCTTGGACGGCCATCGCCGATGGTGCCCCCCAAGGCACTAAATTTAATGATGTCGGTTGCGTGGAGGAAATCTGAACGGATTGAGGAGGCGCCTGTGACTAGAGGTATGGTGTGCCGTTGTATCCCGGATGTGTTGATGGCGAAGGAGCGCTGGATCCTCCATGTTGAGCCTGGATCGGCTGAAGAGCCAAGTAGGATATGCTTGGAAAACTCCTGACCGGGGCTGTGATAGGTAGGGCGTACGCCGGCCCCTGGTATCCTTGAGACACGCCATTGGCCAGGGAGCTGATGATGACATTGTATACCGTATTGGTTATCACCGGGGATTGATCGATGATAGCGTGGTAGACAGACTGTTGAACCATCTCGGACATCTTGCTCGAGTCCTTGGCGATTGTAATCTGGCGGGGAGTTGGAAAAGGAGCTTTCTTGACAGTTTCCCCGCTCCTGGTACGACTGAAGGATTGTAGGCATGTCTTCCGGTACTGTGCTATCTGCTTCTCCAACTCTTCCTTCTGGTCATCCTTGAGGTCTGCTTCCGTCACCTCGATGATGTTGTCTTTGGAGATTTCGGCAGCTTTCGACATGGTAGTGGTCGTATTGGTCCCACTGGGCGTGCCAAAAGTGTGTTGGCGCTAAAGATCAGCCGATTGAATCTCTGCGTCGGACACACGACCCGGGAGAATCTGCTTAACTCCTGTTTGGGTAATCACCCTGGTGCAGTTCGCGTGGCGTGCCAGCCAATCTGACCTGTTGATTGGCAAGGAAGGAAACGTGTCAGATCCCAGAGGCTGCAATCGGCTGAGGTTCCGATCTCGAGGAAGCTTATCAGCGAATCGACCGATTTGCTATAACAAGGAAATCGGCTATGGTGCAGCCGACAACTAGGTAACGTTTGTAAAGAAAACTACCAGAGTAAACTAGACAACGCTACAGAAGCAACACTTGAAATAGACCTAATCGGCTATGCGAAAGTAATAGATAAGCGATAAAGATAAATAAGCCGAAAGCTCTAATTCCAAGTTGGATAACTGGTGATAAAACTAGAACAGCAGGTAAAACCTAGAATTCTAGTAAATATCGATAACTGGTGAATAAATCTAAACGAAACAACAGCGATGCACCCGAAGTTAAAGCTTAGATATTACTCGATAAACGGAACTTACAGTATCGGCCGGAGATCGAGTCGATGCAGCCCTACCAACCCGTACGAACTCATGAAAAGAAGAAATGTATTGGCGAAGTCGCCGACTTGAAAGTAAAGTATGAGGAAATAGTAGATTGTTGTATTGATTTGATGTTGTTTTATAGATCTCCAAAGACAGTTATTTATAGCCTGTTACAACCAACCTCTTAACCGACTAGGACTCTATCTCTAGTTTTAAACGAAAATGAATATTTACAAGCACAATTCGTATCAGAGTTGGTCGTTGCACTCCTGTGGGCTAGTCCCCCTTTATTTTCTCTTCGTAATCCACTTTAAGCCCATATTGGCCCAATTGCTCCAGCCTCTTAATCAGCCGATTTCTACCAACTCCATCCGCCAAAACACTACAGCGCCAATCGGCCGATCTCCAACTGTAGCACCAATCGGCCGATTCCCAATCTTGACCTTTTCATCTCGCCGCATCAGCTAATCCTTTCCTTTCTTGACGCCAATTCCATACGTGTCAAAATCTAGCGTCAACAACAAGGAAAGAAACGTATTAAATCCCAGGGGTTTCAATCGGCTAAAGTTCCGATCTGTCTCAAAAAGCGTATCAGCGAATCGGCCGATTTGCTATGAAGATGACCGGCTATAGGATAGCTGATAATCACGCAGCAACTATGAAGAAACTACTAGAGTAAACTAAACAACGCTACAAATGCAACACTTGAAACAGATCTAATCGACTATATGATGATAAATAAGAACAACAGTAATGAAGCCGATAGTTCAAATCTCAAGCCGGATAACTGGTGATAGAACTAGAATAATAGATAAAGCCTATAATTCTAGTAAATATCGATAACTTGTGAATAAATCTAAATGAAACAACAGCGATACGCCCGAAGTTAAAGCTTAGATATTACTCCATAAACGGAACTTACACACTCGGCCGAAGATCATGTCGATGCAGCCCTTCCAACCCGTATGAACTCGTGAAAGAAAAAGATGTATTGGCGAAGTCACCGACTTGAAAGTAAAGTACAATGAAAAAGTAGATTGTTTATATTGATTGATGTGTTATTTTACAAATCTCTAAATATGGCTATTTATAGCCTGTTACAACTGTTTCCTAACCAACTAGGATCTATCTCTAATTTTAAATGAAAACGAATATTTACAAACACAACTCGTATCGGAGTTGGTTATCATACTCCCACGGGCCAATCTTTCTCTATCTTCTTTTTCTAGCCCACCTTAAGCCCATATTGGCCCAAACACTCCAGCCTTCCAATCGGCTGACCTCCACCAACGCCGTCTTCCAATTGCTCGAAACACTATAGCGCCAATCGGCCGATTCCCAACTGTAGCACCAATCGGCCGATTCCCAATCGTAACCTTTAAATTCGCTGCATCGGCCAATCCTTCCCTCTCTTGACGCCGATCAAAACATGTCAAAATCTGGCGTCAACAGCATGACTCCTCCCCTTCTTCACGTGATGCTGCCTTCATCGCGCGATCGCCACCTACCGTCATCTTCCCTAGTGCGCAAGTTGTCGAGTGCCAAGGAAGAGTCCCCTTGTTAGTCCTCCATGATCTCTCGACATGGGACAACACGGGCGTTGTCTGATTCCATCCTCTCAATGCAAGGTATAAAATCAATCCAGACCTATCGCAATTAATGTGCCTGCTGATAAACTTGAGTTCTTCAATTAGTATATGTAGTCATTCAGTTTTTATAATAGTTGTTGATAGTAATAATATTGATGGAGGAACCTATATTTATGCAGGTTATTCAGGAGTTATATAGTAGTACAAACATGTGCTTAAATTATTAGTTGGGTTTTTTGCAATATGGCACATGATCATGAGGATCGTAGTTGGATGGAATTGTCACATACAGATGCTGCGTGGCAAAACGGAGTTGCTAAATTCATTGAAGATACCTTTGAAGGCACCTTTCCAGTACAAACTGCGCCCTGTCCATGTAGAGGATGTCGTCGCATGGTATATCAAAATAAAGAAGTTGTTGAGTTGCACTTGAATACCAGAGGGTTTGATCCGTATTACAAAAAAACAACATCATATTGGCAGATCTGCTAAATGTATTGCTGTGGACGATGATGATCGTGACGTTTGTGAAGGTGAAGAAGGTGATCATGATGATGGCGTCTCATCCACTAAACTACTTTCATCACTAATTAGTGGTGCCATACATGGTGAAATTAGAGGTGGTAATATTGAGGAGCCAAATGAGTTAGTAAGAAATTTTTTTAACTTAATGGAAGAAGCTAGGAAAGAACTGTACCTAGGTTGCAAGGAGGCTACCCAAATATCTTTTATTGTGAGGCTATATCAGATTAAGTGCATGTTCGGTATTAGGAACAATGCTCTAGAGCAAGTACTGTTATTATTCTGCTATGTGCTCCCCAAGGACCATTGTGTCCCAGATACCCTGGACAAAGTTTGAAAGGTAGTTCGAGACCTTGGCTTGGACTACCAAAAGATTCATGCTTGTGTTAATAACTGTGTGTTATTCCGTGGAGAAGAGTATGAGAAGCTAAACGCATATCCAAAATGTGGGGAGAGTAGATGGAAAGATACATATTTAGAGTGTGGTGGTGATGGCACTAGTGGAGTAAAGAGAAGCTCTTACCTCGTAAGATACTGAGGTATTTTCCACTTATTCCTCGACTGCAGAGATTATATATGAACGAGATCACATTGGCGCATATGCGTTGGCACAAGGAAGAATTTGTTGAAGATGGGAAAGTGCGGGACCCAGCTAACTCAAAGGCATGGAGGCACGTAGATGCCAAGTATAGTGCATTTGCAAGTGATCCATGTAATGTTAGGGTGGGACTAGCATCGGATGGCTTCAATCCATTTGGGATGTTGAATGTGACTTACACTACATGGCAGTTGATCCTAATTCCTTATAACCTGCCTCCTTGGTTGTGCTTCCAACAATCCTATTGGATGATTTCGATGCTAATTCCTAGGCCTAAATCTCCAGGAATTAACATTGATGTTTATTTGTAGCCTCTGATCAATAAGCTTAAAGAGCTATGGGACAATGGAGTTGATACTTGGGATGCGGAAAAAAGGAAAAATTTTACTCTGTGTGCAATGCTACTTTGGACAATTTATGATTTTCCTGCATATGCGATGTTGTCTGGTTGGACCACAAAAGGCAGGTTTGCTTGTCCTTATTGTCACAAGGATATTGATTACTTGTGGTTAAAATATGGTTTAAAGCATTGCTACATGGGCCATCATCGTTTCTTGCCTACGAACCACAGGTGGCGGAAGAACAAGGTTAGCTTCAATAACAAGGTTGAAATGAGGGAGACTCCAGTGCCCCTTAGTGGTGCACAAGTAGTGGAGCAGTACAAGAGTTTGAAGCAAGTCACTTTTGGAGCGACTACTTCGAGGAAAAGGAAGCAGCGCGGTGAAGATAATAGATGGCACAACTAGAGGAAGAAGAATATTTTCTTTGACCTTCCTTACTGAGATTATCTGCTTATACGCCATAATCTCGATGTGATGCATATTGAGAAGAATATATGTGAGAGCTTGCTAGGGACTATGTGTGATTTGGCTGGTAAAAGTAAGGATGGTGAGAAGGCTAGACTCGATATGCAAGAATTGGGTATAAGGTAGGATCAACATCTATTGTTCAACAATAAAGGAAAATAAACTTTGCCACCAGTGTTGTACAAGTTAGGTGATGATCAGAAGGAAATTCTGTGCAATTTTCTTCAAGGTGTTAAGATGCCCAATGCTTGTGCCTCAAATATCAAGAGATGTGTTGATGTTAATGGTTTTAAGGTTGCTGGACTTAAAAGTCATGACTACCATGTTATATTACAAAAACTTTTACCCTTGGTGGTGCGCCAAATATTGCCTGAAGAAGTAGTGATCCCATTGATTGAGCTCAGCAGGTTTTTTAGTTCAGTATGTTCAAAGGAGCTTGAGGAAACTGAGATGAAAGAACTTACCAAATCGATTGGAGAGACCCTTTGTCGGCTTGAGATGATATTCCCTCCAGCATTTTTTGATTTTATGATGCACTTACCAGTTCATATTGCTTGGGAGGCTGAACTCGAGAGCCCTGTTTCCTATAGATGGATGTATCCAGTTGAGAGGTACCTACGTACCCTCAAAGGCTATGTGAAGAACAAAGCATGCCCAGAGGGTTCAATAGCAAAGGGGTAGATCTCGGAGGAGTGCCTTACATTCTATTCTCGGTTCTTTGAAGGTGTTGGTACAAAGTTGAATCGGCCAGAGCATCAAGAAAGGAGCACTGTTAGTGAACCACCTGCTGGTCTAAGTGTATTTGCGAGCATGGACTTCACTAGAAAGAAAAGTAGTCATAGGCACAATATGGAGATACCTTCTCCTGATGACTTGCGCAGGATGAGGCACTACATAATATCCAACTGTGATGAGGCCACTCCATGGATAAAGTAAGCTACATGTAATCCAACATCTTTTTTTATATTGTGTTCACTATCTAACTGACAAAAGTTTATTGTTTCATCAGTGAGCACTTGGATGAATTGAGGAACACCAACTCGCATAATGTTGATAGAATGCATAAGGCTGAATTTGTACATTGGTTCGAGCGTAAAGTGAGTCATATATATTTCTGTTCAATTTTATTCATCACACTTGAATATATTTGTTCATAACATATTTTCCAAACATTTCTGAGTGTAGATCAGGAACCTACATGTAGAGGGAAAAGCAAATGAAATGATTTATTCTCTATCTCATGGTCCAGAACAAATAGTTAGTGTGAGGAACAGGTGTTCCATTAATGCGTTTTTCTTCCGGACATCAGATGTAGAGAAAAATCTATCAACACAGAATAGTGGTGTTATCGTCAAGGGCAATGATGGCATGGAATGGTATGGAGTGATTAAAAAAATCATCATCCTTGATTTTCCTAACCAGCATGAAGTCACATTGTTCGAGTGTGACTAGTATGATGTTCCTGCACCAACTAAGAGCAAATCCAGAGGGTACAGTAAAGATAAATTTGGGATTATCGATATTGATACCACTCGGTTTCACAACTCAGATGATCCATACATCCTGGCAACACAAGCGAAGCAAGTGTGTTATGTGAAAGGCAGGAAGAAAGGTACTAAATGGTGCAGTGTCCTCAAAATGAAACCTAGGACCCTGTTTGCCATGCCAAAAGTTGAGGATAGAGTTGGTGATACCAATGTGGACTCGGTTATCACAGGAGTGGAACAAATTAATGTTGAGGACCAGCAGGAGGCTTTGACAAATTGGATTAGGCCAGACGTGCAAGGGTTAACTGGTGATGCATCTGTACTTCAAAAGGTGGTGCCCATGCCTAAACCGGATCGTGCGAACATATCAGAAGACGAAGATGATTCTAATGACACCTACATTGGTGATGGAGTTGTTGCTCCAGTCAATATACCTGGAGAAGACGAAGATATTTTCTTTGTGTAATTTGGAGTTGCAAAGTTTACTTCGTGAACTAATGTGCATTTGATTTCTTGAAAACATTAAGATATTATATATACCATGAACCATGAACTTTATCAGATGCTAAACTAGACAAGATAGAGCTCCCATACATAAAAATTACTTAATTCATACGAACTGCATTTAGTTCGATATAGTAGGTGCATGCCTCTCATGTTACCAAAATAAAGTAGAGGCATCCATTACTTCTACATCAACTAACATGTTAGCAAAATATACATGTTTCATGCCTCTCATTTTACCAAAATAAAGAAGAGGCATCCACGACATGATCAACTAACATAACTCTTATAACTAACAGTACTGATACTTCTACATCAACAAAGACTACTCCCTCCTCAACATTAGTCATCCTTGCCTTCCGCAGTGTAGAAATGGCCCTTCCGCAGCTTGCGCTTGATAGCAACGCGAACCTCTTCTATCTTCTCTTGCACCTGACATTTTAAAAGGGGGTTACTTAGCATGTGTAAAAGATAGATTGACTAGATAAACCAAAATAGCACATAATAGAAACCAATTGATGATTAACTTAAAGGGTAGGAACATCACCTGCCTACCAGACAGCTCAGGTCCATCGGAGAGCTCATCATCGCTCCCCTGAGTGAGTATCATTGTACATGACATCTTTGGGAAAACGATCTCGTAGGTATCTCCGGCAACCTTCATTACAGGGAAAATAGGGTCACAAAACTAAATAAAGTGTTGCTCAGTTTTAATAGGATCATGACATGGCAACACATAGTGTTAGAACTTATTCGAAATGAAGAACACATACTAGTTTGAGACTTGCTGGCATGTCTGGCCAATCATATTGGATGTATGGCTTCTCCTTGGAGGGAGAAGACTCGGTGTAGATGTGGCAGGCTCGGACAGGGTTGCGCGAACTACTTACTCCTGCCTATCATGAGATCGCAAAGTTTAACATGCCCCGAATCAAGAAATTAAATATGTGGTATACTAAATCTAATTTTCCAGCATCACCTTCTTAGGGATCGAGCGCCTCTGCTGACACTTGGTGGAGGTGCCAAGTCCCTTCTTCTCCTCGACGGCCATGGTGGAAGCCATCCTTGGGATCATCTTCTTGAATCACCCGGTGGCTTTGTCGCGCAGCTGCCAACTAGAGTTGTGCATCTTCTTGCGCTCAACCATGGTGGGAAGGAAGCGAAGGAGAGTGAGCGAGGCGCGCGTGCAGGACTGTGATGGGACGTGTTGGGGGAGATAGGTCGGCATTGAAAGGGGGTGGAGACGAAGGGGCCATTCAGTTATGGAAGCGTACTCTTGAAGTGGGAATCCACGTCTTCAGTTATGTAGGCTAGATATCACTGACATGTGGGCCTGGTAGCAATTGGGCCCACTCGATAGTGACACGAGTCACCCTGCAGCTGAGGCGCATCCAGGAATGGGAGGGGACAATGAGTAGATTTTGTTTCTAAAAGCGTAGAGTACTTTTCATAGCAAGAGCCAGTGATAGGCAGTTCCGACGTGTATATGACATAGTGGGTCCAGCTCCCCACACACCTATAACAACCCTGGCTAAAATAACTTTGTTTAAGCCTAAGAGAGGAAATTAGCAGCTAATTAAACAACTCAAAGGTCAACTTTTGCCCCTAAGGAGCTTAAAATATTGATTAGTCCATAATTTAAAATTTTATATAAGAACTTGAAATTTTGTCCTACTAAGAGTTTATAAACTCATCATTTCAAACAAATTTTGTTATTAGCTTTTTGTTTGAAATTTAGCAGAAGAGGTTCAAAAACTCAAAATACAAACCTGTGCTGAAATTTGAAAAACAGGAAAAGTCCCGACTTTGGAGCTCTTTATCTCAAATTTTCCAATGTAAACTCAAGCTTAACTCTATACAAAACTTTTAGATATACAGGCCGTTAACAACTTTTCTTATTAGGGTTAGGCCAAAATCTGCACAAAAGGTTTTCAAAAATGAGGTGAAACACAGCTAGTTGGGTCAACACGAGCAGCTCGACTGAAATGTTTCAATGTTTGAAAACTTCAGTTTTCGACAAACTTTGGCGCAATTTATCTCTGAATTCGTTTGAAATCTGGGCAAAAACCTTTAGTAAACTTTGAACTTGGTTGTTGGGGCTACAAGTTTTGTAAAGGGAGAAGTGGTCACGCAATTCAAAAATTTCGACTAATTCATCCCCCAAAACCCGGCCTTTATTGCCCGACGCGACACCGTGAGCTAGCGTGCGCGCCCGAGCACGCGCGCCAGTGCGCTGCCCGCTGCCCACCACGTGGACGCCCCTCACCGGTGTCGTGCCGTCGCCCAACCGACTGCCATGACCGGATGAGTCGACGCGCGCCCCACGGCCAATAAAACGTGCGGTCTCCCTGCATCATCTGAACCACCCCGCCTCGCCCGAGGGCGTGCTCTGCCCACTGCTCCACCAGTAGCTCCTCAAATGTCCATCCAGCATGCTCCTGATGCCTTGCCGTGTCATTCTTATCCTCGCACCACCCCCAGGCCTTAAGCCGACCTTATCCTCCAAGCCAGAGCCTCCCCACAACAAGCCATCCTCCATTATTGCCCCAGACAGCCAGTTTGAGAAGTTCCTGTTTGCCAGCGAAATCCATCCAACTCCTGCCATCTCCCTTCAACTCCTCTCACCCAAAGCTGCGCCACTTCCCCAGCTACACCCTTAGCCCCTCCTCTCCCTCAATCGTCCACCGAATTGACGAGAATCGAAGTTTCCCCAAGTTACATAAACTTTTCCACTGCCGCCGTCGACCTCACATGGCACCCCATGCTCCGGCCCTCCTCGTCCCGACTAACAGCTCAAATGGAACTTAGGTGAGGTCCTAACCGTGATGCTCTTGTCCTTTTTCCGTTTGCATCGAGTTTCCGCGCTCATTTCCGGGCTTGCCGACAATGTTCGCCGCCGCCCCGCGGAGCTCCTAGTGCGCCGCCCATCCCTCGTCAGCAACCCCACGGGCGAGGTCCCTGACCTTGGGGCATGGCCTGCTGCCCTCCTCCCTAGCACCACCATGCTACTTCCCCCTGTTCCCGGCCGGCCGTGCAACGTGTTGTGTGTGACCTGCTGTTTTTGTGCGTGACTAGAGGTAGAAGAAAGGGCCTAGGGACCCGATTGCTTTTGGGTAAGAAGTGTAGGGGGTCCTGTGAAAAGTTTCAGATTTAAAGTGGAGGAATCTGTCCAGGGGTGTAGGCACAAGATCTAGGGGCCTTTGTATGGCAGAACCGCCCAAATTAACCTGACTAAAATGCATTGAAGTCGCTTGATACGCGATTATGCACTTTAAGCAAGTCAACTTGGTCGACCGTCGGATTTCATCCGATTAACCACATAAACAGGATCGAGAAGCATCGCTCACGCGAAGGTGAGTAGCACAGAGGTTACAACATTCCATCACGACAACAAGTTCCACATTTTATTACATCAGAGTTTTCGAAATTCAGACCGAAATTTGCAAGGTTCGAAGTCAAATAAAACTAGCGGAAGCTAAATGTCGATACATGACATCACGACAGAGCCGATCATGACATCAAAAATTCCTTCCTTCGCCATCCAAGGAGGGATCCCACTCGACTGTCCAACCTGGAGGAAGCTGGGTCAGCCAAGTGGTACCAGCAACCAAACTATTGACATTACCTGAAAAAGATTAGCCACAACAAGGCTGAGCAACTAGTACTCAGCAAGACTGACCCGTCGGAAAGACACGACCGAGACCTAGACATGCAAGGCCTTCTGGCTCTGGGGTTTTCTTTGCCAAAGGCGTCTAAAGTCAGTCCTTACTTTCAACATTTTAGCTCATGTTCTACGTTCTTTATCCAGTCTAGATTAGCAACTTATACTAAACAAGAATGATTTCCAAGCAATTACTTAACAAGCATCAACTTCATCTCATGATCATGTTTCATCGTTACTCAGTGCAGAATAGCGATCAAGTAGTCCCAAACTGTGAGAGGCAGACGAATCGATTCGAATTTATTAACCATGCATGGCAAACCTAATCTCACGACATCCGCGCACCACAAAGGGTCACTTCATTTGTCCGCCGTCCCCATCGATCCCTTAGGCACGTGTCAAGGCCAACTGCCTTTGGCGTGCAATGCTCCATAATCCCAGCCTCTGCCGTACTATGACCGCACTGGCACCCACATGATGCACCATGGGAACGATGTTCCAAGGATAGCCGGAGGGTATGCCACGCCCCAGTTCAATCAGGTACTAGGCTTCCCCATCCCATACTAGGTATGAGATTAGTACTTTCAAAAACTTGATCACGAACGCCAACACGTTTCGACCTTAGTTCATTTTCATTTAGACAGACGGGGTAATCCACCAAGTATCGAACATAAGCCTGACCCCGTCCGTTGTCCTTATAGTTGCGACATAACTGAAACATTCAACCCCTATAACTCGCGAGTGACAAGAGATCACTCGACTTTTACCGAAACCTATTTAGCATTGCATTACTCGACCTTAGCAACTAGTAATCAGACAAGGTGCTAAGTTTATGCATCTAAGATTTCATTACAACTCCTAGAAACGTAAATGCGCAATCAAGTAATCAATAAGTGGCATGAAAGTAAAACAGGGAGTTCATGCACCGGGGCTTGCCTTTAGGGAAAGCTTGTGGGTCCTCGGGGTCTTGCTCTGGTTCGGGCTCTCCTTCGAAGGGGTGCAGTTCCTCGGTGGGGTCTTCTTCCGGTGCCGGGTGAAGCTCGTACGTCCCGTCGGCGAGATTCAACTCTACACAGAAATGCAATGCAGGGTTAAACATTTTAGTTGGTTATTTCAACACACTCATGTTTTAACTCAGACACTTGTAGCAACGCTACAGGAAAGGTGGGGGAGTTCAACTTCTGTTGGTGGAGAACAGGATGAGAGGGTCGGATTGGGAGAAACTTAGGGTCTGACCCTCAGATTTAAGGAAAAACCATACCGAGGTCCTCATACTCAACACAGAGAAATCCCCGAAAATATTTCACCGATACCCTCGGGTCAAAGAAAAAGTTACAGCCGAGCCCTCGGGCGAGGCGGAGAAAGGGTCAGCGAAACTTGGTAGGGTCGGGCGAACCGAACGAGAAGGGGTCGGACGAACCGAATGAAAAGGGGTCGGACGAACCGAACGACAAGGGGTCGGATGAACCGAACGAAAAGGGGGCGAACGAACCGAACGAAAAGGGGTCGGTCGAGACGAAACAAAAGGTCGGTAGCTTACCTCCAGGTCTACCGGTGAAGCCTTGGGGCCGAACAGGAGTAGGCTGGGGCGAAAGGCCGTACACAACGAAGGCTTGGGCGGCGGCGAGACTTCGAGGGTGCTCTAGTGGCGGCGGTGCTTCTTGCGGGCACAAGCGAGCTCGAGTACCGCGCGGAGGAGCGGGCGGCTGGTGGGTTGGAAGAAGCGGCTGGAGCGGAGAGGGGAACTTTCTCAAGAGTGTGACGGCGAAGTCGCCGGAGTGTGGGGTGGCGCAAAGGGGTGAGCTCCACGGAAGCTCAGCGGCGGCGCAGAGGAGAAAGCGGTGGCGTAGGTGCGGGCGGTGGCAAGCGGTGGCATTGCCGGTGAGGGGGTTCCTTCTATAGGGCCGGGGTGGCGCGGAGGGTCGAGGCGGGGCTCCGGTGGGGAAAGGATAAGGCTGGGAGCGGCGAGTGCGTGGGCAAGGCGGCCATTGGCCGGTGGCGCCATTGGGCAAAGGAGGCGGACCTCCGGGTGGTCTTCGGTGGTGATTGGCCTTGGGCGGCACGCGTCTGGGGCTTCCGGTCTATTGGGCGGGCAAGCCGGAGGGCTGCCGTGGGGGTTGGGCGAGCAGGCGGAGGCATGGGACGCCGTGGTCATGGCAGCTTTCCCAATGGACGGGCGGAACGGGGTTGACGGAGCGGAGCCGTGGCAGGCGGAAGGCCACCTGCGCGCGGCCGGCGGTTGGCTAGCTCGGCGTTCGCTCCGTCCTGTCGCAGGCGCGGGTTGGGCACCGTGGCTCTCGTCCTGTCGCTATCGCGCTGGTGATAGGGCGCCGACGAGCTGCCGGTGGCCGGCGGCCATGCGGCGTGCGAGCGAATGTGCTCTGGCGCGCAGGCGTCGAGGCCCCCTTTCGGGCAGTAAGCTCGGCCAGCTTTGGAGCGATCCTCCTCCGAATCTTTCAACACAACTTCCAAAACTCCCTTAAACAAACTTGCTCAACTCTGATCGTTCTTCAAACTTTGTTTAAGGTGTTGGTTTAGATTGTGAAAGGATTCAAAGATATTTCCTGCCAAGGTTAGCCAAAAATCTGGAATTTCAGACTTAGGATTCTTAAGGCATCAGGGGTGAGTTGATTGGTTTACCTCACTTTGACCGGGATTTTGAACAAGTGCGGGCCCGATTTGGATCTGGGTCAGTGTAACAAAGTTGGAACACACTCGAGGTACTACAACTTTCATTTAGGCCCTGACTGGAGTTTAGATTGGAAATCGGGAGATGAAGGCTTGCAAAGATGGAGGAAAAACTCGAATTCCAGGACTTAAGAGATTTTTTAGGGTCCTTTAGTAAACCAGTTTTGGGTTGCTGTTTTTGACTCCCTTCCACTCCGAATTAGTAAAAGTGCCTTTAACAAAAGTTGTTTGAAGTAAAAAGTTTTACAACTCTTATTTGGGCAGAAACTTAAGTTTGCATATAAAATTTCAAGCTTTATTCCAAACTCCAAAAAGAGCTTCTTAGGGTTATAAAGGTCATTTCAATTCTTTAATCAGGGATTTATCACTGGTTTATTGTTAAAAGTACTTAATTTAGGTAGAGTTGTTACAGTCTACCCCCCTTAAGGGAATCTTGCCCCGAGATTCAAGTGCAGAAAGAACTAGTGCGGGTGGTGCAACGTACCTCCTTGATCGAAAAGAAAACCACGGAAGTTAGCGTTGAGATATTCTTCCATCTCCCAGGTCGCTTTGTCTTCCGTATGGTTACTCCACTGAATTTTGTACATCTTGACCATTTGCCGACGAGTATGTCTTTCCTTCCGGTCGAGGATCTTAACTGGATATTCCTTATATGATAAATCGGGTTCGATCTCCAATTCTTCTGGGGTAATGATTTCAGTTGGAATCCTGATGCACTTCTTGAGTTGCGAGACATGGAAAACATCGTGTATCGCTGCAATCTTCTCTGGAAGTTTAACTCGGTACGCTATGGGTCCACACGCCTCTACGATCTCATAGGGACCAATATAGCGCAGAGCTAACTTTCCCTTTACTCGAAAACGTTGTACGCCTTTGGTCAGTGAAACCCGTAGGTATACAAAATCCCCAACCTTAAATTGGATGGGTCTTCTTCTTTGATCGGAATAGCTCTTCTGTCGAGATTGGGCGGCCTTGAGATTTTCGCGGATAATTCTCACTTTTTCTTTGGCCTCTATGACCAGGTCAGGTCCATAAACCGTTCTCTCTCCAGGTTGCGACCAGCTCAGTGGGCTTCGGCATCTACGTCCATACAAGGCCTCGAAAGGTGCCATTTTCAGGCTAGCTTGGTAACTATTGTTGTAGAAGAATTCCGCTAATGGCAAACACTTGTCCCAGTTCTTGTCATAATGAATAGCACAGGCGCGTAACATATCTTCCAAAATCTGATTAACCCTTTCAGTTTGCCCATCGGTCTGAGGGTGATATGTGGAACTGCGGATCAAATTAGTGCCAAGTGAAAACTGCAACTGCTCCCAAAAGCGTGCTACAAACTGACTACCTCGATCAAAGATGATCATTTTAGGTACACCATGCAAGGAAACAATCCGATCAAAGTACAGTTCTGCATATTTCTGTATGGTGTGGGTGGTGTGCACTAGAAGGAAATGTGCCGTTTTGGTTAGTCGGTCTACTATAACCCATATGGAGTCATGCTTGCGGGAGGTACTGGGTAGTCCAACTATAAAGTCCATGCTTATGTCTTCCCATTTCCACGAGGGAATAGGCAGCGGCTGCAAGGGGCCAGCTACCCTCAAGTGGCTCGCTTTGACTCCCTGACAGGTGTCACACTCTGAAACATATCGTGCAATGTCGGGTTTCATCCCACTCCACCAGAAATTTTGTCGGAGGTCGTGATACATCTTGGTACTGCCGGGGTGAATTGAGAACTTGGACAGGTGTGCTTCATCCAGAATTTGTTTCTTAAGCTCGGGATCATTTGGAACTACAAGTCGAGCTTCATAATGTACCACTCCCTTCCAATCATGTCGGAAATGTTTATATCCCTCGTCCTCCTGTGCAAGTTTCGCTTTGATAAGGTTTATCTCTTTGTCCTGTAGCTGTGCTAGAATTATTTGGTCAAGCAGGGTGGGCTCCAGAGAAATATGACTTAAGGTGCTGTGTGGAACAATTTCCAAGTTGAGTTTAGCCATTTTGTGACACAGGGTCTCGGCATAATTAACCGCCGATAAGCAGTTACAATGAATCTTGCGGCTGAGGGCATCTGCAACTACATTGGCTTTACCTGGGTGATAAAGCACTTCTAGGTCATAATCCTTGATTAATTCTAGCCATCTCCTCTGACGCATGTTGAGGTCTGCTTGAGTGAAAATATACTTAAGACTCTTGTGATCTGTATAGATGTTGCATCTGGTTCCCATGAGATAATGCCTCCATATTTTCAAAGCATGAACGACTGCCGCTAACTCGAGATCATGAGTAGGGTAATTCAACTCATGTGGCCGTAACGCTCGCGAGGCATAGGCAATGACTCGGCTGTCTTGCATAAGAACACAACCAAGTCCAGTGCCAGAGGCATCGCAATACACGTCAAATGGCCTAGTGGTGTCGGGCTAAGCTAAAACTGGTGCAGAAGTCAATAATTGCCTCAAGGTGTGGAAAGCTTCTTCACATTTGTCGCTCCACACAAACTTACTCCCTTTCTTCAGCAGTTCCGTCATTGGCTTGGCTATTTTTGAGAAGTCAGGGATGAAGCGGCGGTAGTAACCGACTAACCCAAGAAAACTTTGAATTTGATGGACTGAAGTGGGTGGCTTCCAGTCCATTACTTCTTGCACTTTGCTTGGGTCTACTGCTATACCATCCCTGGATATGGTGTGTCCCAAGAATTTAACACTGTCCAGCTAAAAGTCACACTTAGAGAACTTGGCATAGAGTTGGTGGTCTCTTAAGCGTTGGAGTACAGTATGTAGGTGCTCTGCATGTTCTTCTTCATTCTTCGAGTACACCAAGATGTCGTCAATGAATACCACGACGAATTTGTCGAGTTCGGGCATAAACACCGAATTCATGAGGTACATGAAATAAGCTGGTGCATTAGTAAGCGCAAATGACATGACTAAGTACTCGTAGAGTCCATATCGTGTAGAAAAGGCAGTTTTTGGAATGTCGCACGGGCGGATCTTGATTTGATGGTAGCCAGAACGGATGTCAATTTTGGAAAACACTATAGCTCCAGCTAATTGGTCGAACAGAACATCAATGCGGGGTAGGGGGTACTTGTTCTTTATCGTCACCGCATTGAGAGGTCGGTAGTCCACACACATTCGCAGACTATCGTCCTTCTTTTTCACAAACAAGGCGGGGCAACCCCAAGGTGATGTACTTGGGCGAATAAAACCCTTTTCCAACAAACCATGCAACTGATTTTTCATTTCGGCCAGTTCGGCTGGTGGCATCCGGTATGGTCTCTTTGAAATTGGGGCAGTACCTGGTTGCAAGTCAATGGCAAACTCGATATCTCTCTCAGGCGGCATACCCAGCAAATCATCTGGAAACACATCCGGATACTCGCACACTACTGGGATATCTTCCAACCGGGCCTCAGACACGGGATAGGCACAAGAAGTTTGGCACTCTCGGGGAGGTAAGTGTATAGTTGAGCTACCATACTTGGGTGAATTTATATGGATTGCCCTGGCAGGGATATCTAGGGTCACTCGGTGTCAGGTCATCCAATCCATACCCAAGATAACATCTATTCCTTCTATCCCAAGGGTAAGCAGGTCTTCCTTAAGAAGGGTCCTCCCTAACTGGATAGGTACTCTGCGGCTCATTTGGTGTGAAGCTACCTTTCCACCTAGGGTAGAGATGATGTAGGTACCTTTGGTGTGACAGAAATCTAACCCACACTTAGCATTGATTCTAGTCCCAATGAAACTATGAGATGCTCCTGAATCAAACAGAATAAGGACGGGTTGATCACAGATAGAAAAGGTACCCGTCATCACTGGTGCGCCCTGTGGAAGTTGAGCAAGGGTGGTGAAGTTCAGCCGGCCTTGTCGAACCTAAACCTTTGGCTTCTTCCCCTTGTTGCTCAGTGCGTTGCCCTGACCGGGTCGTTGAGTCTTGTTGCGGGGGTAGTCCTTGGCGAAGTGTTTGGGGTTCCCGCAGGTGAAATAGTGGTTTCCAGCGACTGGGCGCAGTGGCATCGGGAGAGCAGGTCGGGGCCCTTGCGGTTGGAATCCGGGGAAACGAGGTGCTGCCTGCGGTGGAGGTCGAGCAACCCATCTCCCAGGCTGTGCGGGCCTGCGAGGCGCTTGTGGGGGAACCATTCTGTACTTCTGGGCAGGCGGGCCGGGTGCCGGCATTGGGGCCTTCCTCTTCATGTCGGCCTTGAGAGCCTTCATGCAATCTTCCTGGGAAATTGCCAGGTTCACCAGTTCATTGTAGGAACCCACTTTGATGGGATTCAACCTTTCCTTGAGCTCCAAACTCAAGCCTCTGCGGAAACGGTCCCTCTTCTTTTCATCGGAGTCCGCATGATAGCCTGCATAACGACACAGGTCGTTGAAGGCCTGCGCATAGTGCAGGACATCGCGGCCTCCCTGGGTGAGAGCCAGCCAAGAACTCATTGAGCTTGCGCTCCAGAACACCCTCAGGGATGTGATGGCCCCTGAACACCATCTTGAATTCCTCCCAGCTGACGACGTGGTCGGCCGGCTGCATGGCGTGGTAGTGTTCCCACCACAGGAGAGCAGAACCACGCAACTGCTGCGCGGCGAACCGAACCTTGTTCTCATCCAGGCAAAATGCGGTGAGAAGGGAGAACTTGGACTCGATAGCGCGGATCCAGGCATCGGCGTCAAGCGGGTCCTCCGTCTTGTGAAACAGAGGAGGCGGGTCCCCAAAAAATCTTCGTAACGAGCAACATGGGGCTGTTGATGGGCCCTTCCTCCCTGAGGCTGCTGTTGCTGCTGTTGCCCCTGAGCGATGTGCCTCAACAGCTCGGTTTGAGCTGCCAAGATTGACTCGAGGGTGGTCGGAGGCGGCGGTGGGGGAGGCACCTCGCTGCCACTGGGAACGGAGCCAGAGCGTGTGCGATGCGCCATCTGCAAGATTCACCTTTCCATTAGTTCCATAACCTCAGAAGTATTCCAAATAGGTGGGAATGTATATGTTAAATCCGCAAATGCAACTCTTGCCGCTAATTCAACACAACACATAGCCTTATCAAGGAGGTGCACATATCTTAGCTAGCAACTAGCTCGTTTCTACCGCGTCATTTTATCCTTGCTACCGATCGGAAGGTATTCTGATGCACGTCTGGTAGGGTCCCCAAGATTCGATTTCTCCTCGGTTGGTCTGCACACACCCTTGGGCGAGCCAGAACCTTATCCCAGGGGTCCCACTAATTCCGACCTTTAGTGCCGGGGTCGGGCGAAATGGAGCTTTTCAACTCGGGGTCGGGCGAAGCGGAGACCTGCCGCGAGGGGTCGGGCGCGTCTGACCTCACGACTCGGGGTCGGTCAACTTTGGACAGGCCCTCAGGAAACGGGTGTGTGTTCACAGCATCAAAACCCACACAACTTGACATCCATGGCATGTCGCAAAGGGTTAGAAGTTGAGCCAAGAGTGAAAGACAAACAGGAACTGCCTTTGCCAAGATGAAATCGTTGCGGGTCTTAAAATACAGGAGGAGTGCTCAACTCAAGGCTAACCTATTACATCATTGGCCAAAATATAGGTCGCCGAGGAGTACAATCAAAAACAAAAGAGAACCGCTCAACCTAGTTTGTCATAACTAGAAGTCGTCGAGGTTGCCCACGGAGGCAAAGCTAAGGACCGGAGAGTGAGCATCACCAACTGGAGGCTGCGGTGAGGCATTCTCATAGTCCATGCTCGAAAAGCCTTTGATCTCCTCGGGCTTCTCCTCCTGGGCCATCGGCTCATCCAGCTGCACCTCTAAGGCGTGGATGGCATTAAGCTCATCGTGATGCTCCTGCAGGTGCTCATTGGCGTTCGCCAGCTCCATGTTCACATCATAGAACTGGTCAGCCAAGATCTCCATATCGTGCTCCATATCCACAATCTCTTCCTCCAAATGAGTAATCTTGTCCTGCATCTCAGCAATCTGAACATCCTTCTGTACCAGCTCGAGCGACTGGTCCACCATACCACTCTGCACGGTAGACAAGGCAACCTGGTTGGCCACTGCCATCCCAATCACCGTAGCCATCGCTCGGCTCTGCAGCTCAACCATCCTGTAGAACACATTCAGGCAACGAGCTGAAACAAAAATTGTGCGCTGAGGATCCATAAGCCCGAGCAAGTCCATATGCTCCATACGATCCAACCAGTCCGGGTCCCTCATATCCCGGGCAGGGAACAACCCAATCGGGTCTAGCACGATCTCAAGAGGGTGTGCCCGGCAGAACTGGGTCAAGGTCTGCAAGGCTGCAAACTCCCAGGTGTCGTGGAGCGTGTGTCCCTCGGCCACCACCTCCAGCAACGGCCATTGTGGCTGATCCGGAGGCGGGGGTACCCGCACGTGCACGTAGCTCCGCGGAATCCCGTGGTCCTGGTACGCACGTCCCGCATAGACCGGCGGCGACTGGTACCCGAAAGGACGCAGGGTGTCCCACAACATAGCTGGAAAACCCTCGTAGTGAAGGCACCGTGAGTAGGTGGTGCCATCCGTACCGACTGCAATGTGCACGGGCTGCGACATCTGTAACCAAAGGTCAAGTGAGAAACGAAGTTAACACTTGGAAATCAAATAGATTTCTGGCAGTTAGAGAAAAGCTCATAACTCAGCAAGTATTCCTCCAAAACTTCTCAAACTTTACTAGTATGTTCTTTAGATAGCGCGTAACAAGTTTGGTATTCAAAGGTAAGGCTAGAACAAAACCTAACAAGGTGATATTCTCAGATTCCCCTTAAGTGTATCTGTTGGAACTTTTCATACGGAGTCAAGATAAACTGAACATAACTTCCAAACCAGAGACTTAACAAAGCTGAAAATCTACCAGTAAGTCCTTTACTAAGTTCTGAAAAGATTTTCTTAAAGGACTACTAGCACAAAAGGTCCTTAAGGTGGTCGAACAGCAGAAACTCGCTGGTGTGCACTTAGGGCTAACAGCCAACAGGGGTCACAAAAACTGTTCACAACTCTCCACCCAAATGGTAGTACCTTGTGAAAAAATTTTCAGCGGTTTACTTGGGAGATTTAACACAACTTTCTTATACAAAGTTTCTGGTGTTATCATGCGGATCCACCTGAAAGATTTATTTTACCGAGCATGGCGGAAGAAGGACAGCGAGACAATCCTTAACGCGGTGCATTTCTTTTACGACGCACTCGAGTTCAGTTTTTTTTTCCTTAAGTTGGGATTTTTATTTCTTAATGCATGCAGGTCCTAGTCGTCCTCTCAACCAAAAATAATTGCCAAAAACCTTTGGACTTACGTGGTTAGTGCCGGTGGCAATGCAACAATACGACTCTCACTATAATAACTAATCGAGTTACTGGGCATCGCTTCGAACGCAACGTTGTTAGTGTACCTGCAGAAAAACACAACACAGCTTGAACCTTCCGTGCCAGCACTCACAAAAGTGTCCACAATCATTACCGTTTACTATAGAAACGGCACCCATGCGTTCAACGCTGCATGGACAGCGCAACAACCGTGGAAATAGGTTCCTTCGAATGGAATCCTATAACCCTTCGCATTCTCGTGATACGGAATCATGCACACGTATAATAAATGTGGCAAACAACCGTGATGATAGGCTCGTTGGAATCAAACCATACCATCCTTCGCATGCATTAACATACGGAACCTGCGCACGTATAATAGACGTGGGCGAAACAACCGTGATGATAGGCTCGTTGGAATCGAATTCCCATCACCCTTCGCATACTCGCGATGCGGATTCGGCACACGTATGATAGACGTGGCAACAAGTGCTGGAAGTTAGAAGATAACCAATAACTATTAGCCACCTTAAACACAACCCCAAAATCCCCTAGGGCTCCTCGAACTAAACTCAACCTTAGCGAACTTACGAACTTCTCGATTTACTTCTTGCAAATTTTACTCAGAAAAGAGTGTTAAGGTTTGTTGTTCTCCGTACTGTGCTTCGAGCTCTGATACCAGCTGTGGTGGAACCGCCCAAATTAACCTGACTAAAATGCATTGAAGTCGCTTGATACGCGATTATGCACTTTAAGCAAGTCAACTTGGTCGACCGTCGGATTTCATCCGATTAACCACATAAACAGGATCGAGAAGCATCGCTCACGCGAAGGTGAGTAGCACAGAGATTACAACATTCCATCACGACAACAAGTTCCACATTTTATTACATCAGAGTTTTCGAAATTTAGACCGAAATTTGCAAGGTTCGAAGTCAAATAAAACTAGCGGAAGCTAAATGTCGATACATGACATCACGACGGAGCCGATCATGACATCAAAAATTCCTTCCTTCGCCATCCAAGGAGGGATCCCACTCGACTGTCCAGCCTGGAGGAAGCTGGGTCAGCCAAGTGGTACCAGCAACCAAACTATTGACATTACCTGAAAAAGATTAGCCACAACAAGGCTGAGCAACTAGTACTCAGTAAGACTGACCCGTCGGAAAGACACGACCGAGACCTAGACATGCAAGGCCTTCTGGCTCTGGGGTTTTCTTTGCCAAAGGCGTCTAAAGTCAGTCCTTACTTTCAACATTTTAGCTCATGTTCTACGTTCTTTATCCAGTCTAGATTAGCAACTTATACTAAACAAGAATGATTTCCAAGCAATTACTTAACAAGCATCAACTTCATCTCATGATCATGTTTCATCGTTACTCAGTGCAGAATAGCGATCAAGTAGTCCCAAACTGTGAGAGGCAGACGAATCGATTCGAATTTATTAACCATGCATGGCAAACCTAATCTCACGACATCCGCGCACCACAAAGGGTCACTTCATTTGTCCGCCGTCCCCATCGATCCCTTAGGCACGTGTCAAGGCCAACTGCCTTTGGCGTGCAATGCTCCATAATCCCAGCCTCTGCCGTACTATGACCGCACTGGCACCCACATGATGCACCATGGGAATGATGTTCCAAGGATAGCCGGAGGGTATGCCACGCCCCAGTTCAATCAGGTACTAGGCTTCCCCATCCCATACTAGGTATGAGATTAGTACTTTCAAAAACTTGATCACGAACGCCAACACGTTTCGACCTTAGTTCATTTTCATTTAGACAGACGGGGTAATCCACCAAGTATCGAACATAAGCCTGACCCCGTCCGTTGTCCTTATAGTTGCGACATAACTGAAACATTCAACCCCTATAACTCGCGAGTGACAAGAGATCACTCGACTTTTACCGAAACCTATTTAGCATTGCATTACTCGACCTTAGCAACTAGTAATCAGACAAGGTGCTAAGTTTATGCATCTAAGATTTCATTACAACTCCTAGAAACGTAAATGCGCAATCAAGTAATCAATAAGTGGCATGAAAGTAAAACAGGGAGTTCATGCACCGGGGCTTGCCTTTAGGGAAAGCTTGTGGGTCCTCGGGGTCTTGCTCTGGTTCGGGCTCTCCTTCGAAGGGGTGCAGTTCCTCGGTGGGGTCTTCTTCCGGTGCCGGGTGAAGCTCGTACGTCCCGTCGGCGAGATTCAACTCTACACGGAAATGCAATGCAGGGTTAAACATTTTAGTTGGTTATTTCAACACACTCATGTTTTAACTCAGACACTTGTAGCAACGCTACAGGAAAGATGGGGGAGTTCAACTTCTGTTGATGGAGAACAGGATGAGAGGGTCGGATTGGGAGAAACTTAGGGTCTGACCCTCAGATTTAAGGAAAAACCATACCGAGGTCCTCATACTCAACACAGAGAAATCCCCGAAAATATTTCACCGATACCCTCGGGTCAAAGAAAAAGTAACAGCCGAGCCCTCGGGCGAGGCGGAGAAAGGGTCAGCGAAACTTGGTAGGGTCGGACGAACCGAACGAGAAGGGGTCGGACGAACCGAACGAGAAGGGGGCGGACGAACCGAACGAAAAGGGGTCGGTCGAGACGAAACAAAAGGTCGGTAGCTTACCTCCAGGTCTACCGGTGAAGCCTTAGGGCCGAACAGGAGTAGGCTGGGGCGGAAGGCCGTACGCACGAAGCCTTGGGCAGCGGCGAGACTTCGAGGGTGCTCCGGTGGCGGCGGTGCTTCTTGTGGACACAAGCGAGCTCGAGTACCGCGCGGAGGAGCGGGCTGCTGGTGGGTTGGAAGAAGCAACTGGAGTGGAGAGGGGAACTTTCTCAAGAGTGTGGCAGTGAAGTTGCCGAAGTGTGGGGTGGCGCAAAGGGGTGAGCTCCACGGAAGCTCAGCGGCGGCGCAGAGGAGAAAGCGGTGGCGCAGGTGCGGGCGGTGGCAAGGGGTGGCATTGCCGGTGAGGGGGTTCCTTTTATAGGGCCAGGGTGGCGCGGAGGGTCGAGACGGGGCTCCGGTGGGGAAAGGATAAGGCCGGGAGCGGCGAGTGCGTGGGCAAGGCGGCCATTGGCCGGCGGTGCCATTGGGCAGAGGAGGCGGAGCTCCGGGTGGTCTTCGGCGGCGATTGGCCTTGGGCGGCGCGCGTCTGGGGCTTCCGGTCTGTCGGGCGGGCGAGGCGGAGGGCTGCCGTGGGGGTTCGGCGAGCAGGCGGAGGCACGGGACGCCGTGGTCGTGGCAGCTTTCCCAGCGGACGGGCGGAACGGGGTTGGCAGAGCGGAGCCGTGGCAGGCGGAAGGCCACTGGCGCGCGGCCGGCAGTTGGCTAGCCCGGCGTTCGCTCCATCCTGTCGCGGGCGCGGGTTGGGCACCGTGGCTCTCGTCCTGTCGCTATCACGCTGGTGATAGGGCGCCGACGAGCTGCCGGTGGCCGGCGGCCACGCGGCACGCGAGCGAATGTGCTCTGGCGCGCGGGCGTCGAGGCCCCCTTTCGGGCAGTAAGCTCGGCCAGCTTTGGAGCGATCCTCCTCCGAATCTTTCAACACAACTTGCGAAACTCCCTTAAACAAACTTGCTCAACTCTGATCGTTCTTCAAACTTTGTTTAAGGTGTTGGTTTAGATTGTGAAAGGATTCAAAGATATTTCCTGCCAAGGTTAGCCAAAAATCTGGAATTTCAGACTTAGGATTCTTAAGGCATCAGGGGTGAGTTGACTGGTTTACCTCACTTTGACCGGGATTTTGAACAAGTGCGGGCCCGATTTGGATCTGGGTCAGTGTAACAAAGTTGGAACACACTCGAGGTACTCCAACTTTCATTTAGGCCCTGACTGGAGTTTAGATAGGAAATCGGGAGATGAAAGCTTGCAAAGATGGAGGAAAAACTCGAATTCCAGGACTTAAGAGATTTTTTAGGGTCCTTTAGTAAACTGGTTTTGGATTGCTATTTTTGACTCCCTTCCACTCTGAATTAGTCAAAGTGCCTTTAACAAAAGTTGTTTGAAGTAAAAAGTTTTACAACTCTTGTTTGGGTAGAAACTTAAGTTTGCATATAAAATTTCAAGCTTTATTCCAAACTCCAAAAAGAGCTTCTTAGGGTTATAAAGGTCATTTCAATTCTTTAATCAGGGATTTATCACTGGTTTATTGTTAAAAGTACTTAATTTAGGTAGAGTTGTTACACTTTGCGTGATTAACCCGTAGATCCAGGGGCTAGATCACAAGTTTGCCTCGGTTTTCTTTATTTTCCAAGCTCCAAAAAGGATGAAACTTTGGAAATTCGAAGTAAATTGTAGAAAAATCTTAAAATAGCAAATGAAGATGTTTTGGAATCCTTGTGAGTAGAAGTATGCAGTAGAGTCATAATATGATATATGTTAGTAGAAAGTTTTTGATGTTTTTATTTATTCTTGCAAAGTGCTTTTAGGAATCCTTTCAAGTTGGTTAGATGCATGTCTTGAGTCCTAGAAGCCCAAAGATTGTGATTCTAGTTGTGTTAGTCTTGTGATGATACCCTCTAGGTATGAAAAATATTCAACATTCTAGGTTTGCACTGTTTTTATCATGTTTTGATTTAATCTTGATAAATAGGCAATTTCTAGCTTGTTTTGCTCGTCATTTTCATATCTAAAGTTGTGGTGCTCCAAATTCTGTGAAATTTTTATGGTAGGCTATAATTGATGCGCTTGTGCTGTGGTAACATTTCATAGTTATTGGTGTATGTATGACTTAGTTATTAATTTAACTTGTTTAATACTTGTTATATGATTTTGTATGATGTTTAAAAATATAAAATATGGTTCCACTACCTTTGTATGATGTTGTTCTACCATAATAACATGTAATATTTCTATGGTTTTACAGAGAATAATGATTTTTAGAATTATCTTGCTTTGGCGTGCTTTCTTGCAAGAGCAATTTGTCTTTTTCATAGCAATTAAATTATAAAACCAGAGCATGTGAAATTTGTACAATTGCCATGTTTTGATAGCATCTATCACTCATAAAAATTTCAGCCCCAAACTAGTTGTTCTCATATGGCACTAAAAATAATATATATACATGTCATTCTATGGAAGTTAATGAAAGTTAATAACAAATAGGCATATTCCTAAGCCATAAGATGCTACTTTAATTACACCAACCTTGTGAAATGTAGTGGAGCTATATGGATGTTTATTTGAGCCCTTGCATGATATGTATGAAATCTCTGTTGGGAGAAACACGTGAAAACCAACAATATGCTACCTTCTAAAATTTGGCTGCATGTGTACTTTTGTGGTGCAAATGTTTTCGTGATGCAAATGATGTTTTATATAAATATGGTAAATACAAAAGTTGTAGGTAACTTCATAATATATCTTGTGTTAAATTTTTATGACCATAAGCCTGATGGTTTAGAAGCTATAGATTTTACAAGTTCATTATCAGGTTTTGTGCACTCTCTGTACAGGTCTGAATGATTGTGTTGTTTGATTTAGCTAAGCTTTGAATTATGTCTCGGAGATAGTGGAAGAAGTGTAGTGATTTTCGGGATCTTTTAGAACTATTAAAGATCACCCCTTTTGGTAGTCTAAATCTCCAGTTATGAGCTTGTTGTGAAAGCAAGACCTCAACTTATGGCTGTCTAAAGTTTAATGTTAGAATCTATCCAAGTTTGGACAGATTTGCTTCTTTGTGTTGTATAGTCTTGTTAACTGTTGAATCATCTTGAGATGATAACAATAAACTTATAGATACCTTAATAAGGTTTCTACCAAGTTAAGAAACATGCTTGGTGGATGTCTAGAACTCCATATATGCATCTCTGAAGTTCATGATAGTTTTGTTGAATCAGCTTTTGGTGTGAATAACAAAGCTTTAGATAATTTCCTTAACTTTATAGAAAGTTTAGGGTCACCCTTATCAGATGCTTATATCTCTAGTTATAACTAAAACAAGTGACTACTGTGCTACTGTCCAGATTCCGTGGATATGCTTAAGTTATTAGTTTTAACTTGACGTTGTCTTGTGTGTTTGTTAGTTAGCTCATATCACTATTAGAGTTAACTTGATCTACCTGAGGATCTTATAAATGTGTTATATAATGTTGGTCAAGCACCTAACTAATAAATGATCATGTATACATGTTGCTACAAAATAACCTTGCTGTAGCTTACTATAACTTTAGTGATGCTGGTGTGTGACCTGCTTGTGTATGAGTGGTTTAAAAATAAATGTAATATACTTTGATCACCTTCAACTTGCTGGTTATGTGATGCACTTATGTACGCCATGTTGATAAGCACCATCACCCTAGTTCTTGTATGATGCTATGCTTAATTAGCTCCTGATTGTTAAATGCTTGCAATAGCTTGTCTTGAGTTAACTAGTGTGCCATGCTTGTTATGTTTGCTATCTCTATGGAGACTTGAGTGATAATTAGTTAAATAACTTGCTCTCTAAGTGCTTATGTCTTGTGGTGTAACCTTGTGCTTTTCCTAAATGCTTTTATGTAATGCATCTCATGTTACCATTCTCCGTATTCATGCATTTGCATCTTGCATCTCATCTAGATACGCTAGATAAACCACATGAAGGACGTGGAGATGGTGTATGGTGGAGCTATCCTGAAGATGGAAGGACTTAGCAACTGCCAAGATGGGAGATGGTCGCCAAGCGAGTTTCGTCTAACAAACAATAACCTAGTGTTGGATTCGAGGCAAGCCACGGAGCATAAATTCCTACCTTTACTACTTGCAATATATTTGGTTGCTTGATTGTGCATTTATGTTTTTAGGAATTGATTGAAACCGTAGATGCATGAATTAGTGCCCTTTGATTTGAACACTAGTATATTAGGCCGAGTAGTTGCAATGCTTCATAGGACTCGATAAAAGTCGAGTGATTTCCTGTCACTCGCGAGTTATAGGAGTTGATTGCTTTACTTATGTTGCAACTATAAGGACGATGGACGGGACTGGGCTTATGTTCGGTACTTGGTGGTTTGCTGCGTCTGTCTACATGAAATTGGACTAAGGTCGAGATGTGATAGTGTTCGTGATCAAGTGTTTGAAAGTACTAATCTCATACCTAGTATGGGATGGGGAAGCCTAGTACCTGATTGAACCGGGATATGAGCGGATCGTTCCACTGTCTCTGGAAACTGAGTTTTCCCCTGGTGCATCATGTGGTGACAAAGTGCGGTCATAGAACGGTAGATGCCGGGTCTATGGAGCCTTGTACTAAGGGAAGTGGGCCCAACATGGGTCTGGGAATTGATGGCGACAGCTGACAAATGAAGCGACCCTTCGTGGTGCGCGGATGTCATGAGATTAGGTTCGCCATGCATGGTTAAGAAATTCGAATCGATTCGTCTGCCTCTCACAGTTTGGGACTACTTGATCGCTATGCTACACTGAGTAAGAATGAAAGATGATGATGATCAAATTTTGTTACCTATATTAATTGCTTGGAAACTATGTGTGGCGGATCCACTTCGGATTAGCTTGGTTTAACATGATTACGTCGCCTAACATGCGACACCGATGCCTTAGCCAAGTTAACACGAAATGCCGTCGGATTTCATCCGATTTAACCACTTGAACAGGACCACTTTAGCAAACCCACACGAAGGTGAGTGGTTCCAGAGAATACAACAAGTCCACTGAGTTAACAATTAACCCTTTGATTTAGTCGCGAAAAGAACATCAGAGTTTTACAAGGTCCAGAAAACAACAGAGGTAAACACTAGCGGAAGCAATCGTCGGGGTCGGATGTCCTGGTGAGGCCAGTCGGGACATCACTGATTCCTCTCCTCGCCATCCGAGGAGGGATCCCACTCGACCGTCCAGCCCGGCGGGAGCTGGGGCGGCCAAGCGCCAGCTAGAGAGGGGTCGGGAGCAGCAGCTTCACCTGAAAAATAGGAGCCACAACAAGGCTGAGCTACTAAGCTCAACAAGACTTAACCGATAGGAGTAAACTACTCCACACTTCTAGACATGCAGGGCTTTTTGGCTGAGGGGGGTTTGTTTGCCAAAAGCACTAAGTAAAACCCTATTTTCAAGTTTTAGCTCCGGTTCTAGGTTCATTTACCAGTCTAGGTTTTGCAACCTATTCTAAGCAATCATAGAACCAAACAAGATGTGTAGATATATCAACAAACATGTCATCATCAGATTCCTCATTTACTCAGGGTGACATAGCGATCAAGCAATCTCAAACTGTGAGAGGCAGACGAATCGATTTGAGTTCTTTAACCATGCATGGTGAACCTAGCCTCACGACATCCGCGCACCCGGAGGTCACTTCCTGTGTCGGCCTTCCCCATCGATCCCCTAACCTGTGTCGGGCCCATTTCCTTTGGTGTAAGGTTCCACAGACCCGGCCTCTGCCGTCCTGTGACCACGCTTACCACCACGTGCGACAACCAGCAGGGGAAACTCCGTTCCAAGAACAATGGGGCGACCGCTCACGTCTAGGTTCAATCCGGTACTAGGCTTCCTCATCCCATACTAAGTATGAGGCTAGTACTTTCAAACACTTGATCACGAACACCACCACTGTCGGGCCTTAGCAAGTTTTCATAGACAGACGGGGCAACCATCCGTCCGCCAAAGAGTTACCAAAACCCTGCCCCGTCCATCGTCCTTATAGTTATAACAGAAAGGGTAGACATGCAACTCCTACAACTCGCGAGTGATAGGGAATCACTCGGCTTTTACCGTCTCCTAGTTAAGCAAGCAGCTACTCGGTCCAACAGCTAGTGCTCAGATCATAGGGATACTAAGTCATGCATCTAGGGTTTCAAACAACTCCTATACGTAAATGCACAAACATGTTACAGAAGGCATGCGCAAGTTTGGAAAACAACGCAGGGTTTTTATGCAACCGGGGCTTGCCTTTGAGCAAAAAGGAAGAGAACTGCTCGACTTCTGGGGCGGCTTCGGCTTCGGAGGGCAGGAGCTCGGCTACACCGTCGTCTTCTGGCGCCGGGTGCAGCTCGTAGAAGCCGTCGGCGAGGCGCAGCTCTACACGAATGCAATGCAAGAGTTAGCATAGATGGTTATTTCAACAGCAACACTGGCTCGCCTGAGCCCAGAAACTCGCGACAAAGAGCAGGAGGGTAGGGAGGTTCAAGAGAGCTGGTGAAGATCAAGAGGCAAGGGTCGGAAAGAAACTTACGATCTGATCCTTGAACTAGAGGATGTGGTATACTAGGGATCCTCAGACGCAAGCGCTGAAGGGTTCCTAAGTTTTACACATACACCCTCGGGTTGAAGAAAAAGATCACAGCCGAGCCCTCGGGCGAGGCGGATAAGGGTCGGCAGGACAGATAGGGTCGGGCGAGACGGAACCGGGGTCGGGCGGATAAGAGGGGTCGGGCGAAGCGGACTGGGGTCGGCAGCTTACCTTCTTCCTGAAAGGGAGGCTTGGGGTCGGGAAGAGGCAGACTGGGGCGGAGGGACTAAAGCTTTGAACAAACGGCTAAGACCGGCAATGCTCCGGCGGCGGCGATGCTTCTTGCAGATCACAAGTAAGCTTTTACGCAGCACGAAGGAGCAAGCGGCTGGGTGACTTGGAGAAAACTGAGAGAGAAGCTGAGAGGAGAGTTCCTCAAGAACTTGGCGGGTGGTGCTAGGAGCTTGAGCAGGGAGCAAGAGAATGGCTGAAGGCAACAATGGCGGAGGGAACTCCGGCGGCTGGTGCATTCCTTTTATAGCTGCTGGAACGGGGAAAGGAAGCGGCGCGGGAGAGAGAGAGAGGAGGGAGCGACATGAAGGCCGGGGAGAAGCAATGGAGTGCTCTGCCGGGGTGGCGATTGAGCGAAGAGGGCAGTGGTGCGGGACTCCAGGGGTGACGCCAGCGGTCATTGGGTTCTGCCGTCAGGGCGGCGCAGGGACGGGTGTGCCGGTGGTTGAGATTTGGCGGTGGCGGGCGTCGCCGTGCGGAAGATTTGATAGAAGCGACCGGTTTAACGGCGCTAGAATCGAGGGCGCACAGGTGAGAAGACAGGCAGCCGCGGGCGCGCGGGCGAGCGCGGAGCAACAGATTGTTGGGCGGCTTCTGACAGGGCGGGGAAAAGGAGCTGTCGCTGCCGCGGTCGGGGTTGGTGATGGAGGAATCGTCGTGTAGCGAAGACCGGGCGGCGCGACTGTGTTTGAAGTGACGGAAAAGACGGGCGACATCGGGCTCTGGGGCCGGGATCTGGCGGTGTGATGATGGGCGCGGGAGGCGAGGCGCTGCAGAAAGGTTGCAGAGGGGCTTCCGCCGCCATTGGGGAAGGGGGCGCGAGAATCCATTCGGTCGCGAGCCAGAGACAAAACTGAGCGGCGGGCGTCAGAGAAGACGAGCCACGCGGCAGGGAGACTCTGAAGCGGGCATGCAACTCGAGTGCGCCTGTCGCGGAGGATCTGGGGGAAAAGATCTGGCGGGTCCACCGAGCGGATAGAACGGACGTTTGAGGAAAACTTAGAAGGATCCGACGGTGAGCTGGGTGAGCCGGGGTCGGAAGCGGAGCGAAGCGGGAAGGGGTCGGGTCTCAGGGGTCGGGATCGGGCGGAAGGCTGAGCACTCAGGCGCGGCAAAACAAGGCAGATGACTAAGATCCAGGGCTAGGATTAAGGTTAACCCGGAAGATTAGGGGTCGGTCGTCACACTATGCTTGGTTTAGTATACTTGCTAACTTAGATTGGTAAAACAACAATAGAACTTGTGGCTAAAATGTTGAAAGTAAGGACCTACACTAGTTGCTTTTGGCAAAAACAAAACCCTAGAGCCAAAAAGCTTGCATGTCTAGGTGTTGGTGGAGTAGTACCACCGGTCGGTTAAGTCTTGTTGAGCATAGTCGCTCAGCCTTGTTGTGGCTCATCTTTTCAGGTGATGTTGATGCCCCTGAGCGCGCTGCAAGTGGCACTTGGCCTCCCCAACTTCTTCCTAGTTGGACGGTCGAGTGGGATCCCTCCTTGGACAACGAGGATCGGGATCATTGATGTCATGATCGGCTTCGTCATGATGTCTGGCAACGACGTTAGCTTCCGCTTATTTATTTCTGCTGTTTGAACCCTGCAACTATGTTTGAATTTTGAACTCGATGTTGTAATAATCTTGATGCACTTGTTTAATCTGGATGGTCTATTGTAATCTCTGGAACCACTTACCTTTGTGTGAGCTATGCTTTCTCGATTCTGACTTAAGTGGTTTATCAGATGAAATCCGACGGACCACCGAGTTAACTTGATTAAAGTACATGATCACATGTTAGGAGACTTAAATGTGCTTTAGCTGAGTTAATTTGGGTGGTTCCGCCACAGCTGGCATCAGATCTTGAAAGCAGGACAGAGAAAACAACAGGCCTTAAACACCTTTTCTAAATAAAACTTGCAAGAAATTAGTTGAAAATCTCGTACGGTCGTTAAGGATGAACTTAGTACGAGAAACCCTAGGGGATTTTGGTTAATTTTAGGTGGCTATTAACTATTGGTTATTTATACTGACTCAACACTTTTCACCCACGTTTATCATATGTGCGTAGAGTTCCGCATCGCGAGTATGCGAGGGGTGATAGGAATTCTATTCCAACGAACCTATCATCACGGTTGTTGTCGCCCACGTTTATTACACGTGCGCAAGGTTCCGTATGTTAAATCATGCAAAGGGTGGTATAGTTCGATTCCAACGAGCCTATCATCACGGTTGTTTGCCCACGTCTATTATACGTGTGCATGATTCTGCATCATGAGTATGCGAAGGGTTATATGGTTCTAATCAAAAGGGTCTATTTCCACGGTTGTTGTGCTGTCCATGCAGCGTTAAACACATGGGTGCCGTTTCTATAGTGAATGGTAATGTTTGTGGACACTTTCATGATGTGCTGGCACGAAAGGTTCAGGTTGAAATCTTCTACATGTACACTAACCGCGATTGCGTAAGTTAACGATGGATAGAAAATTTCGACTAGTTATTATAGTGAGAGTCGTAAATGTTGCCTTGCCACTGGCACTAATCATGTAATTCCAAAGCTTTTTGGCAATTCTTTTTGGTTGTGAGGTCGAATAGTACGTGCATGCATCATGATTATTGCTTTGTGCGTAAACATGCTCCTCTCAGCCTTGTTCAAAAAATAATAATTATTATTATTATAATTAACTTGTTACAACCAGTACAATACGTCTCCTCTCTGTATATGGTTCTGCATGCTTGTGCTCTCTAGTTGTGTAATCTTGTTGATGACATCTTGAATCCAAGAAAAATATTAAATCTGTTGTTTGACAGTATTAAGTAGCCTGAACCTATTTAAGTTGTTTTAAGCATGTTCTGCTTGCTAGGATTATGTAGGCTGTTCTACTTGCTCAAAAAAAAATCTTAAACTTCTGCAGTAGCCTACTGGATGTATCTTAGCTACTGTAATTTTTGTAGGTATGCACAATTCTGTTTGAATGCAGTTATTCAATTTTCTTGCTTGCTACCAATATAAGTAGATTAGTTTTTAATTTGTTCCTATGGCTTGCTTATGTGATGGTGTGTCTATGTAACCGTGTTTTCATGTTGCACATGCCTGAAACTAGTTTTCTAAATGTAAGTTAAAAACTTGCCTTGATTATTGAAGAAGGGATATACACCTACTCAGTAAAAGAAATAGAAGATAACAACACCTTGCCACCATGTTTCACATGTTCATATGTGGTTGTGTTGCTGTAGATAAATGCTTAGGTTGTGTGAGCTTGGTGCTTAGTATTAGTTACTTAAGCTGGTTAGATTGAGTTTCTCAGATGCTTGCTTAAGACCGTGACATAGGTGTGGATGTGTTGTTTTTAGGTGGTACCGTGGTTGTCAACCTTTGTCCTTGGTGAGCGTATGAGTTGTTGTTATGCTTGTTTGCAAAAATCATGCCCAAAAATCCTTGTTTCAATCTCTCTGTTGCTATCCTAAATATGATCTGGTGTCAGGTTAATTCCGCTTTCTATCGTGGCCTCCTACTCTTTTTCTTGTAAAGCCTGTCATTGATTTACCAACTAAATTTTAGATTGATCTTGATATGTTAATCTCTTTGGTGGACAAAGGATATGCCTTAAATTAAAGCAAGAATCTCATGTTCAATTGTCTTCAGCGGTTAATCAATGTTTTCTCTCATGCTATCTTTCTTTTGTTGGACCATGCCCTTATCGATATCTACTCTTGTGCGGTATCTCTATCTTGGACCATCTCCTTGTTGACTCCATACCTTGTAGCTATCTTTGCTTGCTATTCTTCCTGCATCAACTGCTTGTCTATGCAAGATCTATCTGTGACATGTGGGATTTCTTGTTGGTGGTATGCTCGATAATGGTATCTTGATTAAGGACTAACGGTGCCACGACGAAATCGAGGGCCTCCCGTGGGTGCACACACAAGGCTATGCTGCTCGGCACGCGCTGGTATCGAGGTTTGTAGTCATGATCCATTGCAAAACTGCACCGATGTGTTATCTTCACGTGAGCTCTTCCTTGGTTATCTCTCCATCTCTAATCGGAAGATCCTTAAGTCAGATCAAATGTGGTAGAGTTTCCTTCTGTAGATGCAAAGAGGTGGCAACTGAAAAGATGAAAACTGATCTTGCACATGTGTTCATCTAAAAGCTCGTATGTGCTAAGGATCATCTAGCTACCTCGTTCAGCAATTTTGGTCTTGTTGAGTTCTTTTGAGTTGTGTACTTTTGTTTGCTCCAGAAACTCTCTATAGGACAGTCATGTAAAATCTCTTAAACAAATGCTGGTAAAATTTGGTAAGAATTGGCCAAGTAGGTTTCGAGATATGTTCAGATTAGTAATCCCCTGTTTGCTGAGAAATCAGTTTGCACACCTGCTGGGATTTTAATTTCTTTAAACCACCATAACGACTTTTTCTGATAGGGACCCTTAAACCAAAGTTGTTAATAAGTGTGCATAGAACATTGTGGTGAAATTTCAACAGATTTGGATCAATGGTTGAAGAGATATAATCTGTTCATTCCTGCGCTGTCTCTGAAAATTCTAGAATAAAACCCTCTGTGAGAATTATAGTTTATCACCTTCCTAGGCCTTGTTTCAGCTAAAATATTTAATACCAAACTTGTTGGAAACTATCTATAGAACCTTCTAGTAAAAATATCAAAGTTTTTGGATAAATGGTTTGAGAGTTATGGTCGGTTTTGCACTGCGTTGTTTCTGAAAATTCCAGGATGTACCACCTGGTAAAGGTTTGAGTAGAACACATGGTTAGAAGCTGCTTTGGCTCCACCTTTGACCAAACTTGTCACTAATTACCTAAAGCACCTTCAGGTAAAATTTTAAAAGTTTTTTCTAAGAAGTCTGAGAGTAATGGTCCGATCAGTGAGGTGTGGTTACAAACAGTTTCAGACTACACCACAATGGAAAGATCTAATCCTATGGCCTTCCTAGAGGCCGTTTGAGCTAAAGTTTTAAATAACAAACTTGTGAACAAATACCTGACGAACCTTCTGATAAAATTTCATGATTTGTGGATGAGTAACTTAAGATTTATAGTAATTAAAAGAGCATGATATGACTGTTAGTGTTCAGTTTCTTTAAGTTGGTCATTTGCTAAAATTGTTGTGTGAACCCAATGTATTGCTTAGAATGATGTGAGGAATCATTATGTTGCATCCATGCATTGCATACATCTTAATGTACCTAAAAGAAAATCATGATAAAATAGTTTTCCAACCTTTGGTTTTCTTGCTTTTTGGATGTCCAGCTTTGAGCCCAGCTCAAGTAATCTGCTTGCTGTCCAAGAATTGACTATGCCATCTTTATCACTCTCAACACTTGGTGCATGTGATCTCCTCAAGTATTTCCAACCCCGATCCTTTTTATACTCGATCTTTCTCTCATAGCTAGACCTTTCTCACTTGAGCCACCAATGAACACTCTATATTGTGACCTCCAGAATCCTATCATTGGTTCAAGACTGCTGAGAAAAACTCCATGGTTGGATCCGATTAATGATAAGCTGTCAAGGGTTTTGTTTCTAAATTCGTTGCCATCCTCCCATGTCCATCTTCCTTTTCCTTCACTCGAATCTCGGGATGAGATTCCTTTTAAGGAGGGTAGTCTGTAACAACCCTGGTTAAAATAACTTTGTTTAAGCCTAAGAGAGGCAATTAGCAGCTAATTAAACAAGTCAAAGGTCAACTTTTGCCCCTAAGGAACTTAAAAGATTGATTAGTCCATAATTTAAAATTTTATAGAAGAACTTGAAATTTTGTCCAACTAAGAGTTACTAAACTCATTATTTCTAACAACTTTTGTTATTAGCCTTTTGTTTGAAATTGAGCAGAAGAGGTTCAAAAACTCGAAATACAAACCTGTGCTGAAATTTGAAAAACAAGAAAAGTCCCGACTTTGGAGCTCTTTATCTCAAATTTTCCAATGTAAACTCAAGCTGAACTCTATACAAAACTTTTAGATCTATAGGCTGTTAACAACTTTTCTTATTAGGGTTAGGCCAAAATCTGCACAAAATATTTTTAAAAATGAGGTCAAACACAACCAATTGGGTCAACACGAGCAGCTCGACTGAAATGTCTCTAAGTCTGAAAACTTCAGTTTTTGACGAACTTTGGTGCAATTTATCTCTGAATTCGTTTGAAATCTGGGCAAAAACCTTTAGTAAAGTTTGAACTTTGTTGTTGGGGCTACAAGTTTTGTACAGGGAGAAGTGGTCGCGCAGTTCAAAAATTTCGAGTAATTCAGCCCCCAAGACCCGGCCTTTACTGCCCGGCGCGACACCCTGAGCCAGCGCGCGCGCGAGCATGCCGCCAGCGTGCTGCCCACTGCCCACCGCATGGACGCCCCTCACCAGTGCCGTGCTGTCACCCAACCCACTACCGTGACCGGATGAGTCGACGCGCGCCCACAGCCAGTAAAACGCACGATCTCCCTGCATCCTCTGCACCACCCTGCCTCGCCCAAGGGCGTGCTCTGCCCACTGCTCTGCCGTGCAGCTCCGCCAATGCCCATCCAGCGTGCCCCTGACGCCTTGCCGTGTCATTCTTATCCTCACACCACCCCCAGGCCTTGAGCTGGCCTTATCCTCCAAGGCAGAGCCTCCCCACACCAAGCCTTCCTCCATTATTGCCCCAGACAGCCAGCTCGAGAGGTTCCTGTTTGCCAGTGAAATCCATCCAATCCTGCCATCTCCCTTCAATTCCTTTCACCCAGAGCTGTGCCACTTCCCCAGCTACACCCTCAGCCCCTCCTCTCCCTCAATCATCCACCGAATCGACGAGAATCGAAGTTGGTTAGATGCATGTCTTGAGTTCTAGAAGCCCAAAAATTGTGATTCCAGTTGTGTTTGTCTTGTGATGATACCCTCTAGGTAGGAAAAATATTAAACATGCTAGTTGTGCACTGTTTTTATCATGTTTTGATTTAATCTTGATAAATAGGCAATTTCTAGCTTGTTTTGCGTGTCATTTTCATATCTAAAGTTGTGGTGCTCCAATTTCTGTGAAATTTTTATGGTAGGCTATAATTGATGCTCTTGTGCTGTGGTAACATTTCAAAGTTATTGGTGCATGTATGACTTAATTATTAATTTAACTTGTTTAATACTTGTTATATGATTTATGAATAGTAAAAGTGTTTAAAAATATAAAACGTGGTTCCACTACCTTTGTATTATGTTGTTCTACCATAATAACATGTAATATGGCTATGTTTTCATAGAGAATATTGATCTTTAGAATTATCTTGCTTTTAGGTGCTTTCTTGCAAGAGCAATTTGTCCTTTTCATAGGAATTAAATTATAAAACCTGAGCATGTGAAATTTGTACAATAGGCATGTTTTGATAGCATCTATCACTCACAAAAATTTCAGCACCAAATTAGTTGTTCTCATATGGCACTAAAAATAATATATATACATGTTATTCTATGGAAGTTAATGAAAGTTAATAACAAATAGGCATATTCCTAAGCCATGAGATGCTACTTTAATTACACCAACCTTGTGAAATATAGTTGAGCTATATGGATGTTTGTTTGAGCCCTTGAATGATATGTATGAAATCTCTGTTGGGAGAAACACGTGAAAACCAACAATATGCTACCGTCTAAAATTTTGCTGCATGTGTACTTTTATGGTGCAAATGTTTTCATGATGCAAAAGATATTTTCTGTAAATATGTTAATACAAAAGTTGTAGGTAACTTCATAATATATCTTGTGTTAAATTTTTATGACCATAAGCCTGATGGTTTAGAAGCTATAGATTTTACAAGTTCATTGTCAGGTTTTGCGTGCTCTCTGTACAGGTCTGAATGATTGTGTTGTTTCATTTAGCTAAGCTTTGAATTATGTCTTAAAGATGATGGAAGAAGTGTAGTGATTTTCAGGATCTTTTAGAATTGTTAAAGATCACCCCTTTTGGTAGTCTAAATCTCCAGTTATGAGCTTGTGAAGTGGAATGACAGAACTTGTCCTAATCTGGACAGAGATATCTTCTTTATGATGTTTGACCTGGTTAACTTTGGTATTAGCTTGTAGTATTTATAGCAGAGTTGTGCCTGGTTTGCTAAGATTTCTAAAAAGTCTAGAACCACCTTGTTGTGAAAGCAAGACCTCAACTTATGGCTGTCTAAAGTTTAATGTCAGAATCTATCCAAGTTTGCACAGATTTGCTTCTTTGTGTTGTATAGTCTTGTTAACTGTCGAATCATCTTGAGATTACCATAATAAAGTTATAGATACCTTAATAAGGTTTCTACCAAGTTAAGAATCATGGTTGGTGGATGTCTAGAATTCCATATATGCATCTCTGAAATTCATGATAGTTTTTTAATCAGCTTTTGGTGTGAATAACAAAGTTTTAGATAATTTCCTTAACTTTACAGAAAGTCTAGACCCACCCTTATCGGATGCTTATATCTCTGGTTATAACTAAAACAAGTGACTACTGTGCTACTATCCAGATTCTGTGCATGTGCTTAAGTTATTAGTTTTAACTTGACGTTGCCTTGTGTGTTTGTTAGTTAGCTCATATCACTATTAGAGTTAACTTGATCTACCTGAGGATCTTATAAATGTGTTATATAATGTTGGTCAAGCACCTAACTAATAAATGATCATGTATACATGTTGCTACAAAATAACCTTGCTGCATAGCTTACTATAACCTTACACTACTAGGATCCAGCCCTGTCATGACGCTTATATTGGGTTGCAATATGGCTATTTTGGTTGCAATATGGATCAATTGCATTTATGTATGGTCGTTGACATGTGGTTGCATTTGGAATGGTGCAATAGGTTCTTGCATCCTTTTGGATATGGTGTTGCAATATGGTGATTTTGCAATGCATATAAAAAAACTAACGCAATCGCGGATTGCGTTATGGTTGCAAGCATGAATATTGCGACAAGTAGAATGGTTGCGTGAGTTACAGTTGCAACGAAACACGTGGCTGCAATAGGACTATACTGCCACGAACGAATTTGTCACAAAATAGTTTTATTGTCACTCCCTAGTAACATGGGAATATGGTCATATTGCCATGCAATATGCTCCATTGCATCAAATAAATATTGCAACGTAATAAATTTGGTGGTTAGAATCATACTTGCAAGAATCACAATTGCAACGTTCACTTGCTGGTGGCAATAAAAGGTAATGCAACAAATCATTGTTTATGGCAAATCATGTTGGTGGTAATAGATGGAAAATGCTTTCTCTAAATCAGTCACCAATAAACTTTTTTGTAATTCTTCATTCTTCTAGCTGTCCATCACCAGCATATAGACATAAAGCTTTCTCTAAATATTTTGGCTATCCACGCTTTCCTGCAATTCATAAAAACACATAGAATTTATTAATTTAATATAGGAACCTTGGTGATTAAGTGCATGGAATAACTAAACACATGCAAACTAGATGATCATAGTGATATATATCATAGTTATATAGTAAAGATATAAAGTAAATTAAGGAGCACCCTGCAATAATATCATATACCGTCCAGCTTCAAGCGGACACTTGCTAAGTTAGTTTACAACCTGACACTTCTGCTCCATTTGCAATCGTCCAGCTTCAAGCCTTCAACCCTAATGCTCGAAAAGGATGGCATGACCTACAACAAATAGTAATGATAAGAACATGAACTCTCAGGAAAAGGTTTGATTGACTACTAAAAATATTCTGATGCAAATACCATGAATTTGCAGTGAGGGAAGGGAAGAGGACAAGGCAGATGAGCATCATTCTGCCAAGGAGTGTAGAAAATTAGAAATAATTGGAATTGGAGATGGTAAGACTCCAAGAAATAGTTTAGGACTTCAACAGTACAGCATCTCCTGCTTTCACTACTATGCTGGCATCATCATTTTCGAGTCAATAAGCTTGCTGAGCTTTGCTGGTGAATCCTTGATGGTCTTTTGCAGTTGTTTTCTCCCAGTATTCTGAAATGAGAAAAAAAAGAAAGTTAAAGCATCATCCTTTCGCATACCATTCAAAGTATTTTGGCTGAAACAGTGAAAATTTCAAGTAACCTAATTTGTGCATAACATTACAGGACCAGATTTCGCAAGAACAAGATATAGACTATCCGATCAGGAATTTAGGAATGAACCTATGAAGCATACATGTTTGAACAATAAGCCATCAGCTTTGAGAAGGATAACTGCATACTCTCCACAACAAAGAGCTTCCAATCATCCTTGGAAAAAAAAATGTGTGGTTTTGCAACACAGCCAGTCAGCCATGATGTCACAGTGAATGAAATGGAAGAAGCCATTTTAATTTAGAAAGGGAAATCATCCCTGCCTTCTTTGGAGGCTATTTTGTGGGTGTCATGGAATTAAGCATGAGAAGAAAGAAGAATAAATTTACTACTGAACAAAACATGAGTGCTTACTTGCAAAAGATAATTTAGCTGTGAGTGAAGGATACAAATAAGCCATCTCAATTGCATACATTGATGGCTTTATTGGTTGTTATTGATTACAAGAGTTCAGACAACTAACATTAAATTGCATCTCAGAAAAAATGAAAACCTAAGAGAAATTTCTAATTAGAAGGAAACTGGAAATAAATTTTGTTGGGCAACAGAAAGCTAGGAAATGTTAAATGAATGCCAGAGAATGGAGGGAGAGACTTACATCAGACACCAATGATATGAATGCCAAGAGTTGCCATAACAGAAGAAAATAAAACGTATTCCCTAAACAAAATATTTTAATAAATGATTTAGTAGAGTGAAATTAAATAATTAGACTGAGGACTTCAATCAAAGTTTTAAATTTAGCATTGGATTAATACCTAGAGATGGCTTAGAAGCAAGGACCATGATTTAGATTATTCTACTACATAAGTCGTAAGCTCTGTCATATTTTGCCCCTTCCCTTTATATGTACTTTCTATGAGACAATTCTCAGTGGAAGAGCTGGAGATGAACAGGGAAGAAAAGCAGCTCTCAGAGATAATTTATGGACTTGGTCTCTCCACCAGACTGCATTATAAAAATTAAGATATTTGACCTATCAATTTAGCTCTTGGGAAGAATCAAGGATTGAAAAGGGGTTCATAGAGCTGAATCACCTCTCAATGGAAATGAAAGAGGATAGCAAGATAATTGCCCTCCAACAGGTGCTAGTCGTAACGAAATGTCCTAAAACAGGTGCTAATTATTCACTACACCAACACAGGTATTTAAAGCACGGCAAGCACAGATTCACCAACACAGGTATTTAAAGCACGGCAAGCGCAGATTCATGAACTGGCTTCTCGTGTCACAACTGACAAAGTAACCATTGGAAATAAATCAAAGAAATTTAGTTCAGCATAATTATTCAGGAATCCAACTGTTTCATAACATCGAGAGTCAGTATTGGATGGGTTCCGACAGCAAATCAATTAACAAATTGGTTGCTGGGGCTTCATTTCAGGAAAACTGATTGAGAAAACTTTCATGACCAGAGGAAGTTCTTTTTTCCGTATGTAGTAACTCTACCAGCAAGTAATCAAGGGAATTGATCCACAAAATAAATGCACCAGATTAGCTATACCACACATCAATTCAAGTAGGGAACCCTAAATTTCAGTGAAGCATCAAAAACTGAAGCACAACAGAGCAATGGTAGATACTGAAAACTGGGAAGAACAAGGACTTGGGGTTGATTAGTGAACTTATCTGAGTCCAAATACAACAATTGATGCAAGGGATTGACAGCAGTGCCGTGCAGCGCAGCAGCAGCTCCCATGGACGAAACCCTAGATCGGGAATCAATTCAATCAGAGGGAAATCAGAGAAAGGAAGGAGAAGATAGATTTGATGCGTGAAAGAGTAGTAGGAGGTACTTGACCTGGAGCTGACCACCACACCACGCTCGACTCGAGTGGCCGAGCGACGCCGAGCTCCCAGACTACGGCGGCACAAGCTGCTGCCGCCTCCTCCTCCCTGCTCGACCCAATGTGTCGGGCTTCAGCCGCGATGGTGGGCACGGGTACCGGGCGCACGCCGTGCTGCCCTAGAAGTTCTTCGTGGATGGATCTAGCGCTGTGCGTGCTGCAGGACTGCAGCCGCTGCGCGCTGCCCCCATCTCGGGCTTGTTCGGGTGCATCGTCCCTGCCGGTTAGCAGCGAGCTGGTGCGCAGCAACGGGAGCAACGCAGCCGGGGACAGGTCGGCGTCGGCTTCCCCGTCGAGGGAGGAGACGGAGTAGATGGAGGCGATGTATGAGGAGCGCGATAGGCACTGGCGCTTGGCCTCGGTGCCGAAGCGGCCGCCGAGGGAGAGGCCTGGGCTGAGCGGAGGCCGCGGCGGAAGCGGCCGGTGGATCCGCGGTGGGAAGGTGGTGGCGGCGGATCGGGAGGCGCGTAGGGCGGCTCAAAGAAAATGGACGATGGAGAAGAGAGCGGGGCTGAGGGGAGCGTTCGGAAGGTCAAAAAGAAGTGGAGATTTGTTTTTTTAGCCTTGTTTAGTACAGCCTCGGCTCCTTCCAAAACGACTTCGGCTCTAGCTTTTTTTTGAGTGGTTTCTGTGAGTTAAATCTGTTTTGTAAAATGTTTGGTAAAATGGCTTCTCAATAGCAATATGCATATTTTATGATCACTTAATGCTTGGAGAGAGGAGAAGCTAGTGAAGTCACTTTTTTTTCTTCTTCTCTCTAACGTAAGACGTTTTGCGACTTCTTCCCGGCTTCGGTGATGGAGCCGTTTTGAAATTATCCCTTGTAGGGCTTCACCAAAAGCTAGTGGAGAAACACTTTGACAAACCCTACCAAACGGAGCTTTAATGGAGATGTTAGTGCATTTCCACGTTACATCATTCTGCAGTTAAGATTCTTGTGTGATATGGAATGATCATTACAGATTTTTGATCTGATTTATTCAGATAAGCATCGTCTAACAAGAGATCACCTCATTTTCTCTATAAACAAATTCTATACGTTGTGCCGCTAGGAGGCCGTCGAGGGAGGTGACCCCATCTCGTGCTTTGCTGCCATCAGGGAGCTGGCTTGATGCCATCGCCATCGTCAGAGAACATCCCTCGGCCCGTTTAACTAAATTATGAACCCTTTTTATTTCTTAATATTTTTCTTTTTCCTTTTTTCCTTCTATTATTCCACCATTGTGAAGTAACACACATATAAATATCTTATATGCACCAAAATCATTTTTTATATGTAATAGATTACGGATAAGTTGCCTTCTAGGAACTAATCTACTATTTTCTATATGTTAATTAAATTTCTACATGGTTATCAAAATTAATTCCAAATTGAATTGCATGTGCATCTAATAGGATAGAAAAAATTGCAAAAAATATATATATGTTGTTATTAGTGGTGTGTACATGTTTATGAGGTATGAGTCATATGGAGTTGATGCACACATATGTAGGCCAAATCAACATATGTTTGATAATTTTATAGTTTTATAATGTACATACAATCAATATAGAGTGTCTTAACGAGTCGGCGTCATGATAGAGCACGTTTGTTTCAAGTTCCTGATGTATCATTCCTATGGAAGGCACGGTGTTGAAAATTCTTGTCTCTGTGAATGTTTTGTACTCATGGACTCAAATGCTCCCTGTCAGCTTCCAGGTGATTTTCTTTGTTTTGGTTTTCCTCTATCATCTTCTATTACTCATATGTACATCTCTTGGTTTGTTATGTGTAATGGTTTTTTCTCTTTATTCTGTCAGGCATGCATGAAGGCATGGAGTGGATGGAAAAGTGGAGATAACTTCAAGAAGAAAAGGTAATGTCAAAATTATTTGGGATCTGAAACATGACAGTAACCAGATTCTTCAATACCTCAGATCACTATTATTTCTGTTGTGTGATTTCATTTTTGTGGTACATGAGTCTTGAAATAATTTTTCTGCCAGACCATTAAATTTTGCATGTAGTAGTCAGTATCTACAAGTTCTTTCATCATTTCCCATTGCAGTATTCAGTTACAGGTTAGATCAGGTTCACATGTTTCTAGAATCGTAAATTTCATTTTAGACCTGTTGTTGGAAATGAATATAATAATGGGCTTACTAAATATGAGAAGGATGTAGAGAGAAACTACATGTTTTCACCATATTGCCAGCTACAGCTATATTAAATAAGTTAAGACTTTCGATAAGAGCAAAGGTTTATGATCCTTAATTTGTACTGTTTTTATTACTGGAAGTGATGTTTGCCACTTTGCCTTGAAAATAAAATATGCTTGATCAGTATTTTGATGCCTATTCTAACATACCTATTTTATTTTCCTATTCCAACAGATTTATTTTGTAGTCCCGGGTGCCTTGCAGCTTGATGCAGCAAGGACCCGAGGAGGAGGAGGGCTCGACCGAGTGCTGGAGCAGCTCGAGCTCCAAGGAGGGGGAGGTGGTGCCTCCCCCCTTTATCACCAGGAAGCGTCACTAATTTTTTCCTGCATACTTCAAGAATCACTATTTGCCTAACTTCATAGGTTGTATTGACTTCAGTTAATTCTTAGAAATACTAATCATAGTAAAGTATTGTTGAGATCAATAGATTTTTATGAACTCTGAACATATAATCAGCTTTCCCTTTTTACTAGCTCAAGCTTTCAGAGCCGCAGGCAGAGAGCTCAACGTCTACCTCAACGACTACAAGGGCAAGTGGAAGGCTCATTCGATTGACATCAGGTACATTTACATATTTTAATTTTAAAAATCGATCTCAACTTGAGGGTAGACCTTGCTTCATGATTCATAATCTGAAATGGAATAGGCACTATCTATATATGATTTCCTTTGCATCAATGGGGTTTACTTTCCTTCCTCCTTTTAATTCAACTCTGTCTTTGAACTGATTTTTTATTGTTGATCAAAATTAACTGGTAGACTTATTCTCTGTGTGCCATCACTGAAAGTTGACTAGGATTAGTCATAACCTTCTGCTTCCTTTTTTACAAGCTTGTGGATAGTAGTAGAATGGTGATTAGGCAACAGAGGTAAGGTGACTTCCTTTGACCTTCTTCCATAAATTTAGGACCCACTATGCCAAAGAAGGGCCTTATGTTTTAGGTGGCTGGTTCAGTCAGACTGGTGCCGAATATTTTTTTTTTCCTTTGGAGCATACCAGCTAGGCTAACCACGATTCTGGTTTATACCTTGACTGTGACGTCTCTAAGCTGACAAATCATTAAGGAAAGATGTAGGGATAGCCAGTCATTTTGCTAATGAAGCATGCTATCTTTTGACCTTTATTTTGATTGGATTGTTTCACCTTCGGTTGCAACACCAGATAGATTACACTCGAACAATGAGAAAACACAGAGTACCACTTCCTCATAATGTCGCGTACCTAAATGGCTAAATGTAGTTCTGTCTAGCAGGAAGAATTCCTATGTCCATTTTAAAATTCAGTAAATTGACTAACATTGTTGCTTGTACTGCAGGTGCCAGGATAAGGGAGGGTTGCTGGGTTCGGCCTCACTTTTGTATGTCGTCCCTGACCTGTGGGATAAAACTGATCATATAAAGTTGGGAACGGAACAGATGGAGGAGCTGATACAGATGAACAGAGATCCAAGAACAAAATTGTTCCTGTGTTGTTTTGGGATGCATCAATTTAGCTCTTGTGTAACAGAGATCCAAGAAGAAAATTGTTCCTGTGTTGTTTTGGGATGCATCAATTTAGCTCTTGTGTTGTGGGGCATTCTTTTGATTATAATGAAGTAGATTGATGTACACTGGGATGCATCAATTTAGCTCTTCTGTTGTGGGGCATTCTTTCAATTGTAATGAAGTGGATTGATGTACAGGGCTATCTCGATATGATGGATGGAATGCAAATACTTGGTGTTTCACTGTCAACAAAAATTGTCAGGATTGTGAATACAAGTCCAAAATTGTGAACTTATATTGTCTGTATGTTTTGTCTCTCAGTTGCAAATACAGCATCATGTGGCTGTTCTTATTCTCAAATTTTCACTTGCATGAACATTATTTTCTCTAAAATTCATAAATAGCTCAATGAAATATTGTCTCTTATACCAGGAATAATTTGGCTGCATGCATACAACTTCATCAGTATAGTCCCAGAACTCTTTATGTATAATCAAGTGACTAGAGTATACATATAGTACTGAAGCACTAGTCCAATGGTAAGCATAGGTTGCAGGTTCGAGGATGAAAGCTCGCAAATTTTTTGTTCTATTTTGCTGCTACATGAGCACCAGTGTTGTGAAGGCCCCGCAAACGGGCTATGGCCCAATATGGATGATGCCGGCTACTAAACTAAAGGAATGTGACCCAATTCGGATGATGCAAGCCTAATTCCTACTCAGTGCTGATGGAGGCCGGTAAGGAAAGAAAAAAAAGGTGCTGATGGAGGCCGGTAAGGAAAGAAAAGAAAGAAAAACGAAGAGAGAAAAAATATAATGTGTGGGATCCACTTGACAAAGTGGCAGCAGGGCCCACTAAAATATCAAAATAGAGGCTGGTAAGTAAAAAACATAAAGGGAAAATAGAGAGAGAGAAATATGACGTGTGGGATCCACTTGACAAGTGGCAGTGGGATCAACAAACATACCAAGCACTCTTTTTCTCAAAAAAATGGCGAACGTCGCGTGAAGAAGAAGAGGCGGCGACACGGCGTGAGGGCTAGGGGCTGGATCGATCAGGTTTAGGTCTGATCCCTCGCGAAAGAAAGACCTGCCGCATGGGCCAAATTACATATGTGTTAAGTCCAGCTTGGGTAATTTTAATGCTAATTTCAATTTAACCAACAGAAAGGCCCACCTAGAAACTTATCTATTGCCACACATAGAAATATCGCAATATCACCTTGTGTGTACTCAAATGTAGCCACATATGATGTTGGTGGCAATAGATTCTCAAGGGATGCAACAAATAACTTTTTTCGATGCAATATAATAAGATCATTTGCAATGCAGGGTAAAATTAAAGCAACACAGTTTCATCGTGGCTATATTCACAACTACTTGCAACTAATCCATTTTTGGATGCAATATAGCAACAGCTATTGCAACGCAGGTCAAGATTGAGATGACAAAATTACATCGTGGCCATATGCGTAGCTACTTGCAACCAACTTTACAATGGTGGCAACAATGCCTAGATATCGCAACACAAAATCAATATTATCACAACTCAACACTAGTCATGGCAATAGGAACCCATACTCGCAACCACCTTTTCCACCGTAGCATTAGCGCCTCCCTCTTGCAATAGAGCTTATTACTAACGCAACACACAATTCTGGTAGCCATAAGGCCCATATATCGCTACCAATTATGCCGTTGGTTGCTATAGAACCAAATATAGCAACCAAATGTGTGGTGTTGTGAAAACAAGTGGTGCTAAAAGGGTCAAATCCTTGTAGTGTTAGTGATGCTGGTGTGTGACTTGCTTGTGTATGAGTGGTTTAAAAATAAATGTAATATACTTTGATCACCTTCAACTTGCTGGTTATGTGATGCACTTATGTACGCCATGTTGATAAGCACCATCACCCTAGTTCTTGTATGATGCTATGCTTAATTAGCTCTTTATTGTTAAATGCTTGCAATAGCTTGACTTGAGTTAACTAGTGTGCCATGCTTGTTATGTTTGCTATCTCTATGGAGACTTGAGTGATAGTTAGTTAAATAACTTGCTTTCTAAGTGCTTATCTCTTGTGGTGTAACCTTGTGCTTTTCCTGAATGCTTTTATGTAATGCATCTCATGTTACCATTCTCCGTATTCATGCAGTTGCATCTTGCATCTCATCTAGATACGCTAGTTAAACCACGTGAAGGACGTGATGATGGAACCGAACCTGGAGACGGTGTATGGTGGAGCTATCCCGAAGATGGAAGGACTACGCAACTGCCGAGATGGAAGATGCTTGCCAAGCGAGTGTCGTCTAACAAACACTAACCTAGTGTTTTATTCCAGGCAAGCCCCAGAGCATAAATTCCTACCTTTACTACTTACAATATATTTGGTTGCTTGATTGTGCATTTATGTTTTTAGGAATTGATTGAAACCGTAGATGCATGAATTAGTGCCCTTTGATCTGAACACTAGTATGATAGGTCGAGTAGTTGCAATGCTTAATAGGACTCGGTAAAAGTCGAGTGATTTCCTGTCACTCGCGAGTTACAGGAGTTGATTGCTTTACTTATGTTGCAACTATAAGAACGATGGATGAGGCCGGGCTTATGTTCGGTACTTGGTGGTTTGCCGCATCTATCTACATGAAATTGGACTAAGGTTGAGATGTGATAGTGTTCGTGATTAAGTGTTTGAAAGTACTAATCTCATACCTAGAATGGGTAGGGGAAGCCTAGTATCTGATTGAACCGGGACGTGAGCGGATCGTTCCACTGTCTCTGGAAACCGAGTTTTCCCCTGGTGCATCATGTGGTGACAAGTGCGGTCATAGAATGGTAGAGGCCAGGTCTATGGAGCCTTGTACCAAGGGAAGTAGGCCCGACATGGGTCTGAGAATTGATGGGGACGGCTGACAAATGAAGCGACCCTTCGCGGTGCACGGATGTTGTGAGATTAGGTTCGCAATGCATGGTTAAGAAATTCGAATCGATTCGTCTGCCTCTCGCAGTTTGGTATTACTTGATCACTATGCTACACTGAGTAAGAATGCAAGATGATGATGATCAAATTTTGTTACCTATATTAATTGCTTGGAAACTATACTTGGTTTAGTATAGTTGCTAACTTAGATTGGTAAAACAACAATAGAACTTGTGGATAAAATGTTGAAAGTAAGGACCTACGCTAGTCGCTTTTGGCAAAAACAAAACCCTAGAGCCAAAAAGCTTGCGTGTCTAGGTGTTGGTGGAGTAGTACCACCGGTCGGTTAAGTCTTGTTGAGCGTAGTCGCTCAGCCTTGTTGTGGCACATCTTTTTAGGTGATGTGGATGCCCCTGAGCTCGCTGCAAGTGGCACTTGGCCTCCCCAACTTCCTCCTAGTTGGACGGTCGAGTGGGATCCCTCCTCAGACGGCGAGGATCGGGATCATTGATGTCATGATCGGCTTCGTCATGATGTCCAGCAATGACGTTAGCTTCCGCTTATTTATTTTTGCTTTTTGAACCCTGCAACTATGTTTGAATTTTGAACTCGATGTTGTAATAATCTTGATGCACTTGTCTAATCTGGATGGTCTATTGTAATCTCTGGAACCACTCACCTTCATGTGAGCTATGCTTTCTTGACGGACCACCGAATTAACTTGATTAAAGTACATGATCACGTGTTAGGCGACTGAAATGTGCTTTAGCTGAGTTAATTTGGGTGGTTCCGCCACAGCGCGCTGATGAGGAAGCGTATTCCTCGGGCGCGCTTTCGGCAACCAAGTTGGAGGAGGGAAAGGAAAGGATTGGAGGAGATAGGGAGGATAATGAGGAAGTGGGGAGGTTAAGATTCGATTTGTTCGCATAATGGGCGGGTTATTAGGCGGTAAATGGCTGCATGCCGGCACCAACCCAATTTGGCAAAAATGAAAAAATGGAAAAAGGGTGGAGGGTAGGGATCGAAGTTGGATCGTTGATTTATATTAATGTCGCAGACACCATTGAGTTACTAGTTGTTGTGTTTCACTTCTAGCTTTTCAACCTTGTTATACATAGTTTTGGACCGGTGTGTGACTGACATGCGGGACCCACTTGTCGGTGCCGGGTTCATATGCTACTCTAGTTCGGTTCATGGTGTTCTTCTTTTTTTATTTTGATTCATTGTGAAAACATTAAACATGTTTAGATTTCGCATTTGTTGTCCAAATCCATTGATTCTTTTGTCCAATTTCTCGGACAACTTTTCCCTTTAACGTGGTTTTATTTACACTGTGTTACCTGACCCCTTGTATTAACATTTTGTCATTTGCTTCACTATATACTTACTCTACAATGAATGGAACTTTTTCTAATGTGTCCAATGTACCAGGGGCTTATGAATAGGCAAGTTGGAATCTTTTATGGTCGAATGTGTATCATATAGGTGTATCATATATATGGCATATCATATAGGTGTATCATGTTCAATGTCACACCTTCTTTGCCTTGAGGTGATTTCATGTGGGAGCTAAAAGATAATGTTTTTGTGCAAATTGGTAATCGATCTCCTCAAGGACATTATTTATCGCACAAACCATTGAGATACTTGTTCTTTTTGCAGCGTGACATCTTTACCAAGGTTTGTGTTCATGACACCAAGATACACTTATCTATGTCCTAGCATCGTGTTTGATCTATGTCGTTTACCCGGTCCATAGCTTGGTCGCGCCACTTCCCCACGAAGAGCCGCCCTTTACCTAGGGAAACTCGAAAAGAATATTGAGGGGCAAGGGGATTGATACCGAGACGTAGATGGTTTCATGCTATGTACGAAAGCATGCGAAAGCTATCTTCATAATTAAGACTAATGTGTCATGTCCACCATCTACCATCTCGGGGCGTGTCATGCATATTTTGTTGCGTCACCATGTAATGTCAGTCATAGTCAACAAAGTCTTTGAGTACTAGGCCTACGGGACGGGATGTGGGAAGTTATTGTGTTATGCAGCGGGACGGCACGAGATGGGATGGGATGTGGGAAGTTATTGCGGGGCCTGTTCCAACGGTCGCCTGCCATACCCGAGAAAAGTCAGCGCCACCTGATCTCCCCGTCTCCTCATCTCCTCCACTTGTTCTTCGGTAGTTCCCAAGGCACCGGCAGTGGGGAATATCCATAACTCCTCGTATACCCGGGGAATATCCATAACTCCTCCTGTACTTGGCCCCCTGTCCGCAGTCTCCTCGCCATATCGCAAAAAGAGGTTTTCAAGAACTCAACCTGTAGCCCGCCATCGCTCCCTTCCAACGTTCCCCCTTAGATTTCATGACCCTCCACCTCTCCACGTTCATGGCGTTGGGAAGGCAATGCTGATTGCTCACAGACCTCCCTATGGAGGTGCTCACTGACATCGCCGACCACGTTGCTGCGACCTCCTTCCAGCCCATGGATGACCTCTGCAAGCTACGGACAGTCTACAAGGTCATGCACCGTGCGTGCGGTGACCCATCCATCGGACAGTGCATGGCTTTGCTCAGAACATACTGGGAGGATATGCAGTGGAACAAGACAGACAGGTACTACGCCCTCCTCACTCTACTGGTTGGTGTGGGGAACCCAGAGGCCTGCACCCTCAAAGGGATTGTAGATTTCTGGGCTGCCCCCTAGCCATCCCTCCACGAGCTCTCCCGCGTCGCAGTGGGTGGGCACGATGTGGGGACCTATCTGTATGCCCTGATGACGTACAGGAACAACGGCGGCATCACGGACGACGACATCGCGAAGATGTAGTACATCTGCCGCGTCGAATGCGAGGATGGTTTGGTGGTGAGCGAGAGCGCAGGCCCAAAGAAGCTGCGCAACGATGGCTGCCGGGTGTGCCACGAGGAGGCTGCCTACCTAGTCAACAAAGTTACGTGGCGTGGGCATGGTGATCCGCTTCCACCGGCACCATTTCACGGTGACTTCTCGTGCGCTGGAGGCGACTGCGGCAAGGATAAGGGCTGGGAACAAGCTGCGCTGTTTTGCAACGAGGACTGCAGGATACACCATGAAATTGTTGCGTTCGAAAGGAGAATGGGGATCGATAACTAATTGTAGTGTTTCTTTTGCTTTTGCCTGATGATGTCCATGATTGCTTTGCTCAACTTGTAGTGCTGGAACTATGCTTGTGGTTAATTTGGCTCAACTTGTAGTCACTACAAGATTTTGTCTATCAAATGGAGTTGTATTTTTGCAATGTGCTTTTGTGTCTAATCACACCTTACACCTCACTGCATATAGATGTTATGATGCACCTATAAAAAGAACCCACACTTGGGTACGTTCATTTCTCCTTGGATTTCAATTGAGGGATCATAGGTACATGGTGAGATAGTCATGCATCCTCCAACCCACATTCATGAATAATAACTACACAAATTTAGATAAAACCGACTGGTGGGACCCACAGAAGACACCCCGAGAAAACGTATTCACCACCGGAAAAGTTTTCGCTGCCACACATTCTCGCGTGCCTACGACAGGTGGGACCCACTACATCTCACCAGGTTGTGCCTCAAATTTTTAGTACTAGTGCAATGTTCCCTCCATTATTTTTTCCTAAACCCTCAAATATCTCAACCTCCTCCCCACTTGCCCCCAAAACTGCACCGGCTATGTCAGGGGGCTAATGGTTCCTCTCTACCCAAGTGACTCCATCCATGGCGACTCCTTCTCCTTCCATGGCAACTCCTTCCATGGTCGGCAATGGAGAACCCAGCACACGACCAAGTATGGTCAGAGTCGAGAAAGCTGATATTGAATATGAACGTTACAGGTTCGCATCCACCTTTAACGCCTTCTAGGGTTAGGGTAGAAAATTTCTGCACAATAATTGCGTACAATCGATTTGATGCTGCCTCATTAGCGCACGCTTTTAAACATCATAGATCTGATTACTACTGATTATTTTTTCGCATAGCACTAGTAGTACTACATCTTCATTCATTGATGCGGGGGGTTTGATATCTATGTGCACATACAGATCAGTCGAGTTGATAGGTGAGATGTGGTAGGTAATGGTAAAATGCCTGGGGGCAGAAGGACAAGATGTGCGCCTGGTTTAGGATAATATTGACAGGGCACAATTAGACTTTGTCAGCTTGTGGCATTTCAAAGCTCAACTTGGATATGGTGCGCAGGACTACTACTACTACAAGAAGAGAATAGGAAATGCTGATGCATCTATTCAGTCAATTGGTTACACCAAAGATGTAGAGCACATGCTTCAGTACATGGATTCATCTGAAGAAAAGAAACTAAGGTTGATACTATCAAAACAAGAATTGGTTGGAGCTGTCAACATTACACCCCTGAAATGATCAAGGGTGAATGAGTCTGATGATGTTACTGATGCTGATGATGATACTATTACTGATGAATCACTTGATGAATACAAAGATTGGCTTCAAGACCAAGACACAGATCATGGTATGTATGTTGTTTGTACTACACTATGCACATGTGTTCATAACTGTACAATGTACTCACATGATTGTGTTGGTAACTTGCAAATCTAAACGATGACTACAGGGAAGAGACAGTAAAAACATACTCTAGTGGTTAAGGTAGAAAGGCCTTATGAGAGATATTTGTAAATCCTTTTTCCTCTGAACTAATTCTTATTTTTGATGAAAATTGTACAATCCTCCAAGTGCACTTGTTTTTCATTTGTTCAGTGGCTTATAATAGAGGTCAAGTAAAGCCTATAGAAGTACATGATGAGAGCAATGGTAGTAGCGCCACAACGCCATCACAATGGCCAACACATGCTAGGAAACCAAAACAGACAATGGGTTCTAAAAGCTTCACACCTTTTGCAGTTTTTTATGCTCTTACTGTGCACGACTTGATGTAAGTTTCTATTTTTTGATTGTAAGTAGGTGACAAGAAAATGGGCCGAGAATGCTTGAAAGGGCTAGCTGCAGTGGCCAAGAGATCAAAGACTGGCTCACAGAAACTAAAAATTAAATTTTTCAAAAATGTGCGTTGTCCTTGTGGAGATAATAGACATACCTTTATGGATGAGGTTGTTCTGTTTACAAAGCAGAAGGCTCCATTAATTGGATTTAGAAATTGGAAAGATGTGTGTCAGCATGTCAAGGATGATATCACAGAATCTGTAATGGTATGTCAATGGCCACCTCATGCTGCATTATAATGTTATATATTAGTCTTGTTCCCTCTATTTTCTTGGAAACATATATTATGAATGTAGCATACATAACAAGTTTTCTTTCCCACTAGGATCATTGGGACCTTGAGACCACTGAGAGTCCGAACAAAAAGATATGGAAGGTTGCCAATGATTCAGGAGAGAATAGAGAAGCTCGAAGAACAGGAACGTCAGTTTACAGGAAAAAATGTAGAAGCATGAATCTGAAAAGGAAGCAGAGAGAGAACTACTTAAAGCCACACTTAGATAAGAATTGATGGGGGAAGTTGCAACAATGATCGCATCTTATCGTCAGGCTTTACTGCGAGAGGTAACCAGAATATAGTTTGTTCTAAATTCGCATAATGTCGCTAATATCTAGCCTCCCCTCTTTTAAAATCCGCAGCGTACCTTGGCAAACAACAATAATACAACCGAAGTTGATGCTAGGACCACCGAGGATAACATTGATGCAAGGCAAGTACTGCACAGCCAAGAAACAAGGAACCAGGTATCGACAATAATTGGTTGTGATTGAGAATTTATATACATATGTCTCTAACCATTTGCCTGCTCACTTTTAAATTGTGCAGCATACCCATCAAACCAACAATAATACAACTGATGATGAAGCTGGGAGCACTGAGGAAAACATTGCTGCAACACAAGTAGTGCATAGTCAATAAACATCAAACCAGGTAAAAACATCGAACAAGCATTCCAATCATGATGGTTTTTGCATTAAATTTCAGCTAACAATGTTCCAAGAACCTTATTATGATCCAGAATGCTCCAAGCACCATTGTCACAACCGAAAAAAGCACTTTGGCACCAACCAAAAATGCTAAAACTACCAACATTGCAAAGAGTCTGTTCAATGAGAATCATGGTAAAGGTGCATGAGCTGTTGCAGGATCCAGATTCATTAGTACACAACAACTTATATTTGGTGCTAAAACACGAGCAGGCAAAAAGAAAGAACAACAGGTACGAACTGGAATTGTGCTTTCAATATTGCTGCATATTGATTCCAAGACAAAGTAGCTTCACAAGTTTTATTTCACTTGTTTGTTTCTCTTCGCTTTAGTAGGCCAGTGAAGCTATGGAGGGCAATAAGACATAAGGTTGCCTACAGGTTACAAGCAGATCTTGAAGCAAAGTTGATCATCATGAATGCTGGGAGTGATCAAGATTATAGATGCGTACGAATAATATAGGTGTTCTACATAGTTTATTATTGGGAGTCATGTGGATGAATAGACAAGAGTATTTTCATATGTTGAATATTTTGTTTTATCATGAATGGTGTGCGTGAATGATGGATTGATTTAATTAATGATATATATGTGGCATCAATTTTTGTTTTGGATCTTCCATTGTATTAAAAAATAAGCATATGCACTACCCCACAAGCATATGATGATGATATATTTTCCATTAATAAGCGTATAACCACGACCCGTATTGTGTTGCACTGCCCTGTACGCATATAACCACGACATATTTCGTTGTGATATGGTTGATGCATATAATGATGGCACGTACCTCATTGTCATACCTTGTAAGCATATAATGACGTTTTCTCGTCGTTGCGATATCCATTGAGCGTATAACCACGACCCATATTGTGTTGCACTACCCTGTACACATATAACCACGACATATTTCGTTGCGATATGGTTCAAGCATATAACGACGGCACGTACCTCGTTGTGATACCTTGTCAGCATATAACGACGCTTTCTCATCGTTGCGATATCTATTGAGCATATAACAACGACACATGATTCATTGCGCTACCCTGTATTTGTAACACGATGACATATTTCGTTGGGATATGGTTAACGCATGTAGCAACGACTAGTATTTCGTTGAGATATCCTGTTAGCATATTGCAACAACACAAGTCTCGTATTACAACAACATTCTTGCGTTGTATTAACGCTTATTTGCAACAGCGCAATGTCGTTGCAATAGCCACTATAGCAATGACGCCTACCGTTGCAATTACAAAAATTGCAACGACAATGGGCGTTGTAGTTTCCACTGATTGCTACGACACACGTCATTGCAACAACTCACCCTTATGGCCACACCTTCCTGTGTCTTTGTAATACCATATTACAACGCAAGTTTAAGAAACGACATCATTTTTAAGGCAACGGCACAAAATCGTCGTAATAGCTCGCTATTGCAACGAAACAACCCGTATTGCAATGATTTTGTGCCGTGGCGCTAGTGACAAAATCTTGTAGTGAATAATGAACCCATAAACGAATAATAACAAGAACATAGCCTTACCAAGGATCTCACCACCATAGATGAACTTGGATACTTACTCAAGTGGATCGTATCCAATAAGGCACAAGCCGAGGAAGGTCACCGACAAACCCGAGACTCCTCATCCGAACTACATCCTCACTCACTCCCTATTCTATCCTACTAAAGTAGCTCTAGTGTGGAGTCCATCTCTTCTCTTGTGTGCCTTGATGTGTTCTGTGCTGAATGGAGGAGAGGGGTCCTTTTATAGTGGAGAGGTGCCTTGGGGGAGTGGAGAACCTCCTCTTGATCCTAGGAATATTCTCCATATTCCCTCCTTCCCGCGTCCAGGTACATCTTCTCCACACCAACCCCATGCAACTGCCATAGGGAGATTCAGAGGGAGCAACACGTGGAGGATGGACGTCGGACGAGCCGAGAGTGATTCGGCCGAACCCTCGGGGTCACCCCTCTCACCGCCTTTCATCCGGGATACTATCTAGTGGGCCCTCAAGTGGGTATTTAGGGTTTGGTGCAAAGTTTGGTTAGTTTTTCTCTGTTTGTGGGCCCATGGATCCGCGTGCTTACCTCTAATTTATCAAGGGTGTGTTTCTTTGCACCTTGAGTGTGTTTGAGCACGTTTATCCCCATGTGCAGATGTGATCTCCTGTAAACAGTGATTCACCAAAGCTTGTGGAAATAGTTAGAATTAAACCTCTATCTCTAGTTTGGTGTTTGTTATTTCACTATTCTTTATAGGAGTTGACGGTCACATTTTGGTAATAAGGACCGTCAACAACACCCCCACACTTAGCCCTATGCTCGTCCTCGAGTAAAGGTTGAAGGACTGAGGTGGAACATCTCCTCGTCCGGTATGATGCCTGCATATAAGTTATTCCAAGCCTCACCTGTACATGTGAACTTTGAAGTGTCTACCATGCCATCTTGGGTGGTTGAGCACTAGAATAGATTAGAATTAATTTGCCTTTACTTCTCCTGCTCAGATAACTTGGGTTTTTGAAAATTTTTCAAATCAAAACATAGCCTTGCTCCTCAAATGATTCTCTTAGATCACTCAATGTGTATGGTTCCTTACCATTACATTGGATTGCCTCTTTTCTCCCTACTTCTAATAAGGCTTTTTGTGGAGCTCAAGGTAGAGGATGAAAAGGAAGCATACTTGTATTACATATATTGCAAAGCCAAAAACCGGATCCAAGGAGAAGCAAATCATACAATCTGATCAAGGTGTGCATGTGTGTGAATATGTGGATAGTGGATTCAAGGTGTACGGAAACTCTTTTTTTATATGATCTCTCTCCCTTTTGAAATACTTTGAGAACATGTGTCCAACTCTTTATTTCTTTTTCTTTTTCTTTTTTTCTTCTATACATGGACCTTCATGTGTCCACAATTTTTTTCTTTACTGGGACCTTCATGTGTCCCTATTTTTTTGATAGCCCATGTCTCTTTTGTAACGATAACTGGAGAGATAGATCAACATACATAGTGAAGCATTATTTTATGGAATGGATGGATGGATGGCATGGTTTTGCGCAACTTCTAGTGTACAAGTCAGCGAATAAAGGTGGATTGTACGTGATCTTGATCATGAAAGTATGAAAAATTTCTCACACGGCTCACAACAGTTTGACAAAACTCAATGCAAAAACAAGTAGCATATGTATAAGGTTCTTTTCAATGAGATCAACATATGGCTTTGGTAAGAATTTATCATATCATTGTGGAGTCAAGCAATTTTTTTGTTTGTAAGATAAAATTCCCAAGTACATTGTTGGAAGAAGCAAGTTTTCTTTCATCATACCATATCTCATTCATCTACTACTTAGATGACATGCTTTCCCTATGATAAATTGTTCACAAGTGATAGGAATATAGGCGAGGAATAAAGAATATTCAAGGCAACCATAGAAAAGGCATGTTCAACACGAGGAGATAGCAGGGTTCATTGAGTTTAATTTTATAAAGCAAGATAAAGTTTGTTTTAACTCAAGAACTTAGGAAGTTTGAGGGTTGTGCTATGCAAACCATTGTTTTGGAGATGATGGGGGCCAAGGTGGACTAGTAGTGGTTTAGCCGAACCAATGGGTCAGCCAACTCCTCCTGCTGCCCTTATCTTATCCCTCGTTGTCCTGGTGCGGACGATGCTGTGCAACACCTTTGTTGGAGATCTCGAATGTGTGTGCATTGAAAATCCTAAGATATCTCCCCCACACTTATTCTTGTACCTATTTTTATTAAACAAAAAGAACAAAGGTGGAAACAAGCAAGGACTGCCAATTTTAAACAATGGGAAGTCTAAATCTTATTGGATAAAGGTGCATGAAGTATTTGAAGTGCCTAAATTTCTCTTTCTTATATTTTTCATTATTTTATTTATTTTTATTTATTTTCTTTTTATCATGGCAAATTGGGCATGATGGGTAACTTATCAGGGTGGAAACATGGAGAAAGGACGCATGAGGTTTGGGATACTTACCTGACTGATCTTCCCAAGAGTTAAGCTTTTATAGGTGCAACAAAGATTTGCATTTGTTCTGCTTGGTCCTTGTGCATCTTTCTCCATGTTGGACCTAAGGAACGTTTGTAGAAGTGTTGGAGTTATTGTGCATTGCTCCTTGATTGTTATATTATTCCCTGCAAAATTTTAGTGGACAACAAAAACTCGAGGGATGCTAAAGAGTTTTGAAAGGATTTCATTGTTGCTCCCAAGGTTAGTTGTTCACATCCATGCTTAAGGATAATAGGATTCAAAGCTCACATAGTGTGAATTCCCAGATCATTTTTTTTCGAGAGTGACTTTTTTCAAAAGGGTTTTTATAATAAAATATTTTATTTGAAATTTGATTGTTCACCAAATTTTTATCTTTTTAGCATAACTGAAACAAGGCTGAGATAAAATTGCATGAACAAAAATAAAGAGGCATTTGATAGTATACTCACAATGCACTTTGAAAGGTGATTTGTGCCTCCCTTGCATGTCGTGCAATTTTTGTTGAAGTGTGTTCCGAGACTTGATTTATCTCCAGTGTCAATTCAACTTGAGGACTTACCCATCTATTTGAGATCTTCCCTGCAGGGGTTAGTCCACAAAAGATATACATCCAATGCCTATGAAAGTATTAACTCTGATGGTTCATTAATCATACTCGACACCATGTCTAATTTGATTAAAGAAGGCTATTTTAACCTAAGCACCATGCTTAATTTAAAAAGTCTGTGGATGTACCGCAAGAGAACACCCAAACCAAAGCATATAGAAATAGATAAGGGATGCATGAATTTGTATGATCAAGCTATACTAACATGGAGATAAAATTAAGAGAATAATTGGTGAACTTTTGGGTTACCTTGCACATACCTAAGTGAGCTTACTAGCAGCGTGTGAGGATTGATGCCTTGGAATTGCTGGAGTAGCATTATAGTATCTCATGGTTGTCGATGACTCCTCCATTGAAGGAAGGCACTGGACCATGCTAGCTTGGGTAGGCAAAACGGCTAGGTCTCACATGAGACTAGTGTGCAGGAACCATGGCCCTTGATGGCATGATCCGTTGGCATGGTGCTGCAGGATTGGAGGCGCAAAGTACGTCTCCTCTCGTGCATGTGAGCAAGTGCCAAGCGGAGTGGAGCAGCAAAAGGCCTAGAAAGGCAAAGGAGCATTCCTCTTGCTCGTATGCGTGCGGGAGCTGCTAGAGCGGAGTTATGCAGAGCTAATGGAGACAAAGCCAAGGCTTGCACGCACGCGCGAGAGCAACGATATGTGGAGCCAAGCAGCAAAATGATATTTATTAAGGTGCAATGCACACTGCTTGAAGGTATGCTCGTAATGCAGCCTTTGATCCATGTGGAGATCGTTGGCTTTCTCTTGCTCTCTTCTTCTCCTTTATTTTTGTTTTTTTTCTTTTTTTCATCTCTCTTCTTGTCTTTTATTTTTTCATCCTTTCTTCTTCTTTTTTCATCTCTCTTCTTTTTTTTCTATTATTTTTTCACTCTTTTTTTCTTATTGTTTCTCTATTCTCTTTTTTGGCAAGACAAAACTAACATCATCTCTAGTATGGATGGTTCCTGTTGCAAGGTGCTCACCAGTCTCCCCCCACACTTGGACTTTTGTGTCTCACGACATCAAAAATCAAGTGTGTGGTGTTGGAGTTTCCTTCAGAGTGTGTTCCATTACAAAAGGGTACCAAGTGTACTGTTGATGCAGCTCCCATGTTTTCGGGCATAGCATGACCCTCGTTCTTTTGAATCTCAACCTAAAATGGTTAGCGACTAAAAATACCTGAAGGTGCATACTCTCCTAACAACATGTTCTTGCTTTTATTATTTATAAAAAAAATTAATCCGGGCTATCTACCGGGAGTGCTTTGTTTATGGTCACAAGCTCGACCATGGAGAACCTTCACATTTCACCTACCAATGGTGGTGTAGTTCCCAGTTTCACCACCATTTGTTGATTTATCATCGAAGTTCAAGCTGCAAGGATAGCGCCATAGTGCAACCACAAGATTTGCAATATTTTGATAAAGTAGAAGCATGAACAACCATTTATTCTAGCTTCTATAAAAGAACACCATAAGATGGGTGCACGACTCGTAGAGCCTTGGCACAATGGATGACGGATCTCGAAGAGGATGAGCATTATTTTTGTGATGAACGGGATAAACGTTCATGCTCAAGGAGAGGGTAATGTGATCTCTGGTAAGGATAGCTCAAGAATGTCCACGGCCCCTAGTTTTTGGCTGTAGCGCAGGCTTTTCTACCGCCAACTACCACACTCACATGAAACTTACCTTACTTGTGGGCTCCGGTTGCGGTAAATTCTTCCCATTCGATCAGTAGCAGGTTTGACCCACTGGTGGAGCATATTTTTCATTTTATTTTACCACCCTATATATCAGCTTAAACTTACATGATGTTTTCGCAGACCTTATGTCATCACAAAACTACCATGAAATAGCGAGTGATGTTTTCTTTTTGGTTTGGGTGGCAACTTTTATGACGTTCCGTAACCTTGTCACTAAATTTGCTGAGATCTAAAATTTTATGACATTTTCAGCCAGAAACGTCATAAATTTATGACGAGAATGACTGTGTCATAAAATTTTCATCATAGACTGAAAGATTTCTTGTAGTGGAGGATCAAGCTTCTGAATACCTTTAGCATGCTTTTATATACCTATGTAATGGCTTGGTCCTAATAACCTTTCATAAACATACACCATGCATGCTTGAGTCTAACTTGATGGATCCTAACCAAGGATGATACAAAGTTACGTGAATATGCTTTGTCTACCTGGGTTTACTTTATTCTTTGATAGTTTTTACTTAGTTTCTATACCTGAAATATACTGGGTTAATTGAAAAATATTAAACTTGTTTTATTTATGCTATGCTATGTTCTTACATTAACAACAAGATCACTATGTTTAATTGGAACATGAAGAGGAACCACCTAGGAAAACAGTACAACCACAAGAACTACATGGCTCTAGTCTTAATTAATTAATTAGGAACTCTTGTTTGTGATGGCTTTATTGAAAGGGCAAGAAGTGGAGACAATGATGGTGTATAGTCTGGTCCTCTTGAAAAGTATACTCTGTGGTAGATACCTGTTGCACTAGGGATGTCTATCCATTGGTCTCATCATGAAACCTTAGCGAGCTATCCTCAATAGCTAGGTAATCTTTATAAATGCCTCATTTCAAATCCCAAGCGACTAACCTTGGAAATGTTTAAGGGAGTAACTAACCTAGAATACATGGGAAAAATAACTTGTGGATAAAGCTATACAAACTCTGAAACAGAGTGTCTAGAAATTGTTATAACCATCGTGCTCAAAGTCAAGAGCTGCCTGGACCCTTAAATGATTAATGTACATGAAGTTGAAATAAATTGTCGTTATCTATTTAGTTATGGTATTTATTTGTGTCTTGTGCTTAATGTTTAAGGGGTATAAACTTCTAGTTTAATTGCTAACAAAATTTGACTAACTAAAATTACTTAGTGTTGTAAACTAGCCAACCTTCCTTAATTAAACCTTGCATGTCATATATTTCCCTACACTTGTTTTTCTGACAGATACTCTATATGTTGCTCAGACCATAAGTGTACTTACACTTGTTTTTCTGACCCATACTCTATATGTTGCTCAGACCAAGATCAATTTGAGTAGTTTCCTGAAGACTTTGTGGAATACTAGGCAGACATGTTCGCCCAATCAACTATTGGAGTCTTTGGTGTCGTTGGAGTCCTTGAAGTTGTTAGAGTTATGTTGCTAGAATAAAGAATTTATTATTCTATTCCTTTAAAGACTTTCATTCATGTAATAAAGTTAATACTTTTTTACATTTTGGCACTATTTTTTATATTGACTAAAGTAGCTAGTCAACTCCGCCTATGTTGTCTCAACATAGCAGGTCCCAAGCCCTGGTAAAGGAGGAGGGTTATGATAAGCTTGGCGAGCTAATGTTAAACCTAGCCATTCTAATGGAGATGAAACCCAAGAGAAATCTGTTAGGGCATAACCCTCTTCGCGACGCGCCATATCAGAACTCGGGTATGGTGTTAAATGGGCAAGGGCCAGGTCCTCTCCCCCTTGGTGACGCGCCGTGTCGCGATCTAGGCATGGTGTCAAATGAGCAAGGATCGGGTCGTCAATTCCTTAGTGGCGTGCTACATTGGTGCCCGGGTGTAGTGAAAAATGAACAAGGGTCTTCACATCTCTCTCGACGAGTGCGAAGGGCAAGGAAGCTAGTTGAACCAACTAGGATTCGTGTAGGTAGTTGTAATGTAGGGTCTCTTACAAGTAAGTTAAGAGAGTTCGTTGACGTACAGACTAGGAGGCGTGTAAATATCTTATCCGTTCAAGAGACTAAATGGAATGGCCAGAAGGTGAAGGAGGTGGACAATACCAATTTTAAGCTTTTGTACACAAGGACAACTGCATATAGAAATAGAGTGGGGGTTTTGATTGACAAGAGTCTCAAGGATGGAGTGGTGGACATGAGAAGGCATGGGGATAGGATTATCCTAGTTAGGCTTGTCGTTGGTGATATGGTCCTGAACGTAATTAGTACGTATGCCCCCCAAGTAGGTCACGATGAGACTACTAAGAGACTTTTCTGGGAAGATCTAGATAGCCTGGTTAGAACTGAATCTTCTAGCGAGAAGCTTTTCATAGGAGGAGATCTTAAAGGGCATGTAGGTACAATAAGTGCAGGATTCGAGGCGGTTCATGGAGGTTTTGGGTATGGTAGTAGGAATCATGAGGGAGAGGAAGTCTTGGACTTTGCAGTAGCTTTTCACTTGATGATAGCGAACACTTTGTTTAGGAAGAGACGGTCCCATTTAGTGACTTTTAGTAGTGGCCAACACTATAGCCAGATTGACTTTATCCTCACAAGAAGAGAGGATAGATGAGCATGCTTGGATTGCAAGGTGATACCAGGGGAATGGGTTGTTTCTCAACATAAGCTTGTAGTACCAGACTTTCTCGTTTTTAGATGCGCGCATGTAGGGATAAACAAGCCAAGATTGCAAGAACAAAGTGGTGGAAACTGAAAGAGGAGATGTCAAAGGTCTTCAAGGAAAGGGTAATCAAATAGGACCCTTGGAAGGAAGGAGAGGATGCAAACAACATGTGGGAGAAGATGGCAAACTGCATTTGGAAGGTGGCCTCAGAGGTGCTTGGAGTGACCAAGGGGGATAGAGATGTAGATAAAGATACATGGTGGTGGAATGAGGAAGTCCAAAGGACTATTATGAAGAAGAAAGAATGTTATAGGCGCTTGTTCCATGACAGGAGTGTGGACAACATAGAGAAGTACAAGGAGGTAAAGAAGATCGCAAAGCGAGCTATAAGTGTGGCAAAGGGTATGACATATGAGGATCTTTACCAACGATTATGTATGAAGGAAGGAGAGAAGGACATCTATAGGATGGCTAAGGTTCGCAAGAGAAAGATGAGGGACTTCAACCAAGTAAAAGTGCATTAAGAATGAAATGGAGAACATCTTGGTAAAGGAGGATGTGATCAAACATAGATGGCAAGAGTATTTTGACAAATTATTCAATGGCGAAAATGAGAACACAACCTTGCAGTTGGATGACTTTTTTGATGACACCAACAGGCACTTTGTGCGAAAGATCCAAGAATCTGAGGTCAGAGAAGCGTTGAAAAGGTGAAAAGTGGTAAGGCGATGGGCCCGGATGGTATCCCAATTAAGGTATGGAGATGCCTCATGGATATAGCCATAGTATGTCTAACCAAGTTGTTCAACCATATTTTTCGGTTGAACAAGATGCCGGAAGAGTGGAGGAGAAGTATACTGGTACCAATATACAAGAATAAGGGAGATATTCAAAGGTGTACTAATTATCGAGGAATTAAGTTGATGAGCCATACTATGAAGCTATGGGAGAGAGTTATCAAGCATCGTTTTTAGAAGGATAATATGGGTCTCTATGAACCAATTTGGTTTCATGCCTGGAAGGCCAACATGGAAACTATTTTCTTAATAAGACAAGTTATGGAGTGGTATAGGGAGAAGAAGAAGGACCTACATATGGTTTTCTTGACTTGGAGAAGGCGTATGACAAAATACCAAGGAATGTTATGTGGTAGGCTTTGGACAAACATAAAGTCCCAAGAAAAAATGTTGGACTTATTAAGGACATGTACAATAATGTTGTAACTAGAGTCCGAACAAGTAATGGTGACACAGATGACTTTCCGATTAGAATAGGACTGCATCAAGGGTCTGCTTTGATCCCTAATCTATTTTTCTTGGTGATGGATGAGGTAACAAGGGACCTTCAAGGGGATATCCCTTTGTGTATGCTCTTCGCGGATGATGTAGTGCTAGTTGATGAAAGTCGAGCAGGAGTAAAGAGGAAACTGGAGTTGTGGCGGGAGACCCTAGACTCAAAAGGTTTTAGACTCAGCAGAACTAAAACTGAATATATGAGATGTGACTTTAGCATTACTACACATGAGAAGGGAGATGTCAGTTTGGAAGGCCAAGTAGTACCGAGGAAGGATACATTTCGATATTTGGGATCAATGCTACAATGAGATGGGAATATGGATGAGGATGTTAGTTATAAAATCAAAGTGGCGTGGATGAAGTGGCACTAAGCATCAGGAATTTTATATGACAAGAGGGTACAATTGAAGCTAAAAGGTAAGTTTTATAGGATGGCGATTATACCTGCAATGTTGTATGGTGCAGAATGTTGGCCTACAAAAAGATGACATGTCCAGCAAATAAGTGTTGTGGAAATGTGTATGTTGCGTTAGATTTTTGGTCATACAAGAAGAGATCGAGTCCGGAACGAGGATACACGTCATAGGTTAGGGGTAGCACCAATTGAAGAAAAGCTTATCCAACACTAGCTGAGATGGTTTGGACATGTCCAACGAAGGCCTCCGGAGGCACAGGTGCATAGTGGAACCCTAAGGTGTGACAGTAATTGAAGAGAGGCAGAGGAAGACCAAAATTGATATGGAAAGAGGCAATAAAAGGAGATTTGAAGAGATGGAATATACCTAAAGATTTAGTCCTGGAAAGGAGTGATTGGAAAATAGCTATTCATGGGGCCGAACTCTGATTTGTGGCTCTTGTTAGGTTTTAACTCTAGTCTACCTCAACTTACTTGGACTGAAGGGCTATGTTATTGTTGTTGTTGTACTTTATAAGTAGCTAGTCCTGATTTAGAATTGGGTGTGACAGTGGAGTTGGCACACAATACCGTGCACATGTACATCTGACTTGCATATTATCTATAGGCTTAGGTTCTTGCCATATGTTTCCAAGCAGAAGATGCAAATAAAGAATAAGGCAGTCAACAACTCCAACATTGAAATCCGTGATTATTACAATAAAGTGTATCCTATTTTAACAATAAAAATGATTCGAGATATAATTCTTATGGTAAATAAGCTAGCACATTTTATCTTTCTTCCATTTACATTGCACATGTGACCATAAATGTGTAAGAAAATAATTTACAGTCAGGACACCTAAAGCTTGCTGGGAGCTTGGTAGCAGCGGCCACAAAGGACAGCCTGGCTCGAGGTGGTTGGATATAGGTTGGTGAACCGGCTGGCCGGGCAGAGCTGGAGACCTGGAGCCAGCAGCTGGCACCCTATACACACCAAGCTGAACCTTGCCCCAATAAAAGGATGGAACCTTTGGAATAGGCAGCCTTCATGCCATACTCGTCTCTCGAAGACATGGTCAACATTTTTGGTGGAATTCATGTCCATGATCGACCGCCATTTTTTGAGAAATACGTGTCTGCTCTGTCTTTTCCTATGAACATGTTACCCTGGCTTTCTAAAATGGCATACTGGAATCAGACCTTTTTTTCCCTGAAAGGAGAGCAAGTGATTTCCTGCAAGTTTTATTAGACAATATAAAGCAAAATTAAGCTAAAAACGAGAACAAATGACTGGAGATCACACCAGTGATGAACAACTGGAGACAACCTCTCCACTTTGAGAGAGGTGCAACAAACCACCACAAAGCATGAGGGATCACCTAGGAGCAAGAAATGAAGAAACATGAGAGCAGGGAAAGGAAAAACAACTCATCAGGAATAAAGGACAGCGCGCTGGTGTTGTTGCACTTATTCCTTGATTAGGTAAGTGGGTTCCAAATATTTTCATGTGATCGTTGTAAATTAAATATGGCTGGGCGCATGCTGCCACCGTCTGGACATCGAGCAGTTCTGGTCAAGGTTCTGAAGGTTATTGAGTCCATACTTCCTTCGTGAAAGGACAATTTTTGCAAAGTTGGATCAATCTTTCCTGAGTATTATGGCCACCCTTTTTTTAAGTATTGGCCGCACTAGTAGGGAATTGGCCTTTAGTCCCAGTTGGTAGGGTGCATATCTCCCAAAAATCCATCCGGGATAAACCAACCAGGACAAAGGGGAGTCTTTAGTCCCGAGTCTTTCAACCGGGAGTAAAGGTCACCCTTTAGTCCCGGTTGGTGTCATCAACCGGGACTAAAGGACCTACCACGCCAGGCGTGGGACAGCCCCTTTAGTCCCGGTTGCCCAACTGGGAGTAAAGGGTTACCGTTTAGTCCCGGTTGGATTTCCCAGCCGGGACTAAATGGCGCCCTGCATGGCACCCTGTGTGACGCCTGAAATTTTCATGCATGCATCACGTACGTAGTACCGCGGCCCTTTTGTTAACCTTTAGTAGTTGAGATTTTTTTAGAATGAAATCAACTAGTATTTAAACGAATGAAATTTGTAATTATACAATTACTATATATATACACAATTCATATACACAATTCAACTAGTACAAATCGATCAAAATTAGTGCGTATTATCTATACAAATAAATCAAATTATATATCTACAATCTTCCCGTCGAGGTGTTGCTGCTCGGAGCATCTAATTGTCGTCCATCGTAATAAAATTCTCCTTTTGGATGTACCACCTCGCCCATTAGGAATCCAATGGGACCTTCACATATTGCCGCTACTCTTTCTTCCTTCAAGAGTCCTTGTTGAATATTTAATATCTATAATTTGGAAATTTGTGAATGTTACACGAACAAATAAATATAAGGAGTTAGAAAATAATTAACTAGTAATAGTTTTATTTTACGTACTTTAAAGTTGTGCGGTGTCATCTTTAGTCCCTTGGGTCCCATAAAACTGTACATGTGCTCACAGATGTAGTAGCCACATAGATTATTCCTGGGTTCTTGTCTTAAGCACTTCAGTGCAGAAAAAAATAAGTTATGAAATATTCGTGTTATACAATGTAATAAATGTGCAGACTTCATACGTACCGGGAAGTCTGTGTTCCATGTAAGTTTTTCTTTGAATGGACCTTTGTGTGTCCTTATGAATTGTTTCCATGCGCTACGGATTAGAATAATGAATGATATAGTGTAACAGGGATAAAATTTAGGAAACAAACTTTTGCATAGAGATAAAGGTCCAGAATTATTACAAGCCTAGCATATCTTGCATGTCTTGGTACTCCACCGGATCTTTCCTCAACGAATTGAAGACAGTGACGTGGCTTCTTTCAGGCTCAATTATAATAAGGATCCAGTGGAAGCTGCGTACGTAAAATGTTCATGCATATTAGAGCTAACTAACATGTAGAGATAAGCAAAAAGATAACGAAAGTAGACGATATACACACACTTGAAGTTGTATGGAAGTAGTATGAAATCCTTGAATGTTTGTTTGTCTAGGAAATTGTATACTTCCACCAAGGTTTTCTCCGGCTCTAATTGTATCTGTTTTTGGTTAACTATAGATGGATCCATGAAGCCTATATGTAGGTACGCCTCTCGTCGCCACGTCTGAATTAGCATCCTACATAAAATGGAAGATGAAGTTAGTACGGTGATGCACGCTAAAATTTACATGTAGAGATAAACGGACACTTATAGAACTCATGCACTGATCCGAGAGACGTCCAGGGTATCATGATGGTACACTTCGTATATCTCCTTGAAGTCCGATTTTACCTTCAGGCCGAACATCTCCCTCGAGTCGGCGGATGCCATCATGTACCATTGATGGAATGCGTACATCTTTGTTGATAGCTTCCGTACCAACGAAGGCCTTACAAGAGGTTTGCCTAGCTCGTAAGGCCATCTCGGCTCAGGGGGCGGTGCAGTTGGCGTCTCAACTTGCCCTAAGCATTCATCAAGTGGATCAATTGACAAGATTGCATAAATATTATGTATAAGTATACCTTAATAGTGAGGTTGCTGATCGGTGCATGCAGCTCACATGTGGTGCGTTGCGTGATGGCATCCACGGGGAACCGTTGCTCCTCCATGGGTAATCTGGGCGTCTACGCATCGGGGACCCCTGTAGAAGCACAACTGCTCAAGAGGCGTTGAGAAGGGCTGGCGTAGTTTTGATTCGGCAATGCTCCAGATTGGGCCAACTCCGCAACTGCGTGGGCCACTCGATGATTGATTTCCTCCAACATTCTTTGTTCTTGTGCCTAGACTTTGGATTCTAGCATCTGTCACCAGCTCTCCTTGATCTGTTCCTTTCTTCGCTTGCGGCTTCTGTACGATGCGCTGTCACCTCGGAAAGCAAACTTCCACGGAATGACCCCGAACCCTCGGCAATGTCCTGGGTGCTCGGGATTACCGAGGGCCAATGTGAGCTCATCATTCTCTTGGTCCACCTTCAACCTCCCAGCCTTAGAATCTTCAATGTTCTTCATAAGACGTTCGGCCTTCTCACTTATTGTGTCATTGAAAATCAACGTCCCATCCTCTGGGCCCAGGGAGCCTCCATGAGCGTAATACCAATTTTTTTATCGTTCGGGCCATTCAATAGTTGCAGGTATGATTCCCCGTTTGATCAGATCTTGTTCCATCTTCCTCCATTTGGGAATTGCTGTGCCATAACCACCTCACCCTAGATGATGATGATAGCCCTTCTGACTAGCATTTGTAGTGTTGGTCAGGATCTTTTTCACACCATCTTCACTCCTCTTATATTCAACAAATGTCTCCTAGTGGTCCCTCAACTTTGGCCATGCGTTGAAGTCTAGAGTTCGGCCCTTCTTAATGTAGTGGGCATCCATCATCTTCTTGAATGTCTGGAATCGTGTAGCCATCTTCTTCAGCGTCCACGCTTTCACATCCTTTTCAATATATCCTTCGGGGAATGTGAAATGTCTCTTGACGTCTTCCCACAACATATTGTTTTCTGTCTCCGGGGGGGTGTACGGATTAGTGCTTCTACCCTTCCATTCTCTGATGCTGATAGGCACGTTGTCCCAGATGATTGCCTCGATCTGACTCACGTACTTCTTTGCTACTTTCTCGAGAGCAACCGACCTGCCCTCTTCTGTCACTTTCGTGATGACAAGCCTCCTTTCCATCACCTTTGTACGACCTCGGGTCTTCTGCCCTTGCGTTGATCCAGAGGGCTAACAATTCAAGATTCGTTAATTAGTACGTAGTAGTAACGGTGGCATAAAACAATACAAGATCAACATGTCCGCCTGGGTGCCCTCTTCATCGGTGTACGATAGTGGAAGGTTGTCGCCACTACCATCACTAGCGATTATTTGCTCCATGAGATACCTTGCGATCTCGTCGTCAGCCATTTCAACTATTGATTGAAACATACATGGAATCATACCTGACAGTTATAGAAATCACCTTAGTTATATGTACATAAGGGTATATACATGAAATCATAAAATAACATGAATCCCACAAAGTCCGGAATGTTTATACAAATTTCAACAAATTAGTAGTACTTTGTATGAATTTCTACCAAATTTCTACTAATTTATACATATTTATTGGAATTTCTAGCAAATTACTACTAATTCCTACTAATTTTACAATAACATGAATCCCACAAAGTCCGGAATGTTTATACAAATTTCAATAAATTAGTAGTACTTTTTACGAATTTCTACCAAATTTCTACTAATTTATACATATTTATTGGAATTTCTAGGAAATTACTACTAATTCCTACTAATTTGATTTTCTAACTAATATACAAATATCTATTGATTTTATAACTAATTCGTTCCCGGGGCCAGTGCCGGCGGACCTCGCGTGGTCGACGGTGCCTAGGTTGGGATGGCGGCGGCCGGGGCGGCGGGACGGCGGAGGCAGGGACGGAACTAGGTGGCCGCGGCAACGATTAATTTCTAACCTAGGCGGAGGCAAGGACGGACGTCTCTGGAATTAGCCACCATCTCCTATGCGAAGGAATGAACCACAACGAAACACGATTAATTTCTAACCTAGGCGGAGGGACTAACTAATTACTACTAATTTCCACTAATTTGATTTTTTAACACATATACAAATATCTATTGATTTTCTAACTAATTACTACTCATTTCTATTTATTTTCTAACTAAAAAATCCCTTGCTGACGCAAACAGGTGAGCTTGCGTCAGCAAGAGCGGTACTCCCGGTGCCAGTGCCGGCAGACCTCGCGCGGTCGACAGTGGCCGGGGCGGCGGGACAGCGGAGGCGAGGATGGAGCGAAGCAAACGCCGGGCGGAGGCGGCCGGTGACGAGGGGCAACGAGGCGATGCGCGCGACAGAGGCGACGACGAGGATGGAGGCGGCGACGAGGCCCCGCGACGGAGGCGGCCGGCGGCGACGAGGTTGAGGGGGTGCGACAGAGGAGGATCGAGGCGGGCCGGGGCGATGGAGGAGGAGGCTGTCTGGGCGCGGGCGAGGCGGTCGGGCGGTGGGACGATGATGGCTGGGGCAATGGGGGACGACGGCGGCGGCGGCCGGCGAGGGAGGCGGACGGGCGGCGACGGAGCAGAGCGCGGGATCTTGGCAAAATTTTGGCTAAGTGTAACTGACGTGGGGGCTAGAAGAGGCTACAGTGCCTTTTATCCCCCCCCCCTTTTATCCCGGTTCGTAATGGCACCCAGGACTAAAGGCCCTTTTGTTCTGGGTCTCATTACCAACCGGGATAAAAGGCCCCCCTTTTATCCCGATTGGTGATGGGACCCGGGACAAAAGGTTACATCCACTAGGCGGGACTGGGAGCCTACCCTTTTATCCCGGGTGCCACCACCACCCCTTTTATCCCGGTTGCCAACTATAACTGGGATAAAAAGGTACGTTCCGATAGGAGTCGAAAACTACCCTTTGATCCCGGTTGCAGTTTGCAACCGGGATAAAATGGGGGGGGCCTTTTGTCCCGGTTGCTGTTGGCACTCGGGACAAAAGGGCCTTTTCCTATTTTTGGTCTCCCGCCTGTTTTTTGGAAATGGATTTTATTTATGTTTTCACTGCATTTCAGGATGAAAAACAAAAACCTTCACATATTTTGTACATGCAAAAATAATTTAATTAGCGAGTATATTGACAATAAGTGTGATTTAGTCATTAATTCTATACCAATTCATTTAGCCTCTAAAATATTTATTTTACTACATCGCTGTGATCAAGAAATTATTCAATTAAATAATTTCAACACGCAAAAAAATCCATGTATGTATGTGGTTAACATTGTTCATGTTTATCTAATAAATCTTCACCTAACAAATTTAAGAACACATGAAATCATACATAGGGTAAATTAAAAATTGTATCAAGTACTACACAAAGGTCATGTAAATTTAGCGCATTACAATACAACGTTGTAAAATTTCTTCTTCACAAAAGTTCCTTGATCATGATCGCGGCGTAAGTACGGAGCCTCTTCTTTGGATAGAAGGATGCTTGGATCAACTTCAACTGCGAATGGAGGCATGCCATCAAACTGATCATAATCATCTGATTGGTCTGTTTTATCCTCGACTCCCACGATTTTTCTTTTACCTGGAAGAACTATGTGGCACTTTGGCTCCCATGTCTCTTTTAGATTTCTCTTGGGTTTGCTACACATGTCCTTCACATAGAACACCTGATGCACATCATTGGCAAGTATGAATGGGTCATCACTGTATCCAGTCTTGCTCAGATCTACTATTGTCATTCCGTACTGATCTTTGGTTATGGCAGTTAGCTTCACCCAATTGCAAAGAAATAGAGGGATGTACAATGGTCCGTATTCGAGTTCTCATATCTCTTGTATGAAACCATAATACGACTCCTTGCTATTATTTCTATCCATGGCATCTATGCGGACACCACTATTCTGGTTCGTGCTTTTCTGGTCCTGGGCTCTCATGTAAAATGTATAACCATTTATCTCATAGCCTTGGAATTTCACAATTGTGCTTGCAGGTCCCCTGGCTAACCAGGTAAGCTGTGGGTGAATCTCAGAGTTACCCATAAGTTGTTGGCGCAACCAGGAGGGAAAAGTTTCCATGTGATGACGGGTAAACCAAGCATCGGATTTGGTCGGGTTTTTGGAAACTACCATCTGCCTATGCTGCTCGATATACGGAGACACAAAGGATGACTGTTGTAGAATAGTGTAGTGTGCCTTGTCGAACAAATCAGTATCATTGCTGAAGCTTGATTTCCTTCCAAGGGTGCTCATTCCTCGGAGCCTCCCCTCGTGGCGTGAAGTTGGAACCCCAATCGAGTCAATTGAATCAATAAAATCAACACAAAACTCAATCACCTCCTCTGTTCCATATCCCTTGATGATGCTTCCTTTTGGATGGGCATGATTAAGAACATAGTTTTTTAGGACTGCCATGAACCTCTCGAAAGGCCACATATCGTGCAGGTATACAGGTTCGAGAATACCAATCTCTTTTACTAGGTGAACTAGTAAGTCCGTCATAATATTCAAGAAGGATGGTGGAAATAACAACTCAAAACTGACAAGACATTGCACCACATCGTTTTGTAGCTTTGATAGCTTGGATGGATCGATTGCCTTCTGCGAAATTGCATTGAGAAACGTGCATAGCTTTACGAGCGGCAACCGGACATTTTCTGGTAGAACACCCCTCAGTGCAACCGGAAGCAACTGGGTCATCAACATGCGGCAGTCATGGACCTTGAGATTTGTAAACTTCTTTTGTTTCATATTTATTATTCCCTTTATATTCGAGGAGTACCCAGACGGGACCTTCATACTATTTAAGCATTCAAACATGCTATCCTTCTTTTCGTTGCTGAGAGTGTAATTGGCAGGACGTAAGTAGTGTTGTCCATTATCTCACTTTTCCGGATGTATGTCATCTTGTTGCCCCATGGCTTTCAAGTCCTGTCGTGCTTCCAATATATCTTTCGAGGTCCCATATACATCCATGAAGCCTAGCACGTTCACGCAAAGATTCTTCGTCAGGTGCATCACGTCTATTGCGTTGCGAATATCTAGGATTTCCCAATAAGGTAGCTCACAAAATATTGACCTTTTCTTCCACATGGGTGCATGTCCGTTATCGTTATTCAGAACAGGTTGGCTACCAAGACCCTTTCCAAAGACTACATTTACATCCTTCATCATCTCGAAGACACGCTTTCCATTGCGGTGTGTAGGTTTTTTACGATGGTCTGGCGCCCCTTTGAAATGCATTCCGCTCTTTCTCAGCTAGTGGTGAGCAGGGAGAAATCGACAATGACCCATATAGACGACCTTCTTACAGTGCTTTAAATACATACTGTCTGTGTCGTCTAAACAGTGGGTGCATGCCCGATATCCCTTATTTGTCTATCCCGAAAGGTTACTCAGTTCAGGCCAGTCATTGATAAAGATCTCTTATCTATCCTCATCCCACACACATACACCTTCTTCCTTCCAGAGCTATAAAAGGTCATCAACCAACGTTCTTAGGTACACGTCAATGTTGTGGCTGGGTTGTTTTGGGGCCTGGATAAGCGCCGGCATCATAATGAACTTCCGCTTCATGCACAGCCAAGGAGGAAGGTTGAACATACATAGGGTCACAGGCCAAGTACTATGGCCACTACTCAACTCACCGAATCGATTGAATCCATCAGTACTTAAACCAAACCTTATGTTCTTTGCTTCACTTTCAAAGTCCGGGAATGCTCTATCAATTGATCTCCACTGGGCCCCATCTGCGGGGTGTCTCAGTATCTCATCTTCCATACGTTCTTCTTTGTGCCATCGCATCAACTTAGCATTCGCCTTGTTCCTGAACAAGCGCTTCAAGCATGGTATTATAGGGAAATACCACATCACCTTCGCGGGAACTCTCTTCTTGGGAGACTGCCCCTCAACATCACCAAGATCATCTCATCTGATCTTATACCGCAGCGCTTCGCAGATGGGACAAACATCTAATTTCTCGTATTCATCACCACGATTGAGGATACAGTCATTAGGGCATGCGTGTATCTTCTGAACATCCAATCCGAGAGGGAAAATAATCTGTTTAGCTTCATATGTTGTGGACGGTAATTCATTATTCTCGGGAACAATCTTCTTGACAATGTTCAACATCCCCTGAAATGCCTTATCGGACATACCATTTTTTGCCTTCCATTGCACAAATTCTAGTGTCATACCTAGTTTTTTATGGTCCTGCTGGCAACCTGGGTACAACAATTTTTGATGATCATCTATCATGCACTGCAACTTTGCTGCTTCCTTCTCAGTTTTGCAATCTCTGTGTGCATTTCGAATCACCTGACCGAGGTCATCAGTAGGGCCATTTTCTGCAAAGTCATCTTCATCAGCCTCGCCCATTGTAGTACCTGCAAAAGCTTGGCCTGCAACCCAGTCCGGAATGGTGTTATCTTCCTCCTCCTCCTCGCCATCTTCCATTACGACCCCTCGTTCACTGTGCTTGGTCCAAACCAAATAGTTAGGCATGAAACCGTATTTAAACAAGTGGCTGTGAATAGTCCCCTAGGAATCCTTTAAATACTCCTTCTTGTTATTGCATTGGAAGCATGGACAACATACGAACCCATTCTCTGGCTTGTTCTCTTTGGTCACTTCGAGAAAATAATGCAAGCCATCAATAAACACCTTGCTCCACCTGTCTGCATTATACATCCATTGCTGGTCCATCTACATCGCATTACACATGAAAATGGATTACACTTGACAATGGATTACGCGTGAAAATTGATTAAAGATCCAAACAACATGGTACAATACAACAACATGAAGATCCAAATACACATCATCTCGTGAGCATGTCCTCAACTGGGCAACTGGGCAGCACCGCACTTCGTCATGAAAGAGATTCGATTCTACGGAAAACAGCACATGGTCACTATGTCCGTATCCACTCTTTCTCGTAGAATCGAACCTCCTTCTTGACATACGTTGCTACTCGGCGGAGAACATCCTCGCCGAGATGAACACGGTATGCAAGTTCAACAAGTATGGATTTGAAAAACCTTATTAAATTTGATAAGATAAACCGTTTAGACAAGGTAGCATCATTCTTATACCACTGCAAGAATGCATACTATATATGTCACATCAATCTCCCTCACATCCCTCACAATCTAGTTCAAAATACCTCTCCATTTTCTACTTCATCACATTCTAGCAAATAATCTTTCCATCTCCAAAGCATAAATCAAAGCATAACACGAGGATGAAGTACCAAACCTTCACAACACTTGTGTTGGCTGAGTGAAATTCCCACGAAAATGAGGGAAAAAACTTCGGGCAGCACCTCCCTTACTTCGGCACCACCGGAGAGTAGGTGAAGCTCAGCTCTTTGTCTATGTGCTGGACTGGCTCGGACTGGAGGAGGAAGAAAGGTCTCTGTCTTGGTATATAATGGGGATGATTTTTTATCCCGGTTAAAAACTCCAACCAAGACAAAAAGGAACACCTTTTATCCCGGTTGAAAGTTTACTCCCGGTTGGAGGCTCCAACCGGGACAAAAGGGTAGCCCTTTTATCCCGGTTAAAGCCTCCAACCTGGACAAAAGGGTGGCCCTTTTGTCCCGGTTGGAACTTCCAACCGAGACTAAACTTTTTATCCAGGTTGGAGGCTTTAACCGAGATAAAAGGTCCACCCTTTTGTTCCGGTTGGAGCCTCCAACCAGGACAAAAGGGTGCCGCCACCGACGCGCCAGAACTAGCCATTGCAACCGGGACTAAAGGGGGGCCTTTAGTCCCGGTTGCAATTACCAACCGGGACTAACTCTCCCCTCCATTTTTGTCTACTGTGGCGCACCCTCTTTTATCTCGGGCCAACTTTAAACTGGGACAAAAGGGGACGTATCGAAAGCCAATTCTCTACTAGTGCCGTCAGAATCCACAAACTAGATGTTTGTCTAAAGAATGAGAAGTTTGATAATATTCCCGCAAAAGACCAGCCAACGGAGCTTCCAAATCTGTCACGGTCAACCATGTTGCGACTTGCGACGGAGTTGTGGCTGGATGCCGAGCCTGGGGAAGACAAGAAGTGAGGAAGACGGAAACTCGGCAAGCATCTCTGTCGCCTGCATGGTCGCAGGTGTTGGATCTAGAAAAAAGTACCGAGGAAAAAAGACAAATATGATTGATGGGTCCATGGGTATATATGATTCATAATAAAGAGGATAATGACACGATGTGGGACAAGGGTTTGCGACGTGCTCAAGAAAAAATGATCAACCGAGGAAGAATTAATGTAACCTTTTCCAGTCTATTTTAATCAAATGACTCGACCCTTATAGATGCCACGTAATTGATACATGATGGTGTCAAGGAGAAATCCTTTGCTCAGTTTTCAATACAGTTTATTGAAATGGTTTTTTTAGTTTCAACCTTCAGAATGATAAACTACAGTTTCCAAAATCTGTAGAATTTTTATTGTGGAAAATGACGTATCAATTCCTAAGCTTATCCTTCCGAAATGCAAACGTACAAGATGGATAAATGTACGGAGGCATTTAGGTCCCTGCAATGCCACGAATCACCACGGATCTAACTCACTTCTTTCAGTGAATTCTCTTCGTTATATCCGTTGGTTCACATCATTACCAAGGTATGCTTGAGACTTGATTGTAAAACGCTTGAGTTCTTCCGATAACCTATGTTACCAACAGGATATTCGGGCTGTTGTTCAAGAAAAGCATCTGGTATTCAACAATTTGCAGCCTAGGTACTATCCCGTACATCGTTTTGTTTTCTCTGTCCATAAAACTATATAGTCGTGCTAATCTCCATGCATATTCATTAATTTCTACCTCTCATCTATTCTAGTTACCACAGTTGAGCGAATTTAAGGAGACTACCATGCTCCCAACTGGAGGTTCCAGGTGGCCTGCTACGAGGAACTCATCATGCAGCTGGTTGATCTGCAACTTGAACGGCGTCGGCAGCTTAACGTTCTACCGCCTGCAGAAAGCAGTAACATCAATGAACTGCGAACCGCGGAGGGCGCGCAGGCAGATCAAAGTGCTCCGAGCCCTCGACCAGGCCAAGACGCAGTGGTACCACTTCACAGCAGTCGTGATCGCCGGCATGGGCTTCTTCACGGACGCCTACGACCTCTTCTGCATCTCCCTCGTCACCGACCTCCTAGGCCACATTTACTACCCCAGTACGGTCTGTGATGACAAGCCTGGCTCCCTCCCTTGTAGCGTGGCCCTTGCCGTCAAAGGCATTGCGCTTTGTGGCACCATGTTCGGGCAGCTCGTCTTCGGCAGGCTTGGTGACAACATGGGACGGAAGCGCATATATGGCGTGACCCTCATGGTCATGGTTGTCTGCTCAATCGCCTCCGGCCTCTCCTTCCACCACACCCCTAGGACGGTCATAACAACGTTGTGCTTCTTCCGGTTCTGGCTGGGTTTCGGCATCGGTGGCGACTACCCACTATCAGCGGCCATCATGTCGGAGTACGCCAACAAGAAGACCCGTGGTGCTTTCATGGCCGCTGTCTTCGCCATGCAGGTGATGGCATAAGCAACAATGGCATGTATACATTTATAGTTTGAAATCAATAATTTTTCCCTGCCCACATTCTCTGCAGGGTTTGGGAAATCTCGCTGCTGGTATTGTTGTATTGGTCGTCTCAGCGAGCTTCATGAAGACACCAGCCTACAAGACTGACATGCTGGGCCAGGCTGACTACGTCTGGCGTATCGTTCTAATGTTTGGCGCTATTCCAGCTCTGCTCACGTTCTACTGGCGCATGAGAATGCCTGAGACAGCACGCTACACCGCTCTCGTTGCCATGAACCTAAAGCAAGCTGTATCGGATATGAACATGGTACTTGACATCGATGTCAGTGACCTCACGGAGGAAGAAGATGCAAACATCCTCGCCAAACAAGATAATTTCGGTCTTTTCTCATCCATGTTCATATGTCGGCATGGATGGCACCTCCTAAGTACCACAGTGTGCTGGTTCATGCTTGATGTGGTTTTCTACTCATTGAACCTTTTCATGATTGATATCTTCACCAACCAGTCCGGTGACGCAAGCAACGAAGGCATACTCGAGCAGACAAACAAAATGGCCAAGACACAAGCGATCATTGCAGTCGGTTGCACGCTTCCAGGTTACTTCTTCACCGTCATATTCGTCGACAGGATAGGCCGAATTAGAATACAGTTGATGGGGTTCGCCATGATGACCATCTTTCTACTAGGCTTAGCAGCCACGAACGACATATGGAAGAAGTCAGGAAGTTTGCCCATCGGATTCACTGTCATGTACGGACTCGTCTTCTTCTTTGCAAATTTTGGTCCTAACTCAACCACCTTCATTGTGCCGACTGAGATCTTCCCGACACGACTGCGGTCGACGTGCCATGGCATCTCCGGTGCAGGAGGGAAGGCTGGAGCAATCGTTGGAGTACTTTTGTTCATATATGCTGGGAATAGCCTCCAACGGAAACTGCTGATGCTTGCTGCTTGCAATCTTGTTGGCATTATATTCTCTCTTTTTTTGCCCGAGTCAAAAAGGATGTCTCTCGAGGACATCGCTGGAGACATACAGGAAGATGTGGAATGTGAGTCTGAGCAGCGGTGCGGACAAATGAATTGAGTTGATTTTCCCACACACTGTGAGCACTTTTTCGAAGATTTTAATTAGTACTTGGATATATAATATTTTTTTGGCGGACATGTCCGTAGTTTTTCACAGTGCTATTGTTTGGGTCTAAATACTAGTTAGATTAGGCAAGTTATTAGATCTCGGAACACAAGCCAATAATAACAAGAAAAGATCGGATAACGGAACTAGAGGCAGTTTGGGATCGAGATTATCTCTAGCTCTAATAGAGAGAACCTCTTCCATGCTGGCGCTAAAATATCATCGGTGCAATGCTAAAGTATCATCCGTGCCGGTTTTAGGCCAGGCACAACGAAGCCAACACGGATGAGGTCGTCTAGTGGTACTGGCTTTGAAGCCAGCATAAATGATTGTTATCTGTGCCGGTGCAATAAACAACCAGCATGAATATAAGGGTTATCTGTGCCAATGGCTATAGTAACTGGCACGAATATAAAAATTATCCATGCTGGCTAGTATATATAACCGCCGGATTGGATAATTCTTATATTCTTGCCAGCTAATTTCTGCACCAGCCCGGTTCTAGAAAATATTCTTGCTACCGGCACTATTTCACAAGCACCCCATGAATAATTGTTGACTCTAAAAGAACCTAACGGTACATAACTCAGAAATCAATTGGATTATATTCAGCTACTAAAGAAGTGTTTACTCAGAAGGTACACATATATCAACAAATGCAAAAGCGGGTTTCCATTTGTAGGTACTACGCTATTTCATAGTCTGAACCTGTCTAAATCACATCTCGTGTTCACCTTCGAGTTCCTTATATCGACGAAAGCCCTCCAAATAATCTACTATCTCGAGCTACCCCTCAGTTGATTGCGGATATAAACACCGAGTGCTGGTAATACTAGAAACCAATCTCGGGCCTAGTATCCACCTTACAAGATATCCGTATTCACTAAGTGCTCATTGTGTCTATCACTACTAGAGAATCGACTTTAGATACCACCCCCTTTAGTCTCGATTTAATATCGGCTCGGGAGAAAAGGGGGTGCGTCACGGTAGGCTGGAATGGGGCGCACCTTTACTCTCAGTTCCTTTTTTGCAATCGGGACTACAGGTCACCCTTTAGTCTCGGTTAAAACGGCTAGTTTTCGGGCACCGACGGCGCCACCCTTTACCCCCGGTTGGAGCCACCAACTGGGACAAAAGCTTCAACCTTTTGTCCCGGTTGGAGTTACCAACCGGGATAAACGTTTTACTCCCGTTTAGTAATTCCAACTGGTTGGTGGCTCCAACCGGGAGTAACCACCAACCGGGACCAAAGCTCTAATCTTTTGTCCTGCTTGGATTTACCAACCGGGATAAAATCTTATCTACAAGTACCCTTTCTTCCTCCTCCACTCCTCCAGCCTGAGCCACTCCACTCCACAAAGACAGAGAAGTGAATCCTCTCCATGGCGCCGAAGCAAGCCTAGGGGAGGTGCTGCTGAATTTTTTTTCCTCATTTCAGTGGAAATTTCACCCATACAAAGTGTGGTGAAGGTTAGCTACTTCATGCTCCGTTCATTTATTATTGTTAAGCTTTGTTTTATACTTTAGAGAGGGAGAAGAATTAGTTTGTTTGTTGTTAAGCATGTAGAGGATTTGTATTTATACATGTTTTTGAGCTACAATGTGATGGATAGTTTGAATATGAGGGAGAATGGACAGTAAATGTGAGGTAGAATTGAGATTATTTCAATTTTATGTATTAGGGAAAAATTAGAGTAAATATATTTTTAATACTTATAAATTAGCCATATAAATTGTAGGTGTAATTTGATACTTTGATACTTTAGTACTTTTCAGATAGAGGTATGCAATTAGCCATTTTTAGAATAAGTACGTTATGTGGGAAATATTGAATTTTTTTAATAGTTTAGTTATTTGTAAATTAAATATGAGCTAAATATTTTGTGGTACATAGAGATGGCTTCTGATGCTGGATGTAGTGGTGATGGTGGGGGAGATCGTCGTTCCTCTCGCGGCAAGGGGAAAATCATAGTTGGCCCTCATGATAAGCCGAAAAAAATGAGTGTGTGGAATAAAGCAATGCTTCGTTATTTGCAAAGATGTCATGAAGATGCTGTTGCGGCGGGTCTAGAACCTCCTTTTGGTGGTCGTTATGCTCCACCGCCAATCCCGAGTGTTTTAGGTACACTTATAAGTACTACCATTGCAGGAGGTACAAATAAACCATATGATGATGCTCTATCAGCGAAACCTTCATCTTCGCTTCCCAAGGATGCTTGAAGTCCTTCTAGATAGTACTTAGTGGATGGTTTGTCGTGGTGTACCATGTTGATGTTGCTCTCAAGTTTAAATTTGTGTATTTCTATGTAAACTTTCAACAATATTTGAGTTTGTCATAGTGTAACATGTTGTTTGCTTCTAAAATTTTCATTTGTGTATTTCTATCTAAAATTTTAGCAATGTGATGGATAGTTTTATTTTAATTTTTGCTTCAAGAAATCCAGCAAAACCCGGCGAGATCCGATGCCTACAAGTTCCAACCGGCGAGAATAAATTTTGAAATAGAAGCAAAAAGAAATAGTATAGAATTTATGACTAGTTAAAACTTATTGTAAACAAACTTGTTAATTTAATATATTTTTGCAATTCTAAAATATGTAAATATCTTAGTTTTTGCATCCTGAAATCTAGTGAAAACATAAATCGAATAAATTTCAAAAAACTAGATGAAAAATAGGAGAAGGCCCCTATTTATCCCGGTTATAAAGTAGAACCGGGATAAAAGGGATTTTTCGATTCCCGCGTGGAAGTACTGATTTATCCCGGTTGATCATAAACCGAGATAAAAGGGGGATCCTTTTATCGTGGGTGATCATAAACTGAGATAAAAGACCCCCGCTTTTATCTCAGTTTGTATTAGGAACTGGGGTTAAATGTCCTTTAATCCCGGTTGCAGTTACAAACCGGGATTAAAAGGGGGTCCTGTATAAAAGTTACAGCGTCTTCTACACTCCACCCGCCCAACACTTAGTGAAATTTTCACTCGTCGTCCTTGTCCCGCCCGTCACCTGCCTCCGCTGTCGCTGCTCCCCGTCGCCGCCGCCGGCCCATCCTATTCACCGGCCTCCTCCCTCTCCGTCGCCGCCACCATCATCTTCGCCCGCAATCATCGCCGGCCTCCTCCACCGTCCCCATTGCTGCCACTGGCACGTCCATCCCCATCGCCGCGACCTCCGCACGTGCCCCTCATCCGGCGCCACCTCCTCCTTGTTAGTGTAGCCTTCCCCGTCGCCGCGACCGCCGTCCCCGTCACCAGCCGGCTGGCCGCCTCCCCCATCGTCGCCGCACGCCGACGCGCCCATCTTTAACTCCGGCCATCCCCCCAGCCCGAATTAATTTTAGAACTTTGGTAGATTACTTCTAATTGTTTGTGGAATATAGTTGTATACTGCTAATTAATGCTTAGAAATTAATTAATGCTTTAAATTTTTTGTTGAAATGCTTAGGAATTAGTTGAAATTTAGTACAATTTGTATATTACATTTTGTATGTTACATTTTTTATATTATATTTTGCATAGTACATTTTGTATGTTACATTTTGTATATTACATTTTGTATATTTCAAAATAATTTGTTGAAATGAATTTTTTTTCATGGTTGTTCTATATATGATTTCATGTACAAAGTAGTTGAGATCGATGGCAGACGATGAGGCTAGAAGGTATCTAATGGAGCGGATTATTGCTGGTGATAGTACTTCTAACCTTCCCATAGCATACACTGATGAAGACGGTAGCCAGGCAGACATGTTTCTCAACCTGTTTGCCGAAGGCAATGAAGAGCCCGAGCCCCAGCAAAACGTTACCGATAAGGTATAGATCATATTTTAACCCTCTGTATATATAATATATGATGTTATTCATTATTACTATGTACTAATTAATTAATGAATCTTGAACTGTCCTCTGGATTGACGAACCGTCGTCCGAAGCCCCGAGGTCCTTCCAAGGTGAAGACTGGAACAAAAAAGGCTATCATCACGGAAGTCACAGAAGAGGGCAGGCCGGTTGCTCCCCAAAAAGTGGCAACACAGTATGTGAGTCAAATCGGGGTAATCGTAAGGGAGAACGTGCCGATCAGCATAGGGAATGGAAGGGAAAAATGACTAATCCATACGCTTTGCAGGAACCAGAATAGAATATGCTGTGGGAAGAAGTTAAGAAACATTTCACATTTCCCAACGGATATATTGAAAATGATGTGAAAGCGTGGACACCAAAGAAGATGGCCACACAATTCCACACATTCAAGAAGATGTTGGATACCACCAACATTAAGAAGGGTTGAACTCCAGATTTTACTGTGGATACACAGTGTAAGGACCACTGGGAGGCATTTGTACAATACAAGAGCACCGAAGACAGTAAGAACAAGGTCACCCAGAACACAAGCAATGCTGGGGAGGAGTACCATCATAAGCTAGGGTGAGGTGGTTACGCCAAAGCAATTCCCAAATGGAATCAGATGGAAAAAGATCTGATTTAGCGGGGTATCATACCAGGAACAATTGATTGGCCCGAATGATTGAAAAATTGGTATTACGCTCATGGAGGTGAGATAAACCCATATGATGGGACGCTGGTCTTCGATGACTTGTTACGTGAAGCGGCCACAAAGCTTGACAAGATTATTAAAGATGTTAAGGATGGGACATTGACGGTGTGCCGAGAGAATGATGAGCTCACAATGGCCCTTGAGAATCCCTAACACCCAGGATGTACCCGAGGGTTCGGGCTTGTTCCGTGGAAGTTCGCATTCCGAGGCGACTTGGACAAGTACACAAGCTAGAACTGAAGAAAGGAGCAATAGGATGAGAGGTGGCCGCGCACGATAGAATCCAAACTGCAATCTATAGAAGTAAGAATGCAGGAGGGAGGCAGTAGACAAATGGCCGACGCAGTTGGTAGCCCTTCTCAACACCTCGAGAGCAGCTGTGCATCCATAGGGCTCCTTGAGCCACATACGCCACCCGTGGAAGAGCAACTATTCCCTATGGATGCCATCATGCAATGCATCGCATGTGAGCTGCATATACTGATCGGCAACCTCAACATTAAGGTACGTATATATATAATATTTATGCATCGCAGCCTCGGGAGTGCTTTGGCAATTTGAAGTTTAAGAACTTCATTTCTTTTATATATCCTGGTGGCGTACGGGAGTGCATTTCCAATCTTGCCAAATCATACATGCCATGGCATGGAGCTTCCACCTGGCTATGCCAATGTTGGCGTAGAGAGAATCCCTGATAGTCAATTTGAAGGTCTAGAGCTCAACTTCCCAGCAGGCGACGGGTCAACAAGACTAGGAGAAGTGGTTCACGGGGTCATTCTATGGCGCAAACGCTACATCATCATCCCCGGCGTGGAGGCACCTCCTCAGAGCTCAACCACTTTCCGCAAATCCACAGCAGCGACCATCTCCTCAAACATCCAGACCATCATCTCCACCACAACCTGCTCCACGATCAAGGTCTCCATCTCCACCACATCCTGGTGGTTGTAGCGACGACGACGACAATAACACCCCTCCACGATCACCTTCGCCGGGACTAAGAGCACCATTTAAGAAGTCATGACTACCACCTCCCAAGCCAAGACAGCGTAAGAAGAAAACAAAGGAGCCTGAGGTAACTCCTGAGGAACAATGGGAGGCAATGACTCATGAGGAATGCTGGACCAAAATCCAAGTGCAAGCTAGTGAGTGGTTGAGGGAACAGAGGGAATTAAGAAAAGCAAGGGAGATGGAGCAACTACCAGTAGATCGAAGAGAATTATATAAATTCATCAAGATGCAAGAACAAGCCAAGAAGATTCAACCACTACTATCAAACTATGAACGGGCATTAGTGTCGGGGATACATTCTCAATACCCACAAGGAAGGAAGAAGTCAGACTCCTACTAGGATTCCTCTGTAATCTTATTAGGACTCATCCCGTGTAATCCTACTAGGACTCATCCCGGTAATCCTACTAGGACCCCTCCTTGTAATCCAACTAGTACTCTGCCCCCTGGAGTATGTAAAAGAGGGCAGAGGTACCTAGCTCGGCAGGTCACACCTCAACACCCAAGCGTAGGGCGCAATATACAAACACCCCCAAACAGGACATAGGGTATTACGCTACTCCGGCGACCCGAACCTATATAAATCTGTGTCTTGTATCCTCGCGTTTACCTTCAAGTTCCAGGTCCGGCAATCCCCCGCTACACATTCTACTACCTCGGGTACCCCTTGGTAGACGGCCGGTATAAATCACTGACATTGGCGCCCATCGTGGGGCAGATTGTCGAGATCATCGGGCGAGCTTGAAGGACCTCCTCTTCAAGCCGGCGTTTGCTTTCAAAGCGGGCACAACCTTCATCTTCAACTCCTGACTTTGCATCACCGACGGCACTGGATCCTTCCAATGCTGCATCATCGACAACCAGGAGAAGAAGTGCCTCGACGGGAACTCTCTTCCACAAGAAGCAGAAAATCTCGTCACGAAAATCAACAAATTAAACCTTTGATCAAGGTTCGACTACAAACTCATACTCCGATGGCGACTTCAGGTTCGACCGTGATTCGAACTCGAACTCCGACGGCGGCTACGGGTCTGACCACGACTTGAACTCGGAGTCCGACGGCGACTCCGGGTCCGGCTACAACTCGGAGTCTGACGGCGACTTCGGGTCCGACTACAACTCGGAGTCCGACGGTGACTCCGGGTCTGGCTACAACTCTGAGTCCAACGACGACTCCGGGTTCGACCGCAACACGGAGTCCAACAGCGACTCCAGCTTCAACTCCGACTCGAAGTCTGACAGCGACTCTGAGTTTGACTACAACTCGAAACTCCGACTACATCATGAGCCCGCCGACGACTACGGGCAGCTCGCCGATGATTTCTTTGACTATGTTGCGGGCATGCCGACGACCACGGTCGGCTTGCCGACAACTCCATCGACTACGGGCAGCTCGTCAATGACTTCAACTACGTTGCGAGCTCGCCAATGACAACGGGCGCCTCGACAACGACTTTGACTACTCTCCTCGACTACTTCGCTCGGCAACACACTGATGACTACTTCGTCATGATGCTCGCCGATGAATTCTCCGAGTACGTCGCGACGCTCGCCGACTACTACGGGCGGCTCGCCGATGACTACTCCGACAACATCACGACGCTCGCTGACGACTTCTCCGAGTATGTCACGGCTGTCGTTGTCAAGATTAGCGGATCAAGACTTAGACTAGTAAATTGTTTTTATGCGCGTAAGGCTTTGGATGGTGGCATGGAGACACAAGGTTTAGACTAGTTCGGGCAAGGGAAAGCCCTACATCCAGTATGAGGCCCTGCTCGTGTTGCCCATGCAGGGTCTGTAGTAGGGGTTACAGGAGGGCGAGAGAGGGACCTGGTCCCAAGTCTCTTGGGTGTGCACTGATGCTCTAAGGGGAGTGTGAGAGTTCTGTTCGCTTTGGAGAGTCCCCTGTCTCAGGCCCCCGGTTCTCCTTTTATAGCGCAAGGAAGCCACCGGGGTTACAGGTGAGACCGGGTGCGCGGAGAAGTAAAAAAGATAAACAAAGCTAAGTAAAATATAACATAAGGAGAGGGACCAAGTTCCAGGACCGCCGCCCCTTGCTCCGACCTCCGGCTCCTGTCAGCGCGTCTGTCGGAAGTGGGCGGCTGCCTTCGGATCCTATTGACGATCTCCCCGGTGGCCGTTGCTGCCAGACACGATGATGATGTTTAGTCGTGGTGTCTATGCCCGTCGGGGAGGACGGCTGATTCTGCTATCTTGCTGATGACCCATGGGACGCGGACGTCGCGTCCCTGTCACCGGAAGCGCGGGGTGCGAGAACGTTCGGAACATCCTCCTGTGCCGGGCGGCGCAGGCCATGAGTACCCTGTGGCGAATCGGAGGGAGCCGCAGCCACTGTAGCTCACACCGCACGGTTGCGCATGGGTACTTGTGACGGGTCGCGCTAGGAGCGCCAACGCCTTTCTGCGTACCAGGACCGCGGTGCATTTATGGCGAGGTCGACAGGGGGACCCACGAGATCCGTGTCCTGATCTTCCAATTTGCGCCCAAGGCGGATATTTGTCTTGTGGGCTCGGACGAGTCCGACCCCCTACGTCCTGGGTCGGGCGAGGTGGAGTTTCATGGAGGGGGGTCGGGCGCTCCTAACTCCAGGCCCCTGGGTCGGACGAGGCGGAGTTTGGTCTTCAAGGGGTCGGAAATGTCCGTCCCCGGGACACCGGGTCGAGCGAGGCGGAGCATGGCTCCCCTCCTCCCATGTAGGGCCGACGACAGTTTTTATTACCTTAGGTGGGCCTGGGCCTTTATGATTTTTGTTTTCATGGGCTTTGGGAGGTCATTAATATTTCCCCCCAACAGTAGCCCCCGAGCCTATGGTGGAGCGGGGACGCTCCTCCAGAGGCTGCTGTCGCCATTCGTAGGGATCCTTGCAGTCGATTAGGGATGGGAAGTGTTGTTTGTGCGGCTTGGCCGAGGGGGTGATTAGGAGAAGCATCCTGTGGGTGACTCGTCGCAGGAGGATTTCTTGTCGTTCTCTTTTGTCTGAGAGACTTAAGTCGAGACCACCCGCGTGGTTATTGGTTGCGAGGCTAGCCCCAAAGCCCCCGCATGTTGCAGGGGACCGGTCAAGAGGCTAGGTCGACTTTTGTACGTTACCCCTCAAGTGTCCATTCGCTGAGACGGAGGGGGCGAGCCGTGCCACGCTATCCTCGTCGGACGAACCGTGGTGCTCATTGAGCTACTGACGGGTTGGTTCAAGTGGGGTCTCGGTCCCCGTTCGGTGGGGTCCGGCTCGGGCCAAGCTGGTGGCGTACCCTAGGCTCCGGTCAGCCAGTTCATATAGTTCCCTAATCCGTTCGGTTGGATTCGGGGGCTCATTGCCTTTCTTCGGGGAAAAACCATGAACTCTGATGCTGGTCCGGACTCGAATGTAAGATTGAGACGCCCTAGGCTGTCGTGCGCCCGGGTGATGGCCGCTAGCGGACCCGTCTCCTCTCACCCCTCGCTCGGGGATGTCCTGGGGTGGCTGTCGAACCCGTAGCGGGCTAGCCTTTGAACCCCTGGACCGTAATGGGCCGTAGGGGCGTTTTTAGCTGCGTATCCCTTTTTACCTTTTGGTGGGCCTCGGGCCGGATGTGGAGGAGGTCATGGCTTGGGCCGAACGTGGGGGAGGTTGTGCCTTGGGCCTGACGTGGAGGATGTTGTGTGCGCACTCTCCAGGAGACGAAGTGGCGGAAGACGCCGACCCGCGAATCGAGGGAGGAGGGGATGTTTCCTGCAGCAGGTCATGCGCACGGTTTCCAAAAAAGGAGGCGGGCATGACGGGGTGTACTTGGCGTCACATTTATTGCGACGGGGGCGCCTGTTCTGCTTCCCACACGCCTTCCTATAAGACGGGGATTCTGCCTTGCCGGTTCCGCCCGCAATCGGCCCCCAAGTCTTTTCGCCTCTCCACGCATCCTTAGCTTCCTTGCGCGCTGTCCGTCTTCCTCTGCCTAGTGCCGCATCCTTTCTCCCCATCCGTCATCAAGATCTTCTCCCCTCGACGATGGGATCCTGGGCGTGCACAAGCTTCGGCACCTCGCGCGCCGACGGCCTCACGAGGAAGGGCCTCCTCTGTGAGAGGACCGAGAGGGATGAATGGCAATTCCCCGAGATGGAGAAGGTGCTGAATCCGCCCGCTCGCTACGTCGTGTCGTTCGCCACTTCCACGAGAGGGGGTTCGCGACTCCGCCGAGTCTTTTCTTCCGCGGGCTCCTACACTACTACAGGATTGAGCTGTAGCACCTCAATCCCAATGAGATCCAGCACATCACGGCGTTCGTCCCGCTGTGCGAGGGGTTCCTGGGCATCGAGCCCAACTTCTCGTTGTGGAAGTACTTCTTCGCGGTCAACCTGTACCAGAAGGCCGAGAAGAGAGGAAACCAGCAGTGGGCGACCCCGGTGCTGATTGGGTGTGACAGAATCCATCTCCGCCATACTCGCGCTAGGGAGTACATGGCGATGAAGACCGCGGCGTCCCATAAGGGGTGGCACCAGCAGTGGTTCTACATGAAGAACTACTCCGACTCCCCCTTGCTGGAGTTCACCGACCGCATCATTGAAGTGGCGCCGGAGGTGTGGTCGTACGGCCCGGTGGAGAAGGAGAAGAAGCGGATCACCGGCTTGCTTCAGGCCATCGAGTACCTGAAGGGAAAGGGGCTGACAGGAGCCGGAGTTGTCGGGGTGTACCACGCTTGGAGGGTGGCACTGCTGATGCTCTGGGTCCGCTCGCTCGCCGAGATGACCCCCGGCGCGCCGACCGAGGGCACCATCCTTGCGACGGGTGCACTCACCACCTCTAGGATCCGGCAGCAGGTCCGGGAGGCGCTGAAGGACAAGGACGCCGATTACCAGGTGCCCGGCCACCCTCCGATGCGCCAGGATGAGAACTTCATCGACCTGGTGAGGATTCTGCACGCATGTTTCTTTTTCCTGCGTTTCTTGGTTCGTTGTTCTGACGCAGAGCGCTTGTGTCCGTAGGGCAACATGGTCCGCGTCATCGACTCGCATCCGCCGGTGCTGGAGGACGTCGAGCGGCGGCAGCAGAACTGTCCCCTTGCCGAGAAGCAGAAGCAGCGCAAGGACAAGGAGACGGCGAGGAAGAGGAAGAAGGCCGCCAAGGAGTTCCAATGGCGACGGTGAGGCCAGGTCGTGTTGGACGACGACAATGACAACGATGAGGAGGAAGATGACGAGGAGGAGGACGCGGAAGAGTTCGTTCTGTCCCCTCGGTCGGGCGCGCTCGTTATTCGGGAGACGCACTCCCAAATGGCCGCGGGGGACAAACCGAGCGGTCCGCCTACCCGAGACTCAGCCTCGCAAAGCTCTGGGGCCGCACCCCAGGGGTCGGCGTGAAGCGCCCGTCGGGAGTCGACGGAGCCGACCCCCGTCACTCTGCCTGCGGCCCGGAGCAAAGGAGCGGCGGCAAGCGGGCGTTGCCAGATGCCCCGGGGTTAGCTCCAGGCTCGGAGGCAAAACGCATGCGCCGTCCTTGCGCTGGGGGAGTGTGAGTGGAATTTCTTCGCGAGCCTCATTCCTTTCTAGGCATTGAGTCGTTTTAGCTGATGTTGTTTGTTGTTTTGTAGCGCCACCCCTCAAGGCCTTGTTCCACTACTGGCGCCGAAGAAGGCACTATGGGTGTCGTCCACCTCCGCAGGGCAGACCGCGACCCTGCCGGCGGTGAGCGGCGGTGTCGCCGGGGAGACTGCTGGTCCCACTGCGGAGGTGGCTCCTACGGCGGCAACTGGTGGAGTGGCGCCGTCGCTGGGCATGGGATAGGGTCTGACCCCTACTCCGCCCTCTGCTTCTTCGGCCAACCCCACGGGATAGGGTATTGCCCCTGGGGCCCTCCGACCGGGGTGGTGATAGACCTCGACGACGAGGTGGAGGAGGAGCGCGTGGCTCCGACGGCAGTGGCTGAGATGGAGGTGGTTGCCCCAGCGGCCGTGACTGGGATGGCAGTGGCGACGGAGGAGAGGGAGTCCGTCCCCTCGGCCATGATGGGGACAGCGCAGCGGGGGAAGCGAGGACACCCGCCCCGCCGGTTGCGACGGAGGCTGCGGCGGCGGCGGAGGCGGAGGTGGGGATGTCCGCCTAGGGAGTGCGGCGAAGGCAGCGGCTGCGGCAGAGGCGGAGGTGCCTACTCCGGGGACCACAACGAGGGCGGGGACGCCTGCCTTTGTGGCCGTGATGAAGGACGCGGCGGTGATGGGCACGCCCGCTCCAGCAGCCGCGACGGTGGCAGCGGCGGCGACAGACGGATCGGAGCGTGCGTTGGCGCCGATGACGTCCCCGGAGACCCTGGCAATGATGGCGGCGCACGTGCCGGGACCGTCGGCGAGGCCGGCGGCATCCAGGGTGACGGCGCCTGCCGTGGTAACGGCGTCGGGGACGGTGGCGCCGGGGGCGTCCGGGGCGGCCTCTACCCATGCCTCGGTCGGTCCTATTCCCAAGGCGTGGAGTGGGACTACCCTGCGCTGGATGTCCCACGACGACCCGCATAGGCCCCTCTTCACATTGGATGACGCCGAGGAGTGGGGCAAGTGGCAGGCAGTGCAGGGCGAACTTCTGAACGTCCGCGCTGCCCTGGCCTTGACGATGGGGGAGCTGGACGGCGTCGTCGTTCCCGGTGCGCAGGTATGATGTTCTCCCCGGCAGTTATTTTTCTTCCGCCGCTTCATTACTGAGCGTGTATCATCCTGTAGGCCCTCCAGGAGCATAGCCGGGGAAAGTCCGACTTCCTCCGGACTGAGCGGGAGCTCTAGGACCGCTTCTCTATGGAGAAGTAGCAGACCGGGAAGCTGACCGCGCAGGTTGCTGCCACCCATCAGGTCATTAATGACCTGCAAAGGCTCGAGTAGGTGGCGCGGGAGGACGCACGGCGGGCGGAGGCCAAGTTCTAGGCTGTCGCCGATAAGGCTCGCCTCGACCGCGAGGAGCTCCAGGCCGCTGCTGCCGAGAGGGCCCGCCTTGATGCCGAGGAACTCGCACGGTTGAGGGGAGAGCTTGAAGCCCTTCAGAACACCGTCGAGCGCATCCGGCGTGAGCGGCAGAAAGCTTGGTAGGAGCGGGACTTCGAGGTGGCCTGGAAGGACGAGGCTGAGAAAGTGGCGGCCGTGACTGGGATGGCAGTGGCGACGGAGGAGAGGGAGTCCGTCCCCTCGGCCATGATGGGGACAGCGCAGCGGGGGAAGCGAGGACACCCGCCCCGCCGGTTGCGACGGAGGCTGCGGCGGCGGAGGAGGCGGAGGTGGGGAGGTCCGCCTAGGGAGTGCGGCGAAGGCAGCGGCTGCGGCAGAGGCGGAGGTGCCTACTCCGGGGACCACAACGAGGGCGGGGACGCCTGCCTTTGTGGCCGTGATGAAGGACGCGGCGGTGATGGGCACGCCCGCTCCAGCAGCCGCGACGGCGGCAGCGGCGGCGACAGACGGATCGGAGCGTGCGTTGGCGCCGATGACGTCCCCGGAGACCCTGGCAATGATGGCGGCGCACGTGCCGGGACCGTCGGCGAGGCCGGCGGCATCCAGGGTGACGGCGCCTGCCGTGGTAACGGCGTCGGGGACGGTGGCGCCGGGGGCGTCCGGGGCGGCCTCTACCCATGCCTCGGTCGGTCCTATTCCCAAGGCGTGGAGTGGGACTACCCTACGCTGGATGTCCCACGACGACCCGCATAGGCCCCTCTTCACATTGGATGACGCCGAGGAGTGGGGCAAGTGGCAGGCAGTGCAGGGCGAACTTCTGAACGTCCGCGCTGCCCTGGCCTTGACGATGGGGGAGCTGGACGGCGTCGTCGTTCCCGGTGGGTAGGTATGATGTTCTCCCCGGCAGTTATTTTTCTTCCGCCGCTTCATTACTGAGCGTGTATCATCCTGTAGGCCCTCCAGGAGCATAGCCGGGGAAAGTCCGACTTCCTCTGGACTGAGCGGGAGCTCTAGGACCGCTTCTCTATGGAGAAGTAGCAGACCGGGAAGCTGACCGCGCAGGTTGCTGCCACCCATCAGGTCATTAATGACCTGCAAAGGCTCGAGTAGGTGGCGCGGGAGGACGCACGGCGGGCGGAGGCCAAGTTCTAGGCTGTCGCCGATAAGGCTCGCCTCGACCGCGAGGAGCTCCAGGCCGCTGCTACCGAGAGGGCCCGCCTTGATGCCGAGGAACTCGCACGGTTGAGGGGAGAGCTTGAAGCCCTTCAGAACACCGTCGAGCGCATCCGGCGTGAGCGGCAGAAAGCTTGGTAGGAGCGGGACTTCGAGGTGGCCTGGAAGGACGAGGCTGAGAAAGTGGTGGCCGAGCTTGGGGCGGAGGTTAGCCAGCTCCATGCACAAGTGCAGGGGCTCCAGACCGCTGTGGCTCAGGGGCTCGATCGGGAGCGTGAGCTGAAGGCCCGGTCCGAGGGTAAGGCTCTTTTTCCGCTCCTTTGTTCTCTTGTTGCTTTGTGGTGGCTTCTGACTTGGATTTCTGCGGACGGTCCTTACAGACAAAATCGCCCGACTCAAGGAGGCCCTCGACGCCGAGCGCGCCGAGCACGGCAGCTTGCGGGACGCGGTCCGTGTCGTCTACGACGGCCTTGGCGTGATCCAGGGGGAGGGGACGAGCTCGTTGGTGACTCGTGTCCTCGGGACGTACCGGCGGACCCGCAACATCACCCTGGAGGCGCTCCGCGTCGGCGTGAGGCGGGCCTTCGGTGTCTTCGGTTCCCACTATTCTGGCATCAACTTCGCCGGGATGAGCCGGGGGTACGCCGCCGGCTACTCCGAGGCCGAGCTGGACGAGATCGACGCATCGGTGCTCAACCTAGCGGACGCTTTGGCGAAGCTTCTGGAGGATGAGGCTGTCCCGCCCGAAGACCCCAAGACGGGTTAGCTGTACCAGGCTAGCGCCCAAATGTAAATACATTAGTTTTGATTTTGAACTTGTTCTTCTAATGGCCGCAAGGGCCTTTTTATGAATTTCCGAAAAAGTTTCTGATCCTCTTTCTTGTTTTTTGGTTTTGGAAAGTTTGGAGCAGGGTTGGGTGTGTCAGTAAGCAATGATGGGTGAGGGTACTGTAGCCGCTAGGGCGTGGGCTTTTTCGTAGTCCGATCAGTCTTGCCTGAACACCGTTCGCGCACTCCCTCCTTTTCATGCCCAAAAGTGCTTTGATCCACTTGGAGAACTTGTCGACGGCGACAAGTAGGTGGGTGAAGCGGCCCGACGAGGTCCAGCCCCCAGACCGCGAAGGGCCATGTGATGGGGATGGTCTGGAGCGCCTGTGCGGGCAGATGGGTTTGGCATGCAAAAAATTGGCACCCTTCGCAGGTGCGGACCACGCGGGTGGCATCGGCGACCGCCGTCAGCCAGTAGAAACCCTATCGGAAAGCAATTCCAATGAGGGTTCTTGGCGCGGCGTGATGGCCGCAGGCTCCGACATGGATGTCCTAAATCAGTACCTTTCCCTGCTCGATCGGGATGCAGTGCTGGAGGATGCCGGTGTGGCTCCGCTTGTAGAGCTCCTGGTCGATGATGATGAAGGATTTGGTGCGGCGCGCAATCCTACGTGCCTCCATCTTGTTCGCCGCGAGTGTCTCACGGACGAGGTAGACAAGGTACGGGGCTCTCTAGTTGGGCAGGGGGTCGAGCCCCGCTGCTGGGTCTACATCGATCTCCATGACCTCAGGATCGGAGGGGTCAACCTCCGAGTCTAAGGCAGGCGAAGCGTTGTCGACCCTATCAGGGTCAGCGCCCGAGCCCAGGACAGGTGGTGCGTTGCCGACCTCTCCCGGGTCGGGGCCTGAGTCCGGGGCAGGTGGCGCGTCGCCGACCCTCCCCGGCTCGTGGCAACGGATTGAGGGCTCGAACTGGTCGCTGACAAAGACACCGTCGGGTACGGGCTTTCGGCCGGATGCTACTTTTGCCAGCTCGTCGGCTGCCTCATTGAAACTCCTTGCGACGTGGTGTAGCTCTAGTCTGTCGAACTTGTCTTCAAGCTTGCGAACTTTGTTGCAGTAGGCTGCCATCTTGGGGTCGTGGCAGCTCCACTCCTTCATCACTTGTTCGACGACTAGCTGAGAGTCGCCCTAGACGTCCAGCCGCCGGATGCCCAGCTCGATGGCGATGCGAAGCCCGTTGAGGAGGGCCTCGTACTCAGCGACATTATTAGACGCAGGAAAATGGAGGCGGATCATGTACCTCATGCGCACACCTAGAGGACAGATGAAGATGAGGCCTGCTCCGATGCGGGCCCTCATCAATGATCCGTCGAAGTACATTGTCCAGTACTCCTACTTCTCCGGCGCCGATGGTGTTTGGATCTTCATCCACTCTGCTACAAAATCGACGAGTACCTGGGACTTAATGGCGGTGCGGGGGGCATAGGTGATGCCTTGGTCCATGAGCTCGAGCACCCACTTTGTGATCCGTCCCGTGGCGTCCTAGTTTTGGATCACTTCGCCGAGAGGGAACGACGAAACAGCTGTTACCGAGTGGGAGGTGAAGTAGTGGCGCAGCTTCATCTTCGTGATGAGGATGGCGTAGATGAGCTTCTGAATTTGCGAGTAGCGTGCCTTGGACTCGGACAAGACTTCGCTGACGAAGTACACCGGGCGCTGCACCTTGAGGGCGTGTCCCTCCTCTTCTCGCTCCACCACCAGAGTCGCGCTAACCACCTGGGTGGTCGCCGCGATGTAAAGCAAGAGGGGCTCGCCGTCGGTCGGCGGGACTAGGATCAGGGCCTTCGTCAGGAGGTCCTTGACCCGGTCAAGTGCCTCCTGGGCTTTAGCGGTCCACTCGAAGCGGTCGGTCTTCTTCAGGAGTCGATAGAGAGGGAGCCCCCATTTGCCGAGGCGCGAGATGAAGCGGCTTAGGGCCGCCAAGCATCCTATGACGCGCTGGACTCCTTTTATATTTCGGATCGGCCCCATGTCACTGATGGCCGCTATCTTCTCCGGATTGGCTTTGATGCCGTGCACGGAGATGATGAAACCTAGCAGCATGCCCCTCGGAACCCCGAAAATGCACTTTTCGGGATTGAGCTTAATACGTTTGTCTCTCAGCCTTTCGAAGGCTAGTTCATGGTCGGGGACGAGCTGGTCACCCTTTTTGGACTTGACTATGATGTCGTCGACGTAAGCCTCAACTGTTCGCCCAATGAGGTCCCTGAAACACTTAAGCATGCAACGCTGGAACGTAGCCCCCGCATTTTTGAGGCCGAATGGCATCTTAACGTAGCAATAGGGGCCGAAGGGGGTGATGAAAGAGGTAGCGAGCTGGTCAGACTCTTTCATCATGATCTGATGGTAGCTGGAATACGCGTCAAGGAAGCTAAGGGTTTCGCACCCAGCGGTTGAGTCGACTATCTGATCTATGCATGGCCAAGGAAACGAATCCTTTGGCCATGCCTTGTTGAGACCGGTATAATCAACACACTTTCCTCCATTTCCCATTCCTTTTTCATATAAGAACAGGATTAGCTAACCACTCAGGGTGGTACACTTCCTTGATGAATCCGGCTGCCAAAAGCTTCTGGAGCTCCTCGCTGATGGCCTTGTGTCTCTCCTCGTCGAAGCGGCGCAGACCTTGCTTCACTGGCTTGGAGCTGGCCTTGATGTTCAAGGAGTGCTCGGCGACTTCCCTCGGAATGCCGGGCATGTCCGAGGGTTTCCACGCGAAAACGTCGCTGTTCGCGCGGAGGAAGTCGACGAGTGCACTTTCCTATTTGGGAGATAGGGTAGCACCAATCCGCACGGTCCGGCCGTCAGAGCTGCTGGGGTCGAGAGGGACCTCCTTGACGCCTTCGGTGGCCTCGAAATAGTGGCCGATTGCTTGGAGTCAGGCTGGTCCTCGGCGCCCACCTCAAGCCGGACCGCTGAATCTTCCGTAAAGGTAATGGCCGCGGCGTACTCGCAGCATTCTACATCGCACTCGTATGCCTTCTGGAAAGACGTGCCAACGGTGATGACCCCGTTGGGCCCCGGCAGCTTGAGCTTGAGGTAGGTGTAGTTGGGGATGGCCATGAACTTGGCGTAGCACGGCCACCCCAAGATGGCGGGGTAGGTTCCACGGAAACCTACCACCTCGAAGGTAAGGACCTCCTTCCTGTAGTTGGAAGGGGTCCCGAAAGTGACGGGCAGGTCGATCTGCCCGAGAGGCATTGCCTATTTCCCCGGCACGACGCCGTGGAATGGCGCCTTGCTGGGGCGGAGGCGGGAGCAGTCGATCCCCATGGTGTCGAGGGTTTCAGCGTAGAGGATGTTGAGGCCGCTGCCTCTGTCCATGAGCACCTTGGTGAGGCGCGTCGTGCCGATGATGGGGTCGACGACGAGCGGGTAGCGTCCTAGCTGCAGGACGCACCCCGGGTGGTCGGATCGGTCGAAGGTGATGGCAGATCCCAACCAGTCAAGGAAGGCCTGTGTAGCAGGCTCGGCCACGTAGACCTCGCGGCGCTCCAGCTTCTGGCGGCGCTTGGAGTCGTAAGCCACCGGGCCGCCGAAGATCATGAAGCAGCCGTCCACCTTAGGGAAGCCGTCTTCCTTCTCCTCGCCATCCTTCTTCTCCTTGTCGGGCTTCCGTCTCCGGTCGCCCTTCACCGGGTTGCCTACAAAGTACCTCTTCATGAGGTTGCAGTCCTTGTAGGCATGCTTCGCGGGGAACTCGTGGTTCAGGCACGGTCCCTCGAGCAGCTTGTCGAAGAAGCCGGAGGTGCCCTCTGGGGGCGGCTATCCCCGTTTGCGCTCAACAGTAGCCACAAGGGGAGCCTCACGCCGCTGCTTGTTCTTCTTCTTCTGCTGACGGTTGGAGGTGCCTTCGTTGGCGTCCTCCTCCCGCTTTGTCTTGCCCTTGGAGCAGTCGAAGATCGCTCCGATGGCCTCTTCGTCGGAGGCGAAGCTGGTGGCGATGTTGAGGAGCTCCTCCGTGGTCCGCGGGCCTCGGCGCCCCAGCTCGTGGACGAGGGGCCGGCAGGAGGTTCCTGCCAGGAAAGCCCCTATGATGTTGGCGTCCGTGACGTTGGAGAGCTCGGTACGCTTCTGGGAGAAGCGCCGGATGTAGTCCCGGAGGGACTCGTCTGACCCCTGGTGCCAGCTCTGGAGGTCCCAGGAATTGCCAGTGCGCATGTACATGCCCTGGAAGTTTCCCACGAATATCTCATTCAGGTCGTTCCAGCTGGGAATCCGACCCGAAGGGATATGTTCCAGCCAGGCTCGCACCGAGTCGGCCAGAAAGAGTGGAAGGTTGCGGATGATGAATAGGTCATCGTCTGCGCCACCGGCCTAGCATGCAAGCCGGTAGTCGCTGAGCCATAGCCCGGGGTTCATCTCCCCGGAGCACTTGGCCACGTTCGTCAGTTGCCTGAAGCGCGGCGGGAACGGCGCGTTCAGGATGCGCACGGAGAAGGCCCGGGGCCCCGCTGGGTCGGGGCTCGGGCTGTGGTCTTCCTCATTGTTGTAGCGACCGCCACGATGGATGTGGTAGCTGCGGTCCACCCCCTCCTCCCTGTCCGTGCGGGAGCACCTCCGCACGTCTAGGGTGTCGCGGGCGTCGCGGACGGGGCCGACACGCCGGTGAACGGACTGAGCCCCGCCTCCTGCGGGCGGCGGTGTCCGTCGAGCGGGTGCGGCCTGGTTTGCCCTAGGAGGAGGCTGGTGAACAGACTCCCCCCACCTCTCCAGGGGTGCGGTGGGCGCTACCCTGCTGGCATTTTACCTGCGTTGCCGGGATGCGGAGCTTTCCGCCTGCTGGACGGCAGCGCACTCGAGTAGGTTGCGCACCTCTTGGTGCGCCTGATGCTCCTCGGGCGTCGCCAGCTCGGGGAGTCGTCGGAGTAGGGCCGTCGCAGTGGCATTCGTCAACAACTGTTATGGCTTCATCAACGACCGTCACTACTTCGTTAACATTCATCCATGAATCAAGCTAAGTCACTTTTCTAAATTATTTTCTGGCTTATTTTTCGTTTGTGCGCAACACATGCACTACTCGCCGGAAACTCTTGCGCACAACACGCGCTCTACTCGCCGGAGGGCAGCAAACTCTTGCGCAATCGCGCAGTCTCTTCCTTGTCACAGCAGCGACTACTCTCACTTTTGTCTTCTCTTAAGGTCACTACTCTTCTCGAGCAGAACACGCCTTAACTCGTGAAAGCCTCAGGCGCATCTGTCACACCTAAGCCCATACGCGTATACGAGACAAAGGTCTCACACACGCAGTGGCAACTAGCTACCCGGAGACTGAGAGTGTAAGCATAACAAGCTAACTACTCGGGAAGAGTATGACTGAAACATGAGCTTGACTTGCAACTTCATATTGATCACTGAATAAATTTTAGCAATTTCAAAATCCTACAAATATGCTACATAATGTACGCATCTTTTCTTTCAGGTCAAGCTTGGGCGATGACGCTCGTCGTGACACCAAGCGTGCCTCCAGAGGCACAGACTAGTTCTCAAACTTAGAGCTAAGCACCAATCACTACTCAGAATATCTCTAGTGGCTCAGCTATCTCCCAAGCTCGGGGGCTGAACGCTGCAAAGCTACTCGACCTGGCTGCTACGGTCCACCTGGCGCATAAGCTCAGGGGCTGGACGCTGCAAGACTACTTGGATGATGACTTCCATGAAGATTCATGGCTCGGGGGCTGATAAGCTACACCCAACAATCGATTTTTTATGGTTGAAAGAGGAAGATTCAAGATTTTGACCCTCAGCCTCATTCTACAATTCAACCTAAGGCTCGGGGGCTACTCCATATGGAGTGCAACTTTCGCTGCCCTCCATACATGAAGACTACAATATCAAGATGATCAAGGCTTGGAGCACACCATAGCCTCATGGCAGCTTTGAGAAGCTTTGAAGATTCAGCCAGATAAAGTACTCAAGGAACACCAAGACTCCTCGACGAATATTCAATTGGGACTCTTGAAGAAGGAAAGAGTAGCGGCAATATGTGAAGGTCTCATTGGATTCTTGGTGGACGAGGTGGTAAATCCAAAAGGAGACTTTCATTACGATGGACGAAAATTAGATGCTCCCAGCACCTCGACGGGAAGATCATCGTATATATATGTATATATATATATAGATATAGTTTGATTGAGTTTGTATATATATGTAATACGTACGCTAATTAGATTTGTATATATATATAGTACGCTAAGAATTGTATAGTATTTGTATAAATACTTGTTTGATTCATTTAAATAATTGTTTGATTCGTTTAAATACTAGTTTGATTGATTTCATTATAAAAAAAGTTCTCAACTACTAAAGGTTAACGCCTCCATGGTGCTCTACGCACGCACTTTAGTCCCGGTTTGTAAAACAAACTATGACTAAAGAGGAGACCTTTAGTCCCGGTTTGTAACACCAACCGGGACTAAAGGGGTCTGTCCACCGCCTGGCGTGGCAGCCCCATTAGTCTTGGTTGGTTTTACAAACCGGGACTAAAGGAGGGTTTTATATCCCGGTTGAGGGACCTGTGATAAAAGAACCCCCCCCATTTTATCTCGACGGATTAATCCTGGATGCATTTTCGGGAGATATGCAGTCTACGAACCGGTACTAATACCGAGTTCTCTAGTAGTGTATGGTCTTGAATAAATACTCCCTTTATCCACAAAGAGTTTTCTACAAAATCGCTGCAAAAAACATGGGCTATAAAACAAGCCCATGACTAGAATGGAAAGAAAGGAAGCATCCATAAAAAATAAGTAATCCTATAAGACCACTAGAGTATGAGTGAATTCATCACCCCCTATCCATGATGACCTCTCTTGATCAGAGTTTGATTGAGCACAAAGCTCTGTAGAACCTATATTTGGTTCGCAATAATTTTTGAAGGGACCGTGACACCTAAGAGGGGGGTGAATTGGGTGTTCTAAAATCTAAGGCTCCAAGCACATATAAAAATCTATTTCAATTTCTATCTAGATGTGCACTAGGTTCTTCTATGTATTGCTATGTCTACCACAAAAGATTTTTCACCCTAGGTTCCAATCCTACAAACTACACATGGCAATTCTAGGAAAGGTAAATGCAGAATGTAAGTGCAACAAGAAATACGGAAGGTGAATAAGGTAGAGAATGCAAAATCTCGGCGTGGCGACACGGCGATTTTTACCGAGGTGTCGGAAAGAAAAGCTTTGCACTAGTCCTCGTTGTTGGAGCTCATCTCAAAAGGAATGCCCGTGCAAGGGCATAAACTCCCTGGTCAAGTAACTCTATAGGATAGCTGACGGGCTTTCCCCACGCTCAATTGGGTCTCCGTCTAGCCTCTCTTGGATGCTCCTTGCCGCTCTTCACTTGGTAGAGTTTTGGCAACATGCCTAGGCCCTCTCCTTCCTATCACAAGCACTGGCAGCCACTCCACAAGCGCGGTTGGTGGGTCTCGCAAAGCTTACAAGCCCCAGATTTACAATTCTTGGTGTACGCAAGCACCGATACAAAGGAGGTGTGCAAACCTCCCCTAACTCTAGGCTAAACCCAAAAGCAATGCACTATAGGCTTAAACTAGCACTAACCAAGACCTAAGCCTTATGCTAATTGCCTTGATCTTCTCTTTAGCACTTTGGTGGATAGAGAACTTGTGTGTATGTGAGAACCAAGCCTATAGCTTTTCCAACCTCTAACATCCTTGAAATGGCCGGGCAATGGGGTATATATAGAACCAACCCCAAAAACTAGCAGTTGCTCCAACAGTCAGCAAAAATAGTGATCACCGTATCATTTGGTGCATGCATAAGAACTTCTAGAGCCAAATTTGAGCTGATGCCAAGACGAGGTGATCACACCAATTCATACTATGATGATTGCTACTGTGATCATCGTATCATCTTATGATCACCAACTTATACTCTAATATTGGGATTGTGATCACCCATTGATACTCTGATATTGCGACTATGATGAGCCTTCACCATTTTGCTTCATTTCTTCGTGTGTCTTTGTCCCAACTTCTCTTTCATGATGTCTTGGGTTGCTTTATGGTCTTTTATGATCTCGTACATGTCCTATTAACCTTTGTTTTGATGTGTTTGATCACTATTCGGTATTTTAGCGATGCGCGAATGAATCTGCAAGTGCACGGATACTATTGTAGCTTTCAACTCAGAGTATTCCAAGGGTATCGAATCCAAGGGAATGTGTGTGCATACCAATGACTCTAGTATCCAAGGATAACCAACCAAAGGTGGGTGAAAGATAGAGAGGATTCCTATGGATATTGATGGATAAGTTAAAGGTCGAACTCTTGGTCAAGATACTTGCTTCGGGCATCGGCTTACCCTGAATTAGTCAGGCACCTCCGGCCAACGGCTCCATGCTATATCTGAATGTGGAGGATTATAAAGGACCAATAGGACTGTCACAACCTACGGCCTACCTCTAGCAACCCATGGGATATGAGACAAATGAAGGATAATCCTTAGCCTAGACACCACGTCTACGCTACTGATTACTACTACAATCTAACTACGTCTATCGACCTGTAGCAGATATATAGCACTCTGTATAAATACGAAGAGATGAACCCGCGAGTAAGAGAACTAATCTCACTTATCAGTAAAGAACTAAACGATAAAAGAATTACGAATACTTACTTATACCAAAGGAAGCTAGCATTCGTAGAGGTACATGGCCGGAGTAGATTCCTCCAAACTACTCCCTCTCTCTCTCTCACTCTCTCCCTATCCTAAGCACTAGCCTAAGCAATGCTTCACCATAGAGTTCTTCTCTTGATAAGAGTGGAAGTGGAGTTGGAAGGTGCGGTTGTGGTTGTTGTCCTCAAATGAGAACCCTCCCCTCATATTTATAGGCACTTAGGGGTTGGTTCCGAGGGGAATATTTAGGGAATCTTCTACAACTGTCATTGAAAGGTCAGTAACTAGCAACATGTGGCGGCTGGAGGCGAGTGGAGCCAACAGGGGTTCGGCCGACCCTTGGCAACCACCTTAGCCCCTTTGGCTGGGTGGCTGCTAGGTGGGTCCTTACTTGGGTACGGGATGCTTTGTGGTGAATCTTATCATTTTACTCCCGTTTGTGGGACCCTAAATCCATGTGCTTGCATTAGATATATTCAAAGCCTTACCTTGCACTTGTGAACTTTGAAGTGCCTATCATGCCATCTTGGGTAGTTGAGGAATGGAATAGTCTTGAATCAAGTCACCTCTACTCCTTTTGTCAGGTAACTTGGGATTTTTCAATAAGTTCCAAAAACAAACCTTGCTTAGCTTGTTATTTGATTCTCTCAGATCGCTCAATGTGTATATGTCCTCACCAAGGCATTAGACTTGCCTCCCTTCATCCTACTTCTAATGATGGTTTATATGTGTAGCTCAAGGTAGGGTATGAAGGATACATACTTGAAACACATGTATTGCATAGTCAAAAACTGGATCCAAGGAGATAATCAAGTCATACAATCAGATCAAGATGTGCACGTATAGGGATATGGTAGATGGAATGGAAACTCCTTCTTGTATGACCTATCTTGCTTTGTAAATAATTTTGAGGACATGGCTATCTTTCTGTTTCTTTTTCTTGGACCTTCATGTGTCCATCTTTTTTTTCAATACTTGGACCTTCATGTGTCCATATTTGTTTTTTGATAGCCCATGTCTCTTTTGTAACAATAAATGGAGAGAGAGACCAACACATATGGTGGAGCATTTGTTTTGTGGAATGGAAGGATGGTACAATGCTAACTCTCATATGAGCAGAGCAAGGGTATATGGTGTGCACATGAGTCTTGATCACGAAAGGATGAAAAGGATTCTCACAAGGGTCACAACAATTTGACTAAGCTCAATGCAAAGACAAGTAGCATATGTGTATAAGGTTTTCAAGATAACTCTTCATATGGCTTTGGTAGGACTTTGGCATATCAAAGAGGACTTGCAAAAGGCTTTTTAGATTTTCAAATAAATTTTCCTAAGCACTTAAACATTAAGAGCAAAGATCATATGATCAAACCATCTCACAAACATCAACTACTTAGATGAGCATGCGGTCCTAAAGAAATTTGTTCACAAGCATCAAGATGATAAGCATGGAATAAAACATATGCAAGACAACCTTAGAAAGTATGTAGAGCAGGTGCAGCATGTTGATTCATTTTATTTGTGCTTGATTTACAGGATCAGATTTAAAGTTCATCAAAACTCAGGAATCAGGGAGATCAGGGATAAAGAGACACAAACCAATGCAGTGGACGGAGATGGGCCTGAGTGGTGTTCGGTCGAACCCCTGTGGGTCCAACTCTAGCTCCCCTTTTGTGTTGCTGGTGCAGTGTGGTGTGCTTTGTTTGTGGGTGTTTGTGCATCGTTTCAGCTTTGGAGAGTCTGTGGCTCTCCCCCACACTATGTTTTGTACCTAGGTACTTCTTCCAAAAGACAAGTAAGTTACACAAGGATTCTACCGGGTTGGATGACCGCTGAGTCAAATTTTATAGAATTCAAATATGGAGGCACTTACAATTCTGAATTGGGAAGTAAAAATGAAGGGAAATGTTGACGGTTGTTAGCACGCCAATTATGAACCGCAAGCATACGAATCAGTTGTAGCTCTTCACTCAGAGTATTCCCCCAAGCTTCATCAATCTGTGGAACTTATAGCACAAGATCTATTTGAACTAGCATTGTTAGTATTAACTTGGAGTTTATGAGAGATTCAGATCCAATCTACTTAAGCATGTGCAGATAGATAACAGATAGAGCAAATGTAAACAATCTAGACCAATCTAGACTATGCATATGTTGTAATTCTGAGAATGGATAGCGAAGCAACATAGATATGATCTTAGTAAAAAGCATATTTAGATCTACACCTCCGGTCTGGATCCCGAAACCCACCCCCCACCTTACACAAGAAAGATCCAGTCACGATCACCTCTATCAGTGCAAGTAGGTTAAGGGCATGATCATAAGAACATGTCATACTCATTGCTAGGTTAGGCATGCAAATCTGGTCACCACGACCACAAGAACACCCTAGGCAATCTATCAGCGATTCATAGGTTGAAAAGCAAGCAAATCCAATAAAGCATAAAACCATCAAAGGACATACTTAGATCACTAAGAATATGAACACATGTATTACTTCACCATGAATGATTGTACATCACAAGATCATCACCAAGATCCTACCTTGATCTTGATGACTTCTAGCTCTAGAACTCTAGCGTGATCTTCCTCGCAGGGTGATCATGCCGGCAGAGGTTTGCCTACGCTAGCCCCTGACAACTGCATGGTCCTCTACTCTCCGGTGAGGTGTCCCTCAGGCTCCTTTTGCTTCTTTGTTGCTTCACGTCGAGTACGTTATATTGGATATGGGGCTCAATGGATTTTTTGGGGTATTTATAGTCTAGAAAGTGCGTGGCAAATATTGGAAGGCGAGGGGCGAAGGAAATCGCAAGGCCTATAAGCCTGGGAGCGTCTAGGCCGATCGGTCTAGGCCTTCGTTTTGGCCACTCGTGTCCTGCTTCATCTCCAAATCTCCCCTGGTGCTTTGAAGTCCTATTTTCACATGCATGTGGGCCTAGCACGTCGGTTGCTTCGGGATGAGATTTATCTTTAATGACTTTCCAAATCTCCGCTTGATCTTCTTTGATTCCTCTTTGATCCCGAATTGATCCTTGCCATATCTTCCCAGAAGGATTCTTGCCCTTAAGTCATCTTGGAGGATTGTCTGCCAAAGATGGGCATCAGAAGGCTCCAGAAGACCCTAGACCGATCAGCCTGGGTTCCTTTGGGCTGATCAACCTAGGCCCTTCCTAGGCCTGTTGTCCTCCATCTTCATCTGGTTCGATGCTCGTTTAGTGTTTTATCCAAAAATATACTTTTAGGTCTAATTCTCTACAAAACAGAATATCCTCAAAAATATGTTGCACATTGGAAAATGACCAGTCTATTGGGTGTAATCAATACTTTAGGTATGAAATTCATGTCATTATTGAAGATAAACAGGGGTAAAATTGTGTCAATAGAGATTGTCAACAATTCCCCCATGCTTAAACCTTGCTCGTCCTTGAGTTAGTCTTCAATAGAAATCATCGTTGCCTTGGGGTGTTCAATCCTGCACTTGATCACACGCAAGAAAAAATAATGCTCCCATAGGATTTTTCAATTAATATTCAAGTTGCAACCAGCCTTCTCTAATATGTAGGGTATATATCATTTAGGCACATCCCACAATAAATTTATTCTTTTTCTCTCAATTTTAAACAAACCTCGGAAGATTTTCAATAAAAACTTTTTTAAAAAGAAATTGAACCGAGCTCATGTTCTCTTAGCTCATCAAGTCTCTCAAACTTTTCTAACTTGTCATCACTCAAAAATATGTGTAAAGCTTTATCTGCATCTTTGGCAAAAATATTATAATCAAGATATTATGAAAACAAGAAAGACTTCTGCTGGATCTTACTAAGACTTGTTAAAAAGGTCATGGAAAATAATTGTTTATAGAGAAGGAAAGAACGAACACACACATTTAGATAGTGGACATGTGCAAGGGCAAAGAGTGACTACGAGGCACAAATGAAGTCCTCGTAATCAGATTGCACATGGTTGGAATAATGAGTATGGAGTAATCCTTAATCTTGAAAACACTTGGGATCTCTATGAAGCTCAAAGAACCAAGGAGTATTTATTTCTTTTTTTCTTTTTCTCATTTTTTATTTTCTGTTTCCTTTTTGTTTCTTTCTTTCTTTTTCCACAATATATATTTTTTTCATTTTGCTCCTCGGAACTCTTTGCAACATATTACTTACTCAGCAATAGTCAGAGATAATGTAATGACTCTCCCCCATGCTTAGATGATGCTCGTACTCGAGCTTGAAAAGCAAGAAAGATAAAATGCTGATGTAAGTACCAAAATCTTTGATATTCTAGAAAAAATTATCTTACTCTACTGGAGCGGCTTCCACGCCAAATTTCAGAGGCATAAGAGGGGGGAACACCCCAGGCCGATCGGCCTGGCCCCTTTTGACCTCTGTTTCCTCCGCTTTTTATTCCACGCACTGGTGGTTACCTCCAGGTCTTGATTTTCATGAAAAGGCACTTAATAATCTTTTGAATCATCATTGATATTTTTCATACTCAAATTTGGTTGTAGTCAAGGAGGTAGTCACAAAAATGATTTTTGGGTTTAGGTTTCAATGCCCAGTGAAGTTTGCAAAATTTCCAGTGTAGAAATTCACAATGCATCGACAAAAAGGCTAGCAATAAGAGGTTACACAAAAAGGAATGACCAGCTTCTAAGTCTCATACCACAGAAGTAGATCCTAAATCAATTCACCCAAAAATAAACTTTGTAATCTACTGCTCATAAAATTTGGCTTTGGATGGGTAGAGCAATTGCAAAAAGTATTATTGACAAGGTCAGCATGAGTTGTAACAAAAAATTAAAGAGCCTTTGATCCATTTAAAAGAGAGAGCAATAAACAAATATATGGGTCAAAATTATCATAACCTCCAAATAAGATAAGCCGGTATTTATATTAATTTCAAGAGAGAGCAATAAACAAATATATGGGTCCAAATTATCATAACCTCCAAATAAGATAAGCCGGTATTTATGTTAATTTCAGTTCATGTTAGAGAGAGCAATTCAATGGTGTAATAACCAAGTACAAAAATTAAACAAAGCATCAATGATCATCATCTTTCAACATGACAAGAACTTAAACCATCACAATTAATCACATATCATTATATTCAGGTGATGCATATTTTATTTAAGCATGGCCATGTGAAACACACAAACAAAAAATACCACGCACACCCAACACACATGCTGAAATAAATAAAGAAAAGAAAAGAAAACTCAAACCACACGTGTGCGTGTTTGTTCATCTCCTCCAGTCTCTAATCTAGGTCATCTTGCAGTGGGTCGTAGTATGGCTCTGTGGCAGAACCACCCAAATTAACCCGGCTAAAGTGTGTTAAACATTGCCTCAAATGTGAATTGACACTTTAAACGAATCAAAATGGTAGTTTGTCTGGTTTCACCCTATAGAACCACATATTTCCGATTGAAACAAACATACAAAACTTGCACGAAGATGAGCCTAGAGATTACAACAATCCAGATAAACGATTACAAAGGTCCCAATTAAGTTATTACAAACAGAGTTTCAAATGCATAAAGTAGTTTCGGAGTTCAAAAGCAGTGAAAAATAACGATAAATCTAACATCGATACACGATAGCATGGTGAAGCCATCCATGATATCACTCACCATGGTCCTCGCCCACTGAGGACCGGTCCCACTTAACTATCCATCCCAGAGGAAGCTGGCACGCCCAAGTCACACTAGGAATCATGTCATCAACATCAACATTACCTGAAAATACAGCCACAAGGAAGGCTGAGTATACTAATACTCCGCAAGGGTTATCCGTCAGGTGGTATCTAATCCACTGACTCCTAGACATGCAAGGCTTTTTGGCTGAGGGGTTTGTTTTTGCCAAGAGCTTCTAAAGTAGGTCCTTGCTTTCAAGTTTTAGCATCAAGCTCTAGTTGACTAACCATTCTAGGTAAGCGCCTATTCTAAGCAAGCATGGTAGAACAAGCAATTTAATCAAACATCAATATTAAGCATCATCCTTGTTCACCTTCTTACTCAATACAGAAAGGCGGTTAAGCAGTCCTAAACTGTGGTAAGCAGATGATTTGAATCGAATTTCTTAACCTTGCAAGGTGGACCTAAACACACGACATATGCGTACTACGACAGGTTCACATATATCAACGTATCTGATCAATTCGTGATGCTTGTCCAGAGCCCACTTCCCTTGGATACAATGCCCCAACGGTCCCCAGAACGACGCCATGCCGTGGCCACACTTGTACCCACATGAGGCTGCATGGGAACCCAGTTCCAGAGAGAGCAGAGTAAAGGTCCACGCCAGTTCAATCAGGTACTAGGTTTCTCAATCCCATACTCGGTATGTGTTTAGTACTTTCAAACACTTGACCACAATTCTAACACATTTCGACCTTAACAGTTTTCCTCTAAACAAACGGGGCATCCACCATTCAGAACATATTACCAAGCCCCGCCCGTCAAGCTTATGATTCCAATATAAGTAAACAGGCAACTCCTATAGCTCACGAGTGACAGGAAATCACTCAAATTTTACCATGTCCCTATTTAGCATAGCAACTAAATGACTTAACATGCTAGTATTCAAGTCATGGTACTAGGAGCATGCAACTAAGGCTTCTAGCAACTCCTATGAACTTAATGCACAAACATAAGTAACATAAGTATTGCATAATTTGGAAACCAAGGTTATGCTCTGGGGCTTGCCTTCTTGTCCTATACTAGCCTTGGGCTCTTCCGACTCGAGCATTGGGTCTTGAGTCATCTCAATCAGGTTTAATGCAGCAGTAGAGGGTTCTTCTTCAGCTTCTAGAACCAACTCGTACATGCTGTCAACGAGGTTAGCTTCTACACGAGATGCATATGCATAAAATTTCATGTATAAGCTTTCATGATGTAGGTTGCATTTCACTAATCTTGCAAAAACATAGGGTGCATTTTCGGCCACATTCACCTAAACAAGGTTTGTAAACATTTCTTTTCTTCATGAAATAAGGTGGATTGGGAGGATAACCTAGCTTTTACTTTGATGGTGATTGTGTACATATATAAGATTCTTAGAAACTTAGTATTCAAAAGACAGAAGGTGGTGTCTTGCTGGTACTATTTAGCAACCTTCTTGAGAGTGATAAAATTACTGAAGAAAAGCACAATTAGTTTCTTGTGAGCCTACAAGCTTTATAAGGCATTTGATGGATTTTATACAAAATAAATTCTAGTGCTAGATACAAGATAGTAATGTGGATATGAACATTTTTAAATTAAACTAGACATCATTAGGAACCTAGCATAACAAGTTTCATATTTTTCTCATTTTTCTACAATTTCCTAGATATTTTCCAAGTTTCGGCCGGTTAAATCAATTTAAAAACAGAAAAGGAAAACATGTTTCATGCTTAGGCCCTTAGATCTTTTGAAGCTTCACAACAAGGCCCTTACATTTTACACCTAAGGCCCTAGAAACAAAATCGGCTTTCCAATGTAGCCCTTGAGGGCTGGCCAGCGACGCGGTATCCAGTGGTGCGGGCTAAGGGCGCGAATGCGACAAGGAGCTCACCGGTGAGGTTTGCGCTGTAGGGGTCGAGGGCGGAGGAGGTCCGACGAGGTGGGCTCCGCGGCAAGGCTTCAGGCACGGCGTGGGTGCTCCGTCTCTAGCGAAGGTGGCAGTGGAGATGGTTGAGGAAGGGGCTAAGAAGGTTGTGTGTGGCTCTGTGTGGCGGATCCACTTCGGATTAACTGGGTTAAACATGGTTAAGTCGCCTAACACGCGACACTCATGCCTTAGCCAAGTTAACACGAAGTGTCGTCAGATTTCATCCGATTTAACTACTGAAACAGGACCGAAATAGCAAACTCACACGAAGGTGAGCGGTTCCAGAGAATACAACAAGTCCACTGATTTTAACCAACTTAACCATTTAGTTCGGCCGGGAAACAAACATCAGAGTTTTACAAGGTTAAAAAGAAAACAACAGAAGGTAAAACCAAAAACGGAAGCTACTTCGTCGGGGTCGGACATCCCTGGTGAGACCAACCCGGACGTCAGTGATCCCTCTCCTCATCGTCCGAGGAGGGATCCCACTCAACCGTCCAACCCGGAGCGAGTTGGGGCGGCCAAGTGCCAACAGAGGAGGACTCGGGAGCAGCAACTTCACCTGAAAAAGAAGAGCCACAACAAGGCTGAGCTACTAAGCTCAACAAGACTTAACCGACAGGAGGAAAACTACTCCGCCACTTCTAGACATGCAAGGCTCTTTGGCTGAGGGGTTTGTTTGCCAAAAGCACTAGGTAGATCCCTATTTTCAAGTTTTAGCTCGGGTTCTAAGTTCATTATCCGGTCTAAGTTTGCAACCTATTCTAAGCAAACATAGAACCAACCAAAAGGTATTTATATCTTCATCAAGACCATGTCATCATCAGATTCCTTTGTTACTCAGGGTGACATAGTGATCAAGCAGTCTCAAACTATGAGAGGTAGACGAATCGATTCGAGTTTCCTTAACCATGCATGGCGAACCTAATCTCACGACATTCGCGCACCACAAGGGTCGCTTCCCGTGTCGGCCGTCCCCATCAATTCCCAGGCGCGTGTCAGGTCCAAACTTCCCTTGGCATGCAATGCTCCATATGTTGGAATACGAGGTAGGCTACACTAGCGTAAATCAAAATTTCTACCGCGTATAACCAGGAAGAACTGCCGTATAAGGATCACGGGATTACCACTCGACGCACTACTGGTGCGGAAGATGTAGATATGCGTCGATGCAGTGAAGACGATCACGTAGTCGTACGTAGTCGATCAACATAGTCGTACGTAGTCGATCACGTCACGTCCAGCAGCTCCCACGTGCAGCAAGATCGCCTCCGGTGCCGCGGCTCGTCGTCGGCTCGTCGTGGCTCGTCGGCGGCTCGTCGATGGCTCGTCCAAGTGCTGCAGGCGCAACACCTCCAAGGTATCCACACGTGCAGGGAGGAAGCATCGCAAGCCGGACTGCTAGATCCGCGAGTTGCAACAGGCGAGGGCGTGGGAGGCGCGGCAGATGTGTTTCGCCAAAAGGTGCAAACCCTAGGGCGCCCCCACCCCTCTATTTATAGAGGTTCCTGATGGGCCTCTGGATCCGAGGCCCATTAGTACTCCTAAACCTAATCCAACTCGGATCAGATCCGAATTGGGCTTCCAGCCCCTTAAGTGTGTGACCCTATGGGTTCGGATACGTATAGACATGGCCCGAGTACTCCTACTCGGCCCAATAGTCGGTAGCGGCCTCTAGCAAGACGTGCCAACTCCTATACGCACACGAAGATCATATCAGACGAACCATCACAACATAATATACATGCTATTCCCTTTGCCTCACGATATTTGGTCTAGCTTCAAGCCAACCGCTCTTTCTCGATCCTGTGATTCGGAATCCCTTTGTAGGTTAACTCTTAACCGTACATAGCATGGCCATGCATTTTCGGATCCGATCACTCGAGGGGCCCAGAGATATCACTCTCAATCAGAGAGGGGCAAATCCCATCTTGACTGACCATGTCTCATAGCATGCTTCTTGACAAACCCGAAAGCTACCTTTATAACTACCCTGTTACGGCGTAGCGTTTGATATCCCCTAAGTAGGTCGATCCACATCTAGAATACATGCGACAGTCTCAGGTCTAAGGACAAAGCGTATATGTTGTTTAAAGAGAGAACTACTTCTCGTGTTGGGTCAGTCCTAGCACATGTCTCCACATGTGTCCACATTATTAGTTCAACATCTCCATGTCCATGACTTGTGAAACATAGTCATCAACTAATACATGTGCTAGTCTAATATTCATGTGTGTCCTCACATGAACTCCGACTAGGGACAACTTTAGAATAACCATACAAGTAAAGAGTTTCACATACAATTCACATAATTGCAAATCAATTCAAGTAGCCTTCAATGGATATTCAATGAACACAACATACAAATCATGGATACAAATGGAATATCATCATCTCTAGGATTGCCTCTAGGGCATACCTCCAACAGTCTCCCACTTGCACTAGAGTCAATCTAGAAGGTACCTAATACCCATAGCTCTTACATGCGCATCATGCTTAGCCTGCGGGAGTGGTTTTGTCAACGGATCAGAAATGTTCAGATCCGTGTGTATTTTGCATATCTTGATCTCACCCCGGTTAACGAAGTCTCGAATGAGATGAAATCGCCGCATTACGTGTTTGTTCTTCTGGTGGTTCCTTGGCTCCTTTGCTTGCGCAATTGCCCCATTGTTATCACAGTAGAGATTCAATGGGCTGGACGCATTCGGGAACACACCAAGCTCAATGAGGAAATTCCTTATCCAAACACCTTCCTTCGCGGCTTCCGAAGCCGCGATGTACTCGGCTTCTGTCGTAGAATCGGCCACCGTCTCCTGCTTGGAACTCTTCCAACTAACAGCACCACCATTCAGCGTGAACACAAATCCTGATTGTGACTTTGAATCATCTCTGTCGGTTTGGAAACTAGCATCGGTGTAACCTGTTACAACGAGCTCCTCCTCACCTCCATAGACGAGGAACATATCTTTAGTCCTTCTCAAGTACTTAAGAATGTTTTTCACCGCTGTCCAGTGACTCTCACCTGGATCAGATTGGTGTCTGCTTGTCATACTTAGCGCATATGAAACATCTGGGCGAGTACTTATCATTGCATACATGATAGATCCAATAGCCGAGGCATATGGCACTCTACTCATGCGATCCTGCTCATCAGCAGTCGAAGGACACTGAGTCTTGCTGAGATGTATACCATGTGACATAGGCAAGAACCCTTTCTTTGCCTCTTCCATGCTGAACCGCTTCAACACTTTGTCAATGTAAGTATCTTGGCTTAAACCTATAAGCCTTCTCGATCTATCTCTATAGATCTTAATGCCCAGAATATATGCCGCTTCCCCTAAGTCCTTCATCGAAAAACTATTTTTCAGTGAAGTCTTTACGGACTCAAGCATAGGAATGTTATTTCCAATCAGTAATATGTCATCCACATATAAGATTAGAAATACTACAGAGCTCCCACTAACCTTCTTGTAAACACAAGACTCTTCTTCGTTCTTGGTGAAGTCAAACCCTTTGACCACTTCATCAAAACGAATGTTCCAACTCCTAGATGCTTGCTTCAATCCATAAATGGATCTCTGAAGCTTGCATACCTTTCCAGCATTTTTCGGATCGACAAAACCCTCGGGCTGTATCATATACACGTCCTCAGCTAGGTTTCCATTCAGGAAAGCTGTCTTGACATCCATCTGCCATATCTCATAATCGAAATATGCAGCTATAGCTAGAATAATCCGAATGGACTTAAGCATCACTACGGGCGAGAAGGTCTTGTCGTAGTCAACTCCTTGAACTTGTCGAAAACCTTTTGCGACAAGTCGTGCTTTATAGATGTGAACATTTCCATCCATGTCCTTTTTCTTCTTATAGATCCACTTGCACTATATGGCTTTAACACCATCAGGCGGGTCAACCAAGTTCCAAACTTGATTGTCTCCCATGGACTCTATTTCGGATTGCATGGCACTCTGCCATTTTTCGGAGTCTGGGTCCATCATTGCTTCTGCATATGTCGCAGGCTCATCATTTTCCAACAATAATATTTCTCGCATTTCGCGGAGCCTTGCTGACCTTCGTGGTTGTGGCGGTGCTTCTCTTGCCATGGGTATCTCAACTTGTTCTGCTACGTTAGCATCACTCATTGATTCTTGCCCGATTGGCTGATCTTGAACTTCTTCAAGATGCACTGTCTTTCCACTCTTTTCTCCTTTGAGAAACTCTTTCTCTAGGAAAACCCCGTTCCGAGCGACAAACACTTTGCCTTCTGATCGGTTGTAGAAATAATATCCCAAAGTTTCCTTTGGATATCCCACGAAAATGCACTTATCCGACTTAGGTGTGATCTTGTCCGACTGAAGTCGCTTGACAAACACTTCACATCCCCAAATCTTTAGAAAAGACAAACTAGGAACCTTTCCAGTCCACATCTCATATGGTGTCTTAACTACGGATTTAGATGGTACCCTATTAAGTGTGAAAGCTGCTGTTTCTAGAGCGTATCCCCAAAATGACAACGGTAGGTCCGACTGGCTCATCATTGATCAAACCATGTCTAACAAGGTTCGATTACGTCGCTCGGACACACCGTTTCTCTAAGGTGTTCCAGGCGGCGTAAGTTGTGGAACAATTCCGCAACTCTTTAGATGATTGCTAAACTCGTGGCTCAAATACTCACCTCCACGATCAGATCGTAAGGCCTTAATTTTCTTGCCACGCTGATTTTCAACTTCATTCTGAAATTCCTTGAACTTTTCAAAGGTTTCAGACTTGTGCCTCATCAAGTAGACATAGCCATATCTACTAAAATCATCAGTGAAAGTTATGAAGTATTGGAATCCTCCTCTAGCCGTCGTGCTCATTGGTCCGCATACATCACTATGTACGAGTTCCAACAAGTCTATTGCTCTCTCAGGAAATCCCGTGAAAGGCGTCTTGGTCATCTTGCCTAGCAAGCAAGCCTCACATGTCTCGTATGATTCAAAATCAAACGAAGTTAGAAGTCCATCAGAATGGAGCTTCTTCATGCGCTTTTCACTTATATGACCCAAACGACAATGCCACAAGTAGGTAGGACTCAAATCATTAGGCCGAGGCCTTTTAGCACTTACATTACAGACAGGTGAACCATCAAGATTTAAAACAAACAATCCATTCACAATGGGTGCAAAAGCCATAAACATATTATTCTTAGAGATCACACAACCATTGTTTTCACTCGCAAATGAATAACCATCCTTCATCAAGCATGAAGGAGACAAAATGTTTCGACTTAAACTAGGAACAAAATAACAATTATTCAACTCCATAATAAATCCTGACGGGAGGTGGAGTTGCATCGTCCCGACGATCAAAGCAGCAACTCTTGCATTATTGCCCACGCGGAAATCAACTTCTCCTCTTTCCATGCTTCTACTTCTTATCATTCCCTGCATCGAATTGCAAATATGAGCAACCGATCCGGTATCAAATACCCAAGAATTAATAATTGTATCAGCGAGAAATATGTTGTCTATAACATTAACAACAAGCGTACCTGAGGTAGAAGTACTCTTACTTCCGCCGTTCTTCAACGAAGCCAGGTACTGCTTGCAGTTTCTCTTCCAGTGACCAAGTTCATGACAGTAAAAGCACTCTTTATCTGGAGCAGGTCCAGCTTTAGCCTTGGGCGCTGGGTTTGGCTTGGACACTCCAGCCTTGCCCTTCTTCTTCCAAGAATTGCCCTTCTTCTTGAAGGTAGGCTTGTTCTGTACAGCCATCACATGGCTGGTACTAGCGCTTTTCTTAATTTCTACCTCTGCTGTCTTGAGCATACCACACAGTTCATTCAGACCCTTCTCCGTCCCATGCATATGGTAGTTCGAGATGAAGTTCCCATAGCTAGGCGGAAGAGATGAAAGAATGAAGTCAGTGGCCAACTCTTTGCCCATTGGGAAGCCCAGCTTCTCCAATCGCTGAGTGTAACCAACCATCTTGATTACATGTGGTCCTACTGCTGCGCCTTCTGCTAACTTGCACTCCAGAAAGGCTTTGGACACATTGAACCTTTCGGTCCTAGCCTGTGTCTGGAACATGTCCTTGAGCGCCACGATCATATCGTGTGCCTCATGATTTGTTTCGAACTGCATCTGCAGCTCGGGTTCCATGCAAGCAAGCATAAGGCAGCTTACCTCAAGATTAGCATCAAATGCCTTCTTGTAAGCAGCCTTAACGGCAGCAGATGCATCATCAGCAGGTACTGGTGGTAGTGGGGTGTCTAGAACATCTTCCTTTTTCTCAGCCCTGAGAACAATTCTCAGGTTACGGATCCAATCCGAGTAGTTTGTTCCATTCAACTTGTCCTTCTCAAGGACCGAACGCAAAGCAAACGATGCGGCGGTGTTGCTAGGTGCCATTTAATCTACAACAAAAGTAATGCAAAATACACTAAGACAAACGTATCCATGATAGAGCAAATTACATTAAACTATTTTAACAGAATCTACTCCCACTAAAATCAATATCCCTCTATTGAAACTTAGTGATTCAGGATCCACAACTAACAAGTCTACTAGTGAGCTTTAGCATCACCGCTAGCAAACGAGGTAGATCGGTAAGCAACTTTTGCTAATCATATCACATATGACTCCTGTTGTTGGGTGACATCTCTATGTCTCAGCGCCCAACCTTTATACCCCAAGGTCCTTAACCGTTAAGATAACCTTGTTAAGCAAACCAACCCTTATGCGTGTAAGTGTCCGACACAAACCCGTCTAGTCAAGGAAAACTAGTGGCACCCTAATTTCATAGACCCACCACTAATTGTACAAGACATGGGATGGTGCAAGTTTTAGTTGGGAGGGCATGCTAACTTAAAATTTGCGAGGGATCGTTCTACTTCTAACATCACAGCATGCAGAAAGTAAAACATAAACAGAATAGCATTCACACAGCTTGTGACACAGTATGGCCCGTTTTCATATGGTGATCTCCATCTCCATAGAACCTGTTCACCATGGTGATCTCCATCTCCATGTTCCATGTGCACCATCCTCCTGGTGATGAGTCCTCCAAGAACTAGAGCATGCTATTACGCCTAATAGCTAGAAAAGAATCTAGTAACGAAGATTACATAGTTGCTTGGATCATCACAGATTGGTACGCAGACCATTAAATACAATAAAGTGACAACACATATGGCTCCTGCCGTGTTGCCGTACGCGCGACACACAGGTCACGAATGAGTTACACACATGCATCACATACACAAGGGGGCCATACTGATCATAAGATACATACATACATCCTGCAAAACAGAGTTAGGCGTCCTAACGTTCCAAACTTCGGAGGCCCGAAACTCCATCTTTCAAGCTGAATTTGGGAAATCTAATTTCGCCGAAAACGGCAAAGCGGTTGAAATTCATGTGTAACTTTTTCTGTAGATCAATTTTCGTATAAAAATCACCCCGATCCGAGATCGTACCGAAAAGTTACGGCTGATTTACCGAAGCATACGCATACGGCAAAATTCCGACCCCGGCAGTAGATCCCATCTACTATTGCACATCTAATGCGCCTGGCGTATGACCCTGGATCTCGATTCGACCAATCATATTGATCTTCGCTCACTGCAACTGGATTTACGTGTATCACTTAACTCCGATGGCGGAAACCGACCGGTAGGAGTATGTCGTTACACTACCATTGCAGCAAGGGCACGAGACTAGGACATAGATCAAACAGAAAACTCGCATATCTCCATATGCACACATCCCGAATCCAAAACTAAGCAGCTACGGCTTTGATACCACTGTTGGAATACGAGGTAGGCTACACTAGCGTAAATCAAAATTTCTACCGCGTATAACCAGGAAGAACTGCCGTATAAGGATCACGGGATTACCACTCGACGCACTACTGGTGCGGAAGATGTAGATATGCGTCGATGCAGTGAAGACGATCACGTAGTCGTACGTAGTCAATCAACGTAGTCGTACGTAGTCGATGACGTCACGTCCAGCAGCTCCCACGTGCAGCAAGATCGCCTCCGGTGCCGCGGCTCGTCGTCGGCTCGTCGCGGCTCGTCGGCGGCTCGTCGCGGCTCGTCGGCGGCTCGTCGATGGCTCGTCCAAGTGCTGCAGGCGCAACACCTCCAAGGTATCCACACGTGCAGGGAGGAAGCGTCGCAAGCCGGACTGCTAGATCCGCGAGTTGCAACAGGCGAGGTCGTGGGAGGCGCGGCAGATGTGTTTCGCCAAAAGGTGCAAACCCTAGGGCGCCCCCACCCCTCTATTTATAGAGGTTCCTGATGGGCCTCTGGATCCGAGGCCCATTAGTACTCCTAAACCTAATCCAACTCGGATCAGATCCGAATTGGGCTTCCAGCCCCTTAAGTGTGTGACCCTATGGGTTCGGATACGTATAGACATGGCCCGAGTACTCCTACTCGACCCAATAGTCGGTAGCGGCCTCTAGCAAGACGTGCCAACTCCTATACGCACACGAAGATCATATCAGACGAACCATCACAACATAATATACATGCTATTCCCTTTGCCTCATGATATTTGGTCTAGCTTCAAGCCAACCGCTCTTTCTCGATCCTGTGATTCGGAATCCCTTTGTAGGTTAACTCTTAACCGTACGTAGCATGGCCATGCATTTTCGGATCCGATCACTCGAGGGGCCCAGAGATATCACTCTCAATCAGAGAGGGGCAAATCCCATCTTGACTGACCATGTCTCATAGCATGCTTCTTGACAAACCCAAAAGCTACCTTTATTACTACCCTGTTACGGCGTAGCGTTTGATATCCCCTAAGTAGGTCGATCCACATCTAGAATACATGCGACAGTCTCAGGTCTAAGGACAAAGCGTATATGTTGTTTAAAGAGAGAACTACTTCTCGTGTTGGGTCAGTCCTAGCACATGTCTCCACATGTGTCCACATTATTAGTTCAACATCTCCATGTCCATGACTTGTGAAACATAGTCATCAACTAATACATGTGCTAGTCTAATATTCATGTGTGTCCTCACATGAACTCCGACTAGGGACAACTTTAGAATAACCATACAAGTAAAGAGTTTCACATACAATTCACATAATTGCAAATCAATTCAAGTAGCCTTCAATGGATATTCAATGAACACAACATACAAATCATGGATACAAATGGAATATCATCATCTCTATGATTGCCTCTAGGGCATACCTCCAACACCATAGTCCCGGTCTCTACCGTACTGTGACAGCACTTGCACCCACATGATGCACCATGGGAACCTCGTTCCAGGGACAGCAGGGGTATAAGCCACGCCCTAGTTCAATTAGGTACTAGGCTTCCCCATCCCATACTAGGTATGAGATTAGTACTTTCAAACACTTGATCACGAACACCACCACTGTCGGGCCTTAACAAGTTTCATAGATGGACGGGGCGATCAGCCGACCACCAAAGAGTTACCCAACACCTTGCCCCATCCATCGTCCTTATAGTTGTAACACAAGAGGAACAACCAACTCCTAGAACTCGCGAGTGACAGGAAATCACTCCGCTTTTACCGTTTCCTATTTAAGCAAAGCATCTACTCCATCCAACAGCTAGTGATCAGCTCAAGGGATCTAAGTCATGCATCTATGGTTCCAAACAACTCCTATACGTAAATGGACAAGCATGAAAAAGAAGGCATGCACAAGTTTGGTAAAACACAGGGATATTCATGCATCCGGGGCTTGCCTTCGAACAAGGAGGGGGGAAGCTGCTCTTCTGCTTGGACGGCTTCGGCTTCAGGAGGCGGGAACTCTGCTACAGCTTCGTCTTCTAGCGCCGGGCACAATTCGTAGAAGCCATCAGCGAGACACAGTTCTACACGAATGCAATGCATGGGTTAGCATTTAGACGGTTATTTCAACAACAACACTTGCAAGTTTGAGCCCAGAAACTTGCGGCAAGTTACGGGAAAGGTGGGGAGGTTTGCTTGAGTTGGTGGAGATCAAGATATGAGGGTCGGATGGAGGAAATTATGAGCTGACCCTTAGACTAGAGGAATAGATGGGCTGGGGTCCTTAGACTTAACATAGAGAAGTCCCCGAGTTTTACACATAGACCCTCGGTTCAAGGAAAAAGATACAGTCAAGCCCTCGGGCGAGGCGGAGAAAGGTCGGCGGAACAGACAGGGTCGGGCGAGACGGAACAGGGGTCGGGCGGATAGGAGGGGTCGGACGAGACGAACAAAGGGTCGGCAGCTTACCTTCATATTACAGATGAAGCTTGGGGTCGGGAAAGAACAGACTTGGGCAGAAAGACTAAGGCTTGGGCAGCAGCGATGATGTCCGGTGGTATTCCGGCAGCGGCGGTGCTTCTTGTGGACCACAAGCAAGCTCTTGCGCAGCACGGGGAGCAAGTGGCTGGGTGGATTGAGAGAGCGGTGTAGAGCGGAGAGGAGAGTTCCTCAGAAACTTAGGCGGTGGCGCTGTGAGCACGAACAGGGAGCAAAGCGGGAGGGCAGCGATGGCGAAGGGGAACTCCGGCGGGGCTCCGGCATTCCCTTTTATAGCTGCGCGGAAGAGAGAAGGTTGGAGCGGCGCAAGGACCGGGGAAGAAACGATGGAGTGCGCTGCCGAGGCGGCGATTGAGCAATGAGGGCGGTGGAACAGGACTTCGGGGATGACACTGGCGGTCATTGGGCACCAGAGGCGGGGCGGTGCAGGCGCGGTTTTGCCGATGGTTGAGATTTGGCGAAGACGGGCGTCGTCGTGCGGTGGATTTGATGGAAGTGACCAGGGAAACGGCGCTAGAAACGAGGGCGCACAGGTGAGAAGACAGGCGGCTGCGGTCGCGCGAGCGAGCGCGGAGCAACAGATTGTCGGGGGCGGAGCTCTGACAGGGTGGGAAAGGAGCTGTCGCGGTCGTGGTCTGGGTTGGCGGAGGAGGAATCGTCACGTAGCGCGGACCGGGGCGGCGCGACTGTGGTAAAACCCGACCCGTGAAAACCTGACCCTAAACTGCCGGTTCTTCTAAGTTCAAAGGCAGTTTTTCCTTTCCATCTTGAAGCAGAGGAGGAACCGATACTGACTGGTGGACTCGCAAATCTTTTCCCCGGATCTCCCGAGGCAGACGCGCCCAAACAGCATGCGCCCGCTTCAGAGCTTTTCAGCCGTGTGGCTCGATCTCTCCGACGCCCGCCGCCTCGCCCAGTCGCCGGTCGTGACAGGATGAAGCCCCTCTGCAACCCTTTCTGCCTCGCCTCGTCTTGCTCGCGCCCTCGCCGGCTGCGCCATGGTGCCCCGTCGCTGCCGTGGCAAAGCTTTGCCGCTACTGCGTCAGACCGCCTCGCAACGTGCGCCCATCATCATCTCGCCGGATCCCCGGCTGCAAGCCCCGATGACCTCCGGCTTTTCTGCCTCTCCACAGTCGTGCCGTCCCCGAACTCGCTACGCGACGATTCCTCCATCGCCAACCCCGACTCCGGTCGCGACAGCTCCTTTTCCGCCTTGTCAGAACTGTGCCCCGGCAAACCGCTGTTTCGCTCTCTCCCGCGCAGCCGCAGCTCGCCCTGTCTTTTCACCTGTTGCAACCTCGCTTGTAGCGCCGTTCTCCCTGTCACACCAATCAAATCCGCCGCTCGACGACGCCGCCTCCGCCAAATCTCAACCCCGGCAAAACCGCGCCTGCGCCGCCTTGTCTACAGTGCCCAATGGCCGCAGACGCTATCTCCGAAGCTCTATTCCGCCGCCCGTTGCCGCTCAATCGCCGCCATGGCAGCGCACTCCATCTTTTTCTCCCGATCTTTGTGCTGATCAACTCTCTCTCTTTTACGCCGCTATAAAAGGGAATGCCAAAGTTCCACCGGAGTTCCTTCGCCCTTGCTGTTTCACTGCCCCTACTCTGAGAGCACTTGAGCACTTCCATTGAAATCTCGAAAAGTTCCCTTCTCCGCTCAGACCCGCTTCTCCCCAATCCACCAAGCCATCTGCTCCTCCACGCTATGCTAGAGTTTCCTTGTTGCTCAAAAGAAGCTCTGCCGCCGCCGGAGCACCGCCGGACATCGCCGCCGCCCAAGCCTTAGTGCTTAAGAGCTTCCGCCCAAGTCTGCTCCTTCCCGACCCCAAAGCTTTGCCAATAGACCTGGAGGTAAGCTGCTGACCCCTTACTGGTTCGCCTGACCCCTTTTTCCGTCTCGCCCGACCCTATCTGTTTAGCCGACCCTTATCCACCTCGCCCGAGGACTCGGCTGTATCCTTTTCTTTGACCCGAGGGTAACTGTGTAAAAGATCGGGGACTTCTCTGCATTAAGTCTGAGGGCTCCCAGCGCAGCTGTTCCTCCAGTTTAAGGGTCAGATCACAAGTTTATCCCCATCCGACCCTTTTATCCTGTTCTCCACCCCCACTAAAATGAACTTCCCCCACTTTTCTGTAGCTTTGCTACAAGTATCCGAGCTTCAACTGCAAGTGTTGTTGAAATAACCATCTAAACAGTAACTCCTGCATTGCATTCGTGTAGAGTTGCAGCTCACTGACGGTGTCTACGAGCTGCACCCAGCACCCGAAGACGGAGCTATAGCTGAGCTGCCGCTTCCAAAAGCCGAAGCCGCCCCTGCTGAAGACCAGTTTCCCTCCCCTCCGCTTGAAGGCAAGCCCCGGAGCATGAACCCCAAATTTCTAAACTTGCACATGCCTTCCTTCTCGTGTTTGTGCATTTACGTATAGGAGTTTTTTGCAACCATAGATGCATGACATAGTTCCTTTGATCTGAACACTAGTTTGTTGGGTCGAGTAGTTGCTATGCTTATATAGGAATCGGTAAAAGTCGAGTGATTTCCTGTCACTCGCGAGTTAATAGGAGTTGGTTGTTTCTCCTTCTGTTACAACTATAAGGACTCCGGACGGGGTAGGGTTTTGGTTAACTCTTTTGGTGGTCGGCTGATTGCCCCGTCTGATTACTGAATCTGTTAAGGCCCGACAGTGGTGGTGTTCGTGATCAAGTGTTTGAAAGTACTAACCTCATACTCAGTATGGGATGGGGAAGCCTAGTACCTGATTGAACCTAGACATGAGCGGTCGCCCCACTGTCCTTGGAACGAAGTTCCCCTGCGGCCGCACGTGGTGGCAAGTGTGGTCACAGAACGGCAGAGGCCGGGTCTGTGGAACCTTGCACCAAAGGAAGTGGGCCCGACACGGGTTAGGGAATTGATGGGGAAGGCCGACACAGGAAGCGACCCTTGGTGGTGCGCGGATGTCGTGAGGTTAGGTTCACCATGCATGGTTAAAGAACTCGAATCGATTCATCTGCCTCTCACAGTTTGAGACTGCTTGATCATAATGTCACACTGAGTAATGAAAGAGTCTGATAATGACATGGTCTTGATGTTGAGCTTATATACATAAAGTTGGATTTATGTTTGCTTAGAGTAAGTTGCAAATGTAGATTGGTTAATGAACTTAGAATTAGAGCTAAAACTTGAAAATAAGGACCCAACATAGTCGCTTTTGGCAAACAAAACCTCTCAGCCAAAGAGCCTTGCATGTCTAGATGTGGTGGAGTAGTTTTACCACCGGTCGGTTAAGTCTTGTTGAGCTTAGAAGCTCAGCCTTGTTGTGGCTTCTCTTTTCAGGTGAAGTTGCAGCCTCTGAGCTTGGTGCTGGCACTTGGCCGCCCCAACTCCATCCGGGTTGGACGGTCGAGTGGGATCCTTCCTCGGACGGCGGGGAATGGGATCATTGATGTCCTGGCTGGCCTCACCAGGGACGTCCAACCCCGACGAGTAGCTTCCGCGTGGCTTTATTTCTATTTTTTTCTTCCGAACTTGTAAAACTCTGATTTTTAACCAAGTGTGTAACAACTTGTTAATCTAATGATGGACCTGTTGTATTCTCTGGAACCACTCACCTTCATGTGGGTTATGCTAACTCGGTCCTATCAAGTGGTTAAATCGGATGAAATCCGACGGCACTTCGAGTTAACTTGACTAAGGCATGAGTGTCGCGTGTCAAGCGGCTTAACCGTGCTTTAATTAAGTTGATCCGAGGTGGTTCCGCCACACCCAGCTTGAGGTTTCGACCTATGGTCATACCCTCGAGGATACTTGGGAGTCCGCGGCCTTCCAGGCCCTTACCTAGTTTTGCCAGCTAGACCCTTTCGAGGTCCTTTTGGATCCGATTGGCTTGTTCCCCACCAGAGACAGGCTGGACACAGCTTGGCTTGACCGGGTGAACAGCATGGAGGCGCTGGTAACCTCACACCCGCTGGTCACCATCTCCACCGCGACGCGGTGCATGACTGCGTTGTACCGATTGGTTGAGCTTTAGGGGAGAGCTATGGCAGTCTTAGCTCATATAGCGGTAGACACCCAAGAGCATCTCAATACCACCAAGAGAGATTTGGTGGAACAATCGTATCAGCTCATCCAAAGGGGTATACAGATTTCCGATATGGAGACCCAGATTATCAAGCTAGAGGAAGAGGTGACTGACATGGAGCATGATATGGTACTGCTTGCTGAGGAAAAACTAGAAGTTGAGATTTAGCTCACTGTTCCTAATGCACACTTGGATGAGCACCACGCCAAGATCAATGCCATCCATGCGCAGGAGCAGCAGGGGGAGAACAACCCTATGGAGGAGGAGGAGGAGGAAGACCCCGAGGAGATAGAGGGAGTCTCGAGCATGGACTTTGAAGTTGGTGATGCCCCTTCTCCGACGCGCAGTGTTTCCTCCGTGGGCAACCTAGATGACTTCTAGATTGTGGAGGAAGTGAGTTGGTATTTTGTTGTACTCCTTGGCAACCTATAGTTTTGGATAGTGATGTAATAGGTTAGCCTTGGGTTGAGTACTTTTCCTGTGTTAACAAACTTGTCATGAAATGATCTTGGTAGTGGTTATCTTGGCAGAATCAATTCCTGTTTCCACCCCGCTATTCCTTCCACCTCTGCCCACTTTTGGGATGCGCTTTGAATATCAAAGTTGTGTGAAAACTTGTGCTGTAGCCGCTCGTGAGTTTTCAGCTCTTTGGGATCTCTCAAACTCAGCCCACCTCCAGCAAGGTGGCCTCCGCCGACATTGCCGACCCCTTGGTCACAGGGTCGGACGCGCCCGACCCCTCGCAGCAGGTCTCCGACGCGCCCGACCCCGGGCGCTAAGGGTCGGATGTATCCGGACCCACGAGTCAGAGCTTCGCCTAGCCCAAGGAAGTGCGCGGACCAGCCGACGAGGACACGGATCTTGTCGGCCCCACCGATCTCACCATAAATGCGACCGATGGGACCCAACGGAAACCATCCGAGCCTTACGTGCATAGAAAACAAATTTTTCTTGTCAGAGTCTTGACCCATGATTCTTGACACCAACGATTGGCGCACCAGGAACAAGCTAATTGCTGACTAAGATGGCAAGGAAAAGATATGCATCTACCCGATAAAGGATAATACTGCTATCTTTTCCACTATTGGCAGGATGGATGCTGCACATAACTTTGTCCTTATGATTGAGCAAGCTCCAGATTAAGTGACTAATGGAAAAGTATACTCTTGCAGATGGTGCGCCTTACCCGCTACGGATCAGCCCCGAGTGGTAGTGGGGATAACCAGCAACCCCCGCCACCCCCGCCCCTTCCGCCATCAATCGCGGATGTCCTGGCTGCCCAAACTGAACTCCTGCGACACTTGGTCCAGGGGCAACAATAGTAGCAGCAGCAACCACCGCAGGGAGGACGAGGTCCCCCACACCACCAGGTCGCCCGGTATGAGGATTTCCTAGGCACGCAGCCCCCGACCTTCCACAAGACAGAGGACCCGCTGGATGCTGATGCATGGGTTCGTACGATTGAATCCAGGTTTGAGCTCCTCACCACCCTATGCCCTGACCAGAACAAGGCTCGATTCGCAGCGCAGCAGCTGCGTGGCTCCACCCATGTTTGGTGGGACCTCTATCATACTATGTTGCCGACCGATCACGTTGTCGGCTGGGATGACTTCAAGACCGCCTTCAGGGCCATCACATCCCGGAGGGATTGCTAGAGCGTAAGCTCAACGAGTTCTTGACTCTCACCCAGGGAAGCCGCGACGTCCTACATTATGAGTAGGCCTTCAACGATCTGTGCCGCTATGTCGGCTATCATGCGGACACGGACGAGAAGAAGCGGGACAGGTTCCACAGGGGATTGAGCCTGGAGCTCAGAGAGAGGTTGAACCCGATAAAAGTTGATACGTACAATGAGCTGGTCAACTTGGCCATCTCTCAAGAGGATTGCATGATGGCTCTTGTAGCCGAGAGAAAGAGCAAGGCCCCAATGCCATTACCCGGTGCTTCTACACCCAAGTTCAGAACGTCTACTTCCGCAACGCCCCACAGGCCACAACAGTCAAGAAGATGGGTTGCTCATCCACCACCATCGGCAGCACCTCGTTTCCCGGGATTTCAGTAGCAGACACCGCGGCCGACCCTACCACCGCCGCCCCACCCTGCGAATGGGAACCGCTGCTTCACTTGTGGTCTTAAGGGACACTTCACCAAGGACTACCCCAAAAACAAGAATCAGCACCCAGGTCAGAGCAATGCGATGCTCAACAAGGGGAAGAAGCCTAAGGTGCAGATTCGCCAGGGTCGGCTGAACTTCACCAACACAGCAGAGCTTCCTGAAGGTGCACCAGTGATGACGGGTACCTTTCTTATCCATAGTCACTCAGCTTTGATTTTGTTTGACTCAGGAGCATCACATAGTTTTACTGGAAGAAAAACTAGTGACAAATATGGGTTGAAAGAATGCCAAACAAAAGGGTCTTCTATGATATCTACCCCGGGTGGAAAAATCACGTCAGATAAGATGAATGTCAATGTGCCTATTAAGCTAGGCAAAACCCTCTTTAAGGAAAATCTCATTATCCTTGGTCTAGAAGGGATCGATGTTATCTTGGGTATGGATTGGATGACTAGACACCAAGTCATGCTAGACATCTCAGCCCGAACGGTCCATATTAACTCACCTCACCAGGGCAACTCTATTGTCCAATTGCCTCACCAAGAATGTGTAAATTCTTGTGCGTATCCCGCAGTTGAGACACGGCTAGAGGACATCCCTGTAGTCTGTGAGTATTCTGATGTGTTTCCTGATGACTTGCCGGGCATGCTGCCCAATAGAGATGTGGAGTTTTCTATAGAGTTGATCCCTGGCACAGCCCCTATTTCCAAGAGACCTTATAGAATGCCACCGACCGAGCTGGCAGAACTAAAAACCCAACTGCATGAACTCTTGAAAAAGGGATTTATTTGCCTAAGTACTTCACCTAGGGGTGTCCAGCCTTGTTTGTGAAAAAAAGGATGAGAGTCTACGAATGTGTGTGGATTACCGACCCCTCAATGCGGTGACTATCAAGAATAAGTATCCTCTTCCCGCATTGATGTCCTGTTTGATCAGTTGGCTGGAGCTAAAGTGTTCTCAAAGATTGATCTTCGCTCCGGTTACCATCAAATCAAGATCCGACCTTGTGATATTCGTAAAACTACTTTCTCCACATGGTACGGACTATATGAGTATCTCGTTATGTCCTTTGGGATCATGAATGCACCTGCTTATTTCATGTACCTCATGAATTTGGTGTTCATGCCCGAGTTGGACAAGTTCATTGTGGTGTTCATTGACAATATCTTGGTGTACTCGAAGAATGAAGAAGAACATGTCGAGCATCTTCATGTGGTTCTTCAACGCTTGAGAGATCATCACCTATATGCCAAATTCTCCAAGTGTGAGTTCTAGTTAGAGAGTGTTAAATTCTTAAGCTACACGATCTCTCGAGATGGCATAGCAGTTGACCCTAGCAAAGTACAAGAGGTCATGGAGTGGAAGCCACCCACTTTGGTTCATCAAATCTGAAGTTTTCTTGGTCTAGCAGGCTATTATTGGCGATTAATCCCGGATTTCTCAAAAATCGCTAAGCCTATGACTGAGTTGTTAAAGAAAGGAGCCAAATTTACCTGGAGTGATAAATGTGAACAAGCCTTCCACACCCTGAGAAGACTCTTGACTTCTGTCCCAGTTTTAGCGCAACCTGACACTACTAAGCCATTCGACATGTATTGTGACGCCTCTGGCACTGGACTTGGATGTGTTCTTATGCAAGACAACCGAGTCATTGCCTATGCCTCGCGAGCGTTATGGCCTCATGAACTAAACTACCCTACACCTGATCTTGAGTTGGTAGCAGTGATTCATGCCTTAAAAATATCGAGACACTATTTGATGGGCACCCACTACAATATCTACACCGATCACAAGAGCCTCAAGTACATCTTTACTCAAGCCGACCTTAATATGCGCCAAAGAAGATAGTTAGAGCTAATCAAGGATTATGAATTGGAAGTGCATTATCACCCTGGCAAAGCCAACGTAGTAGCGGATTCTCTTAGCCGCAAGGTCCGTTGCAACTGCTTGTCGGCAACTAGTTTCGAGGAAACTCTATGTCATGAGATGGGAAAACTTAATTTGGAAATTATTTTCCATAGCACCTTAGGTCTTGTTTCCATTGAATCTACCTTGGAAGACCAAATTGGGCTGGCACAATTAGAAGATGAAGAAATAAAGCTAATTCAGGAGAAAGTGGCACAGAAGGATGAGGGGTATAAGCATTTCCAACAAGATGAGAATGGGAGAGTGTACTATGAGAACCGACTTGTTGTCCCATCTAACCCCAATCTTAGGAAGCAAATCCTAGATGAGGCACACCTCTCCAAGTTCTTAATTCATCCTGGCAGCAATAAAATGTATCATGACCTCTGTCAAACTTTTTGGTGGAGTGGAATGAAGTTGGAAATCACGCGCTATGTCTCGGAGTGTGACACGTGTCAACGTGTCAAGGCAAGTCACTTGAAGGTAGCAGGTACCTTGCAACCACTACCTATTCCATCTTGGAAATGGGAAGATATCAGCATGGATTTCATTGTGGGATTGCCCGTTACCTCTCAGCGACATGATTCTATTTGGGTTATAGTGGATCGCCTCACTAAGATGGCACACTTTCTTCCTGTTCACACTACCTATACAGCTCGAAAATATGCAGAGTTATACCTAGACCGTATTGTCTCCTTACATGGTGTTCCAAAGACGATCATCTCCGATCGAGGTGCTCAGTTTGTGGCATGTTTTTGGGAACAACTGCAATCGTCACTCGGCACCAAGCTAATTTGTAGCTCCACTTACCACCCTCAGACCGATGGTCAAATAGAAAGAGTAAATCAAATCCTAGAAGACATGCTACGCACTTGCGTCATACACTTTGACAAGAACTGGGACAAATGTTTACCCCTGGCAGAGTTTTCTTACAACAATAGCTACCAGTCTAGCTTGAAAATGACACCATTTGAAGCCTTGTATGGCCAAAGGTGTTGAACACCATTGAGTTGGTCACAAGCCGGAGAGAGAAAAATTTACGGACCCGACTTGGTGATGGAAGCTGAAGAACAAGTAAGAGTGATTCAAGCACATCTCAAGACCGCTCAGTCATGATAGAAAAGCTATTCTGACAAAAGGAGGAGACCCTTACAGTTTGACATTGGTGATCATGTATACCTCCGAGTCTCCCCGACCAAAGGAGTGCAACGGTTTGGAGTAAAGGGGAAATTGGCTCCCCGTTACATTGGCCCTTATGAGATTATGGAAATATGCGGACCCATCACTTACCGGATCCAACTACCTGAACAGCTCTCAGCCATTCACGACGTCTTCCATATCTCTCAACTGAAGAAATGTGTCCGAGTCCCGACCGAAATCTTGAAGCAGGAACAACATGAATTTGAACCCGACTTATCCTATGCGGAATATCCTGCCAAAGTCCTCGATCGTAAGGAAAGGTACACCCGATGGCAAGTTGTGAAGATGTATAAGATTCAGTGGAGTAACCACACGGAAGATGAAGCGACATGGGAAACAGAGGAATACCTGAATGAGCACTTATGAGGTTTTCTTTTCAGCCAAGGAGGTAAGACCCACAAACCCCACTAGTTGTCCTTGCACTCGAATCTCGGGACGACATTCTTTTTAAGGGGGGTAGGCTGTAATAGGTTGGGTGCTTAGCTGGTGTTTTAATCTTAAAAGCAAGTCCTTTGTGCTTAAGGAAGAGCTTTGGCAACTTTTAGGCAAAGTCCAAGCTTTGGAGCTCTCTATTTAGAGGTTTCCAATGTCATCTTGAGCTGAGCCCCATACCAAAGTTTCTAAGCTTCGGGACCTTAAAATTTTTGCTTTAAGGAGAAAGTTTGAAATCTTCCCCAAAAGCCTTCAAATCTAGGTCAAAGTTCCCTAGTTTGGTCAACTCAGCTTCTTTAGCCATTCCGACTAAGTCTGTAATTCAGCCCGACCAGGTGCCTTAAGGTAGGTTTATCTTTGGAAAGTTGAATAGAACATCAAGAAACCCCTTTACAAAAGTTGGTGAACTAAGTTCCTACAACAACCTTGTTAATTGGACCTTGGTCCAATTCACCTCTGAAGCTTCCCAAATCTGCAGCTCAAGTCAGCCCAGAACCCTGAAAACCAGCCAAGCAGATGTTTTCCTCTAAGTCCTAAAACCGGTGTTCCTACAAACTTTGGAGCTTTGAATCTCCAATTTCACCATGCTTTTGAACTCTGTCAAATTACAAAAGTTGGACCTTGGTCTGTGTACTACAACTCTTGTAAAGGGAGTCAACATGACGCAGTTTGAATATCGGGAGATCCAGAGGCTTGAAGATGGGCCCGGCAAAGGATCTCGCGGATCCGTTAGCTAGACAGCGCCAGAGCGCGCGTGCATCGCGCCACAGAGAGCCGCCGCCACGTGGCGTGATCTCGCTGGCGAGCGCCACCCCGCCCAGTCGCCGGCTGCGACAAGATAGATCAGCGCGCCTCTTTCCTAGTCACGCGCAGAAGCGCCCTACAGACACCTCCGCCCCGTCTCGTCTCGCCGGAGGCCTCGTCTGCTGCGCCAGGCGCACTGCCCGCAGCTCCGCCGTCGCCCCGGCCACTCTGCGATCGAAGACCGGCCGCTGCCGTGCCGGTACAGCCTCGCCTCCCACACGCATCCGTCTCACCTAGATCCCCGACCGCGCGCCCCAACACCTTCTGGCCCTCCCGTCACAACTCAGTCTCGCTGCCTACACGCGCGCTCCGCAACACTGCCGCCCTCACCAACTGCCGCGCAGGCAGTGACAGCTGCTCCGTCGCCCCGCTAGTAGCGTGCCCGGCAGAGCCGGTAATCCCGTGCATGCTCACGTCACACCGCTCGCCCTGTCACCTCGCCTGCAGCGTCCTCGCCTGTAGTGCCCTTCCCTCCCTCCTGTCCGCCAATGGCACTGCCTCCATCAACGGCTGCGACCACACACACGCGTAGACCTAGCAGATTTGCGTGCCCAGCAAACCCGCTTTGCCCCAGCCCCAAATCCTTGCTACCCAACCAAGGCAAGATCGCGCCCGAGCTCGCCAATGGAGGCGCCGACCAATCGCCACCGCGGCAGAGCACTCCTTTTCTCCCTCAATCTTATCCTATCACCGCTCAAGCTCGTTTCCTTCCTCTGAACACTTCCGCGCAGCTATAAAAGGGGTACCGAAGCACTTACCGGAGTTCCCCTTGCTACCACCGCCTTTGTCGCACTACCTGCTCTGTTCTTCTCCACCGCACACTCCTCTGCTTCGCGCTCAAGCGCTATCGTCTGAGCTCTCTGTGGAGCTCCCCCTTCCGCCCAACATCACACCTTGCCGACCCCACCAGCCGCTTCGCCATCCTTTCGCACAGCTCTAGAGCTTGCTTGTTGTCCACAAGAAGCACAACCGCCGCCAAAACACCGCCAGTTCCCACAACGTCGACCCAAGCCACCGTTGATCCTCATTCCTCCTCGGCTTGTTTCTTCCCAACCCTGAGACCTCATCAGTAAGACTGGAGGTGAGCTACCGACCCCCTGTTTGCCTCGCCCGAGTGCTGTCCGCCTCGCCCGAGGGCTCGGGTGTGTCTTTTTCTTTTGACCGAGGGTATCTGTGTAAAATTCCAAGGACTTCTCTGTGTTAAATTTGAGGATCCTGGTGCAGTTATTCCTTAAGTCTAAGGGTCAGATCATAAGTTTTTCCCGATCAGACTCTTTTAACTCGTTTCAAATCGACAGAAGCTTGGAAATTACATCTTAAATCAAGGAAAAATTAAAAAAATGTGAAATCACCTGGGTTGGAATCCTCGTTCTGAGTAGAATCCAATAAAGTGGGTGTCGCACCTTTTTCTATAGGTTTTCTACAGTTTTGGGTTAAATCCTTGCAAATGCTATTGAAATCACCGTCTAAGTGTCTTACCCGTGCCTTGCACTTTTGTGTAGAGCTAAACCTCGCCGACGGCACCTACGAGCTTCACGCGGCACCGGAAGATGAAGTCGTAGCTGAGCTACCGCCTGCAGGAGTCGACCCCGTGCACGCCGAGGACCGGTTCGCTACCGCCCCGCTTGAAGGCAAGCCCCGGAGCATAACCTAGTTTTTCTAAACTTGTGCATTCCTTCTGTTGTCATGTGTGTGCATTTACGGTCCAGGAGTTGATTGAAACCGTAGATGCATGACTTAGTTTCCCTTTGATCTGAACCCTAGTATGATAGGCCGAGTAGCTTCTTTACTTAAATAGGGCTCAATAAAAGTCGAGTGATTTCCTGTCACTCGCGAGTTATAGGAGTTGCTTGCTTCTTTTTGCTACAACTATAAGGACGATAGATGGGGCAGGGCTTTGTGAACTATTTTGGTGGTCAGTGGATTGCCCCGTCTGTCTACATGAAATTGGTTTAAGGTCGAAAAGTGATGGTGTTCGTGATCAAGTGTTTGAAAGTACAAATCTCATACCTAGTATGGGATAGGGAAGCCTAGTACCTGATTGAACCGGCAAGTGGTTTATACCCCTGCTGTCCTTGGAATGTAGTTCCCATGGTGCATCATGTGGGTGCAAGTGCGGTCATAGCACGGTAGAGACTAGAACTGTGGAGCATTGCATGCCAAAGGCGGTTTGGACCTGACACGCGCCTGGGAATTAATGAGGACGGCTGACAAGTGAAGCGACCCTTCATGGTGCGTGGATGTTGTGCGATTAGTTTCACCATGTATGGTTAAGAAATTCGAATCGATTCGTCTGCCTCTCACAGTTTGGGACTGCTTGATCGCTATGCTACACTGAGTAAGAATGGAAGATGATGGTGATCTAAATATTGTTACTTGTTTAACTGTTTGGGAACTATTTCTTGTTTAGTATAGCTGCTAACTTAGATTGGTAAATGAATATAGAACCTATGGCTAAAATATTGAAAGTAAGAACCTACTGCAGTCGCTTTTTGCAAAACAAGCCCCTCAGCCAGAAAGCCTTGCATGTCTAGAAGTTGGTGGATTAGAACCACCTGTCGGTTAAGTCTTGTTGAGCATAGTTGCTCAGCCTTGTTTGTGGCACATCTTTCAGGTGATGTTGAAGCCGCTGAGTTTGTTGCTTGTGGCACTTGGCCTCCCCAGCTTCCTCCTGGGTGGAGGTCGAGTGGGATCCCTCCTCGGACGACGAGGACGGGACTCATTGATGTCATGATCGGCCTCGTCATGACGTCCGACTTCGATGCTAACTGCCGTTTGTTCATTTCCGCTGCTTAAGAACTCTACAAACTTTGTTTGAATTTTGAAACTGGTGTTATAATAAATTAATGTACTTGTTTAACTTGGATGATCTATTGATTCTCTGGAACCACTCACCTTCGTGTGAGCTCTGCTTTCTCAGTCCTGTGTAGTGGTTTATCGGATGAAATCCGACGGACTGCTGAGTTAACTTGATTAAAGCATATGATCGCGTGCCAGGCGACTTAATTGTGCTTTAGTTAAGTTAATTAGGGTAGTTCCGTCACACTTAACATCACTCGTGCTGTTGTGGAGCCCTACGAGCGTGGTCCATATTTCGTGTGCACTTTCAAGCTCATAGACTATTAAACACCTCAATGCTATGAGATTCAAAGTTTGAATTCCGAGCAATAGCATTGAGACACAACTCTTTTCCATCTCCCTTGGTGGGGTTGTTCAGCTGAGCTAGGGGTCTCATTCCATGTTTCGTCTCTCTCCAAACACATAAGCCTTTCACCTCTAAAAAACATGACATGCGAACATGCCAACAGGGGAAATTAGTGCCATCAAATTTTGGAGGCTTACCGAGATCACTCCTAACCTCTTCGGTTGTAATTTTGCTCAATGACGGTGAAGCCACGGGTCCAAAATTGAGCCACCGGCTCTGATACCAACTGAAGGGATCGTGACACCTAAGCAGGCTGAATTGAGTGTTCTAAAATCTAAGACTCCAAGCACATATAAAAACCTATTTCAATTTCTATCTAGATGTGCACTAGGTTTTTCTATGTCTTGCTATCTCTACTGCAAAAGAGTTTTGCACCCTAGGTTCCAATGATACAAATAAACTACACATGGCAATTCTAGGAAAGGTAAACACGGAATGTAAGTGCAACAAGAAATGCGGAAGGTAAAATAGGTAGAGAAGGCAAACTCCTAGTGTGGTGATACAATGATTTTTACCGAGGTATCAATAAGCAAGGCTTTCCACTAGTCCTCGTTGTTGGAGCTCCTCTCAAAGGGAATGTCTGTGCAAGGGTATAAACTCCCCGGTCAAGTAACTCCATAGGATAGCCGATGGGTCTTCCCCACGCGCAAGTGGGTCTCCGTTAGTCTCTCTGGGATGCTTCTTGCCACTATTCACTTGGTAGAGTTTCAGCAAAACATCTAGGGCCTCTCCTCGCTATCACAAGCACCGACGGCCACTCCACAAACGTGGTTGGAGGGTCTCACAAGACATACAAGTCCCAAATTTACAACTCTTAGTGTGCGCAAGCACCGATACAAAGGAGGTGTGCAAACCTCTCCTAACTCTAGGCTAACCCTAAAGCAATGCGCTAATAAGCTTAAACTAGCACGAACCAAGACCTAAGCCTTATGCTAATTGCCTTAATCTTCTCTTTAGCACTTTGGTGGATAGAGCACTTGTGTGTATGTGAGAACCAAGCCTATAGCTTCTCCAGCCTCTAACACCCTTGAAATGGCCGAGCAATGGGGTATATATAGAACCAACCTCTAAAACAAACTGTTGCTCCAACAATCACCAAAAATAGTGATCACCGTATCATTTGGTGCATGCATAAGAACTTCTAGAGCCAAATTTGAGCCGAGCCGATCACACCGATCATACTATGTTTCCATTGTCTCTACTGTGATCACTGCATTGCGGTTTGAAGATCCTCGATTTGTTGCCGATCTTGTTATGGATATGGCCACATCTTCCGTTTTTGCTGGGCCAAATTAGCTGTCAGCAAATCTTTCCATCCCAAAGCTAGCCCATCTGATACAGTCCCGCCGTTACCCCGCAACCAAGGGACTTTTACTCCCTTGCCTACCAAGATTCTTGCCCCTTCAACTTCCTCGGAAAACCCTCCCCCCGCACCTCGCCTTCCTCTGTTGTCACCTCCCACACCCCTGCTTCCATGGCAAATTTTGCTCTTGATCCCCACCCCCACCTCCCATCAGGCTTCACTTGGGCCCCACGAGTGATGCCATTTGTCGCTCCTGCTAGACCTCACGTCAATCTTGCACTCAATATTGAGCACACCAATGAGGACCTCACCATCACACTCTTGACGCCGCCGATAGCCAAGATACACTACATCCTATTGGCGTGGGCCCTAAACCAGTACTTGCTCGACGAAGGTGTCCAGGTGCCAGAGATTCAGCCCTTCCCAATTAGGGATGCCTATGTCAGCTTCACCAAGCCGCTTGAGCGAGAATGCTTCCTCCAAGGAACACCACGGCAATTCAGTCAGTACCATCTCAGATTTATCAAGCACGATGAAGGGGAGAATTTCATATCTCATGGTATGGATCGAGTTGTCTTGTTGATGCTGATGTGCTACCCTACGGATGGTTGGTTCTTGTCTTTCATTTCCAAATCCATCTATAATTTCGCTCAACTGCTTTATGTGCATGAATCAGTGACAGTTGCTAGAATCATTGTGAAGGCCCTAGTAAACAAAGAACAAGATACTCCAGATGACATTGTGGTCTCAGCTGGTGAAGGACCTTGTATTTGCTCGTTCACTGTCCCTATTTTCATTCTCTCTCCAACTGATGTTGTTGTTGGTGCTGATGAACAACCCCCACCAAATGATGGCCCTGCTCACCCAATGCCTCACCCTGCAGCATGCTGGATGCATGTCAATGCTGATGTGGACTCTAAAGGATCCAATGTGGAGGTTGGGGATATAGGAGTTGCTCCAGATGATCCAATGGAAAATGATGCTGCTGTTGGGGACACTGTTGTTGGAGATGATCATCATGAAGATAGGATCCAACAGCCTTTGGAAAAGCTAGATGGAGAGCTAGTTCGAGTTGTGCTTGGTGATCATGTATCTTGTCTTTCTCCAACTGCTAAAGATTTTGAATCTTCTGTTGGTTTGGTTAGGAAGCCACCTATGGATGGACCTCAAATGCCTTCTCCTGATGTGCCTGTTGGAGAAGCCACAGCCACTGCCTTAGTCCCCATGCGTTCTATCCTTGACTTGGTGATTGATCTTTCCTCTCTTTTCCCTTGTAATCCTCCTTTCAATTCCTTTGCCAATGTCAATCGTCTTGTGATCAATCTTGATACACCTGTCCCTTCTCACTTTGCTAACACTGATACTCTCTGGCATCTGGCAAAGGTCCTGGTGGATCCCTTGGAGCCTGCGGCTCTAGTCTCCTCTGATGATGATGAGGTCAAGATCCTTGATGAGATGCCGGTCCGCAAAACCCCACGCAAGCATCGTGCTAACAAGCCAAAATGCCCCCAGGACTCCTAGTTCCTTCATAGAAGCTCCAGGCTAAACAAGAATCTGCAGGGCTTCAAGGATCAGAGTAGTGCTGATATAGATGCTGTGAAGGGAAAGGAAGTTGCTAGTCAGAGGAAGGACTTAGAAGCAAACACGCTTGCCATTGTGCCAGCATATCAAGGCATGGTGGAGGATGGTGCTGGGTCTGCTCCACATCTCTCAGCTGACATGGTCCAAGCCATTGGCACTAGGTTTCTCAAGATGCAGCTTGAGGTTGTGTCCCAGGCTACACTTCTAGCTTCTGATGATGAATAAGTGTAATAGGGATAGTGTGCAGTGCTACCCGTCTTGGACACTGTCTTTCTTTTGGTGTGGTTGCTGCAGAAAACCTTTATTTGCCTTTATTCACTTTCTATCGATTGCACTAAACCTAGTAGTGTTGGTTATCTTTTTTAAGTGGTTGTGCTACTCTGTTGATCTCTTTATATCTCTATCCTTTTCTATGATGCTCTAGTATACCTCTCTGTTGATTATTGCTCTCTATGTGCTGTTGCCAATGGGTGCCCAGGAGTTTTCTTGGTGGTCTTTCCTAGTTAATCATGAATCCTAATAATCAAAATAGAGTTTGGAGTATTTTATCTTGGAATGTCAGAGGCATTAATTCTCAAGCTAAATGGGATCATGTGAGATACAAAATTTTTGAATGTGCTGCTTATATGGTTTGTCTGCAAGAAACCAAGAAAGAGGGTTTTGATCTGAATTACATCTCCGAATTTTATCCCAGGTATCTGAATAAGTTTGCTTTTGCCCCCTCAGTGGGTGCTTTTGGTGGACTCTTGGTGTGCTTGACTGGCAATCTGTTTTAGGGGAATGTCATACATGTCAATAGCTATGCTATCACTCTGAGGTTCTGCTCTAGTCTATCTAGAGCCATATTTCACTTGACTAATGTTTATGGTCCTTGTTCACCTACTGAAAAGGCTGCCTTCATTACTTGGTTGTACAACTTTGATTCCTTTCCTTTTCCTAAGGATAGAAACAAACTGGGCGGGTGTGTCAATGATATGTTCTTGTTCAATGATCTCCTACAACACCTAGATCTAGTGGACATTCCTTTTGAAGGAAGGCAATTTACTTGGGGTAATATGCATGATGATCCTCTTCTGGAAAAGTTAGATTGGGTGTTTACTTCTTCTGCTTGGACTCTCTCATACCCAACTACATATGTTAAAGTTTTGTCAAGGCCAATCTCTAATCATATTCCATATGTTACTAAGATGGATTCACACATACCAAGGGCTTCTATTTTTGGGTTCTAAAATTTCTGGGCTGAGTTCCCTAGTTTCTATGACACTGTGCATGAACACTGGCATTCCAACCCCTTCTATGCTAATATGGCTAAAATCAGAAGTGTAAAATTCAAGCAGCTCAGAAAAGGTTTGAAAAGTTGGAGTAAAGAAGTGTTGAGACTCAATTAGCTTATTAACAGTTGCAGTTGGTTTTTGGCTCTTTTAGATGGGTTGGAAGAGCAAAGGTTTATGAGCATCATTGAAGATAATTTTAGGAAGATTGTCAAGCTTCATTTGTAGAAGCTTTTGGATGCTAAGAGGATATATTGGAAGCAAAGGTCAACAATTGGATGGGTCAAATTTGGAGATGAAAATTCCAAACTTTTCTAAGCCATGGATACTCAATCATTTAGAAGGAACTATATCCCTTCCTTGCTAACTAATGATGGAACAATAGTCAATGACCATGAAATTAAGGCTGGCCTCCTTTGGAACTCTTTTAAGGATAGGCTTGGTATATCATAATTCAGTGAAATATTGTTTGACCTGCAAACCCTCATCAGCTCAGTGCCCCTGCCTATTCTAGATGATCCCTTCTCCAAGTATGAAATTTATGCAGCTGTTAAGGAAATGCCCTTGTATCGTGCTCCAAGCCCTGATGGTTTTAATGGCTTCTTTATGAAGAAGTGCTAGCATATTATCCAAGATGATTTCTACAGGTGGTGTGAAGGCTTTTGAAATGGCACTATTGATGTTGAATGCATAGCTCTTTCATTACTCTTGTGCCTAAAAAGGACTGCCCCCAAACTTTTAATGACTACAGACCTATATCCCTCCTGAACTATTCTTTGAAATTGATCACAAAACTTCTGGCCAACAAATTGCAAAAAGTGATCCTCAGAGTGATTCATGCCAATCAGTATAGCTTCTTAAAGGGGAGAACTATCCATTACTGCCTTGCCTCGGCCTTTCAATTCATGCACTTATGTCATCAGAGTAAAAGGGAGATTGTTATTGTGAAGCTAGATTTTAAGAAGGCTATTGATAAAGTTGAACACCTAGTTATTTTGGATATGTTCAAGCATAAGGGTTTCTCTGACAGGTGGATTCAGTGGATTTCTATGATTCTCAGTTCTAGGTCATCTCTGTGCTGCTTAATGGTGTGCCTAGTAAACCATTCAAATGCAAGAGAGGTGTTAGGCAAGGTGATCCTTTATCACCTCTGCTCTTTGCTATGGCTGCTAATCTCCTGCAATTGATCATAAATAATGCTGCTTAGAATAATATCTTAAACTATCCTCTTGGTGCTAATCTTGAAGGTTACTATCCTATTGTTCAGTACGCTGATGACACTCTGCTCATCATGCCAGTAGAAGAAGCACAACTCATTAGTGTCAAGGAGATTCTTAATACCTTTGCAATGTCCACATGCCTCAAAGTAAACTTGTCCAAGTCTTCCCTTGTTCGCATAAATCTGTATGTAGATAAAACATCTATTCTAGCCAATGCTTTTGGCTGTCAAGTAGGACAGATGCCCTTTACCTATTTTGGGTTACCTCTAGTAACCACAAGACCTTCTATCACTGATTACTTGCCAATGGTGTTCTGAATAGAAAGAAGAATGATGGGTATTAGCCCCTTCCTAACCTTTGTAGGGAGATTGATTCTAGTAAACTGTATCCTCACTATCATGCCTACATTGATGAGGACATCACCTGCTCGGATACAACCATATTAATCACTTTTGATTCACAGGTGAAACAATTCTTTACCATGATTGTATTTGATACATTTGATGAATTGATGTTGCACCATGATGTTTGTTCGTTGTCAAATTTAGAAATACATACGTGGATCAAAAATAGTGTTAAACACACATGAAAGGCATGGAGGACCAAAGAAGTAGGTTGGGGGCCAAGTCCAAGTATTCCCAACATTCTCCACTAGAACACCACGTCACTTTTGGCCCAAGGAAAGAAAGAGACCCAATCCAAAATGTGTTGAATTGGATCTCTCCCTTTCCTTTGGCCAAAAGTGACGTGGTAGCCTAGTGGAAAACGTTGGGAATACTTGGACTTGGCCCCCAATCTACTTCTTTGGTCCTCTATGCCTTTCATGTGTGTTTAACACTATTTTTGATCCACGTATGTATTTTTGAAATTGACAACGAACACACATCATGGTGCAACATCAATTCATCAAATGTATCAAATACAATCATGGTAAAGAATTGTTTCACTAGTGAATCAAAAGTTACTAATGTGGTTGTATCCGAGCAGGTGATGTCCTCATCATACATATTATCTTTGCACTTTGAAATTGCCATCTAGAGTAATTAAGCAGATTGACATTGTAGAAAGCACTCCTTGTGGGACACAGGTGATGTTAATAGGAAGGGAGGTTGCCTGGTGGCTTTGGAGAATACTTGCAAAGCTAAGGCTCATGGAGGTCTCGGAATTATGTATCTAAAGACTCAAAACCTCTCCCTCCTCTTAAAGTTCTTGCACAAATTCTATAACCATGCTGATATACCATGGGTTACAATTACTTGGCAGCATCTATATTCTACAAGTGCTTGGATCTTTCTGGTGGTGTGATGTCATGTCCCTTTCAGAAGACTTCCTAAAGATTGCATCTTGCCATGTGTTGATGGTTGTTAGCATGCCAAGTTCTGAACTGCAAGCATATGGATCAATTGTAGCTCTCTTCCCTTAGAGTATTTCCCCAAGGTTTATCAATCTATGGAACTTATAGCACAAGATCTACTTCAACTAGCATTGTACAGATAGATAACAGATAGAGCAAATGTAACCAATCTAGAGCAACGTAGACTATGCATATGTTGTAATTCTGAGCATAAATAGCAAAGCGACATAGATATGATCTCAGTAAAAAGCATCTTTAAAACTACACCTCTGGTTCGGATCTTGAAACCCTCGACCTTACACAAGAAAGATCATGTCATGATCACCTCTATCAGCGCAAGCAGGTTAAGGGCACAATCAAGAGAACGTGTCATACTCATCGGTAGATCAGGCATGCAAATCTGGTCACCACGACCATAAGAACACCCTAAGCAATCTATCATCGATTCATAGATTGAAAAGCAAGCAAAGCCGATAAAGCATAAAATCATCAAAAGAGATACTTAGATCGCTAAAAACATGAACACATGTATTACTTCACCATGAATGATTGTACATCACAAGATCACCACCGGGATCCTACCTTGATCTTGATGACTTCTAGCTCTAGAACTCCAACTTGATCTTCCTCACAAGGTGATCATGCCGGTAGAGGTTCGCCTACACTAGCCTCCGACAACTGCACGACCCTCGGCTCACCGGAGACGTGTCCCTCAAGCTCCTTCTGCTTCTCTGCTACTTCACATCGAGAACGTCATCTTCGATATAGGGTTCGGTGGATTTTTTAGGGTATTTATAGTTTAGAGAGCGCGTGGCAAAAATTGGAAGGCGAGGGGGCGAAGGAAACCCCTAGGCCAATTAGCCTCGGAGGGTCTAGGCCGATCGTCCTAGGCCTTCCTTTTGACCCCTCGCGCCCTGCTTCATCTCCAAGTCTCCTCTAGTTCTTTGAACCTTATTTTCACTTGCATGTGGGCCTGGCACGTTGGTTGCTTCGGGATGAGATTGATCTTGAATGACTTTCCAAATCTCCACTTGATCTTCTTTTACACCTTTTTGATCCCGAAGTGGTCCTTGCCATATCTTCACAAACTTAGCCCTTAAGTCATCTCAGAGGATTGCTTGCCAAAGATGGGTGTTGAAAGGCTCCAAAAGACCCTACGCCAATCAGCCTGGGCTCCTCTGGATCGATCGGCCTAGGCCCTTCCTGGGCCCATTGGCCTCCGTCTTTGTCTGGTTTGATGCCCGTTCAGTGCTTTATCCAAAAATATACTTTTAGGTCCAATTCCCTAGAAAAATAGAACATCCTCTAAAATATGTTGCACATGTGTAAATAATCGATTTATTAGGTGTAATCAATAGTTTAGATATTAAATTCATGTCATTATTGAAGATAAATAGGGTTAAAAGTGTGTCAATAGCGAGCGTCAACACCATGTTAACCAAGGAAATTTAGTATGTTTTAAGACTGATCAGTGGGACCTGGGTGTTCTACAATGGCAATTTCCACAACTGTTCTCTTTTGTAAGAGACAAGAATTCTCCGTTAAGAAATTCCTAGGTAAGGATGCTTATAGAGACTTCTTTAGACCATTGTCGCCAATTGCTGCAGAACAGATAGTGGAACTGAGCACTCTTGTGGGCAGTCTTGTAGCTAATCACAGTCTTCAAGATGAGTGGGCATACATTTGGGGATCTAACTGTTTCAGTAACAAGAAAGCATATAACCAGCTCATGGGGCATGTTGATGCTAGTTCATTGTTCATGTGGATGTGGAAATCCTGTTGCAGGGGAAGGTACAAATTTTCTTTCTGGCTATTCCTCAGAGATAGACTGGATACTAGAAACATGCTTCGCAGGAAACGTAGATTTTGGATGACTACGGTTGTGCTCTTTATAGTGCTAGAGTGGAAGAGACCTCAAACCATCCGTTCTTCACTTGCTCCTTCAGTAGCTGGTGCTGGCGGCTATTGCGTATTCATTGGAACCAAAACTTACATTGCTTTGACAGGATTGTCGAGGCCCATCGAGATTTTAGCTCAAGGATGTTAAGAGAGATCCTCATTGTCACTTTTTGGGCTATTTGGAAGCATGGAAATAAGGTCATTTTTGATAGCATCTCTATCTCTATGCAAAGATAGAAAGGTATTTTCAAGGAAGAACTAGCGCTTGTTTTGCTTAGAGCCAAGCCATCCTTGAAACAGGAGCTTGAAGTTTGGTTATGTAATATAAGATAGTCCAACACATGTAAATATTTTCTTTTATCATGTATAAAGAAAAAGTCAGTAGGGGCCTCCCCTGCTATTTTCCTCAAAGGCTTAAACTAGCACTAACCAAGGCCTATGCCTTATGCTAATTGCCTTAATCTTCTCTTTAGCACTTTGGTGGATAGAGCACTTGTGTGTACGTGAGAACCAAGCCTATAGCTTCTCCAACCTCTAACACCCTTGAAATGGCTGGGCAATGGGGTATATATAGAGCCAACCCCAAAAACTAGTTGTTGCTCCAATGGTTACCAAAAATAGTGATCATCGACTTATACTATGGCCCTTCATAGCCATCACCATATCAATATGTGGTCACCAATTTATAAGAACTTCCAGAGCCGAATTTGACCCGATGCCAAGCTGACCGATCACACCGATTCATACTATGATTGCAACAGTGATCACCGTATCATTGTGTGCAAGGATATGAACTTCTAGAGCTGAATTTGAGTCGATGCTGAGCCGAGCCAATCACACCAATTCATACCATGATTGCGATTGTGATCACCGTATCATCCTATGATGCGTGTTGACTTCAGACCTTGTCAATCACCGATTCATACTATGCCCCCTTCATGGCCATCACCGTATCATCCTATGATCGCTGACTTATACTTTAATATTGCAACTGTGATCACCGATTGATACTCTGATATTGCAACTGTGATGAATCTTCACCATTTTGCTTCATTTTTTTGTGTCTTTGTCCCGGCTTCTCTTTTATGATGTCTTGGGTTGCTTTAAGGTCTTTTAGGGTCTTGTACATGTCCTCTTAACCTTTGTTTTGATGTATTTGATCACCCAAGTCTATTACCTTGCATCCATGTGACTAAACCTAGTATACTGACAAACATTGTTAGTCCCAGAGGTTAGTGTTGACACACAATCACCAAAATCACTAATGGCCTAGCTATGACCACTTTCCTTACAATTTTCAAACTAAGTGTGCCTTAATTTACCTACCTAGGCTTCACATAAACCTTATTAAAAATAGGATTTGAGGCTATGCTAAAGCTTGTGGTGAGGAACCATACACCACTTGAGTGATTAAGTGTAGCATTATTTCATTTGAATACTTTTTCCAAAACCATCCAAGATAAGATCCCAAACGGATACTGGGTGGAATGATACTAAATCAAGGTATTCTTCCTCTCAACCACCATAGACAAGGTGAATGCTATATGCCCTGTAGGTAGAACATAAAGCTTCATATGTGCCAACATGCTTGAGCTACACTAGATAGAGTCTTGGATTGTACACAGGTACCTGCTAAACATTGACATTGATGCGACTCCTTATTCACTTAGTTCAAGTTATCAGTCTCTGTTCAGAGACGAGAAAGAGTCTATGCTTCGGGGAGCTATTTGGTAGTCGTGATTGACTAATTCTAAGCCTATAAATTCTCAGAATTCATGAAATATATGAAAGGACTCATGCATAATTCAATTAACATAATGGAATTCCATGAGTTTAGGTGTTTATTTGATGCAGGTAACATGTGGACCAAATCTGGGCCATTTTGGGACTCGAGCTGGTTTGAATGAGCTACTCTCATTAGACCAATCTGGGTCTGGCTACTCTCAAGCCCAAGTTTCACACATTAAATGAAACATATCTAAGATTAATCAGGGTTGTTGGATGGAAGACGATTCAATATAATCCTACAGATACGATGTACGTAAATGTACCTCCGTTGGATCCATGAGCCCAACAATGAAACACAACTTGCAAAATGTATCCATCCACGGACCCAAGAGGCAATCCAGAGCATCCACAAGGGAAGGTGATGCATCGAAGGGCCAGCAAAGCTAGGTCTATTTCGGCCGATCCTACCTTGGCAGCCACAGACATGTACCTGCCAGGACAACTAACTTATCGACGTCAAGTTGCCATCTGGAGCGTTAATTCATGCAGGTGATGCATCGGGTGGCTCAGCGAACCCCAAAGGTGCACTGCCACCGACGCTCCCACACCTCCTAGACACTATAAATAGGTCCATTGGTGCAAAAACTCAAACACACACAAAGGAGGAGCTCTCTACTTCACTTAGTTAGGCTAGTTTAGTTTGGGAGATAGAGTCGAGTCAAAGCTTAGCCTCGGATTCTGAAGTCATCTTCAGGAGTTCTAGTATAAGTTCTTGTATCCTTCACCTTTCTCTTGTAAGACATTTAGTTATCAATAAAGAAATATTTTCTATCTAACTTGAGTCATTTATTTTCAGCATTACTTTGTTCTAGTGTTGTATATCTAGTTTAGACAACAATGAATAAAGTTTAAGCATGAGTGCTTTTATCATAGTCCTTTGTTTATTATGGGTCTCGTTCTATGGATTGTTGGTAGAGTGCTTCCTCTCTAGATCTGGGAGAGAGAATCATGATACTTCTATAAGTGTGGTGCTTAGAGTCGTAGTCTAACTTGGAATACGCCCAACTCCACAGACTACTTGTGCTAACCGACATGACGGCCTTGTCTAGCCTATGTAATCCACCATGTGAAATGGTTGGGACCAGTAGGCAACCATAAAAGTGGTGTACGAATGTCAACCCTTTCTGTAGCCACTGTGTGCATCCCCCGATGTTAGCAAAGATCGCTATAATAGAATACATCTTAGTTTATCTTTTGACTCCTATAGCTATGCTCTAGAGGTGATTGAAGAACATAGGAGTACATAGGAATTTATCTCGGTCCCGTTGTCCTCCTAACTAGCTAGAGTCCCCATGTGTCGTATCCTACAACACCTATCATTTATCATTACCCTCGCTAGACAACAACCATTAAGTTGTTATACATTCGAAAGATTTTCGAATTTGTTTGCTGATCGTCTACACAATTAGTACTTGCCTGAGACAATATAAACATGATACTATTTGAGACAATATAAATATGATACTCTGGGACACTTCGGGGTGAAATAGTAAAATAGTTATTTTTTGGAGCATAATAAATAACAAGAAGCTCCATCGTGGACTAGTGGTGGCATTAACCTATCAATGCCACGAGCTAAATTGTTGTTCCAAGTTTGCCTGCTTCCTAAATCAGTCCTTTATGTTTTCACATTTCATTGCAAGTTTAGTGTCTTTACTTACTAAAAGTAGTTCTTGCAAGGATTGAATTTTGGTTGCAAAACTTTATGTGGTTGGAAACTTTCACACTAGATAAACCTTAGATACGCATCTAGATAGTATGACCTATTCTATATTCATACAAACTAGTGGAAGCCATAGGTAAAAATTTTAAGTGTCCTAATTCACCCCTCCCCCTCTTAGACTATTTGAGCGCTAATTCCTTTCTTTGCTCAATGTTCAAGGAGCTACAAAGCTCTATTGTGCTCTGGGCTAGGCCTATAACACTACTACATGTTGTCACACTAGTACATAGATCCTCATACCTGCCGGTGTGAAACCCTCATTCGTGCCAATTATGGGACTGGTACCACAGAGCCGATGTGAATGAGGGAACATTATTTAGGCTGGTGTTGGAATCGGCAATAATAACTAACTAAATCTGCTGGTGCACATGAAGCACCGGTTAGACTAAGAATTCATTGTAATCGGTTTTTGTTAAATGTTGGTACGTATAGTTAACTAAGATTGCTGGTGTTTGTTAAGAGCCAATACGTATTAATTCTCACTCGTACCAGTGTTAAGTTAGACCGCCATGTTTGTTTAACCTTTCAGTATCGGTGAAATTTAGCACTCATTACGAGATTACCAGTGTAACTAAAAAATACGTTTGCCGATTATATCATATTGCAATTATTTTTTATCACTAGTAGAGAATTGGCTTTCGATGCGCCCCCTTTTGTCCCGGTTTAAAGTTGGCCCGGGACAAAAGGGGGTGCACCACGGTAGGCAAAAATGGAGGGGAGAGTTAGTCCCGGTTAGTAATTGCAACTGGGACTAAAGGCCCCCCTTTAATCCCGGTTGCAACGGCTAGTGGAGGGCTGTCGGTGGCGGCACCCTTTTATCCCGGTTGGAGGCTCCAACCGGGATAAAAGGTGGTTCCAACCGAGATAAAAAGTTTAGTCCCGGTTGGAGCCTCCAACCGGGATAAAAGGGTGTCCCTTTTGTCCCGGTTGGAGCTTCCAACCGGGACTAACCATTCAACCGGGACAAAAGGTGTTCCTTTTTGTCTCGGTTGGAGTTTTTAACCGGGATAAAAACTCATCCCCATTATATACGGCCAAGATAGAGGACTTTCTTCCTCCTCCAGCCCGAGCCAGTCCAGCACATTGACAGAGAGAGCTGAGCTTCACCTACTCTCCGGTGGTGCCGAAGCAAGGGAGGTGTTGCCCGAAGTTTTTTCCCTCATTTTCGTGGGAATTTCACTCGGCCAACACAAGTGTTATGAAGGTTTGCTACTTTGTCCTCGTGTTATGCTTTGATTTATGCTTTGGAGATGGAAAGATTATTTGCTAGAATGTGATGATGAAGTAGAAAAATGGAGAGGTATTTTGAGGTAGAATGTGAGGGAGATTGATGTGTCATATATAGTATGCATTATTGCAGTGGTTTAAAAATGATGCTACCTTCTCTAGACGGTTTATCTTATCAAATTCAATATGGTTTTTTAAATCCATACTTGTTGAACTTGCATACCGTGTTCATTTCTGCTAGGATGTTCTCCGCCGAGCAGCAACGTATGTCAAGAAGGAGGTTCGATTCTACGAGAAAGAGTGGATACGGACATCGTGACCATGTCCCCTTTTCCGTAGCATCTAACCTCTTTCATGACGAAGTGCGGTGCTGCCCAGTTGAGGACATGCTCGCGAAATGATCACGGTCTTCAAGTTCAACAACTTCTGTAGTGGTAAGGAAAGAATTTTTGTACATAGATGACTTCTGCTACTTGTTGAACTTATCAAATTCAATAAGGTTTTTCAAATCCATACTTGTTGAACTTGCATACCATGGTCATCTCGCATAGGATGTTCTCCGCCGAGCAGCAACGTATGTCAAGAAGGAGGTTCGATTCTACGAGAAAGAGTGGATACGGACATCGTGACCGTGTCCCCTTTTCTGTAGCATCTAACCTCTTTCATGACGAAGTGCGATGCCGCCCAGTTGAGGACATGCTTGCGAGATGATCACGGTCTTCAAGTTAAACAACTTATGCAGTGTTAAGGTAATAATTTTTGTACATAGATGGCTTCTGCTACTGGAGGAAGTGGCGATGGTGGGGGTGATCGTGGTTCCTATTTCGGCAAGGGGAAAATCATAGTTGGCCCTCAGCATAAACCGAAGAAAAAGAGCGCGCTGGAAAAAGCAATGCTTCGTTATTTGCAGCAACGTCATGAAGAAGCTGTTGCCGCGGGTCAGGAACCTCCTTTTGGTGGTCGTTATGCTCCACCCTCAGTCCCGGGTGTTTCACGTCCACTTAGTACTACCGTTTCAGGCGGCACAAATAAACCTAAGGATGAGGTTGGGTTAGCGGAACCTTCATCTTCACCGTCCAAGGATGCTTAAAGTCCTCCTTGATAATAACCAGTGGATGGCTTGTTGTATTGTATCATGTTGTTTGGGACTTTAATTTAAATATGTGTATTTGGATCTTCATGTTGTTGTATTGTACCATGTTGTTTGGATCTTTAATCGATTTTCACGCGTAATTCATTGTCAAGTGTAATCCATTTTCATGCGTAATACGATGCAGATGGACCGGCAATGGATGTATAATGCAGATAGGCGGAGCAAGGCGTTTATTGATGGCTTGCATTATTTTCTCAAAGTGGCCAAAGCGAACAAGCCAGAGAATGGGTTCGTATGTTGTCCATGCTTCCAATGCAATAACAAGAAGGAGTATTCAAAGTATTCCTGGGGGACTATTCACAGCCACTTGTTTAAATACGCTTTCATGCCTAACTATTTGGTTTGGACCAAGCACGGTGAACTAGGGGTCGTAATGGAAGATGGCGAGGAGGAGGAGGAAGATGACACCATTCTGGACTGGGTTGCAGGCCAAGCTTTTGCAGGTACTACAATGGGTGAGGCTGATGAAGATGGGTTTGCAGAAAATGGCCCTACTGATGACCTTGGTCAGGTGATACGAGATGCATACAGAGATTGCGAAACTGAGAAGGAAGCAGCAAAGTTGCAGCGCATGATAGATGATCACCAAAAATTGTTGTACCCAGGTTGCCAGCAGGGCCATAAACAACTAGGTACGACACTAGAATTTGTGCAATGGAAGGCAAAAAATGGTGTGTCCGATAAGGCATTTCAGGGGATGTTGAACATTGTCAAGAAGATTCTCCCCGAGAATAATGAATTACCGTCCACAACATATGAAGCTAAACAGATTATTTGCCCTCTCGGATTGGATATTCAGAAGATACACGCATGCCCTAATGACTGTATCCTCTATCGTGGTGATGAATACGAGAAATTGGATGCTTGTCCCGTCTGCGAAGCCCTGCAGTATAAGATCAGGCGAGATAATCCTGGTGATGTCGAGGGGCAGTCTCACAAGAAGAGAGTTCCCACGAAGGTGATGTGGTATTTCCCTATAATACCACGCTTGAAGCGCTTGTTCAGGAACAAGGCGAATGCTAAGTTGATGCGATGGCACAAAGAAGACCGTAAGGAAGATGAGATGCTGAGACACCCCGCAGATGGGGCACAGTGGAGATCAATTGATAGAACATTCCTAGACTTTGAAAGTGAAGCAAGGAACATAAGGTTTGGTTTAAGCACTGATGGATTCAATCCATTCGGTGAGTTGAGTAGTGGCCATAGTACTTGGCTTGTGACCCTTTGTATGTTCAACCTTCCTCCTTGGCTGTGCATGAAGTGGAAGTTCATTATGATGCCAGTGCTTATCTAAGGCCCAAAACAACCCGGCAACGACATTGACGTGTACCTAAGGCCGCTAGTTGATGACCTTTTACAGCTCTGGAAGGAAGAAGGTGTACGTGTGTGGGATGAGGATAGACAAGAGATCTTTAATCTACGAGCATTGTTGTTCATAACCATCAACGATTGGCCTGCAGTGAGTAACCTTTCAGGACAGACAAATAAGGGATATCGGGCATGCACCCACTGTTTAGACGACACAGACAACATGTACTTGAAGCACTGTAAGAAGGTCATCTATATGGGTCATCGTCGATTTCTCCCTGCTCACCACCAGCTGAGAAAGAGCGGGATGCATTTCAAAGGCGCGCCAGACCATCGTAAAAAACCTGCACACCGTAATGGAAAGCGTGTGTTCGAGATGATGAAGGATGTAAATGTAGTCTTTGGAAAGGGACTTGGTAGCCAACCTGTTCCGAACGACGATAACGGACATGCACCCATGTGAAAGAAAAAGTCAATATTTTGGGAGCTACCTTATTGGGAAATCCTAGAGGTTCGCAACGCAATAGACGTGATGCACCTGACGAAGAATCTTTGCGTGAACGTGCTAGGCTTCATGGGTGTTTATGGAACCTCAAAAGATACATTGGAAGCACGACAGGACTTGAAAGCCATGGGGCAACGAGATGACCTACATCCGGAAAAGAGAGATAATGGACAACACTACTTACGTCCTGCCAGTTACACTCTCAGCAAGGAAGAGAAGGATAGCATGTTTGAATGCTTGAATAGTATGAAGGTCCCGTCTGGGTACTCCTCGAATATAAAGGGAATAATAAATATGAAACAAAAGAAGTTTACAAATCTCAAGGCTCATGACTGCCACATGTTGATGACCCAGTTGCTTCCGGTTGCACTGAGGGGTGTTCTACCAGAAAATGTCCAGTTGCCGCTCGTAAAGCTATGCGCGTTTCTCAATGCGATTTCGTAGAAGGCAATCGATCCATCCAAGCTATCAAAGCTACAGAACGATGTGGTGCAATGTCTTGTCAGTTTTGAGTTGTTATTTCCACCATCCTTCTTCAATATTATGACGCACTTACTAGTTCACCTAGTAAAAGAGATTGGTATTCTCAGACCTGTATACCTGCACAATATGTGGCCTTTCGAGAGGTTCATGGCAGTCCTAAAAAACTATGTTCTTAATCGTGCCCGCCCAGAAGGAAGCATCGCCAAGGGATATGGAACAGAGGAGGTGATCGAGTTTTGTGTTGATTTTATTGATTCAATTGACTCGATTGGGGTTCCAACTTCACACCAAGAGGGGAGGCTCCGAGGAATGGGCACCCTTGGAAGGAAATCAAGTTTGAGCAATGATACTGATTTGTTCGACAAGGCACACTACACTGTTCTACAACATCCATCCTTTGTGTCTCCGTATATCGAGCAGCACAGGTAGATGGTAGCTTCCAAAAACCCGACCAAATCCGATGCTTGGCTTACCCGTCAGCACATGGAAACTTTTCCCACCTGGTTGCACCAACAACTTATGGGTAACTCTAAGATTCACCCACAGCTTGCCTGGTTAGCCAGGGGACCTGCTAGCACAATCGTCAAATTCCAAGGCTATGAGATAAATGGTTACACATTTTACACGAGAGCCCAGAACCAGAAAAGCACGAACCAGAATAGTGGTGTCCGCATAGATGCCATGGACAGAAATAATAGCAAGGAGTTGTATTATGGTTTCATACAGGAGATATGGGAACTCGAATACGGACCGCTGTACATCCCTCTATTTCTTTGCAATTGGGTGAAGCTAACTGCCGTAACCAAAGATCAGTACGGAATGACAATAGTAGATCTGAGCAAGACTGGATACAGTGATGACCCATTCGTACTTGCCAATGATGTGCATCAGGTGTTCTATGTGAAGGACATGTGTAGCAAACCCAAGAGGAATCCAGAAGAGACATGGGAGCCAAAGTGCCACATAGTTCTTCTAGGTAAAAGAAAAATCGTGGGAGTCGAGGATAAAACAGACCAATCAAATGATTATGATCAGTTTGATGGCATGCCTCCATTCGCCGTTGAAGTTGATCCAAGCATCCTGCTATCCAAAGAAGAGGCTCCGTACTTACGCCGCGATCATGATCAAGGAACTTTCGTGAAGAAGAAATTTTACAACGTTGTATTGTAATGCGTTAAATGTACATGATCTTTGTGTATTAATTGATACAATTTTTAATTTACCCTATGTATGATTTCATGTGTTCTTAAATTTGTTAGGTGATGATTTTTTAGATAAACATGAACAATGTTAACCACATACAAATATGCATTTTTCTGCGCATTGAAATTATTTAATTGAATAATTTCTTGATCACAGCGATGCAGTAAAATAAATATTTTAGAGGCTAAATGAACTTGTATAGAATTAATAATTAATTCATACTTATTGTCCATTTACTCGTTAATTAAATATATTTTTGCATGTACAAAATATGTGAAGGTTTTGTTTTTCATCCTGAAATCCAGTGAAAAGATAAAATAAAATCCATTTCCAAAAAACAGGCGGGAGAAGAAAACTAGGAAAAAAGACCTTTTGTCTCGGGTGCCAACAGCAACCGGGACAAAACGGCAACCGGGATAAAAGGGTACTTTTCATCTCCCGCTCGGACATACCCTTTTATCCCGGTTGCCAACTGCAACCGGGATAAAAGGCCCCACCCTTTTATCCCGGTTGGTGGTGGCACCCAGGATAAAAGGGTACGCTCCCAGCCCCACCTGGCGGACGCACCCTTTTGTCCCGGGTCCTGTCACCAACCGGGATAAAAGGGGGGGGCCTTTTATCCCGGTTGGTGACGGGACCCGGGACAAAAGGCCCTTTTGTCCCGGGTGCCATTACGAACCGGGATAAAAGGGGGGGGGTTAAAAGGCACTGTACTCCCTTCTACCCCCACGCCAGTTACACTTAGCAAAATTTTCGCCAAGTCCCTCGCGTTCTACTCCGCTGTCGCCGCCCGTCCGCCTCCCTCGCCGGCCGCTGCCGTCGTCGTCCCCCATTGCACTGGCTGTCGTCGTCCCGCCGCCGACCGCGCCCAGACATCCTCCTCCTCCATCGCCCCGGCCGGCCCGCCTCGATCCTCCTCGTCCATCGCGCCCGGCCCCCACCTCGTCGCCTCCGGCCACCGGCTCCATCCTCGTCACCGCCTCCATCCTTGTCGCCGCCTCGTCGCCCCTCATCGCCCCTCGTCGCCGTCCCGCCTACGCCGTCCCGCGCGCCTTGGCTCTGTCGTCGTCGCCTCGGCCGCCGTCCTCGCCGCACCGGCCGCCGCCGTCCCGCAGCCCCGGCTGCCGCCGTCCCGCCGACCCGGCCACCTCGTCGCCCCGGCCACCGTCGACGACCGCGCACGAGAGGTCCGCCGCGCCGGCCGGCACTAGCACCGGGAGGGCCTTTTTTTTAAGTTAGAAAATTAAGTTATATTTTTATGATAGATTTTTAAGTTAGATTGTTTAGTTAGAAAATTAAGTTATATTTTTAAGTTAGATTTTTTAGTTAGATTGTTAAGTTAGATTTTTAAGTTATATTTTTAAGTTAGATTTTTAAGTTAGATTGTTTTTAAGTTAGATTGTTTTTAAGTTAGATTTTTTTAAGTTAGATTTTTGTATATGTGTCCCCTCCACCGTCCCGCCGCCGTGACCGCCGCCGTCACAACTTAGTAGGCACCGCCCGTGGTTCCGGGGAACCGTCCCCGCCTCTGCCGTATCGCCGCCCTGACCACCGCCGTCACAACCTAGGCACCGCCCGTGGTTCCGGGGAACCGTCCCCGCCTCCGCCGTACCGCCGCCCTGACCACCGCCGTCACAACCTAGGCACCGCATGTGGTTATTGCTAGAAATTCGTAGAAATTTGTAGAAACTTGTAGAAATTCGTAGAAATTCATAGAAATTCGTAGAAATTTGTAGAAATTCGTAGAAATTTGTATAAATATTCCGGACTTTGTAGGATTCATGTTATTTTATGATTTCATTATATACATGTATGATTCCGGACTTTGTAGGACTTTGTAGAAATTTGTAGTAAGACGATTTCTATGACTGTCATGTATGATTCCATGTATGTTTCAATCAATAGTTGAAATGGCAGACGATGAGACCGCAAGGTATATCATGGAGCAGATAATCGCTGGTGATGGTAGTGGCGACAACGTTCCACTATCGTACATGGATGAAGAGGGCACCCAGGCGGACATGTTCCTCAACATGTCCGCCGATGGGAATGAAGAGCAACAGCTGCAGCAACACCTTGCCGTGGCAGAAGGTTCCAGCGAGGTATATAGAACGATTCTTGTATTGTTTCATGCCACCATTACTACTACGTACTAATTAACAAATCTTGAACTGTTAGCCCTCCGGATCGATGCAAGGGCAGAAGACCCGAGGTCGTACAAAGGTGATGGAAGGGAGGCTTGTCATCACGGATGTGACAGAAGAGGGCAGGCCGGTTGCTCCCGAGAAAGTAGCAAAGAAGTACGTGAGTCAGATCGGGGCAATCGTCCGGGACAACGTGCCTATCAGCATCAGAGAATGGAAGGGCAGAAGTACTAATCCGTACGCCCTCCCGGAGATAGAAAAGAATATGCTGTGGGAAGACGTGAAGAGACATTTCACATTCCCCGAAGGATATAGTGAGAAGGATGTCAAAGCGTGGACGCTTAAGAAGATGGCTACACAATTCCAGACATTCAAGAAGATGCTGGATACCCACTACATTAAGAAGGGCCGAACTCCAGACTTCAACGCGTGGCCAAACTTGAGGGACAACTGGGATGCATTTGTTGAATATAAGAGGAGTGAAGACGGTGTGAAAAAGATCACGACCAATACAACAAATGCTAGTCAGAAGGGCTACCACCATCATCTGGGGCGAGGTGGGTATGGCTCAGCAATTCCCAAGTGGAGGAAGATGGAACAAGATCTGATCGAATGGGGAATCGTACCTGCAACTATTGAATGGCCCGAACGATTAAAAAATTGGTACTACGCTCATGGAGGCTCCCTAAGCCAAGAGGATGGGACGTTGATTTTTAATGACACAATACGTGAGAAGGCCGAACACCTTGTGAAGAACATTGAAGATTCTAAGGCTGGGAGGTTGAAGGTGGATCGAGAAAATGATGAGCTCACATTGGCCCTCGGTAATCCAGAGCACCCAGGACGTTGCCGAGGGTTCGGGGTGGTTCCGTGGAAGTTTGCTTTCCGAGGTGACAGCGCCTCGTACAGAAGCCGGAAGCGAAGAAAGGAACAGATCGAGGAGAGCTGACGGTAGATGCTAGAATCTAAAGTGCAGGTACAAGAACAAAGAATGATGGATGAAATCAATCGGCGGGTGGCCCACGCAGTTGCGGAGTTGGCTCAATCTGGAGCATTGCCGACTCCTAACACCGCTAGCCCTTCTCAATGCCTCTTGAGCAGTTGTGCTTCTACAGGGGTCCCCGATGCGCAGACGCCCAGGTTACCCGTGGAGGAGCAACGGTTCCCCATGGATGCCATCACACAACGGACCTCATGTGAGCTGCATGCACCGGTCGGCAACCTCACTATTAAGGTATACTTATACATAATATTTATGCAATCTTGTCAATTGATCCAGGCCTCGAGATCGGAGTTGAACTTGTTTACTTCTGCTATATGTACAGGTAGCGTACGGGAGTGCGTTAGCAACCCTGGCGGGGCAGAGCAGTCATGGCATGGAAATTCCACCAGGCTACGCCAGCGTCCGCGTAGAGCAAATAGTTGATAGCCAGTATGAAGGTATAGAGCTCGACCTCCCGGGAGGCGACGGGGAAAAGACATTGGCAGATGCGCTTCATGGGATCATTCTATGGCGAAAATGCTACATCATTATTCCCGGCACGGAGCCATCTCCTCAAAGCTCAAGACCGCTCCCCGTAGATCCCCAGCAGCGACCTTCTCCTCATACCTCGAGACCGTCATCTCCTGCTCCAGGACCGTCCCTTCCATCTATATCAAGGTCTCCATCTCCACCACATCCTGGTGCTGGGAGCGATGACGACAATAACAACACCCCTCCCCGATCACCGTCGCCGGCACCAAGAGCGGCCCCCTTGAAGGAACCTGCACCACCACTAAAGAAGTCACGAGCACCGCCTCCCAAGCAAAGACAGAGAAAGAAGAAAACAAAGGAGCCTGAAGTGACTCGTAAGGAACGCTGGGAGGCAATGTCTCATGCGGAACAGTGGGCAGAAATCCAACGAGCGGCCAGTGAGTGGTTCAAGAAACAAGCCGAAGAAAAAAAAGCAAGGGAGATGGAGCCACCGCCAGTAAGTCGGCGAGATTTAAACTTTTTTATCAGGATGGAAGAAGGAGCCAAGAAAAGGATACCACTCTTATCAAACTATGAACGGGCTTTAGTAAAGGCTGATGAAAAGGATAAAAGGAAAGGAAAGTCATCTTCCAGCGGTCCTGTCCCCGACCTCAGCCATTTATCAAAAAAGATGCTCAACGGGTAAAAGCAATGCCCTTGGATCAACAAGCAAATGTATTGAAGTTCATGGAAGAAACAGGTCTGGGACTTGATGAATGCATAAGGCAAGTTGAGACGCCAATTGCACCGCCCCCTGAGCCGAGATGGCCTTATGAGCTAGGCAAACCTCTAGTAAAGCCTTCATTGGTACGGAAGCTATCAACAAAGATGTACGCATTCCATCAATGGTACATGATGGCATCCGCCGACTCGAGGGAGATGATCGGCCTGAAGGTAAAACCGATAGATTTTCACGGTGACGGGGAGAAAGTGCTGTGGCTAGACTTCAAGGATATATACGAAGTGTACCATCATGATGCCCTGGACGTCTCTCTTATCAGCGCTTGGGTTCTGTAAGTGTCCGTTTATCTCTACATGTAAATTTTGGCGTGCGTCACCGTACTAACTTTGTCTTCCATTTCATGTAGGATGCTAATTCAGACATGCCGCCGAGAGGCGTACCTACATGTAGGCTTCATGGATCCATCTGTAGTTAACCAACAACAGATACAATTAGCGCCGGAAAAAACCTTTGCGGAAGTATACAATTTCCTAGACAAACAAACATTCAAGGATTTCATACTACTTCCATACAACTTCAAGTAAGTGTGTGTATACCGTCTACTTTCGATGTCTTTTTCCTTATCTCTACATGTTAGTTAGCTCTAATATGCATGAACATTTTACGCACGCAGCTTCCACTGGATCCTTATTATAATTGAGCCTGAAAGAAGCCACGTCACTGTCTTCGATTCGTTGAGGAAAGATCCGGTGGAGTACCAAGAAGTGCAAGACATGCTAGGCTTGTAATAATTCTGGACCTTTATCTCTATGCAAAAGTTTATTTCCTAAATTTTATCCCTGTTACACTATATCATTCATTATTCTAATCCGCAGCGCATGGAAACAATTCATAAGGACACACAAAGGTCCATTCAAAGAAAAACTTACATGGAACACAGACTTCTCGGTACGTATGAAGTCTGCACATTTATTACATTGTATAACTCGAATATTTCATAACTTATTTTTTTCCAAAGTGCTTAAGACAGGAACCCGGGAATAATCTATGTGGCTACTACATCTGTGAGCACATGCACAGTTTTATGGAACCCAAGGGACTGAAGATGACGCCGCACAACTTTAAAGTATGTAAAATAAAACTATTACTAGTTAATTATTTTATAGCTCCTTATATGTATTTGTTCGTGTAACATTCACAAATTTCCAAATTATAGATTCAACAAGGACTCTTGAAGGAAGAAAGAGTAGCGGCAATATGTGAAGGTCTCATTGGATTCATAATGGACGAGGTGGTAGATCCAAAAGGAGAATTTTATTACGATGGATGACAATTAGACACTCCGATCAGCAACACCACGATGGGAAGATTGTAGACAGATACTTTGATTTATTTGTATATATAATACGTGCTAATTATGATCGATTTGTACTAAGCTAGTTGAATTGTGTATATGAATTGTGTATAAGAATTGTGTGTATATATAGTAATTGTATAATTACAAATCCCATTCGTTTAAATACTAGTTGATTTCGTTCTAAAAAAATCTCAACTACTAAAAGTTAACAAATTAAAAGAGCCGCGATACTACGTACGTGATGCATGCATGAAAAATTCAGGCGCCAGGCAATGCCATGCAGGCGCCATTTAGTCCCGGTTGGAATCCAGCCGGGACTAAAGGGTAACCCTTTAGTCCCGGTTGGGAAATCCAACCGGGACTAAAGGGTTCCCTTTAGTCCTGGTCGCTTCTACCAACCGGGACTTAAGGGCCTGTCCCGCGCCTGGCGTGGCAGGCCCTTTAGTCCCGGTTGGTGACACCAACCGAGACTAAAGGGGGACCTTTACTCCCGGTTAAAAGACCCGGGACTAAAGACCCCCCCCTTTTGTCCTGGTTGGTTTATGCCGGATGGATTTTCGAGAGATATGCACCCTACCAACCGGGACTAAAGGCCAATTCTCTACCAGTGGATGATCATTGTTATGAACGAATGGCATACACAACATATGCACATTCAACAGAATGTGAACATATGCACATATGCTCGAAATCATCATTTGGACATTCAGTTGGTTCAAATTCAAATAGCTTTGTTTAATTACTAACTCAATTGGTCCATATTCAAGCCAACTAGACTATGAAGTATATACGTGACAGTGTGAAATAACACTATTACATTTAATTAAACATACTCGTGGTATAGCCGTGCCGACGTGCTGCTCAGCTTCCGCATAGTGCGAAAAGACTTAGCGCACCGGTGCGCTTTGGACCGGCACGTATGAGCCAATGTGTATGAGGAAGACGAAAATCATGGAGACGTCAGCAATGGCCGATCGAGTAAACTTTGTGTAGTATAAATTTTGGCATAGTTATCAATTCTATTATGGAGGACATTTCAGTTTTCAACTTGTAAGGGAAAGTGTTAGTTCTGGTCCACTTCGAGTGGGCCTCCTATATGTCTTTTTTAAGGGAATCAGCAAGGGAGGCCCATACACCTTTTATATATATATATATATATGAAAAAAGAATATTTACATTTTACAAAGCCCAAGGATCAAAGAAAAAGAGGTAAACTATACGAGACTACTCAGCCAAAGTTTTAGCTTAACTCCTAGAGATGGCTTTGGCCCTTAGGACGACCATCTTAACTTCCTCCACGAAGCTGGATTTCTAGGTCATGAAGACTATACTGTTCCTGTGACACCAACAAGGTCCAACATGCCACAATTACCACTTCTCTAAAGATGGGAGACCCAAATAATTGCCTGGCTTGGATGATCATGTCTAAAGGTTGAAGTGAAAAGTCCCATTGGACACCCAAATAAATCCAACATGCTTGACTGAATGGACAGTCAAAGAAAAGATGGGCTATTGATTCCTCTATGTTTTCCACACAGAGAACACATGCTTAGCCATCCAGATGCATATTCTTCCTTCTTAGCAAATTCCATGTGTTCAGCCTATCACTTAGTAGCAGCCAAAAGAAAAATTTGTGCTTATTGAGTGCTCTTGATTTCCACATCCATTTGAAGAGGGGTGAGGTTGGGAGAGTACCTTTGAGGCTTTTATATGCTTGCTTGTTAGTAAAGCTGTTTGAGCCCTAGATGTATGACCAAACATCATCAAGGTTTGTATTGAGATCAGCATGTTGCAAAAGGTCTTGAAGCTCAGTCCACTAATTAGATGCTTGCTGTGAGAGAGGCAACCAAAACTTCCTATTCATTTCCAATGACATAAATTTTGAGATGGTTATATTCTGCTTCCTTGTGAAAAAGAAAAGATGGGGAAATCTCCATTTGAGAATACCCAGGTCCCAAAGGTGATTCCAGAAAGACACAGTGTCTCCCTTATAAGCATTGCAGCTTGCCATCATAAAGAAATTATGAGCCAAGGACATAATGTCTCTCCACCAAAATGAACCAACATTCTTCTTTTCATGAGGTGGAACATGAGATTTATATAGGCACCTCCATTTGTGCAGGAACTTAAGTGGTAGAGAAGTGTTGTGAGATCATAGGTTAATAATGCCCAGTCCACCATCCTCTTTGCTTGTGCATGCTTGTTTCCAAGAACTTAAATACCCTCCTTTCTTTGTAATATCACCACCAGGCGGGAGCACATTTTTCCTGCACTAATCAACTTGTTCCAAAATTTCAGCTGGGATTTTTAGTGCACACATATAGAAGGTTGGCATCGAGTACACCAAATTGACCAGAATTAGTCTACCAGCATATGACATAAATCTTGTAATGCCCATCAGATGTCATTCCATTCGAGATTGAGCATGAAGTGATACTGGAAGAGAGAAATTTGTCTTTCCAATGGAGGAACTCTTTCACAAATCCAAAAGTGATACCAAGGTGACACAAATCTCTTTTGAGAAAGTACAATTTAAGAAGCACAATCTCTTTTTTGGATTTGAGACAAATATGAAGGAACTGGAAAGCTCACGCTAAACAGTCTTTGATGGTTCGTCCTTTAATGAAGCCATATTGGTTAGCGTGAACAACCTAAAGGATAACCTGTTGGAGTCTGTTTGCTATCAGCTTGGTCAGGAACTTCAAGGAGTAGTTTAGTAAGTAAATTGGCCTGTAATCATTTACAGTTGCAAGATTGTCTATCTTAGGGATAAGGGTGATGAGAGACCCATTAATACTTTCCAGATTCAGGTTACCATTTGCAAAATCATTACAAAGCCTGATGATATCATCCTTGATAATATTCCAACACCTCTTGAAGAAGACCCCATTAAATCCATCAGGGCCAGGAGCATGATCAGGGGGCATATCCTTAAGAACAGCAAGAATCTCCTCGATGATAAAAGGTCCATCCAACTCAGGCGGATCAACCACATGTAAGAGCTCAGAGAGATTGAATTGCAATTCATTAAACTCAGAAACACTTAGCCTGTCCTTGTAGGAGACCTAGAGGACACCTGCTTTTTGATCATGACCAGACATAGTACTGCCATCAGGGAGGGTAAACAGTGGGAGTAAGTGGCCATGGCTTGAAATAAACTAGTATTCTCATCTTCAAATTTGACCCATCTCACAATAATTCTTTACTTCCAATAAATCATCTTAGATTCCAGCAATTTGGCCAAGTGCTATTTGATTAGGGCTCTGAAATTGCTTTCTAGTCTGCTTAAAGTCCTATGCTCTTCTAGCCCATCCAAAAGAGATAGGATAGAATTGCAATTGTTGATAAGCATGCTGAGACAATTTTCTACTCAAAGTCTTGAGATCAGATCTGATTTGTCTGAATTTTGCAAATAAATTTTGAGCAGCATTTGCAAAATAGGGTGTGGAGTTCCCATGCAGATCCACTACTGATAAGAAATCTAAAAAATCCATCCAGTAATTCTCAAACCTAAAAAGATTTGATCTAGGTATATGAGTGTCCACTTTGACCACATAAGGATAATGATCAGATATTGGTCGACCCAGAACTTGCACAAAAGTAGCAGGATAGGAAATAGCCAAAGAGGAAGAGGTGAAAACCCAATCCAGCTTCTCCAGGAGGGGATCAACATGCATGTTACTCCAAGAAAAGCATCTTCCTTGGAAATCAATGTCCACCAAATCCAAATGGATAATGAAATCATTAAATAGCATCATATCTTGCATGTTGCCTCTAGCTCTATTTCTGTTCTCTGGTCAGCGAATGAGATTAAAATCCTCTGCTAAAGTTGAATCTTCAATATTTGTTGTATCAAAATTATATAGCCAATTCATAAAAGCTGCCTTCTCAGCCGAGATACATGGACCATACATGTTGCTGAGATGAAAAGTCTTGCCCGAGAATAAGCATACAAACTTCATGGTGATGGAATAAGAATTAGCTAGAATAAGAGATTCAGTGTACCAGTTGGAGTTCCAAATAACCAACTAACCACTAGAAGATCCAGCAGAAAGTGAAAACTCAAACAAGTTTAGGTGTCTGGGATAGAATTTTCTAATGCAAGAAGAGTCAAACCAATCTCTTTTTATTTCCTGCAAACAGACTATAGAAGCTACACTCTCTAAAATTTTGTCGCTCAGCGCATCCCATTTATGCTAAGAGTTAATGCCTCTTATGTTCCAGACAAGGAAATAATTTTGTCACGATTCATGGCAAACACAATTCAAAGGCATGGCAGGACAATTCAGTAGGCAAGATGCAAAGATGAGTAGAAAGACAAATAGATAGGGGCAAAAGACTAAAAAAATACCGTGATATATTACATCCATAGGATGATTAACAGAGAGATTGAGTTAACCAAAAGCTACCATGACATAAACTATGACTGTAGCAAAGCAAAAGAGGTTCTCTCAGAAACAGAACTACCACCAGAGAGAAACTAGACTTGTTACATGGCTGGTGCAATATTATCATCATCAGTGTCAAATTCTATCAGTGCAGTTGCAACAACAGCCTCAAGTTGCATCTAAAGATAGCTCGTTACCATTCCTTGAATGTTGGCAATGGACAGATGAGGCGCCGGTGCTCAACCCGCCTGAGCAGAAGTTGAGTAGATGGAGGGGTTATCAGTAGCCTCCCGTGCACTCTCAGCATTCTTGAAACCATCAAGATGGGGGTTGAGCCTTCTGCTGCGCCTGAGAAAGGTGCTCTCCAGCGGTTCCTTCATCTTACAAGTGCGATACTTCCTGGAGATGGGGTGCAGAGGTCCCTGGACTTCCTTGACTTCATCATCTTCACTTTCGCTATTAGAGTAAGGCACCAGAGGGCCAACAGAAGGAAGAGCAGGACCAATGATTTACTTGCGAGGAGAATTCTGATCAACAGAAATAAGGGCCAGGTGAAAAAGAACAGATTCATCAGCTATGTAGGATGGGATAATAGTATCTGGATCCATATCCATTGAATTCAGTTTAAAGAAATGGATCTTGGAGAGAAGGAAGGAATGTAGGGCAAAAGATTTAAAATAGAAATCACCTCAGCATTAGAGATCAAAGACTTCCTTCTAGGAGCAAGGTGAACAATCTTTATGCTTGGAGCATCGAAATGCCCAGGAGGCAGCTGAAGAGGATTGTCATCAAATGTAGCAAAATCTGCAGCAATAGTAGAGAGGTCCCCGTTACCTTGATTCACCAGCCATCACCCCACCTTAACTAGCTGGACTATCAGCCTCATTAGAGTCACCACCAGGATTGGCATTAAGACCTTTCCAGCTAGGAGGGTTCATAGGAAGAGGATGCATAGGGCCATCAGGAGGAAAGAAATCCTCATCTCCTAGAGACTGCTCATTGCTGCACTTCAGAGCGTACACAAGGTAGGTCCAAGATCGCACTTTTGGTGGGAGTCCAGCAGAAACAACAATGTCATACGTGATGAGGACACCACGAGTACATCTACACCAGCAGCACCTTAGGCGCCTCCAGTTGCTCCTCCACCTCACATGCCTACACTTGATCATCCAGTTGGGCCAATCACTCGGGCCCGTGTGAGAGAATTAAACTTCATCATGCTGTTAAGGAATGAAGGCCCAGCGGAATAAGAAGATGGCCCAACAGGGCAGCCCAGGTGGGGCGCCTAGGGTTGGGAGCCGCGGCCCTCCCCCTACTCGCACGCGCCCCCCTCCTGCCGTCACGCCTCCTTCGGACTCCAGGGGCTGCGCCCCCTTTATGTAGTCGGAGTCCCTTTTGTTTACGACTTGAGTTTTGTTTTACATCTAGCTTTAGCTACTCTCGAACACGCGCAAATAAGCGTTGTCCTTGTGTGATTCAGAACTCCACCTTCGAGTGATATTTAGATTGCTCGCCTCTTTTTCTTGTTCGTTCTTCGATTGCGGACAGGAATCGATCTTCGTGATCAGGCTGATCTCGCACCGGCGAGGTTGGTAACCATCGGGAGTTGGTTCAGCGATTGCATTGGCGCTTCGGGTTCGCTCGTCGTAGTCGGATCGTGAGGGTCTACTTCCACCAAGTGGAATTTATCTCCACTCACCGAAAGATCGGGCACTCCGACTCTATCAAGTGGTATCAGCTTTCCAGGTTGATCGGTGAGTTTTTACCGAGTGTTTTTCCCTTCCTACAGTCCACCAAAACCAAAACAAATTTTTTCAGGTTAGATCCTTGTCCCAGCAACCGTTTAGCCTCGCACATTCTTTCAATAAGTGTCTTTGTTGAATTTGTGTGCCTACTCGTCAATTGTTGCTGGTTACTTGTGTTTAATCTCTTGTTTCTCGTTTTTCTTCTAACCCTAGTTTTCACCACCGCCGTTCCGCTGCTCACCAATCCTACCACGCCGCGCCCACCGCCCCCCCTCGCGACAACCGCGCCGCACCATCCCACCCCTCCGATCGCCCGCTCCCCTATCCAAAAAAAAAGGTAGAAAGCAATAAAAAAAAGGGAAAGTGCAAAAAAAAAGGAAAGAAGCAAAAAAAAAAGAGAAATCAAACAGGGAGAAGGAAGGTGATCCGGTTTTGTTTCGGTGGAAACTTCCCTTGCGCGCGCTGTGAACCCCCCTGGGTCACGTTCCTCCGGGGCAACTCCGCACCCCTCCCCCCCACGCATACCGCGCCCTTCCCCACGCACCCCATTACATCTTTTCATATCCAAATCTCCCTTTTTTTACCGGAATACCCCTGTACTTTCGGAAAAAGTGTGTGCCGCAATTTGCTGTTTGAGATCCTCTGTGTTCATATTATCAGTTTTGGGGCACCCTGCAAAAAAAAAAAGAAAAAAAACAGAAAAAACAAAAGAGGTGCGCCCTCTCCACCTTTGCCTCTGTTCTTTCGGTTACCCTTGTTACCAGCAACTCTTGTTACGTGTTTGGCACTATAATTCAACTTTGCATTATTGTTTGATTGTGCTAATCCTTCATTTGAGTGCAGCCTTCCCAGAACTCCACATAGTTCTACGACGAGCATATTTTGTTTCTCCAGGCAATCGCTCCCCCAATCTTTCGCGAGTTCCACCGGTTGGTTGCAGTTCGCCCATGTGTGCGTGGTAAGAACAGATAAGAATTTGATAACAGCACTAGTGTGAGTGCCTTGTGAGCCGTTACACCCCTATTTTGTCGTCGCTTTTGTTCTTGTATTTGCGCTAACCATGGCAGATGATGTCGACGCGGGGGATAACTAGCTGCAGGGCATATGGGCACAAGTTGAAGGGCTTGTCACCGACATTCAGACGATTCATGAACGGCTGGACTCGACGATCTCCTCGACGACCGAGCGGTGTGATCAGCTAGACCTTGCACAGACGGCCGCTAAGGCCACACTCGACACAGTTGTGGCAAGACTCGATGCATTGCACACAACAGTCACAGAGTTGCAGCAGGGTTATGGTGGTGACTTGGACCAGGATGATGGCGACCGCCGAGGCCGTGCCCGCCGCGTGCCACGCCGTCCCGGTAATGATTCCTTTTCCAAGATAAAATTTAAAATTCCACCTTTTAATGGCAAATATGATCCTGCTGCATATCTTGATTGGGAATTAGAAGTTGAACAGAAATTTTCATGCCATGATATTCTTGCTAATTCTCAAGTTAAAGCTGCTATTAGTGAATTTACTGATTTTGCTTTAATTTGGTGGCGTGAATATAAACACAAACATCCCAATACCATTCCAACCACTTGGGATCAATTAAAAGCTGCTATGCGCCACATATTTGTACCTTCTTATTATGCCCGAGATTTGCTTAATAAAATGCAACGTTTTCAGCAAGGTTCCAAATCTGTTGAGGAATATTTACAGGAATTACAAATAGGCATGATTCGTTGTGGGTTATTGGAGGAAAACGACGCTGCTATGGCACGTTTTCGTGGTGGTTTGAACCGCAAAATTCAGGATATACTTGATTATAAGGACTACACAGATATGACAACATTATTTGAATATGCTTGCAAAGCTGAACGTGAAGTGCAGGGACGCCGCTCGAAGACATATTCTAACTCTTTTGCAGGAAGAAGCTCGACATCCAACTCCGCACCCGCTCTCCCTGCGCCATCCACGCCCTCCACTACACCGCGCGAGAGAACGGCCAAACCTGCAAGCGCTGCCCCTTCCACAGGCGCCGCCCCTCCCACAGGCCGTACACGGGATATTCAGTGTCATCGTTGCAAAGGATTTGGCCACGTGTTTCGGGACTGTCCGAACAAGCGCACTTTGCTTCTTCGTGATGATGGTGAGTATTCTTCCGCTAGTGATTCTGAAGATACTCAACATGCGATGCTTGCCACTGACCATGCAGCTATGGAGGTACATGTCAACCCGGGCGATGCCGATAGGTATGAAAGTCTTATTGTGCAGCGTGTTCTTAGTACACAGGTCACTCCGTCCGAGAAGAATCAACGACATACTCTTTTCCATACCAAGGGCGTTGTGCAGGAGCGGTCGATTCGCATCATCATCGACAGCGGCAGCTGCAACAATTTGGCGAGTACCACGCTGGTTGAAAAGTTGTCTTTACCCACTTGTAAGAATCCAAATCCATATCACATTCAATGGCTTAATGATGGTGGGAAAATTAGAATTACTCGATCAGTTCGTGTTCCTTTCTCCATGGGTGCTTATTCTGATTTTATCGATTGTGATGTTATTCCCATGGAAGCATGCTCTCTGTTACTTGGGCAACCTTGGCAATATGATACTGATAGCTTGCATCATGGTCGTTCAAATCACTATTCTTTCATGTTTAAGGGTTAGAAATAATTATACATCCAATGACACCTGAACAAATTCTTAAAGATGATCTTGCTAGAGCTGCTAAAACTGCTAAACAACTTGAACTATCGACGTCTGTTAATTCTGAAATCAAGTTGAATGCTCCTGTTTTGCTTACTACACGTGCTGATTTTGATGAGTTACGCGATGCTCCTTTGCCATGCTATGCCCTTATATGCTCTGGTGTGCTCGTTTCACTTGATGATGCACCATCTTTGGATATCCCCCCTGCGGTTGCTAACATTTTGCAGGAGTACGCTGATGTCTTTCCAAAAGATTTGCCACCGAGACTCCCACCACTTCGTGGCATTGAGCACCAGATCGTGTAGACTGTCGTGCTATTAATAACATTACCATTCGCTACCGATACCCTATACCACGCCTTGATGATATGCTAGATGAGCTTAGTGGTGCCATTATTTTCACTAAGATTGATTTGCGTAGTGGCTACCATCAGATTCGCATGAAATTGGGTGATGAATGGAAAACGACTTTTAAAACGAAATTTGGGTTATATGAATGGTTGGTTATGCCGTTTGGTTTGACAAGTGCTCCCAGCACATTTATGCGTTTGATGAATGAAGTTCTGAGGCCCTTCATAGGATTGTTTGTAGTTATCTATTTTGATGATATCCTCATTTACAGCAAGTCTATGGAAGAGCATTTAGATCATTTGCGTGCTGTTTTTGATGCGTTGCGTGTGGCCCATTTATTTGCTAACCTTGAAAAATGCATGTTTTGCACACAATGTGTCTCGTTTCTTGGCTATGTTGTTACTCCACAGGGCACTGAGGTGGATAGCAGCAAGATCGATGCCATTCGGGTGTGGCCTACACCGACGACGGTCACACAAATTCGAAGCTTCCTTGGCCTTGCAGGTTTCTACCGCCAGTTTGTTCGTGATTTTAGCTCCATTGCAGCACCTCTACATGAGCTTACAAAGAAGGATGTTCCCTTTGCTTGGAGTGATTCGCAAGAGGTTGCGTTCAACACCTTGAAAGATAAGTTAACCAATGCTCCTCTCTTGCAGTTGCCTGATTTTACTAAAGTGTTTGAGCTTGAATGGGATGCTAGCGGTATTGGGCTAGGTGCTGTTTTGTTACAAGAAGGAAAACCGGTTGCTTACTTTAGCGAGAAATTAAGTGGTGCTAGCTTGAATTATTCTACTTATGATAAGGAGCTTTATGCTTTAGTGCGTACTTTGCATACTTGGCAGCACTACCTTTGGCATCGCGAGTTTATAATTCATTCTGATCATGAGGCTTTAAAACATATTCGTACCCAAACAAACCTGAACCGTCGTCATGCTAAATGGGTAGAATTCATTGAGTCTTTCCCTTACATTATTAAACACAAGAGCGGGAAGGAAAATGTCATTGCTGATGCTTTGTCTCGTCGCTATATCATGCTGTCACAGTTAGATTTTAAAATCTTTGGCTTGCAAACTGTGAAGGATCAATATGTGGATGATGCTGATTTTAAAGATGCTTTCGCCCATTGTATTCATGGCAAACCATGGGGCAAATTTCACATACAGGACGGGTTCCTGTTTCGCGCTAACAAGCTGTGTGTTCCAGCTAGCTCGGTTCGTCGATTGTTGTTACAGGAAGCGCATGGAGGCGGTCTCATGGGGCACTTTGGCGTCTACAAGACGCATGAAGTGCTGGCTGCCCACTTCTTTTGGCCCCGGATGCGCGTTGATGTTGAGCGCCTTGTTGCACGCTGCACTACTTGCTAGAAAGCTAAGTCACGATTGAACAACCATGGTTTGTACATGTCTTTGCCTGTTCCTACTGCCCCTTGGCTTGATATTTCTATGGACTTTGTTTTGGGATTGCCTAGAACTAAAAAGGGGAGGGACAGTATTTTTGTGGTTGTTGATCGTTTCTCCAAAATGGCTCATTTTATACCTTGTCATAAGACTCATGATGCTAGCAATGCTGCTGAATTGTTCTTTCGCGAGATTATTCGTTTGCATGGTATTCCAAATACAATAGTCTCTGATCATGATGCAAAGTTTCTCAATCAGTTTTGGAGATCACTGTGGAATAAAATGGGAACTAAATTGCTGTTTAGCACCACTTGTCACCCTCAGACTGATGGACAAACTGAGGTGGTTAATCGAACCTTGTCCACCATGCTTAGGGCTGTTTTAGATAAACACTTGAAACGTTGGGAAGATTGCTTGCCTCATGTTGAGTTTTCTTATAATCATGCAACGCATTCTTCTACAAAGATGTGTCCCTTTCAGGTTCTTTATGGTTATATTCCTCTAGCGCCTATTGATTTGTTTGCGCTTGATGCCGAGGACGCCCCACACATAGATGTCGCTGCACATGTTGATCAAATGATTAGCTTGCATGAGCAAACTCAACAAAACATTGCTGCTGCTAATGCTAAATATCAGGTTGCAGGTAGTAAAGGGAGAAAACATGTTACTTTTGAACCGGGTGATCTGGTTTGGTTGCATTTGAGAAAGGATCGTTTTCCTACTTTACGTCATTCTAAATTGATGCCATGTGCTGCTGGTCCTTTTAAAGTGCTAACTAAGATTAATGATAATGCTTATATCATTGACCTGCCTACGAAGTTTGGTGTTTCCACGAGTTTTAATGTTGCAGATTTCAAACCGTATGCGGGCGAAGATGAGGAGCTGCAATCGAGGACGACTTCAGTTCAAGAAGGGGAGGATGATGAGGACACCACGAGTACATCTACACCAGCAGCACCTCAGGCGCCTCCAGTTGCTCCTCCACCTCAGGCGCCTACACTTGATCATCCAGTTGGGCCAATCACTCGGGCCCATGCGAGAGAATTAAACTTCATCATGTTGTTAAGGAACGAAGGCCCAGCGGAATAAGAAGATGGCCCAACAGGGCAGCCCAGGTGGGGCGCCTAGGGTTGGGAGCCGCGGCCCTCCCCCTGGTCGCGCGCGCCCCCCTCCTTCCATCGCGCCTCCTCCGAACTCCAGGGGCTGCGCCCCCTTTATTTAGTCGGAGTCCCTTTTGTTTACGACTTGAGTTTTGTTTTACATCTAGCTTTAGCTACTCTCGAACACGCGCAAATACGCGCTGTCCTTGTGTGATTCAGAACTCCACCTTCGAGAGATATTTAGATTGCTCGCCTCTTTTTCTTGTTCGTTCTTCGATTGCGGACAGGAATCGATCTTCGTGATCAGGCTGATCTCGCACCGCCGAGGTTGGTAACCATCGGGAGTTGGTTCAGCGATTGCATTGGCACTTCGGGTTCGCTCGTCGTAGTCGGATCATGAGGGTCTACTTCCACCAAGTCGAATTTATCTCCACTCACCGAAAGATCGGGCACTCCGACTCTATCAATTGGGAATCTCAGCATCATCTTGCAGACGAACCTAGACCACTTCTAGCATTGTTATTAGTTTCAAACCAGTACCTGAGCAAGCCAAAACCTGCACTGCCTTGGAGGTGGCATTGTTGCTCCTAGCATCACTCAGAAACAGCATAATCATCAACCAAGCGTCCCTATCCGTATCCCTATCTCTGATGTTAAAACCTTCATCATGCTTGATAAAGCACAGCTGATACTCAGGACCAAACTGAATGATCTTGCCTAGAAAGCACTCATGCTGAACCGGGGTATGGAATCTAACAAATGCATCTCCAATTGGTGAAGGTTGTACCATGGCAAGATGAACCCCCTTGTGCTAGATGAAGTCTTTTTGTGATGCCACCATCAGCGCGAAGTCTTTCTTGGAGACCGCCGGAGTGAGTAAGGCTATCGCTAGGTCTTCATTGTACTGCTCCATGATGCCCAAATGTAGGTGAAGAGGCGCTTGGGAGGCAAATTAGGATCATGCGGGAGCACCTCAAACCTAGAGGGTGCATGGGGACGAGGATCAAGCTTGAAGTTCGCCATCGATGGAGGGGGTGGCGGCGAAGGTGGACGTTGTGGTGGAGGCAGCGAGGTGGGGAGAGGGTTCTCTTTAGCAGAGCACTTCGAAGGCGAAGAGTCCAAGAGGGGGTTTTCTCGGTAGAGGAGGAGTTGATATCTCCATTTGCCACTATAGTTGACTGGTGCACCCAGGACCAGGTTTCTGCCAGTAAACAAGGGATCTTCTACAATGGCAAGATCACGCCATATGCCCAGAAAGAAAGAAAGATTTGCAACGAACCTCCAGAGAACAATCCACTATCCGATGATTGGGAGAGAGACAACGGAAATAGGAAAGATTGGATTGTGCATGGAGAAAACGCTGTTGGTCAACAAATTTTCGAATTGGTGGCATAGTAGGAGGAGGGAAAAGACACCCGCTTAAACACCGATTTGCGCACAAGATTACGAGCTGGTTGCGTAGCAACTTCAGCATAGCTTTTAGAGCGAGAACAACGAGCATGTTGCCATTCTGCTATTTGCTCAAAGTCCCATTGGGCTTTTTCTTTGATCGAGTCTGGAGCGCCATTTCGCTATAGGGTGAAAAATATTGCAAAGATTTTGCACACAAACTTATTGAGGCGATGAATCATAACGCCAATATCTTTAGAAGCCATAGAAAATGGAAAAGTCCAATCGACTTGATGGACCACACGAAAATTTGGGGCATTTCCCCCTAGAACAAATTGCAGGATCAAGGTCACCGAATCAACATCAAGACGGATCGCCGAGCGAGAGAAAGAAGCGATAAAAAAAAATCACCAACAGAGGAAGGCGAAGTGATTTGAGCAGAGAGGTCGAACCGATCGCAGATGGAGGCTTGAAAATCTAGGCCCGGCTTGAAGTCGAAGTTGGAGAGAGCTGCCATAGCGAGGATCAGAAGACTCCGTGGAAGGAATCATCGTCGATGGGAACCACCGCCGGTGAAACCTAAGAGGAAGCTGCCATCAGCCCCTAGGCCAAACTCGACCTCAACTCACCTTGGATTTCATTTTTTTTCCTATACGTCTTTTAGAAGAAAGATAATCAACTTATTTTTAAAGTCCATATTAAGCCCACGTACAATATTTTTTTAACATCTACCAACATTAGGTGACATTCATCAACATTTTTTTTGAAAAAGTCTGACATAATTGTTACCAACATTTCTTAACATTGACCATCATTTTTTGTACATACCAACATTTTTCTTTAACTATTTTACATTCACCTACTTTTGTACATGCACCAACTTTTTTTAAACTCGCCAACATTTTTTTGACATTCACCAACTTTTTTCCATAAAAATTGTTGAGATACTTCATAAAAAATGTTGAGATAGTTTGTTGAACCGCTATGAGTCAGTTATTGGGCTATTGCTAGGTTATAGATATATAGTTACCATTCTACCAGAAGAAAGATAGGAAATCCGACATTGAGCATATTGTTCCCAAGTTCAGTTTAATTATCTAGTTTCCTAAATGCTAAATAAAATTAAGACTATATGTGGCAAGAAAACAAATCCATAGAGGCCCAACCTAGAGTCCAGCCTATATTTTAGTTATTAGACTCACCAAGTCATCAACCACAAGGCTTCTAGAGTTGAGACAACACATTGCCATCATTACATGCTCAATTTCATTTGAAAATGGCTGGAGCCCACCAGAATGGCTTGAATTGACTAGTATTGAGTATTGAAAGGAATCGGTGCTCGTAGCCTAAGAGGGGGAAGGGGGTGAATTAGGAAAACTTAAAACTTTAACCGATGGCTTCCACTACCATACATCAAAATATACACTATATCATGCTATCTAGATGTGCATCTATGGTTGATCTAGCGAAACTTCCCATCCACAACGAGTTTTTCAACCAATAACTAATCCTATCAAGATACTACTCTAGAATAAAAAAACACTCAAGTTGGAAGTAAGTAATGCAGAAACGTCAAGGAGTGGCTTAGGAAGGATGCAAACTCGACACGGTGATTTATCCCACGCTATTGGTACGCAAATGCCATTCCTAATCCACGTTGGAGCTCTTGGTCACAAAGTTATATCCTGGTCAAGATCTTGGACTCGCCACAAAGGCTCTCGTCAAGCTGGATGAGAAACTTTCCATAAAGGCAAGGCTCACCACTCCCTCTCTTCCAGCCACCTTGATGCCATCTCCACTATGGAGCTCCTCCATGAAGGAGGAGATCTCCTCATCTCCCGCACACAGTCGTCGTCATCGCTCCACACCAAGCTTGAGGATCCAAGACTTGCTGGTGAGCCACCAAGGCTCTAACGTGCCGGCTCAACAAGCTTACAAGTTACAATGGTGGTTCACTCCTTGAACCAATCACAAGGTAGTAACACCTTGCACTCACTAACTCGAGGCCTATCCTAGCACTAATCACTCTTCTAAGCATGTGCTAACCCTTGGATTATCACTTTTGCACTTTTTGTGGCATGGATGTGTTCTTGATGAGTCTAGGTCTTCAATGGACTTGTGCACACACCAACAACTCCAAATAGGTAAGTAGATGGGGTATAAATAGCACATGGACCGATGTTAAAAATAGTTAACATTGGATCATCCGATGGTCACATGGGGTAGGCATCGAATTATCCTCTGCCCCTTGATAATGCAAGTAGCCGTTGGATCTCATCCCCAAAATTCGTCTGATACTTTATCCGATGCACCGTTGGAATATCCGGTACCCTATCTTCTCTTTCATCCAAGACACAAAAATCATGCGATGCTTGCACCGAAACACCCGGTGCTGAAGACCATTTTGCTCAAAACATTCCAGATGATTTCAAAGTAAATATGCTTAGTCCGATGCCTCCATCTTCTGATCATCGGGTCATCTGGTGCCTAGGGTCTTCTCTGTCTTCAATGTGCATTGCTCCGATGCTTATAAAAGTTAACCGGTTGGATCATCTGGTGCACTTGAATTTTTTCTTATTGTACCCTCCGATGCTTCCGGTGCTATGTTTTTTTTCTGATTTGAATTCCATCACTTGAATGTGTCACTACCATTTGGACATTTGGATACCATAGAATAATCCTAAATATCATGGATTGGTCACTTAAATACCTTGATTTGGATCTTGCCATGGTTTGGTATTATTCTTGGGACCTATAAAGCCTATAATGTACATGCTTGACAAACCATTAGTCCTAATGATTATATTGTCACTTAATCACCAATTAATCACCAGAATCGAAAGTACAGCCTAACAGGACCATGCTTCTTACAGTTGTTCATGCTGTTTTCTTGATGGAGCGGAAGTTTCTTGCAACGCTAGCTGCTTGCAGTGGGAAATGAAATTTACATGTAATTTGGTAGAGCTCGGTTCCATTAACTAAAGGGACTACCATCCGACGGGTTATTCAATCCACCCAATTTCAGCCCTAGGAAAATTGGGATTTAGCTTTGATATGAACCATTTTTGTAAACAAGTTCGTTTGAATTGACATAATTTCATGTACTATCGGTATGAAATAAAAATTGTCCTTTGATATGCTACAAATTTTATCATGTTTGGCTGACTATTCCGAAAATGATTTGCTAGGAAACTGAGGGCAGGTTAGCAGGGCGTGTCACCATCCACTGCCGAATGTCCTGTCGTGACCGGCAATGGCACATCATCAGCGATTGTAACAGGGAAAATTATTGGGTTTACCGTTGGAAGCATCAGTCTCCACAACCACAGCCGGTCTACGCGTTAAAATCGTTGGTTGCTGGAGATTACTACACACGTCAACAAGACATTGTCTATACTCTGGCTAGGAATATTCCGGGAATCCAAGTATGCTGAACATTGAACTGAGGACACTGACATGCAAGTAGAAACCAAACAGGTCGTCTATATGTGCAGCTGTAAATGTCAAGGTCAAATGGCCAATTGTTTCCACACAACGGACTAGCTAGTCAGGAGACTAGTGTATGGCGCAGACATAGCGTGCGAAATTTCTCTGTCAAACAAGAGGGTTTATTTGGCCCGATCCATTGTCCTGTCCATTTGGTAATTCTAGGAAACCAACTTTCTAACCTGAATCTTGAGCAAAATTCTTGATGTTCGTAGGGACAGTGACAAGTAAAACATGAAGCTAAGGACGACTCAGGTTCACTGTTGTTTTTGTAAAAAAACAAAATTCGTTCTGTTGTTAATGAATTCGGAGAGATTCTACCTAGTTGGGGAATAAAAAACTTGGTATCCACGTGACCACGTCCATTTTTTCCTTAATAAAGTCTGACAAAGCCAACAACCTGAGAATGCTAGTTTCGTTTGCAAGCTTGACTTGATATCAAATACGTAAAAGTACTGATATTGTCTAATATACTTTTCCCACGGTAGTAGCTGATTTGAAGCTGGACCTCCACCCACACAGCTCCCGCCCCATGTGTCGCCGCCTAGCCGCTATGCCGTTGCTGCAGAGCTCCAGTGAGACTGTGGCGGATCCACTTCGGATATACTTGGTTAAACATGATCTAGCCGCCTGATATGCGACGCTCATGCCTAAGCCGAGTAAACACGAAGTGCCGTCGGATTTCCTCCGATTTAACCACTTGAACAGGACCATTTTAGCAGACTCACACGAAGGTGACCGGTTCCAGAAAGTACAACAAGTCCACCGAGTTAACAACTTAACCACTTAGTTTGGTTATGAAATAAACATCAGAGTTTTACAGGGTTTTCAGAAAGACAACAGAAGGTAAAACCACTAGCGAAGCAACGTCGGGGTCGGACGGATAAGAGGGGTCGGGCGAAGCGGACAGGGGTCGGGCAGGGCGGATCAGGGGTTGGCAGCTTACCTTCTTCCTACAAGGAAAGCATGGGGTCGGGAAGAAGCAGACTTGGGCGGAGGGGCTAAGGTTTTGAACAACGGCTAGGTCCGGCAGTGCTCCGGCGGCGGCGGTGCTTCTTGTGGATCACAAGTGAGCTCTTACGCAGCACGGAGGAGCAAGCGGCTGGATGGTTTGGGGAAAACGGGGTGGAGCGGAGAGGAGAGTTCCTCAGGAACTTAGTATGTGGCGCTAGGAGCTCGAGCAGGGAGCAAGAGAAATGGCGGAAAGGCAGCAATGGCGGAGGGAACTCCGGCGGGGCTCGCGCATTCCCTTTTATAGCGGCTGGAAAGGGAGAAGGGAAGCGGCGCGGGAGTGAGAAGGGAGCGGCGCGAAGGCCGGGGAAGAAGCAATGGAGTGCTCTGCCGGGGCGGCGATTGAGCGACGAGGGCGGTGGTGCAGAACTTCAGGGATGACGCCAGTGGTCATTGGGCTCTGGCGTCAGGGCGGCGCAGGAGCGGGTATGCCGGTGGTTGAGATTTGGCGGAGGCGGGCATCGTCGTGCAATAGAGTTGATGGAAGTGACCGGGTTAACGGCGCTAGAATCGAGGGCGCACAGGTGAGAAGACAGGCAGCCGCGGGTGCGCGGGCGAGCGCGGAGCAACAGATTGTCGGGCGGCTTCTGACAGGGCGGGGAAAGGAGCTGTCGCTGCCGTGGTCGGGGTTGGCGAAGGAGGAATCGTCGGGTAGCGAAGACCAGGCGGCGCGACTGTGTCGAAGTGACGGAAAAGACGGGCAACATTGGGCTCTGCGGCCGGGATCTGGCGATGTGATGATGGGCGCGGGAGGCGAGGCATTGCAGAAAGGTTGCAGAGGGGCTTCCGCTGCAATTGGGGAAGGGGGCGCGAGAATCCATTCGGTCGCGGGCCAGAGACGAGGCTTAGCGGTGGGTGTCGGAGAAGTTGAGCCACGCGGCAGGGAAACTCTGAAGCGGGCATGCAACTCGAGTGCGCCTGTCGCGAAAGATCTGTGGAAAAAAGATCTCGTGGGTCCACCGGTCAGATAGAACGGACGTTTTGGGAAGGACTTAGAAGGATCCGACGGTGAGCTGGGTTTGGCGGGGTCGGAACTGGAGCGAAGCGGGGAGGGGTTGGGTCTCAGGGGTCGGGACCGGTCGGGAGGTTGAACACTTAGGCTCGGAAAACTAGACAGGTGATCAGGGGCTCGGATTAGGATTAACTGCTAAGATTTGGAGCCGATCGTCACAGCCTACCCCTCTTAAAAAGAATCTCGTCCCGAGATTCAGGTATTAAGGGGGTGTGCCGTTCTTACCTCCTTGACGAGATAGAAAACCTGGGAAGTGCTTGTTCAGATACTCTTCTGTTTCCCATGTTGCTTCATCCTCCGTGTGGTTTCTCCAGAGGATCTTGTACATTTTGACCATTTGGTGCCGGGTATGCCTCTCTTTCTGGTCAAGAACTCGGTCTGGGTACTCTGCGTAGGTTAGGTCGGGCTCTACCTGAAGCTGCTCTGGCTCTAAGATCTCGGTGGGAACTTGGACACATTTCTTCAGTTGAGACACATGGAAAACATCGTGTATGGCCGATAGCTGTTCTGGGAGTTGGATCCGGTAAGCCACGGGTCCACAGATCTCCACAATCTCTTAAGGGCCAATGTAGCGGGGAGCCAACTTGCCTTTCACTCCAAACTGTTGCACTCCTTTGGTCGGGGAGACTCGAAGATACACCTGGTCACCAATATCAAACCGCAGGGGCCTTCTTCGCCTGTCGGAATAACTCTTTTGTCGAGATTGGGCAGCCTTGAGATTTGCTTGAATTACCCTTACTTGCTCTTCGGCTTCTGCCACTAAGTCAGGGCCATAGATCTGTCTTTCTCCTGCTTGGGACCAGTTCAAGGGTGTCCGACATCTCCGGCCATACAGAGCTTCAAACGGTGCCATCTTCAAACTGGCCTGGTAGCTGTTGTTGTAGGAGAACTCTGCCAAGGGCAGGCACTTGTCCCAGTTCTTGTCATAGTGGATGACACAAGCTCTCAACATGTCTTCGAGGATCTGGTTGACTCTTTCGGTTTGACCATCGGTTTGAGGATGGTATGTTGAGCTACGGATGAGCTTGGTGCCCATAGATGCTTGTAGCTGTTCCCAAAAGCGTGCCACAAACTGAACTCCTCGATCAGAGATGATGGTCTTGGGTACACCGTGGAGGGAAACTATGCGGTCGAGGTATAACTCCGCATACTGCTTGACTGTGTGGGTGGTGCTGACAGGAAGGAAGTGGGCGGTCTTGGTCAGGCGGTTCACTATAACCCAGATGGAGTCATATCGCTATGATGTAAGGGGCAGTCGAACTATGAAGTCCATGCTGATGTCTTCCCATTTCCAAGAGGGAATAGGTAGGGGCTGTAGGGTACCCGCTACCTTTAGATGGTTGGCTTTGACACGTTGACAGGTGTCACATTCCGAAACATACCGGGCAATTTCCGGCTTCATTCCACTCCACCAAAAGGTTTGACGGAGATCATGGTACATCTTATTGCTGCCAGGATGGATGGAGAACTTGGAGAGATGAGCTTCATCTAAGATCTGCTTCTTAATGTCGGGGTCAGCTGGTACAACCAGTCGGTTTCCATAATACACCTTCCCAACCTTATCCTGTCGAAAATGCTTATATCCTTCATCCTTCAATGAGATCTTCCTGATGATCCGCTTTATTTCCTCATCTTCCATTTGTGCTGACCGTATTTGGTCTTCCAAAACTAAGTCAAGGGTGATGTGGCCGAGGGTTCCATGGGGAATAATTTCCAAACTGAGTTTTCCCATCTCATGACACAGAGTCTCGGCGAAAGTTGTTGCCAACAAGCAGTTGCAACAGTTCTTGCGACTAAGAGCATCGGCCACCACATTGGCTTTGCCGGGATGATAGTGAACTTCCAAGTCATAGTCTTTTATCAACTCTAACCATCTTCTTTGGCGCATGTTGAAGTCGGCTTGAGTGAAGATGTACTTGAGGCTCTTGTGGTTGGTATAGATGTTGCAGTGGGTGCCCATCAGATAGTGTCTCCATATCTTTAAGGCATGTATCACTGCTGCTAGCTCAAGGTCATGGGTTGGGTAGTTCAGCTCATGAGGTCGTAATGCTCGTGAGGCATAGGCAATGACTCGGTGGTCTTGCATAAGAACACACCCAAGTCCAGTGCTAGAGGCGTCACAGTACACATCAAACGGCCTAGAAGGGTCGGGCTGAGCCAAAACTGGGGCAGTGGTCAGCAAGTGCTTCAGGGTCTTGAAGGTTTCTTCGCACTTGTCGCTCCATGCGAACTTGACATCTTTCTTCAACAACTCTGTCATCGGCTTAGCTATCTTAGAGAAATCCGGTATAAAGCGCCGATAGTAGCCTGCCAGTCCAAGGAAACTTCTGATCTGGTGCACTGAGGCAGGAGGCTTCCATTCCATAACTTCCTGTACCTTACTGGGGTCGACGGCTATACCACCCTTGGAGATAGTGTGTCCCAAAAACTTGACACTATCTAACCAAAACTCACACTTGGAGAACTTGGCATAGAGTCGGTGATCTCTCAGCCGTTGGAGAACTACATGAAGATGATCGGCATGTTCTTCTTCGCTCTTTAAGTACACAAGGATATCATCAATGAACACCACTACAAACTTGTCCAGCTCGGGCATGAACACCGAGTTCATGAGGTACATGAAATAGGCGGGTGCATTGGTGAGTCCAAAGGACATGACCAGGTACTCGTATAGTCCGTACCTTGTGGAGAAGGCTGTCTTGGGTATGTCGCAGGGTCGGATCTTGATTTGGTGATAACCTGAACGAAGATCGATCTTGGAGAACACTTTTGCTCCAGCTAACTGATCAAACAAGACATCGATGCGTGGCAGTGGGTACTTGTTCTTGACGGTCACAGCATTGAGGGGTCGGTAGTCCACACACATGCGTAGACTGCCATCCTTCTTCTTCACAAACAGGGCAGGGCAACCCCAAGGTGATGTGCTAGGTCGGATGAAGCCTTTTTCCAACAGATCATGCAACTGGGTCTTCAACTCGGCCAACTCAGCAGGTGGCATCCGATAGGGTCTCTTGGATATCGGTGCGGTGCCGGGGATCAACTCTATGGAAAACTCCACCTCTCTATCAGGTGGCATGCCAGGCAAGTCTTCGGGGAACACATCAGGGTACTCACAGACAACAGGGAGGCTTTCTAGTCGAGCTCCCGATAGAGGGTACGCACAAGGAGGTGTGGACTTAGGATGTTTCAAGGATAGGGTAGAACTGCCATGGAAGGGTGAGTTGATGTGGAGAGTTCGGGCGGCTGTATCTAGAACCACTTGGTGTCGGGCCATCCAATCCATCCCGAGGATGACATCTATGCCTTCTAGGTCAAGGATGATAAGGTTTTCCTTGAAAAGGGTTGGGCCTAGCTGGAGAGGTACAAGAGTAACGATCTGATCCGATGCTATCTTCCCTCCCGGAGTGGCGATCACATAGGATTCCTTAGTGTGACCGACATCCAGCTCACATCTTTCTCTAGCCTTACTCCCGATAAAGCTATGAGAGGCTCCCGAATCAAACAACACAACAACAGCTTGATTTAAGACAAGGAAAGTACCCATCATTACTGGCGCACCTTCGGGGAGTTCGATCAAGCTGGTGTAGTTGAGCCGACCTTGTCGAACTTGCACCTTGGGCCTTCTTCCTTTGTTTGCCATGGGGTTCTGGCCTTGTTGCTGATTCTTGTTCCTGGGGCAGTCCTTAGCAAAATGCCCTTCATTGCCGCAGGTGAAGCAGCGGCTACTAGTTGCAGGGCAGGGTGGTGCTGGTGGGGTCGGCCGGGGCGCCTGTGGTTGGAAGCCGGGAAAATGGGGCGCTGCTGCTGGCGGGGGTCGGGCAATCCACCTTCTCGACTGCTGGGGTCGGCCGGGGGCTTGTGGAGGAACCATCTGGAACCTTCGGGTTGGCTGGCTCGGAAATGCCACGGAGGCCTTCCTCTTCTGGTCGGCTTTGAGAGCCTGCATGCAATCCTCTTGAGAGATGGCCAGATTGACCAACTCGTTGTAGGTGTCCACCTTGATGGGGTTCAACCTTTCTCTGAGCTCCAAGCTCAGTCCTCGGCGGAATCTGTCCTGCTTCTTCTCGTCTGTGTCCGCATGGTAGCCGGCATAACGGCACAGGTCGTTGAAAGCTTGGGCGTAGTGCAGTACATCTCGGGTTCCCTGGGTAAGAGCCAGGAACTCGTTGAGCTTGCGCTCCAAGAGACCTTCCGGGATGTGATGCGTTTTAAACGCGGTCTTGAACTCGTTCCAGCTGACCACATGGCCAGCCGGTAGCATGGCATGGTAGTGGTCCCACCAGAGCCGTGCGGAGCCACGCAGCTGTTGAGCTGTGAACCGAGCCTTGTTATGGTCGGGGCACGGGGCGGTGAGAAGCTCGAACTTGGATTCGATTGTATGAACCTAGGCGTCAGCGTCGAGCGGTTCTTGTGTCTTCTGAAACAAAGGGGGTTGCGTCCCCAAAAAGTCCTCATAGCGAGCAACATGGGGCTGCTACTGTTGTCCTTGTACAAGATGCCTTAGCAGCTCGGTTTGAGTTGCTAGGATTGCCTCTAGTGGAGATGAGGACGGGGGTGGGGGAAGATCCTGTCGCTGCTCGCTACTGCCGGGCACAGAACCAGATCTGGTGCGATGCGCCATCTGCAAGAGTTAGCGTTCCATTAATTTCATAATCTTAGAAGTACTCCAACAAATGGAACGTATAAGTTAAATTCTCCAATGCAACTCTTGCTGATAGTGCAACACACGTCCTCATAGGGGAGATACACGCTTCTCATCCTCATGTTAGTTAGCGTTTATCTTAGCCTTGTACTCAACTTCGGGCGAATCATACCCTACCCAGACTCCTATAATCCAAACTTAAGTCCAGGGGTCAGGCTAGGCGATCCTCCCGAGAAAAAGGGTCGGCAACGATCCACATTAAAAAGGGGTCGGGCGAGGCGGAGACTGCCTCCAAAGGTCGGCGCACCCGATCTCGCGAACCGGGGTCGGCCAACTTGAACAGACTCACAGAAAACGACGCGCGGTCGCGGCTCAACTCACTTAGTCTAACATTCCAACACTTCACAAGAGTTAGAGGCCAGACTCAGGAATTGACTTTATTTACAGCGGTGTTCCAACACAGGGAGTACTCGACTCAAGGCTAACCTATTACAATCCTTTCCAAAATTTAGGCTGCCGAGGAGTACAACAAAGAATGAGTCCCTTGTAACTCTTTATCTACAAATGGACACTATGAGTAGGAGAAGGGGCGCCGTCTTCTTCGATGTCCATACTGGACGCTCCTTCATCCTCCTCGGGGTCCTCTTGAGCTTCGAGCTGCATATGGAGGGCATGCATATCGTCGAGCTCAGCTTGATGCTCATCCAAGTGAGCATTTGCAACCGCCAGCTCCATCTGTATTTCCATCTTCTCCTCTGACAGCTCGATCATGCCGTCCACTAGGTCGGCTACTTCTCCTTCGAGCTCGGAGATCCTATCTTGCATGTCGTGTATCTGAATGCCTCGTTGGATAAGCTGGTAGGTTTGGCCTACCATGTCTCTCCTGGCTGACTGGAGGTGTCCTTGAGCATCCACTGCGGTCCGAGCAAGGATGGTCATGGCTCTCCCTTGGAGCTCGATCAGCCGATAGAGGGCTGTCATGCATCTGACGTTGGTGGAGATGGTGAACATGGAGTACGTGGTGGCTAGCACCTCAATATTTCCGACGCGGTCGAGCCACGCCGGATCCAACTGGTTCCTGGCGGGGAACAGGCCGATAGGGTCTAGGGTGACCTCCAGGGGATGCAGCTGACAAAACTGGGTAAGAAGCTGGAGAGCGGCGGTCTCCCAAGTGTCCTTCGGAGCAAGACCGTAGGCTGATATTCCTAAAGAGGGCCAGTCGGGCCGCACAGGAGGAGGAGGTACCACCGCCTGTACATTGCACGTCTGGATGCCCTGCTCCAGCTACAGTCGTCCTGCATACAATGGTGGGGACTGGTACCCGAACCATTTCAAAGTGACCCACAAAATCGCGGGGAAGCCCTCGAAATGTAAACAGGTTGACTGGAAGGTACCATCCGCTCCAAACAAAACGTGTCCGGGGACGGCCATCTGGAACCAAGAAACCAAAACCACGTGAGATAGACTCCAAGGGTCAGGGGTCGGATAGAGAAGCATTCGGCTTTATCCGAGAGCAACTGGAAGAAACTAGAAATCCTTAAAACCGAAAAAGAGCTTTTCCGAGCAAGGTTGCTTTTGAGAAGAGTGACTTTACAGATGTTTGCTTATGACGCATGCACGGCCTACCTTACTCTTAACCAAAACAACTGCCCGAAACCTGGGTCATACGCGGTCAGTGCCGGTGGCAAGGCAACAAGTACGTCTCTCCCTATAATAGCTAGTCGGTTCTAGCAACGTCTCCTAAATGAACGCGGTTAGTGTACCTGCAGAAAACACCAACACACGAACCTTTCGTGCCAGCACCCACGAAAGCATTCCCAAACATTACCGCTCACTATAGGAACGGCACCCATGCGTTTAAGGCTGCATGGACAGCACTCAACCGTGGAAATAGGTTCCCTTTGAATGGAACCGTATGACCCTTCGCATACTCGCGATGCGGAATCAGCACACGTGTGATATACGTGGCGAACAACCGTGCTGATCGGTTCGTTGGAATCGAACCGTACCAACCTTCGTATGGATTACATACGGAACCTGCGCACGTATGATAGACGTGGGCGAAAGCAACCACGATGATAGGGTCCTTTGAATAGAACTCCCTATCAACCTTCGCATACTCGTGATGCGGAACTCGGCACACGTATGACAAACGTGGCGAAGTTCTGGAAGGGTTAGCAAGATAACCAAGTAAAATATTAGCCACCTAAAACAACCCCAAAATCCCCTAGGGCCTCTCGCACTAAAGTCATCCTTAACGATCGTACGAGATTTTTCAAAAAGTTTCTTGCAACTTTTATCTTTCCAAAGAAGTGTTAGGGCTTGTTGTGTTCTCTGTACTGCTAAACCGGCTCTGGTACCAGCTGTGGCGGATCCACTTCGGATCTACTTGGTTAAACATGATCTAGCCGCCTGATATGCGACGCTCATGCCTAAGCCGAGTAAACACGAAGTGCCGTCAGATTTCCTCTGATTTAACCACTTGAACAGGACAATTTTAGCAGACTCACACGAAGGTGACCGGTTCCAGAAAGTACAACAAGTCCACCGAGTTAACAACTTAACCACTTAGTTTGGTTATGAAATAAACATCAGAGTTTTACAGGGTTTTCAGAAAGACAACAGAAGGTAAAACCACTAGCGGAAGCAACGTCGGGGTCGGACGGATAAGAGGGGTCGGGCGAAGCGGACAGGGGTCGGGCGGGGCGGATCAGGGGTCGGCAGCTTACCTTCTTCCTACAAGGAAAGCTTGGGGTCGGGAAGAAGCAGACTTGGGCGGAGGGGCTAAGGTTTTGAACAACGGCTAGGTCCGGCAGTGCTCCGGCGGCGGCGGTGCTTCTTGTGGATCACAAGTGAGCTCTTACGCAGCACGGAGGAGCAAGCGGCTGGATGGTTTTGGGAAAATAGGGTGGAGCGGAGAGGAAACTTCCTCACGAACTTAGTATGTGGCGCTAGGAGCTCGAGCAGGGAGCAAGAGAAATGGCTGAAAGGCAGCAATGGCGGAGGGAACTCCGGCGGGGCTCGCGCATTCCCTTTTATAGCGGCTGGAAAGGGAGAAGGGAAGCGGCGCGGGAGTGAGAAGGGAGCGGCGCGAAGGCCGGGGAAGAAGCAATGGAGTGCTCTGCCGGGGCGGCGATTGAGTGACGAGGGCGGTGGTGCAGAACTTCGGGGATGACGCCAGTGGTCATTGGGCTCTGGCGTCAGGGCGGCGCAGGAGCGGGTATGCCGGTGGTTGAGGTTTGGCGGAGGCGGGCGTCGTCGTGCGATAGAGTTGATGGAAGTGACCGGGTTAACGGCGCTAGAATCGAGGGCGCACAGGTGAGAAGACAGGCAGCCGTGGGCGCGCGGGCGAGCGCGGAGCAACAGATTGTCGGGCGGCTTCTGACAGGGCGGGGAAAGGAGCTGTCGCTGCCGTGGTCGGGGTTGGCGAAGGAGGAATCGTCGGGTAGCGAAGACCAGGCGGCGCGACTGTGTCGAAGTGACGGAAAAGACGGGCAACATTGGGCTCTGCGGCCGGGATCTGGCGATGTGATGATGGGCGCGGGAGGCGAGGCGTTGCAGAAAGGTTGCAGAGGGGCTTCCGCTGCAATTGGGGAAGGGGGCGCGAGAATCCATTCGGTCGCGGGCCAGAGACGAGGCTTAGCGGCGGGTGTCGGAGAAGTTGAGCCACGCGGCAGGGAAACTCTGAAGCGGGCATGCAACTCGAGTGCGCCTGTCGCGAAAGATCTGGGGAAAAAAGATCTCGTGGGTCCACCGGTCAGATAGAACGGACGTTTTGGGAAGGACTTAGAAGGATCCGACGGTGAGCTGGGTTTGGCGGGGTCGGAACCGGAGCGAAGCGGGGAGGGGTCGGGTCTCAGGGGTCGGGACCGGTCGGGAGGTTGAACACTTAGGCTCGGAAAACTAGACAGGTGATCAGGGGCTCGGATTAAGATTAACTGGTAAGATTTGGGGCCGGTCATCACAGAGACCCTACCCCGCCTGCGGCTCCCTTCTTGTTCCCCTTCCCCACCTCCCCACCATTACCATCAACACCCCCTGCCCCAGCCCCGCCCACCAAATATCCACCACCACTTCGGGCGGTAGCCTCACCGCCGCCTTGCCGTTGTTGCCTCTACACCCACCACCACAGCCTGGCTGTCCTGCCACCCAAAGATTTCTTCTAAGGCCGTCCGATTCAAGTGAGCCCCCAAACCCAACCCCGAAACAGAACTCGGACACTAACCTTGTCAGAGTTGTTGCCAGGGTCGGGGAAGACGAGCTCATCCGCTGCGGCTGCTGTTGCGCGTGTGCTTTTAGGATTCGGGTGTGAGGAGCTTCCCAACACTCTAGCTTTCCCTTTAAGGAATTGGGAGGATTCAACACATATTTGTTGGACATGTACACATTCATGGTATTTTTCAAAGGACGCTATTTTCAGCAGGTAATTGTCGGATTTAGGGGGTGTTTGAATCCTCAGCCTAAACTTTAGTCCCTGTCACATCAAATGTTTACATACTAATTAGGAGTATTAGACATAGACTATTTACAAAACCTATTGCACAGATGGAGGCTAAACGGCGGGACGAATCTATTAAACCTAATTAGTCCATGATTTGACAATGTGCTGCTACAGTAACCATTTGCTAATGATGGATTAATGAGGCTTAATAGATTTGTCACGCCGTTTAGCCTCCATCTGTGTAATTAGTTTTATAATTAACTCATATTTAGTCCTCCTAATTAGCCTCCAAATATTCGATGTGACATGGACTAAACTTTAGCTCTAGGATCCAAACACCCCTTAAAATACACATGAATTTGCCTTAAAATTTTCCTTCATAGTACTGTCGTACAGATTTAGTAGCTAGGAAATTGTGGGCCGGTTAGCACTTTGCACTCAGCAGCATATATATGTCGCGAGGAATGGAAGCGCTGCCGTGACAGCCAGTGGCAGATCAAGGATTTCTGACAACGGAGAATATTAGGCATTGCAAGAATCGATCAACGCGTTAACTTCGTTGGTACCTAGTCACACGTGGAGATGATATAACAAGCCTTGCAGTAAGAGATTTATACTAAATATGAGCATTTGTCCTCTACCTTAAGTACCGGTCTAATATTAATATTAATATTAATATTAGTACTAGGTCCGAAATCTAAGTACGAAATTGGGGCCCCGAAAGTTTTTCAAGACTGCGTCGTAACATGTACCAACTTGTACTAAAAAGTACCTTTTAGTACTGGATGGTATTATGACCCGGTACTAATACTTCTAGAACTTTTAGTACCGCGTAATAACATTACCCGGTACTAAAGGATCACTTTTATACCGGAGGATGGTATGACCCGGTACTAAAGGTCTCTCTAAGGGAATATATCTGCATCCATCACATGTGCTGTGTAGGTGGAGTGGTAAGGAAGGACGACGCAAGGTTGGAGCTTGTGGGTTTGAATCCCAAGGACCGTGCATGCACGTATTATACACGTGACTTGTGACTTCCAGCGGTCCGCGGATTTTTTTCTTCATATTTTGGGGAAAAAGCCAGTAGTGAAAGAGGTCGTCCATACAGCTGTGTCAAGGTCAAGTAAACCCTATGCGTTAAAGGCCCTCTCTCCAGCAGAGTCGTCCTAGGCATGTAAAGGCCCTGCAAAAATAAAATGGATTTATTTTTCAATAACGGAGGTAACCTCCGGTATATGCACCAATCGGAGATGCACAGGACCATTTATTCTTTGGAAATATGGATACAAGGATTGTGACAACGGTGAATGTTTGGCATTGCAAGAATCGATCAACGCGCTAACTTCGTTGGTACCTGGAGTCATACGTGGAGATGATAAACAAGCCTTGCCGCGCATTTATCTGATGATGAGATTACCGAAGACTAGTATGCAGTACATACTGACTCGCTAGTAGTGAAAGAGGCCGTCCATACAGCTGTCTCAATGTCAAGTAAACCCTAGGGCCTCGTTCCAATGGGGAATTCTAGCTCGCTCTAGCAGAGTCCTAGGTGTTAAAGGCCCTGCAAAAATAAAATGGATTTATTTTTCAATAATGGAGGTAACCTCCGGTATTTGCACCAATCAGAGATGCACAGAAACATTTTATCTTTGAAAATATGGATACAAGGATCTAAACTCAAGTGGGTGGAGTTATGCACTGATAACTTCATCACCGATACATTAGAGGAATCAAGCTTCGTATTGATTATTTTTTAAAAATAAAATCTCATAGCAGTAAAGTGCGCTGGTGGTCATAAAAACTTTAGGGGGCACGTAGGTCTCTATTATTAATTATTGTCATTTAAAGTTCAATTATAAATAATTAACATATGCTTGCCTTCGTGGGGCTCAACGTTGTAATTAGATCGCTCTACACCATTCATGACCAACCTGGAGCTCCTGTATAGACCGGTGAGAGACAAAATGGGGTGGATGTTAGGGGATGACATGTCTGAGTGCTACAATTTAAAAATTCTGAATCTGAAATTCTATAACTAACAATTCCATTTTAAACGTCAGAGTCTAAAATCACTGATCCTTCCATTTAAGGATATATCGTTAGCAGTAGTGGCATTAACGGGGAGCGGGAGAAGGCCTGGGTAGCTAGCTGCTCCATCCGTGGAGTAAGCAGCACAGGTTCGAACCCGTCGTTAGGCATGTATTCGCTAGAGTGGAAGGTGGTCCGGCCGGCGTAGCGTTCTCATAACGTACGGGCTACTCTAGCCCCTAGCCCCTATAGTAATGACATTAAAAATAATTTGTTAAATTATAAGAATATTTAGTGTATAAAATTAGCATCAATATATCTAAAATAAAATCATTTTGAGATGATATTGAGTACTTAGCAACTGACGAATTTTAAGAGAAATTGAGAGTCAAAATCAACTTTGGAAGACTTTTCCCCATTTTAAATAGGCCTATAACACAACGCATAGTTTCATCTTTTTAGTTTTCAAGACTACATGCAAGACATAAAGATTTTAGAAACAGTGTACACATGGTTTCATCCCCATAAACTACTTTCTTCTTTCACCTCATAAATAGTGTGTCATGTCATCCAAATTGCTTGTGTCAGCTCATTTATTGTCCATGAAATTGCCATTGAGAATGACCTAAGAACCAAATGGTTGTGTACATGATGCTGCGTGTCAAAACTAACAATAAAGGTTGATTTGATAATAAATTGAAGGGTCAAGGACGATTTGAATTAAATAATTTTGCTACCAACACACGTAAATACATGAATATTTTCATAATAAAGATCCATCAGCAAAGGTAGTACCATGCACTAATAAAAAATAAAGAGGCAGCACCACATAAAACCCTACGTAGACGACTAAACAGGCACCACTTGTGTGTGCTCTGCCGAAGGAGCTGCGTCAGCGTGATGTTGTGGCCGTTGTCCTTCAATCTCTCCGGTTATCTCCTCCAGTGACTTCCCCTTTGTCTCCGGCAAGAGGAGCGTAAACACAAGACCGACTATGTTGCAGCCAACAAGCCCGAACATCGTTCTTGCGACGTGATTTTCCGTGTACCGGAGGGCAAACACGCCGATGATGGCGCCAATCTTCCCAAAGGCCCCGGCTATGCCATGGCAGGACGAGCGTAGCCGCGCTGGGAAGATCTCCGCCGGAATTATGAAAGTCGTCGTGTTTGGACCGAAATTAGCAAAGAAGGTGGTCATGCCATACATGACAGCAAAGCCGTACTTGTTCTTGTGTTGTTTAGTCCAGTAGTGATCGTAGGGGGCAGCGAGGCAGATGATTAAGACGGACATCATGGTGAACCCAAGTATTTGAATCCTGACACGGCCGATGCGGTCCACGAACACGACGGTGCCGAAGTACCCTGGCAATGTACCACAGAGGGCTATGGCCGTGTGCAGTGCGGTAGTTTTGATCATCCGCTGGAACGGGTTGTTGTTGCCTTCCTCTGGAGTGGGAAGCAGCCCTACATTGGTGAAGATGTCCTTCATGAACAGATTAAGCGAGTAGAAGGTGATGTCGACAGCAAGCCAGCACACACTGGTCGCGAGGAGGTGCACACCATGGCGGCGGCGGAACTCTGACGAAAAGAGACCGTACTGGCCCGGCGGGGCGAGCTCGTTGACAGCTTCATCCTCCGGCACGATGTCCTCGTTGAGGACGGAGGCCATGTCTGAGGCTGCCTTCTTCACATCCTTGGTGACGAGGGCCGTGTACCGCGCCGTCTCCGGCATCTTCATGCGCCAGTAGTAGGTGAGGGCAGCCGGAACGGCGCCGAACATGAGAACAATCCGCCAGACGAAGTCAGCGTTGGATGTGGTGCTGTTCAGAAAGGCGGCTGACACCACCATTCCGACGATCCCTGCTGCAAGATTGCCAAAACCCTGAGATTTTATCCATCAGACCATCAGTTCATATGTGTTAGTCACAAATCCGATGTTCTAATTTAATTCATCATCAGCCGTAGTGTCATTCATAAGCAAACCATCAGCTATGCTCACCTGCATGGCGAAAACAGCGGCGATGAAGGCGCCGCGTCTCTTCTTGTTGGCGTACTCCGACATGATGGTTGCCGAGAGCGGGTAGTCGCCGCCGATGCCAACGCCGAGCCAGAAACGGAAAAAGCAGAGCACGGTGACCACGTTCTTCCCCAAGCGCTTGCTGAAGGAGAGGCCGGATGCGAGGGAGGTGACCACCATGAGGATGAGCGTGACACCGTAGATGCGCTTGCGCCCCATCTTGTCGCCGAGCCAGCCGAAGACGAGCTGCCCCGGGACGGCACCGCACAGGGCGATCCCCTTGATGACGGCGGAGACGCCGCGAGGAGTATGCCCTTGGTAGTACTGGTAGCCGATGAGGTCGGTGACGAGTGAGATGGCGAAGAAGTCGTAGGCGTCTGTGAAGAAGCCCATGCCGGCGATTACGATGGCCATGAAGTGGTAGAGCTGTGTCCTTGCCACATCCAGAGCGTACAGCACACTCAGCTGGCCGCGAGCCATTGGGCTCTCGAAGAACACTGAACACTCTGCCTCCGCAGATCCTCTCGTTGTTGTTGTTGCAGGCCTCCTTGCAGATAAATAGAGTTGCAAAACAGTTGCTTTCACGCGTTTCTCGTTGATTAGGGTTTTCTCCTAGGAGACATGTGTAAATAATTAGCTCTGTTTTCAATCAGACACAAATATAAAGTTAACTGAATGATCCAATATCACTGCTGGGAAACGACCATTTGTTTCTAAACCTTCCTTAGTATCGGTTGTACAACCTGTACTGCTATGTCGGTACTAAAGTGAATCCTTTAGTACCGGATCAAATAATCAGTACTAAATGGTACTTATTAGCACTGATTGGTGTTATCAACACATACTAATATGTTTTTCGTCCAAAAAAATAAAGAAAAAATAAAGGTTGGTGTAACGTGATTTTCACACATACTATGCGCCTGCGCGCTCCATGGGATTCAAACTCACGACCTCAAGCTCGCGCAAACCTTCCTTACCATCCCACCTACACATCACATGTATTGGTGATAGATATGCTTTCCTTTTGAAGTAATCTGTGGAGAGACATGTAATACCGGGTGGTATTATGACCCGGTATTGGGGGAAATATCAACGACTTCCTTATTTTCCTTAAACGACGATCATAAGGGCCCAGGCCCACCTCCAGCAACAGTGACCTCCGCTGACTCAGCCCGACCCCCGGGTCACAGGGTCGGACGCGCCCGACCCCCCGATGCCGCTCCTCTTCCCAGCCGGGACAGTTCCGCCTCGCCCGACCCCCGGGCGAGAGGGGTCGAACGCGCCTGACCCCTCGCGGCAGGTATCCGCCTCGCCCGACCCCGGGCGCAAGGGGTCAGACGCGCCCGACCCCTCGTCGCAAGGCTCCACCTCGCCCGACCCTGGGCGCAAGGGGTCGGATGCATTTGGACCCACAGGATAGAGCTCCACCTCGCCCTAGGACATACCCGGACCCGCAGACGAGGGCGTAGATCTTATGGGGCCCCACCGATCTCGCCATAAATGCCACCGATGGGGCGCGCTTTACCGGAACACGGCTTTGACACACGGAGAGGCGCTCGCGTTCCTCGACGTGACCTGCGAAGTTTTCGGGCGGCGCACTGCTGCCACGACTGCACAGGGCTACAGCTGCACCGTCCTACCCCTCCCCTGTGGCATTCGTCATAGGGTACTCTTGCCCATGTTCCAGGGTGCGCCGCCTGGTTTCCCGCTCAGCCTGGCAGCAAGGGCAAGTCAGCCGCACCTCCCAGAAAGCACGCGTGGCAACAATGGTCACCCGTCATCCCCGACGTGCATGGTTATGGTGGCCAGTCGTCATCATCAACTCGTAGAGCTATAGTGGACGATCGCCAAGCACGTCTCGCATGCTTGGCTATAGTGGCCGACCACCGGGTCTTCGATGGGACCCCACGGCAACCCCGGTGGCTCAACCTGTCTCCCTGTACTTTACCTCCCAGGCTTTATCTTTTTTACTTCCCCTGACTCCCGGCTGGATTGCAACTCCTGTGTCCTCCTTACGCTATAAAAGGAGAGCCAAGAGGTCCGAGAAGGGGACGGCTCTCAAGCGAACCGAATCAGCCCCAACTGACAATCCTACTACGTGAGCATCAGTGCACACCCACAGAGACTTGGGACCAGCTTCCCTCTCTTGCTCGTTTGTAACCCCTACCACAAACTTGGCATGAGTAACACGAGCAGCCTCCCACACTAGACGTAGGGCTATTCCTGCCCGAACCAGTATAAATCCCATGTCCTCTTGTGCAACCATCCGAGCCTTACGTGCATAGAAATAAATTTACTTGCCGGAGTCTTGACCCATGATTCTTGACAACGACAGTTGGCACGCCAGGTAGGGGGCCTTTGCGCGTACGTCGATCATCAGCAGCTTCGGATGGCCAACCACGACATCGGCTTCGCTCCTGGCTCCCACATCCGCTTCGGGAGCCTGGGCTTTCTCGCCACGGGAGAGGGAATCAAGCTGATTCCTCTCCTCATCCTGCTCGCTCACCCTATCACCTTCGGCTCCACCATCGGAACGGTGGTGAGTGGCCGGGCGCGCACCACGGGGCCTCCTTCGGAGGAGCGGCCCCTTGGCCTACACAACACCGCGACGAGTTACGGCCGTCTCCTGGCACGATTCATGATCGTGCCACCCACAAGCAACGAGTTCGTGGGCGTAATGAGGACATCCTCCGACGTTGGTTCCCACAACAGGAGCCACCACCCCTCGCGTGAGTGCTTCATGGTCGATGTGCACTCTGCGGGGTCCAACGACGACAGCGGCGAAGGGAGGCAGCGCACTCCCCCACCATGCACCGCAGCTACAGCCGGAGCCCTCGTCACTGTCCCGGAGCAGCCTCAGCTGCCGGAGGATCACACGGTGCCCAATCAGGAGATCGAACTCCCCCGCAATGAAGGCGGAGCACGTCAGCGGGCATGCAACATCCAGCGGCGCATCTGCGAGGATGAGACTCGCCCTCAACTCTTCGCATGCGCCAGCCAATACATCGCCGCCGTAGCGGTCCTACTCCGACAACTCCCCAAGCCAGCGATGCCTGAGAAGCAACAGGCCCACCAAGAGGTGCGCAACCTGCTTGACTGCACCGCAGTCCAGCAGGCAGAGAGCTCCGCGTCCTAGCGACGTGGACACAACACCAGTAGGGCAACGCCCACCACGCCTCTCGAAAGGCAGGGGGAGTCTATCCAACAGCCTCCCCCCAGGGGGAATCGGGCTGCGCCCGTTTGACGGACCCCGCCGCCTGTAGGTGGCGGAGCCCCGTCTGTCCACCGGCGCATTGGTCCTGTCCGCGACGCCCGCGACACCCTGGACGCGCGGAGGTGCTCCCGCGCAGACAGGCACGACGGAGCAGACCACGGCTACCACGTACACCATGGAGGCCGCTACGATAGCGAAGAAGACCGGAGCCTGAGCCCCGACCCAGCAGGGCCCAAGGCCTTCTCCGCATGCATCCTGAACGCGCCGTTCCCGGCATGTTTCAGGGAGCCCACCAACGTGGCCAAATACTCCAGGGAGACAAACCCCAGGCTTTTGCTCAGTGACTACCGGCTTTTTTGTTAGGCCGGTAGGGTGGATGATGACCTATTCATCATCCGCAACCTCCCTCTGTTCTTAGCCAACTCAGCGCGAGCCTGGCTAGAGCACATTCCGTTAGGTCGGATCCGGAACTAGAACGACCTAAAGGAAATCTTTGTAGGGAACTTTCAGGGCACGTACATACGCCCCGGAAACTCCTGGGACCTCCAGAGCTTGCGCCAGGGGTCGGATGAGTCCCTCCGAGACTACATCTGACGCTTCTCCAAGAAGCGCACTGAGCTCTCCAACGTCGCCGACGCCGACGTCATCGAAGCCTTCTTGGCAGGAACTTCCTGCAGGTCCCTAGTCCACAAGCTGGGACGCAGGGGCCCTCGGACCACCGAGGAGCTTCTCAACATCGCCACCAGCTTCGCCTCGGGTGAAGAGGCTGTCGGCGCGATCTTTGATTGCTCCAAAGGCAAGGCGAAGTGGGAGGAGGACACCGACGAGGGCACCTCCAACTGCCAGCAGAAGAAGAAGAACAAGCAATGACGCGAGACTCCCCTCATGGCTATTGCCGAGCGCAAACGGGGACAGCCACCTCCCGATGGCACCCCGGCTTCTTCGACAAGTTACTTGAGGGACCGTGTCCGAACCACGAGTTCCCCGCCAAGCATGCCTACAAGGATTGCAACCTCATGAAGAGGTACTTTGTGGGCAATCCGGTAAAAAGTGACCAGAGACGGAAGCCCGAAGAAGAGAAGAAGGACGTCGGAGAGAAGGAAGACGGCTTCCCCAACATGGACGACCGCTTCATGATCTTCGGCGGGGCAGCGGCCTACGACTCCAGGCGCCACCGAAAGCTGGAACGCCGCGAGGTCTACGCGGCCGACCCCGCTACTCCAACCTTCCTCGACTGGTCAAGGTCTGCCATAACCTTTGACCAGTCCGACCACCCGGAGCATGTCCCGCAGCCAGGACGCTACCCCCTCGTCGTCGACCCTATCATCGGCACGAAGTGCCTCACCAAGGTGCTCATGGATGGAGGCAGCAGCCTCAACATCCTCTACACCGAGACCCTCGACGCCATGGGGATCGACCGATCCCGTCTCCGTCCGAGCGAAGCGCCATTCCACGGCATCGTGCCAGGGAAACGGGCAATGCCCCTCGGGCAGATCGACCTGCCCGTCACTTTCGGGACTCCTTCCAACTTCAGGAAGGAGACCCTTACTTTCGAGGTGGTAGGCTTCCGCGGAACCTACCACGCTGTTGACGCCAGATTTCGTCAGAAGTAAAAATCGGCGTCACGAGGAGAAGAAATGGGGAGGTACAGCAGAATACCGGGGTGATAGTTGGAAATCGGCCGAATGGCGCTACAGTTAGAGATCGGTTGGTTGGTGCTACAGTACAGGATCAACCGATGGATCTTTAGGAATTCTGCCTCGCTTAACCCTTGGGGTTTGGATCGGACGTGCCTGATTCCCGATCGGTTACCCTTTGCCGATAAGGAAATTGGCCGATTAGGAGGTTGGAATAATTGGGCCGGTATGGGCTTGGAAAGGATCATAAGGATGAAGAGGGAATCAGCCCATGAAGCGTATAATAACCAACCTAGTACAAGTCGTACTTGTAAATATTCGTTTTCTATTTGAATTAGGGATAGAGTTCTAGTCAGATAAGGAGTCGTCTGTACGGGGCTATAAATAGCCACCTTTGAAGATTTGTAATCATCAACTACTCAATACAACAAATTACTATTTCCTCGTACTTACTTTAAAGCAGGCGATTTCGCCAAATACTTTCTTCTTTTTCACGAGTTTGTACGGGTTGGCAGGGCTGCATCAACTTGACCTCCAGCCAATCTTGTAAGTTCCGTTTACCGAGTAAATTCTAAGCTTTAACTTCGAGCGCATCGCTGTTGTTTCGTTTAGATTTATTCACTAGTTATCGATATTCACTAGAATTGTAGGTTTTACCTGTTTTTCTAGTTTTATCACCAGTTATCCAGCTAGGAATCGGCAGTTTCGGCTTTTCTCATATTTTGCTGTTTAATTTACTTATTCTACGCATAGCCGATTAGATCTGTTCCTAGTGTTGTTACTGTAGCGTTGTACCGATTACTTCAATTAGTCATCGTTCACGCTGCCTGATAGTCGGCTGCTTTATAGACGATTTCTTTATTACGGCAAATCGGCCGATTCACTGATAAGCTCCCTCGAGATCGGAAATTTAGCCGATCGTGACTTTTGGATCTGACACGTATTCTTCCTTGCCAATCAACAGGTCAGATTGGCTGGCACGCCGCGCGAACCGCACCAGGGCAATCACCCGAACAGGAGTTAAGCAGATTCTCCCGGGTCGTGTGTCAGACGTTGGGGATTCGGTTAACCGATTTCTAGCGCCAACACACTTTTGGCACGCCTGGTGGGACCAATACGACCGCCACCATGTCGAAAGCAGCTGAAGTCTCCGAAGATAACGTCATCAAAGTGACAGAGGCAGATCTCAGGGACGACCAGAAGGAAGAACTAGAAAAGCAGACGGCACAATACCGGAAGGTTTGCCTGCAGTCCTTCAGTCGCATCAGAAGCGGGGAGACTATCAAAAAGTCTCCGTTTCCAACTCCCCGCCAGATCACAATCACCGTGGACTCGGACAAGATGGCCGAGATGGTCCAACAGTCCATTTATCACGCCTTCATTGATCAATCCCCGGTGCTTGCAAATACGGTGTACAATGCCGTCATCAGCTCCTTGGCTAGCGGGGTACCTCAAGGGTACAAGGGACCGGCATATGCTCCGCCGATTCCACCAAACAAGGGTTATCTAAATTCGGCTTCTCAGCCGATTCAATTTCCTGTTGGGGGTTCAGGCGCTTCCTCATCATCAATTCCTTTGGGGTATAATGGCACACAACACCTCCAGCCACACCCCGTTCAGCTGTCCTCTGCGCCGTTCCCTCCAGTTAATCCAGCGCCTTGGGGGGCACCATCAGCTACGGCCATTCAGGATCAATCGCCCGGTCAGGGAAGTCCCCAATTCCAGGCATCTTTCCAGGCAACCACTCGACCAACTATGCCGCCGTACCAGCCCGTCGCACCAGAGATGAGCAAAGCAGCAGAGCTCGTACTATACGATGAAACGAGTGGTTCATTCAAACAGTCGGCTGTGTGCTATAACACATCAGATGCCACATACCTTCACTCAGCATCAAGCCGTCCCGCCTTCGATATACCAGCACGTGCCAGTCCCTCAGCCAACAGTTTACCAGCAACAGCCGGACTGGTCGGCACGTATAGCAGAAGTGATCCAGGAACAATTCGGCTTGAAGCCGAAGGTACAGACTTACACTTATAGGACACCATACCTGTCTACGTACGACCTACTGTCGTTTCCCCATCGGTATAAAGTTCCTGACTTCACCAAGTTCTCGGGGATGGATGACACTTCAACCGTGGAACACGTTAACAGGTTCATCATCCAATGTGGAGAGGCAGCAGCGCAAGACGCTCTATGCGTGCAGCTATTCTCGTCATCCTTGTCTGGGTCGGCCTTCCAGTGGTTCACGACATTACCGCCGAACTCGATTATTACATGGGCCGATTTGGAAAGACAGTTTCATAAATACTTCTACGCCGGGGTGCATGAGATGAAGCTGTCCGATTTGACCAGCCTCAAGCAGAGAAGCGACGAGCCGATATCCTCATATGTATAGAGGTTTCGGAAAATCAGGAACAAATGCTACTCTTTGGCTCTAAACGATGCACAACTGGCCGATATAGCCTTTCAAGGTCTCCTGCCCCACATCAAAAAAAAGTACGCCTCACAGGAGTTTGAGAGCTTAAGCCAAATCGTCCACCGATTGTCTGGACAGGAGGTGCGTTCTTTCGATCCACGGAGGAACTTCCAGAAGAAGGTTGCATTCCTAGAAGAGGTTGAAGCCGAAGAAGATGCTGAGGTCGGTCTTGCGGAGTGGGTCAAGGGAAAGAAGCCAATATCATGCCCGATCGGCAAGAAAGAGCCAGAAACGTTCGGCTTTGACACGACGAAGGCCGATAAAATCTTCGACCTTCTCCTCCAGGAAGGGCAGATCAAGCTCTCGCCATATCATACAATACCTTCTGCCGAACAACTGAAGAAGATGAAATATTGCAAGTGGCACAACGCTACATCCCATGACACTAATGAGTGCAAAATCTTCCCGCAGCAGATACAGTCGGCCATTGAGCAGGGCAGACTTAAGTTTGAAGTACCAACAAAATCAGCCAAGACGATGAAGGTCGACCAGCACCCCTTCCCCACCAACATGGTTGACATAGGGAGGAACTCGCTCCAAACAAAGGTGCTGACGTCCGAATCGACTAAAAAGAGTGGTGCCGTAGACCCCAGAAATCAAGCTACACCTGAAGATGTCAAGGGGAAGCGGCGGATCGAGGACGACGACGGCGAATCGGGTGAGCCACGCATTACTTCCCAATTCCTGCTCCGAAAATATCAGCGGCAAGATGAACGCTCAAAATCCTGGGAAGAAGCGATGCGGCGACACGAAGATCACTGGAGGTGCCCGTTCTTCATCCACTGTTGGGAGAGCAACCTCAGGCTACCTTTGGCCGATAATTGCCCTGAATGCAACGGCCCGTATCGTAACAATCGGCCGTTCAACAGGTCTCGCTCTAGAGACGGGAGATCAGAACCGATCAGCAGGAACTGGCACGACCAAGACGACCGGCGCCCTCCCGTGCGTGATCGGCTAGGGGGCAGTAGTGACCGATATGACCGGTCGGAAGACAGACGCCATGATAGGCCGGGGGGCAGGTTTGATCGACGTGACCGGCCAGAAAATAGGGCCAACGTTCACAGTCGGCTTGAAGAGATGGCCGACGCTCGGGTGACAGACGAAAACCCTTTAGGACGCGAGCCGGAGTGGGAACGCGCCAGGCCAAGAACCAAACCAGTAAACCCCAGGTGGTGTCCCGACGGATTGACCAAATCTCAAAAACGAAGGATCCAACGTCTCCGCCAATGGGAGCAGCAGGAGGAAGAACAACAATGCACGACAGACAAGAGGGAAGGCAGGTCTCAGGTATGGCACCCCAAAAGAAACGACAGAGGGGGCGACGAATCGGCGGGTGAGGAATCGGCAACCGACATCGGTATGGTTTTCATACTGCCGATGGAATTTATGACTCCTACCGACCAACAGGATATGTCGACGATAGAAGAGCAGATGGCACAATTGGCTTTGGAGCCCATGATAGCCACGTTCGAGAAGCCCGAAGACGACAAAAGGCAACATCTGAAAGCGTTGTTCCTTAAAGGGCATGTCAACGGCCGACCCCTCACCAGATTAATGGTAGACGGAGGAGCTGCAGTCAACATCATGCCATATGTCGTGCTCCGGAAGCTTGGGAAAAGTGATGACGACTTGACCAAGATAGACATGATGCTCAAAGACTTCGAGGGCAACGTGTCCCCCGCTCGCGGCGCCCTCTGCGTCGACCTCACCATCGGCAGTAAGACCCTTCCCACTACCTTCTTTATTATTAATGGCAAGGGATCCTACAACATGCTACTCGGCCGAGACTGGATACACGCAAATTGCTGCATTCCGTCGACAATGCATCAGTGTCTTGTACAATGGGTCGGCGACAACATCGAGGTGGTCAATGCCGATTCCACGTACAGCATCGCGGCAGCCGACACGCAGCAGTGGAGCTGCGAAACCGTCAAGTGCATATCTGGTAGAGTATGGGATACCGACTTCCTGAAGGTGTCCGATTTTGGCTTACAGCCGATCCGAGCAATCGGCTCCGAGGACTCAGATTAAATGGATCAGTTCGCCCGAGAAGATGGGAAGCTAGGGCACGGGTTCACGTCGGCCGATTCATTAGAGATGATAGACTTAGGCGATGGCACCAAATCAAGACCGACTTATATTAGTGCAAATTTAGACTCAGAATACAAATGTAAATTGACAAATTTGTTAAGAGAATTTAAGGATTGTTTTGCTTGGGAGTATCATGAGATGCCCGGATTAGATCGATCTATTGTTGAACATCGGCTACCCATAAAACCAGGATATCGGCCGTATCAACAGCCGGCACGGCGGTGCAATCCTAAAATTCTACCAGACATAAAAGCCGAAATAACTCGGCTAATCGAAGCAAAATTTATTCGGCAATGCCGTTATGCCGAGTGGATCTCCAATATTGTACCAGTGTACAAGAAGAACAGAAAGCTATGCGTGTGCGTTGATTTCAGGAATCTTAATCAGGCCACACCAATGGACGGATACCCCATGCCAACGGCCGATGTGCTGATAGACGCTGCCGCGGGACACAAGATTATTAGCTTCATGGACGGAAACGCTGGGTACAATCAAATACTTATGGCCGAAGAGGACATACCCAAAACGGCCTTCAGATGCCCGGGCCACCTTGGTTTATTCGAGTGGGTGGTGATGACTTTTGGCTTGAAAAACGCCGGCGCCACGTATCAGAGAGCCATGAACTACATATTTCACAAACTCATCGGCATACTGGTAGAAATCTACATCGACGACGTCGTAGTCAAGTCCAAAGGGCACGAAGAGCATCTGGCCGATTTGCGAAAAGTGCTGGAATGCACTAAGAAACATAGGCTGAAGATGAACCCGAATAAATGTGCCTTCGGCGTGTCCGCCGGACAGTTCTAAGGATTCATGGTGCATGAGCGGGGAATAGAAATCAATCGGAAGACCATAGCGGCTATCAACAAAGTCGTGGCCCCGCAGAATAAAACTGAATTGCAGTCTTTAATCGGCAAGGTGAATTTTATCAGAAGATTCATATCTAATCTATCTGGGCGGATCCAGGCTTTCACACCACTATTAAAGTTGAAGCCCGACCAGGAGTTCATATGGGGGGAGGAGCAACGCAAGGCGCTGGAAGATATCAAGCAGTACTTGGTCTCACCACTGGTATTGGTTCCCCCTCAAACTGGTAAGCCATTTAAATTATACTTATCAGCCGATGAAAAGGCTATTGGGTCGGCTCTAGTCCAGGAATTCGAAGGAAAGGAACGAGTAATTTATTATGTCAGTAGAAGACTTCTGGACGCTGAAACAAGATATCCTCTTGTGGAGCGGTTGTGCCTATGTCTTTACTTCTCATGCACCAAACTCAGGCACTATTTACTGTCGGCGGAATGCGTGGTCGTATGCAAAGATGACGTAGTAAAATACATGCTGTCACTGCTGATCTTGAAAGGACGAATCGGCAAATGGATCTTAGCTTTGTCAGAGTTTGACCTGCGGTATGAATCGGCGAAAGCCGTCAAAGGTCAGGTCATGGCCGATTTCATCGCCCAACACTGCGGACCAGAGACTACCTTTGTAGAACCGGTGCCTTGGACTTTATACTTTGATGGATCGTCATGTGGGGTCGGATCAGGAATCGGCATCGTCCTCATATCACCTCGGGGGGCAAGTTATGATTTTTCTCTGCCAATAGAAGCCACCGCCACTAACAATCAAGCAGAGTACCGGGCTGTATTGAAGGGTTTACAACTACTAAGAGAAGTCAAGGCCGATTCTGTTGAAGTTTTCGAAGATTCCATGCTTATTGTGGATCAATTAACGGGGAGGTCCGAATGCAAGGACAATGTATTGAGAATTTATTATGAGGATTGCCTACAGCTCTTAAAAGAATTTAAATCGGCAGTAATCGAGCACATCCCAAGGGATCACAACGAGGATGCCAACAAACTTGCCCAGCACGCATCTGGATATCAGCCAATTCTAGGCGCTATGGCTCTGGAACTCGCGGCCGATGACTGGCGAAAAGAAATTGCCGACTACTTGAAAGATCCGTCTAAAAAAGTGGATCGACGGGTGCGTTTCCATGCTACCAAATACGTACTGCTTGAAGACGACTTATTCTACCGAACGATTGACGGCGTCCTGCTCAAATGTCTGGGAACAAAGGAGGCTAAGACTCTGATGGGAGAAATCCATGAAGGGGTGTGTGGAGCCCATCAATCGGCCCGTAAGATGAAATGGATGATCAAAAATAATGGGTATTACTGGCCAACGATCCTCGAAGATTGCTTCAAATATTATAAGGGATGCCAGGATTGTTAGAAATTCAGGAATGTCCAACGTGCGCCCGCATCAGCCATGAATCCCATTATCAAGCCATGGCCGTTCAGAGGATGGGGAATAGACCTTATCAGCCAAATTTACCCTCCATCAAGCAAAGGGCACAAATTCATTCTGGTGGCTACCGATTACTTTACCAAATGGGTGGAAGCAATTCCGTTAAGAGTCGTGACATCGGCTACCATGGCCGACTTCGTAAGGGACCATATCGTCTACCGATTCGGCATTCCCCAGACTATTACAACCGATCAGGGAACAATGTTCACATCAGGGGAATTCGAGGAATTCACAGCCGATATGGGAATCAAATTGTTAAACTCCTCTCCATATTACGCCCAAGCTAACGGCCAGGCCGAATCCTCCAACAAAGGGAGAATTAAGTTAATCAAAAGGAAGATAGAGGAGCAGCTGAAAAAATGGCATCTATGTCTAACTGAAGCCCTATGGGCATACAGGATGGCTTGCCATGGGGCCACCAAGTTATCCCCTTATCAGTTGGTGTACGGTCACGATGCAGTACTGCCGTGGGAATCAAGGGCCGGGTCGAGGCGCATTTCGCTCCAGGACCAGTTAACGGCCGACGACTACTCGTCACTCATGAAAAGAGAACTTGATGACTTGGCTGGCCAGCGATTGAGAGCTTTGATAAGCATTGAGGAAAACAAGAAGAAAGTGGCCAGGTGGTACGATAAGAAGGTCAAAGTCAAACAATTCTCCCCAGGGGACCTGGTTTGGAAGTTAGTGTTGCCGATTGGGTCGAAAGGTCCTAAATTCGGAAAGTGGTCCCCTACATGGGAAGGGTCGTATAAAATCGGCAGATGTGCTCCAGGAAATGCTTATATTTTGGAAACAATCGAGGGAGAAGAGTTTACTAGGGCTCTAAATGGAAGGTACTTGAAGAGATACTACCCTAGTATATGGGTCGGAGCATAAAGGATCGACCACGATACAACGGCACACAGCCGATACAAAAAGGTTCATTTAGAAAAAACATGTAATCGTCCAAATCGGCCGATGTATTCATTCGGTACGGATGGTGGGTTACACGGCCGACAAGGTACAAGTCTCCCTTAGAACAAAAAATAATAATTAACCATTCTTTTTCTTACGCTCTCTCTCAGCCCGACCTAACTGTATCATTAGACGGATGTACTCTTCTTCTATCTCTTTCATCGAAGCCTCCGCTTCGACTTCACGGGGGAGAGGGTGGCTCCGGTCCATGGCCGGGCGCGATGTTCCTGCTGTCGCATCTTCAAGGGCGACTCGTGGAGGAAGCGGGTGACTTCTATTGGCTTGAGGCCGCCGGCGGGCGTTGCCGTCCAGAAAGTCCTAGATCCGACGGATGTCAGCAGGGACATGTTCTTGAAGTTCGTCACGATGAGCCCTGATTAAATCCTTGTCCTCTGACGATAACGGTTCATCAGAGTGCATGAGCTCGATGGCGTGTTCAAGTTCGGGGTTAAGGCGCCGTGGCTGAAGAAAAGAACGATTAAAAAGGTAATCCCCTTCAAAAGAGTTAAATGGAGAAGAAGGATCAAGGCCGGATTTTCACCTGGTTGATAGAGGAAGAGGAAGACGATGAAGACATAACTGAAGGTCGCGCCGACGAGAGCAGGATGGGAAAACAAAGCCGAGCCAAACTGATACTCTCGGAAGGAGGGTCTAGGCCGGCATTTATAAGAAAAAGAGGTGTAGATATTTGGTAAGGGTGCGTCCCGTCGGAAGTGAGAAAGGCAATGAATAAAAGAGGCGTCACGAAGGACGGTCAAAGCAGTCATTAAAGGTTCGTACAAAATAGTCAGTACTTTTACAGATTACCCAGAAGGGCATCGATAGCTGCAATCGCTCGACGCCGGATCTGATCGGCAGAGTCCAAAACCCGTTGGTCATCATCCGCCGATCCGGGGACTTCTGACGCACTGCGGTGGAGTTTTAGGGCTTCATGGGCCAAATGCTGCCTCTCCTGTTTTAGATCGGCGATGACGGAAGGGAGTTCTTGGATCTTCTTCTCTTCGGCACTTATTTCTTTGGTCACCTGTTCCATTTCCTTGGCGAGCTCTGCCCTTCGGCGTTTGAGGCGATCTATCGTGCCGACAATCCCTGGGCGAGAGTCCTCCAGAAAATGAATGCGTTGGTGCACCTCTTGGGCCTGACGTTTGTACGCATCCTCTTCTTCACGAGTCTTGGCCAACTTGGCGTGATCGGCCATGTGACGAAGGGCTCTGAAAACCGGGATCCTCATCGACTCGATGTACGCGGCCGGCGCCAAGGCTTCCTCCGCTTCTTCAGGCACCCGTCCGCTGACGTCACCAAAGAGCTGCCAAATCGGCGAGGCGTCTTCTACCAATCGGCCGATGTCTTCTTGAAGAAGGGATCGGATGCTGGTAAGTTTGGCTCGGACGTCGTCAGGGACTGAGCTCAAGGTGACTTGGCGGGAGGCGACTTCTTCGTCATCAGAGAGGGCGATCGCGAAGGAGAAGAGACTGTTGTCAGGGGTGTCCTGTTCCTGAAATAATAGGTCAAGAAGAAAAATAAATCGGCCGATAGTGATAGCAAATCGGCTAAGTAAAGTTGAAAGGTCTCTTACCTCCTTGAAGCAGATTTCCTCAAGCTGCATTTGGGAAGCCGTTATCCTCGGTTCAGGGGCTGGTGCCATGGGTTCATCAGAAGAAGAAGACTCCACGATGATTGGTGCTGTGCTTGGACCAGCTTCCCGAGAGGGGACCATTGGTTGAGGCCCGCTTGGCGTACCGATGACCTGTGTCAGAAGGTTGGATGAGCACGTCATTCAAATACTAGGGGAATCGGTGAAAGAGTGTGATACCTCGACGGATGGAAGCGGGGGCGCGTCGATGACCGATGGAGTTGCTGCCGATTGTTGTGAGTCCATAGGGGTGATCTGTGCAGTCTAAGATAAGAGGAGTTAATATCGAAACAGCAATCGGAAGGGTTAGACATGAGTTTACCTGTACGGCCTCTAACAGCAGTGATGCAGCGGCTGCCCCAACTTGCGCGACGACTTGAGTGTCGATCTCTCTGTTAGCTTGAAGAGGCGGTGCGGCCGAAGTCTCTACCGATACGAGCGTGGGAGGATCCGCCGATTCTATACGGGCCCGGACTCGGCGACTGGTCTTCTTGGTGACTTTCTTCTGCGCTTGCTTCGATCGGCCAGCAATCACGTCCACAGAGGGGGCATCATAGCCGATAAGAGGGAAAGTGGTGTACGGATGATGATCTTCTATTGGCCGACCACTCCGGCTGCGTGTTGGGGGGACGCGGTTCTCAGACTGAAGCAATAGCAAGATGTTAGTATTCAACCGCGTTGATAAAAAAAAGTAAAAAGTGAAAATCGGCTAAGGAAAAATACCTCGGCGTTCGGGTCGATGTTGGTTGGATCCAGGAGATTGCAATATGCCGACTTGGAGTTGCAGAAAAGGTATTGTTTCCATTCAGCCCACCAAAGCTTGAAAGGCTGGACAGCGAAGGGAGCTACTATCCAGTCGTTCAAGTCAATAGTAGTGGAGTCTGGGATCCGGTCTCGCAGCCGATTATAGTCCAGACCTGTTGTAATCCCATCTCTGAACTTGGCTCGGCCAGCAAAATACACTTGAATCGGCAGCTGACCTATGCCGAGTTGACGTGCTGCAGCAGAGGGATTGTAGAACTCATATGTAGGAGCATCTTTCCCTGAAAAGAAGTTGGTTGGCAGAATTCCCGGCTTGATTAACTCGTCGGTGAGGTCCTCGTCGAATCGGCCAGTAGTCGAGTCGAAGCAAGTTGGGAGTTTGAAGATTGGGCCATCTCGCCGATAAGGGAACCAGACAGTTGCATCTTCATTGAAACCGTTGTAAAAGCATCAGAAGTACTCAGCCACTTTTGTAGCAGAGTACAGGCAACCGGGGAAGGCCGACGCCACTTCACCAAAAGATGTGCATCGGCGTCGAGCAGTGGGATCTTCTGCCGATTCAATGTTGGGGAACGTCATCTGTTCCACCCTTTGCTGAGAAATCTTGCTCATGTAAAGGTTCAGCCACAAGTTGATGAACCACCAGGGTCCGCCTGGATTTCCAATCGGCTCCCCCTTGGAAAGTTTGATGCCGATTTGATGAAGCATATGGTATGCCGCTCCTAGCAAGTGTTTTCCGAGAGGAACAGGAGTTCCTACTGATAGTGCTTCGGCTAAGGCTTGGGTATTGGTTGATGGGCCGGCTGCTCTCCCGCAAAAGAAATGTTTTTCCAACCACATCATTAGGAAGGCCGTGTGCTCCCTGTTCTCAACAGACCCGGCCCTTTTGTTGCATCTAATAAAGCCTTTCCACCCGCCGATTCCCCTCGTGTCCAGTCGATGTGATGTTGCGGCTAGGAGGCGGAAAGGGGTGTCCAAGGAAGAAATGTCTAGGCCGGTCAGTAGAACCACATCGGCCAGTGTGGGAGTCATAGGTCCATGTCCAAACAAGAATGCATTGAGAGCATCAGACCAAAAGTAAGAGGCTGCTATCACTAGTGGTTCGTTGCGCTCCATCTGGGACAGAGAAAGGTTGATGCATTGGCCGATTTTGAGCTTGTCCCATTGGACCCTCTTCGGTTCAGCTATCCGTTGGTACCACTCCCTCCAACCAGGAGTTTCATTCGGCCAAGACCTAAAGGTGCCCAGCCAGTGATCCAGGTCCATGGTGGATTGTTTGAAGGGGATTCTATGGGTTTCCAAATTAATGAGCTCGGTTGGATCTGGGTTCCCCATGGGTCCGAGACAGATAAGGCCGGGATTTCCCGTTAGATGGATAGTGATGCGATGTCTAACCGCCTAAAAAAGGAAAGGGGGTGCGAAAGTAAGAAATAGATCTAAAGTAAATGTATTGCCGATAGAGGAAGGATTCGGTAATGACCTCTGGGATGAAGTTCCTTGTAGTCGGCGTGGCCGCCGGTGCAGCTGCGGAGGATGAAGCCGCTATTGGGATCGCCATTGGGATCTCGGATGAAGCTCCTTCTTCCGACGACGGAGCCACCACTGTCGCTACTTCCGCCGAAGGCGCCATTTCTGGAGCATCGCGCGCGGGTGAGTTGCCTGAAGGTGCCACCATTGGAGGGGAGGAGGAAAAGCGATGGGAAGATGGTGCCAGGAAGCTTTGGAACTAAAGGAAAGTGCTGGAGGAAGAAGAAGGCTCGCGCGCTGAGGAAGAAGGACGTAAGCTCGAAAAGGAGGTGCGGGGAGCACTGATATTTAAAGGGTGTCTGATGAAGGGTAAAAATGGAATTTTTACAGCGCCGGCGTTTTGAGTTTTTCGGGAGTAGTGGTTGTCGTGGGCGCCCATTTCGAAAAGATTGCAATCATCAGGATGAAGATCGCGAAACGGAAGGATATTTTCATTGCGGTTGTTTCGGAGGGGAAGTTGAAAAGCATTTCGAAGTAAATACTATGTTTTACTCCGAAACTGGGGGGCATGTGTTGACGCCAGATTTCGTCACAAGTAAAAATCGGCGTCACGAGGAGAAGAAATGGGGAGGTACAGCAGAATACCGGGGTGATAGTTGGAAATCGGCCGAATGGCGCTACAGTTAGAGATCGGTTGGTTGGTACTACAGTACAGGATCGGCCGATGGATCTTTAGGAATTCTGCCTCGCTTAACCCTTGGGGTTCGGATCGGACGTGCCTAGTTCCCGATCGGTTACCCTTTGCCGATAAGGAAATCGGCCGATTAGGAGGTTGGAATAATTGGGCCGGTATGGGCTTGGAAAGGATCATAAGGATGAAGAGGGAATCAGCCCATGAAGCGTATAATAACCAACCTAGTACAAGTCATACTTGTAAATATTCGTTTTCTATTTGAATTAGGGATAGAGTTCTAGTCAGATAAGGAGTCGTATGTACGGGGCTATAAATAGCCACCTTTGAAAATCTGTAATCATCAACTACTCAATACAACAAATTACTATTTCCTCGTACTTACTTTCAAGCAGGCGATTTTGCCAAATACTTTCTTCTTTTTCACGAGTTCGTACGGGTTGGCGGGGCTGCATCAACTTGACCTCCGGCCAATCTTGTAAGTTCCGTTTACCGAGTAAATTCTAAGCTTTAACTTCGAGCGCATCGCTGTTGTTTCGTTTAGATTTATTCACTAGTTATCGATATTCACTAGAATTGTAGGTTTGACCTGTTTTTCTAGTTTTATCACCAGTTATCCAGCTAGGAATCGGCAATTTCGGCTTTTCTCATATTTTGCTGTTTAATTTACTTATTCTACGCATAGTCGATTAGATCTGTTCCTAGTGTTGTTACTGTAGCGTTGTACCGATTACTTCAATTAGTCATCGTTCACGCTGCCTGATAGTCGGCTGCTTCATAGCCGATTTCTTTATTACGGCAAATCGGCCGATTCGCTGATAAGCTCCCTCGAGATCGGAAATTTAGCTGATCGTGACTTTTGGATCTGACACGTATTCTTCCTTGCCAATCAACAGGTCAGATTGGCTGGCACGCCGCGCGAACCGCACCAGGGCAATCACCCGAACAGGAGTTAAGCAGATTCTCCCGGGTCGTATGTCAGACGCTGGGGATTCGGTTAACCGATTTCTAGCGCCAACACACGCCATCTTGGGACGGCCATGCTACGCCAAGTTCATGGCCATCCCCATTTACACCCAGCTCAAGCTCAAGCTGTCGGGGCCCAACAGGGTCATCACCGTCGGCATGTCTTTCTAGAAGGCGTACGAGTGTGATGTTGAGTGTTACGAGTACGCCTCGGCCATCACTTGCTCGGAGGACCACGCGGTCCGGCTTGCGGAGGGCGCTGAGGACCTGCCCGACTCCAAGCAATCCTCCACCTCCTTCGAGGCCACAGAAGGCATGAAGGAGGTCCCCCTCGACCCCAACGGCTGCGACGGCAGGACGGTGCGGATAGGCGCGGCCCTATCTCCCAAATAGGAAAGCACGCTCGTCGACTTCCTCCGCGCAAATAGCGACATTTTTGCGTGGAAACCCTCGGACATGCTAGGCATCTCGAGGGAAGTCGCCGAGCACTCCTTGAACATCAAGGACGGCTCCAAACCAGTGAGACAAGGCTTGCGCCGCTTCGACGAGGAGAGGCGCAAGGCCATCAGTGAGGAGCCCCAGTAGCTTTTGGCAGCCAGGTTCATCAAGGAAGTGCACCACCCTGAGTGGTTAGCCAAACCTGTTCTTGTAAAAAAGAAGAAAGGGAAATGGACAATGTGTGTTGACTATATGGGTCTCAACAAAGCGTGCCCAAAGGATCTATTTCCTTTGCCATGCATAGATCAAGTAGTCAACTCAACCGCAGGGTGCGAAACCCTTAGCTTCCTCGACGCGTATTCCGGTTACCACCAAATCATGATGAAAGAGTCCGACCAGCTCGCGACCTCTTTCATCACCCCTTTCGAGCCCTACTGCTACGTCACGATGCCGTTCGGGCTAAAAAATGCGGGGGCTACATACCAGTGATGTATGCTCAAGTGTTTTGGGGACCTCATCGGGCGAATCATTGAGGCCTACGTGGACGACATCGTGGTCAAGTCCAAGAAAGGCGACCAGCTCATCCCGACCTTGAGCTGGCCTTCGAAAGGCTGAGAGACAAGCGCATCAAACTCAACCTCGAAAAATTCATTTTTGGGGTGTCAAGGGGCATGCTGCTCGGCTTCATCGTCTCCGTGCGCGGCATCGAAGCCAACCCGAAGAAGACATCGGCCATCACCGATATGGGGCCGATCCAAAACCTGAAGGGAGTGCAGCACGTCACGGGATGCCTTGTGGCCCTGAGCTGTTTCATCTCACACCTCGGCGAATGAGGACTCCCCCTATACCGACTCCTTAAGAAGACTGACCACTTCGTGTGGACCGCCGAGGCCTAGGAGGCGCTTGACCGGCTCAAGCAAATCCTGACGAAGGCCCTAATCCTGGTCCCACCGACCGACGGGGAGCCACTCCTGCTTTACATTGCGGCGACCACCCAGGTGGGCAGCGCCGCTCTAGTGGTGGAGCGAGAGGAGGAGGGACATGCCCTCAAGGTGCAACGCCCGATGTACTTCATCAGCGAGGTCCTGTCCGACTCCAAGACCCGCTACCCCCAAATCCAAAAGCTCATATATGCAGTCCTCATCACAAAGAGGAAACTCACCTCCTACCTGGTGACGGTCGTGTCATCATTACCCCTCGGTGAAGTGATCCGGAATCAGGATGTCACAGGCGGATCACGAAGTTGGCGCTCGAGCTTATGGACCAGGGCATCACCTACGCCACCCGGACAACCATCAAGTCCCAGGTACTCGCTGACTTTGTTGCGGAATGGACAGATATCAAGATGCCATCAGCACCAAAGAAGCAGGAGTACTGGACAATGTACTTTGATGGGTCGCTGATGAAAGCTTGCGCCGGAGCGGGCCTATTCTTCATTTCCCCCCTCGGCGTACGGATGGGGTACATGATCCGCCTCTATTTTCCCACGTCCAACAATGTCGCCAAGTATGAGGCTCTTCTCAATGGGCTTCGCATCACCATCGAGCTGGGCATCTGCAGCTGCACATCCGAGGTGACTCCCAGTTAGTCGTCGAACAAGTCATGAAGGAGTAGAGCTGCCATGATTCCAAGATGGCGGCATACTACAACGCGGTCCGCTAGCTCGAGGACAAGTTCGACGGTCTCGAGCTCAACCACGTCGTGAGACGCTTCAACGAGGCAGCTGACGAGCTGGCAGAGGCAGTGTCCGGCCGGGGGCTAGTCCCTAATGGCGTCTTTATCAGTGACCAGCGTAAGCCCTTGATCCGCTACAAGGAGCCAGGAGAGGTCGGCAAAGCGCCACCAGTCCTGGACTCGGGAGCCGACCCTTCGGACCCCGAGGTTATGGAGATCGACACAGATCCAGCAGAGGGGACCGACCCCCTGCTCGACTGGAGAGCCCCGTACCTCGATTACCTCATCCATGAGTTGCTCCCAACGGACAAGATAGAGGCGCGAAGGATCGCTCGCCGTCCCAAATCCTTCATCGTCATTGACCAAGAGCTCTACAAGCGGAGCCATACCGGCATCCTGCAACGCTGCATCCCGATCGAGCAAGGAAAGGCGTTACTCCAGGAAATCCACACTGGAGCCTACGGCCACCACACCGCACCAAGAACCCACGTCGGGAACGTCTTCCGACAAGGTTTCTATTGGCCGACGGCGGTCGCTGACGCCACCCGTGTGGTGTGCACCTGCGAAGGGTGCCAATTCTTCATGCGACAAACTCATCTGCCTGCCCAGGCACTCCAGACCATCCCCATCACATGGCCCTTCGCGGTGTGGGGACTGGACCTCATCGGGCCCTTCAAGAAAGCGCCCGGGGGCTTCACCCACCTGCTGGTCGCTGTCGACAAATTCTCAAAGTGGATCGAGGCTCGACCGATCACGTAGATCAAGTCCGAGTAGGCGATGCAATTTGTCACCGACATCATCCATGGCTTTGGAGTCCCTAACTCCATCATCACGGATAACGGCACGCAGTTCACCGTGAAGAAATTCCTCAAGTTCTGCGATGATCACCACATCGGAGTGGACTGGTCGGCTGTAGCGCATCCCCGCATGAATGGACAGGTTGAGCGGGCCAATGGCATGATACTCCAGGGTCTCAAGCCACGGATCTTCGACCGCATCAACAAGTTCGGTGGCCGATGGGTTGCGGAGCTCCCCGTGGTCCTATGGAGCCTGAGGACAACCCCCAGTAGGGCAACCGGCTTCACCCCGTTCTTCATGGTCTATGGGTCCGAGGCAATCCTCCCCACCGACCTGGAGTATGGGTCGCCGAGGGTCAAAGCGTACGACAAACGAGGGAACCAAGCATCCCTCGAGGACACGCAAGACCAGCTCGACGAAACGCATGACGTGGCCCTGCTGCACTCGGCCAAGTACCAGCAAGCTTTGCGACGGTATCATAGCCATAAGGTACGGGGTCGGGCCTTCAACGTCGGCGACTTGGTGCTTCGCCTCGTCCAAAGCAACAAGGGTCGGCACAAGCTGACCCCAGCATGGGAAGGTTCGTTCATCGTCGCGCAAGTACTGCGACAACGCACGTACAAGCTAGCGACCCTTGACAGGCAGGTCTTCACCAACACTTGGAACATCGAACAGCTAAGACGTTTCTACCCTTAACTATTATTTCCAAGTTTGTGCATACATACTTCCGTCATCTTTTTGTTTGTGAAAAAAGGGGTGTTTTGAGTTGCTTTCGCTAAAGTTTCATTCCAAGCATAGGGATATCCGACCCTGGCTCTGACCCAGGGTTGCATATCCCTCGAGGGCTGTCAAGGGCTTCGACCCAAGATGCTTGGCATTCCCTCAAAACACCATTTTTTCCAAACTGACCCTCTTCCTAACGGTGCCTTTGCCCATCGGCGTGTCCCGACATGCTCGACTCACAGTCTGAAATTTTCAAACCCAAAAAATAGAAAGAGGATCGAAAACTTTTTTGAAAAAATCACATAAATAGAAAAGCCTCTATGGTCATCGCAAAAGCAAGTTCGAAATTACTTAACTTATTTACATATTTTTGGGCAACTTAGCCCGACACAGCTAGCTCGTCCCCAGGTCCTCTGGCGGGATGGCCTTATCCTCTAGGAGCTGCACCAAGGCCTTCGCTGGATTAAGCACCGACGCATCGATCTCGTCCAGCTCGGCCTCGGAGTAGCCGGAGGTGTAGCCCCCGCTCATCGCATCGAAGTTGATGTTGGAGTAGTGAGAGCCGAAGACACCGAAGGCCCGCCTCACACCAATGTGGAGCGCCTCCCGAGCAATCTCACGGGCTCGCCGGTACGTCCCGAGGACGCGAGCTGCCAGCGTGCTCATCTCCTCCTCTTGGACCACATTAAGGTCCTCGCAGACGATGCGGATGGCGTCCCGTAGGTTGGCATTCTCAGCGCGCTCCGCATCGGTGGCGTCTCTCAGCCGGGCGAGGTCGCCCTCAAGACCTACCCAGAAAAGCCCGCTAGGTCAGAAACCAGCACAATGCTATAAGCAAGAGGACAACAAAAGCCTTACCCTCAGATTGGGCTCTCAGTAGATGTTTCTGGTCGACCCCTTGGGCCATAGTGGTCTGAAGCCCCTGCACCTACGACTAGAGCCGACTGACCTTCACCCCAAGGTCGGCCGCCATCTTCTTGGCTTCAACCTTCCGGCCTGCCTCGAGGTCACGTTCCCGGCAGGTCGCATCACGCTCCTGGCGAGCCGCGTATCGCTCGTGCCGGATGCGCTTAATGGGTTTCTGAAAGGCCTCATGCTCCTTCCTCAACCGTGCAAGCTCCTCGGCGTCATGACAGGCCTTCTTGGCAGTGGCCCGGAGCTTGTCCTCCGCCCTCCGCGCGCCTTCCCGCGCCTCCTGCTCCCGTGCTCGCAGGTCTGCGGCATTCTACTGGGTGGTGGCGAGCTGCCCGGTCAGCTCCCCGGTCCGCCGCCTCTCCATGGCAAGGTGCTCCCAGACCCCCCGCTCGCGCCGGAGGAACTCGGAGTTCCCCCAGCTGCATTTCTGGAGGGCCTACAGAATGATTTACACTCAGGAATCGTCTGGAGAAGAAAGCAACGAAAAAATCGAAGGAAAAATAACCACCAAAGAGAACACCATACCTGATCGGCGGGAACAACAACGCCGTCCAACTTCCCCATCGTGGAAGACAAGACGGCAGGGACGTCATCAAGTCCGCCCTACACCTCTTGCCACCTTTTCCGTTCCCCGACATCGTCCAGCATGAAGCGGGGCCTCTGCGGGTCCTCACAGGACATTCAGTGCACGATCGGCCCTCCCCACATGTTGGGGTCACAACCCAGCGGGATGAGGGCACGGAAAGACTCTCTGACCAGCCCCATCGCTACCACCGAGTCAGGCGCCGCCGTCCCCTAAGCAGGCATGGCCGTCTCCGTCGTTGCTGCCGGAGGAGGCACCACTGGCTCCATCGCCGCCGCCGGACCAGGCGTCACCGTCTCCGTTGTCACCGACGGGGGAGGCACCACCATCTCCGCCACAACCGCCGTCTCCATTGCCATCGCCGCCGCCTCCACAACTGGCGCCTGGGGCACTGGCGCCACAATCACCGGCTCCTCCTCCACCTCGTCATCCCTGTATCACCTCCTTGGGCGGAGGAACCCTAGGGGTAGTATCTTATCCTGCGGTGTCGGCCGCGAGGGCAGAAGACGGGACAGGGGTCGACTGGTCCGGTGGCGACTGCCCCGTGCCCAACTGCGGCACCACGGGCTCACCGACGAGACCACCGCTCGGTCCCGGCGGGGTCATGGTTGGCCCCGCGAAGGTAGCTGATACCTAGAGCACCTTCTTCAGCACCAGCGGTAGGACGAAGCCGCGCGGAGCAGCGCTACGAGATGACGACAACTTCATCAAAAATAGCTCGACGCCAAAGAATAAGGTACGCAGAAACTTTCCACCTACCTTGCCGCAGTAAGAGGACGACGGGCGCGCTTCACCCCCGAGCTCGACGCCGACCCCGAGACATCCGATAGCAGCCGCTTGCCGCTACCCCTCTTTTCGTGCGACGTAGGCAGAGGGTCGGGGGTCGGTCCCATCAATTCCTGAGGCACGCCCCTCCCTAACCCCTAGGGCGCGGCCTCCAACCCCCGCGGGGTCGGGCCCTGGGCGGGCGGTCCGCCCAACACGTCCTTCGCAGATGGTTGAGGGGGCTGGTCCCGGATGACGAGCGCGCCCGGCACGACGGTCGAGACATAGTCCTCCTCCTCCTCCTCCTCCTCCTCCTCCTCGTCAGTCTCATCTTCATCATCCTTATCATCCTCAACATCGTCATCGTCCGTCATGACCGTGCCGCTCCACCGCCATTGGAACTCCTTCGTGGCCCTCTTCCTCTTCCTCGTTGTCTCCTTGTCCTTCCTCCTCTTCTGCTTTTCGGTAAGGAGGCGGTTCTGCTGCCGCCGTGCTATGTCCTCTGGCATAGGCGAGCGCGAGGCTACAACCTGGTTCAGTTCGCCCTGCAGATTCAAAGACTCCGCGTCAAAATGACAAACCAGGGAATATAGGAAAGAAGAATGAGAGTGCAAAATTCTCACCAGCAGGATGAAGCCTTCGTCCGGGCGCATCGGAGGGTGGTCCAGCACTGGGTAAACAACGTCCCTATCATCCAGCGCCTCCCGGATGTGCTGCTCGATCTCAGTGTCGGCGAGCACACCCGTCGCAATGACGGTGCAATCAGTCACCGCGCCAGGAACCATATCGCCGAGTGCGCGGGCCTGGAGCATCAATGGCGCCACCCTCCGAGCGTGGTACACCCCGATAACTCCGTCCCCGGTCAGGCCCTCCTCCTTCAAGCGATTGATGGACTAAAGAAGACCGGCGATGTTCCTCTTCTTCTTCTCAACCAGACAATATGTCCAGTTGTTCGGCACCGCCTCGATGACGCGGCCAGTGAAATCCGGCAAGGGGGACTCGGGGCAGTTCTTCACGTAGAACCACTGCTGGTGAAACCCCTTCTAGAACAGCGCGGTCTTCATCGCCATGTATTCCTTGGCGCGGTTCTAGCGGAGGTGGATGACGGCGCACCCCATTGGCATTGGAACCGCCTGCACCTGGATCCCCCTCTTCTCGATCTTATGATGCAGGCTGACCGTGAAGAAGTATTTCCAGAGCAAAATGTTGGGCTCGATCCCCACGTACCCCTCGCACAGCGCGACGAACGCCGCGATGTGCTGGATCTCGTTGGGGTTGAGGTGCTGCAGCTCGAGCCCGTAGTAATGCAGCAGCCCGCGGAAGAAGTGGCTCGACGGAGTCACGAACCCCCTCTCATGGAAGTGCGCGAACGAGACGATGTATCCGTCATCTGGCTGCGGCGCATCCTCCCTCCCGGGGTACCGCCACTTGTTCTTGGCGGTCCTCTTGCAGAGGAGGCCCTTCTTCACGAGGCTGGTGGCGCGCGGGGTGTTGAAGCTCGAGTGCAGCCAGGACTCCATCGCTGAGGGAAGGGAAGGCTCAACGGTGGGGGTGGAGAAGGCTGCTGCGTTGGAGCGAAGGGAGGTGAAAATTGCGCAAGAAAGCAAGAAAGGCTGGAGACGGGTGCAGGGCAGAACCAGTGAGATGGACTCCCTCGTCTTATAGGGGGGTGTGCAGGAAGCGAAAAAGGCAATCCAATCACTGTTATTGCAACGCTAGGTACACCCGTCACCCCCGCCTTTTTTGGAAACTATGCGCACAATCTCTTCCTGCTGCAGGGAACGTCTCCCCTCCTCGTTTCATGGGCCCGGTGTTTTTCGCCACTTCACCTCCTAGAGGATGCACGCGCATGACTTCCTCCACGTACAACCCGAGGCCCACCAACAAGTGAAAAAGGGATACGAAGCTGAAAACGCTCCTCCGACCCATTACGGTCCAGGGGTTCAAAGGCTGGCTCACCGCAGGGTTCGACAGTCGCCCCAGGACGCTCTCAAGCAAGGGGTGAGAAGGGACAGGTCCGCTAGCAGCCATCACCCAGGCGAGCGAAAGCCAAGGGCATCCCGACCTCACGTTCGAGTCCGGACTGGCGTTTAAGTTCATGGTTTTTCCCCGAAGAAAGGCAACGAGCCCCCGGATCCAACCGAACGGACTCGGGAACTATATGAACTGGCCATCCGGAATCTAGAGTACGCCACCAGCTTGGCCAGAGCCGGAGTCCCCCGAACGGGGACTAGGACTCCACTCAAACTGACCCGTTCGCAGCTTAATGAGCACCACGGTTCGTCCAACGAGGATAATGTGGCACGGCTCACCCCCTCCATCCCAGCGAACGAACGCTTGAGGGGTAACGATCAAAAGTCGATCCAACCTCTCGATCAGTCTCCTGCAACGCGCAGGGACTCGGGGGCTAGCATTGCAACCAAACAACCACGCGTATGGTCACAATTTGGAGTCTTGGAGCAGGAGTGGTCGTCGGAACGATTGGGAATCTTCCCGAGCCGAGCCATCCTCGGAACACCCTGCCTACCTAAAACTTCCTGGCCAAACCAAACGAGCGAAACTTTTTCTCCCCGATCAAATGTAGGTTGCAGAACAAACCAAAATCCTTGGCGAACGACGAATACAGCCTCTGGAGGAGCATTTTTGCTCCACCAAAGGCTCGGGGGCTACTGTTAGGGGAAATATCAACGACTTCCTTATTTTTCTTAAATGACGATCATAAGGGCCCGGACCCACCTCCAGCAACAGTGACCTCTGCTGACTCAGCCCGACCCCCGGGTCACGGGGTCGGACGCGCTCGACCCCCCGAGGCCGCTCCTCTTCCCAGCTGAGAGTGTTCCGCCTCGCCCGACCCCCGAGCAAGAGGTGTCGTCCGACTCCTCGCGGTAGGTCTCTGCCTCGCCCGAACAAGGGCGCAAGGGGTCGAACGCGCCTGACCCCTTGTCGCAAGGCTCCGTCTCGCCCGACCCCGGGCACAAGGGGTCCGACGCATCCGGACCCACAAGACAGAGCTCCGCCTCGCCCTAGGACATGCGCGGACCCGCAGACGAGGGCGCAGATCTTGTGGGCCCCCACCAATCTTGCCATAAATGCCACCGATGGGGCGCGCTTGACCGGAACACGGATCTGACACACGTTCCACGATGTGACCCGCCAGAGTTTTCGGGCGGCGCACTGCTGCCACGACTGCACATGGCTACAACTGCACCGTCCTACCCCTCCCCCGTGGCATTCGTCATAGGGTACTCTCGCCCATGTTCCAAGGTGCGCCGCCCGGTTTCCCGCTTAGCTTGGCGGTAGGGGTGAGTCAGCCGCGCCTCCCAGACAGCGTACGTGGCAACAGTGGTCGCCCGTCATCCCTGACGTGCACAGTTATGGTGGCCAGTCGTCATCATCAGCTCGTACAGCTACAGTGGACAGTCGCCAAGCACGTCTCGCATGCTCGGCTATAGTGGCCGACCGCCGGGTCTTCGATGGGACCCCACGGCAACCCCGGTGGCTCGACCTGTCTCCCCGTACTTTACCTCTCAGGCTTTATCTTTTTTACTTCCCCTAACTCCCGGCTGGATTGTAACTCCTGTGTCCTCCTTACGCTATAAAAGGAGAGCCAGGGGGGCCGAGAAGGGGACGGCTTTCAAGCGAACCGAATGAGCCCCAACTGACAACCCTTTTACGCGAGCATCAATACACACCCACAGAGACTTGGTACCACCTTCCCTCTCTCGCCCGTTTGTAACCCCTACCACAAACTTGGCACGAGTAACATGAGCAGCCTCCCACACTGGACGTAGGGCTATTCCTGCCCGAACCAGTATAAATCCCGTGTCCTCTCGTGCAACCATCCGAGCTTTACGCGCATAGAAACAAATTTACTTGCCGGAGTCTTGACCCGTGGTTCTTGGCAACGACACCCAGTATACTAAAAGGCTTCCGTGTCCCCCTAAATTTGAACCCGGTACTTACGCTAACATTAGTACCGGGTCAAAATACAACCGGCACTATGACCGAGAACAAATGCTCATATTTCTAGTAGTGTATAAGGAGACCTTGACGTAATTTAATTTTGCAACACTATCTTGTATTACTGTGCATGTTTGAAGCTTGTCGCAATTGCAACGCATCAGTTCGCATTTTTATGTGGAAATGCAGCCATAGATTTTTGAAAAGGCCGGAATAATTTAGTAGAAAAAGGTATAGTACAAGAATTATACTTCATTGCAGCGTTTGTATTAATTATCATCGGAACGTTGGCACACTTAGGTAATGCGTAGGAGAACTGTACGAGTGCATAGAAATTATCGAGACTGGAAATTATGATTGATTATATTCTTCTTGCACGGAAACTAGAAGGAAATTGCGGTTTCTCGTCGTCGTTGCAGTCCTGGACGGCAGCAGGTAAAAAGCAAGCAATAATGCCTGCTTCGGTCAAGCAAATGATTTACTTATTTTATTCTTTTCTTACGCCTGGAAAACAGTTTAGTATAGGGTGCACCACGTACCGGATGACGAATTGAGATTGTACGCGTATGGTGTAATATCCCCCGAATCTGATGCAGATACCAGACAAGACTAATAGTATACGCCCTACGCTGCTGACTGCACCGGTTATCGTGGATTGAGGAGGCTAGCTAACTACTCCGTCCGATCTGAATTACTATTTATTTTAACTTTTCTAGATACGTAGTTTTTAATATGCACCTTGATATATATTATATCTAGATATATAGTTAAAGTTATATATCTAAATAAGCTAAAACGAATAGTAATTTGAGACGGAATTAGTAGTTTTCGATCCAGAGAGCAGTAGGCCCGAGAGATTTTACAACTTAATTAAGGTTCTATTTCAAAGACGTAGAACCCCGAGAAACTTTTTAACATTTCGGAGAATATAGAGAGGAGGGACTTTTTAACAAACTCCCTCCATCCCAAATTATACATAGAAAAGATAAAAAAATAATTTACAATTTAAAACGGAGGGAGTACTTAAAAAAATACAGCACATGATTTGTTTTTGAATTATTAGGAATGTAACAAATTTATAAGGTTAATTATTTTTCTTGTTCTAGAATAATTTAAATTTTGTGAGCACATGAACATGAATTATTATTGATAAATTAAAATTTTCATTTGAAAAACTTCAGTAATAGTTAATTATCACTATTTGATCCAATTTATGGCTCCTCAGCTATAGTGACTTTACCACTAACCATTCTTAATTGGTACAATCATTGTGTATAACTGTTTTGATTATTATAATGGATAATCACTACTATTGCAACTTACCTGTGATTGTTTCGTTTCGTTAGTGCACACATTCCTATCCAACCCGGCCCACTATACCCACAAGTCAATGCGCTACCAAGACGAGCTCGTACAAATTAAGGTCTTGGGTTCAACTCAACCTTAAAGACTTATATGATGTATGCGCGTTGCCTAGTCTTATATGTTGCAATTCGCCACTGTTAATTTCTAACGTGGGACTAAACCTAACAATCTTCCCCGCCACACATTAGGACGAAGTCTTCCATCAAGGAAGCTATGTAATCTCCTGGCTGATGTTATTTTCAAATATCGAGTCCAACTCTCTAATCACGCAAGACACTGTGTGATCCTTTCGACGCTCGCTCATTTGCTAACCTTTAGCTCTGATATCATTGTTGTAGTGTGCAACCTATTTCTGCTCAGCCCACTATACCCATGAGCCAACTAGTCAAGGTCAACATGAGCCTGCAACAACCAAGCCTAACTTAACTACAAAGACGAGCCTGATGTGTGAGAGGTGCCCCACTTTGTATGTTGTTCTCCTCCCCCACAGTCAATTTTAGGTGAGGAATTAGGTCTAGGACGTTTAAAAATGTTAGAATTCTCACAAAAAATTGTGATAAATTGCAATGTTGAACATATGGTCAAATATTTTCATTAGGGGTAAGTTACCACATGACACTGAGCTTTGCTGGTACTCCTATTCCGCACAAAGTTTTCACTAATTAGACATTGGGGATTTGTGTTCTAGACCCTGTTTCGAAGTGTAGTTGTGATTTTACCCTCAACCATTCACAAGTTCATGTAATTTTACTCTCAGTCAATGTCAAAATATGGGCAAATATGCAAAGATCACCGGCAAAATCCCGTGAACCTGTGAATATTTTAGGGTAAAATCAAAAAGTTAAAAAAAAGGGTAAAAATACAATTGCACTTAAGAGTTGGGGCAAGATAAAAAAAAACCTTTTAACCGCAGTATTGGAAAATATTATCCATGAGACCATTATATTTGCAGCTGCATTTTGGCTCTGCTGGATCATTGTAACTGTCACTAAAGAGAAAAATCAAGAAACATAGTCGCAATTTGAAATTGATAATTGTTGATGTATTTCGAATCCACAATGCAGGTAGGAGGTCCTATCCCATTACAGTTGTTGTGCTGGATATTAATAAGTTCTCTGAACAAGATAAGCATGGTAACAACAAATTCACCATAATGGTGGTCGCCCGAACCTACTGTGATGAAAGTGAATTAACTATGTAATATAGGTTTTAATACAAGATGCATAGCAAATATGCCTGTTTCCACGGTTAGGGAGAAAGACACTCACCAAATGCTCATATGTGATATCTTGTTAGTCGTTGTTGGTCAAGAGCCGTGAAAGAACGATTTTCTTCAATACTTCATAACACAAGCCGTAAAAAATGATTTTTCTGTCACAGATCATCATGATCAGACTTACCATAAATGATTTAGAGAATCTCTAAAGCTTTAAAATAATATTTTCTGAACTGCCAAAGATATCTCAGTGGTGAAAGAAATTAGTCCCCATATAGCCTACGAGGAATTACTGCTAGATGGTCGACTTCTAGTATCCGTCGAGAAGGTCGACTTCTAGTATCCGTCGAGAACCTCCATTTAGTACCAGACAGGTGACCGGTACTGCTTTTATCCAATACCAAATACGCTATTTAGTACCGATCGGTAACACCAACCAGTACTAAATAACTTTGCACCCAAATAATAAAGAAAAAATGAATGAACAGCAGAGAGGCCTCCACACACGCACATTGTCACAAGTCACGCGAATTTCACGCGTAATAATATGTGTGCGCAGTCCGTGGAAAATCGAACTCACGACCTTAAGCCTCACGTGAACCTTCCCTATCATCTCACCTACACAGCACATGTGATGAACTTAGATATACTTTCCTTTTGAAGTATCCCGTGGAGTAACTAGTATCCGTTCGTGTTATTGCCCAGTACTAAATGGTACTCCACGGGATACTTGAGTTATTGACCTGTACTAAATGGTCCATGCATTAGTAGCAGGCCATAACACCAACTAGTACTAAAGTTTGACATTTAGTACCGGGTGATGTTTTGATCCGGTACTAAAAGGTCTTCGAGGACTGAAAATTTAGGCACGGTACTAATTCTGCATGTTAGTATCGGACCGTCCGGTACTTAATGTGTTGGACAAATGTTCAGTTTTCTTGTAGTGTGTGGGTTCAAATTCAAATCGCTATGTTTAGGTAACTGAATTGGTCCATATTAGCCGGCTAGATTATATGAAGTATATGTATGAGCCAGTGTTAAATAACACTGGTACATTTAGTTAAAGAAACCTGTGGTATACCTGCGCAGGTATGTTTAATTACTATATGTGCCGGTGTAAGGTTCGAAAAGACTTAACACACCGGTCTGTTTTTAATTAACCAAAACGTAAGAACCAATGCGTATGACGGTCTCTACGGTAGCGAGGAAGACGAACAGAGTGGAGAGAAGTCAGCAATGGCCGATAGAGTATACAACTTTTAGCATACTTATCAAGTACATATGCTAAAGCTCCTGGTTTTGGCAAAATCTCAGGTAGCAAGCCAAGTTACTGTAGCGCTCACCTTAGACTGACAGATGGACCAACAGCGACGGGTTGACGTCCACCAATTTCTCAGTTCCGTAATCGGCTAATCCCGTACGGCTTCTCCACATGGGCCAGTTCTGCTTCCTTCCGGGGCGACGGGATCGGCGCTGAGCAAACTGGGCAAACTAGGCAAAGGCGCGAAGGCCCATGCATGACAGGAGGTGCCTCTATGCGACGGCGCGGAGGCCGTGTGCTGCAGCTGATGCTGCGGCCGACGAGCGGCAAGCCGACAGGACCTCTCCCTGGCAGCCATACTACCGGCATGGCCGTTCTGGCCGTTCTACCTGCTTCCTACCACCACGCTATGGCACTTAAACTGAATGCCCCCTTCTACCCTGTGTCTTGCACAGAACAATTCACCATTACTTTTGTCTTTGTGCCTCATGTATATCATCAATTGCACCAACGTCAAAGAAGTTAAGATCATATATTATTCGGTTCTTCTTCCAAATCTAAGGCTATATATTACAAACTAGTATGGGACCTCCTTAATCTTGGAGATCATGATCATTTCTGCCCTATAGTGCTTCCACAAATTGCCACGGAGAATCTTGCTAAAGGAAGACGTACCATCCAATACAGAGCATTGACAGTTTGCCACACCAAGGTTAACTTCATCGTATTATACAGCAAGGAAAATATATTAATGCATTTATACATCTTGATTTTCCATACAAATAAATCACAAAGTACCTCAACTACTTGCTTTGAATACATTCTTTTCTGCAACCTAAAATACCAAAGTACAGATGTCAGTTCATTGTTTTATTTATGTTTGCTACCTGCTGTATAGTTCATGTACTGTTACAAAGGAGAAACGAAACGTTCAGAACACTCAATGACTGAATTGTATGCACGAAAAGCAAATAACTCAAATTTGCTGACCTATTACTACAGCTGCTGAAGCAGATCTTCTGTTCCGATTACTGAACTCTATATACTTCCTCATAAAAAATTCCATGCTTGTACTATATGTAGTTTTCTTACTTCATGTTGCAAATAAACACTACATGGCTACTAATATGTGATGTTACTAAATGAAATTTAATTTTAGCAATTTCCCAATAATCCATAGAGAAAAAATAAGGGTGGTGCGGCAATGCGCGCCTATCCACTACTCAATTCTATTCTGGATGACATTTCTGTTTTCATCTTGTAAGGCAAGGAGTCAGTTCTGGTCCACTTGTTCCCGAGTTGAGTTTAATTATCTAGTTTCCTAAATTAATCATCTTGTAAGCTGGACTCTCATCATGGTCTCAGTTAGATAGCAAATTAAACACGGAGGCTGAGACATTAGTTATATCCTCGTAATTTCAGAGAATTGGATGCTAAATCTAACAATGTAACGAGCTAGGTTTTCTTGTATGATTTTTCAATCTGGATTCAAAGCGGAGCAGCTAACCTAGCTATACTTAAAGTGAAAATCCGCTGAAGCAATATTAGCTGTTGCGCCGGCGATGGAACATGTCCTCTTTGCACAGTCCATGCGCATCGCCTATCAGATTAACTGGGACATGGTCCTCGACGTGCTGGTGACCGGCTTCACAGTCGCGAGGACAAGGTACACCGGCTACACAAGAGCCCGTGCGTCTGTTGCTGGGACTCCAACCCAATGTCGCTGCACCCGAGCCACCGCAGCAGCCGGAAAGGAAACGGACTGCAATATACCAATATAGAACCTATGAAATGAGAACCTCTAAAAAAATCATAAAAGCGACAACATCAATATAGACGCTAAGCAACCATACTGTTTTCAAAAAAACATAAATAACTATACAAGAATAATAAGCTGAGAAACCCGTAGCAACGCACGGTCATTTCTACTAGTGCAAAATAAAATTAAAGGCCATTGGCAAACAATGAAATCATTAGAGGCCCAACTTAGAGCCCAGCCTAAGTTTTAGTTAATAGGCCCAGCAAGTCATCAACCGCAAGGCTTCTAGAGAAAACACATTGCCATCATTGCTCAATTTCATTCGGAAAACGGTTGCAGCCCACCAGAATGGCTAGAATTGGCCAGAATTGATCCGGGTTGTTCATGCTGTTTTCTTGACGGAGCGGAAGGTTCCTGCAACGCTAGCTGCTTGCGGTGCGAAATGAAATGAAATTTACATGTAATTTGGTAGAGCTCTGTTCCATTAACTAAAGGGACTACCATCTGACGGCTTATTCAATCCACCCAATTTCAGCCCTAGGAAAATTCGGGACTATTTAGCTTTCATATGAACCATTTTTAAACAAGTTTGTTTGAATTAACATAATTTCATATAATATTGGTATGAAATAAAAATTGTCCTTAGATATGCAACAAATTTTCTCATGTTTGGCTGACTATTCTGAAAATGATGTGCTAGGAAACTGAGGGCAAGTTAGCAGGGCGTGTCATCACTACTGCTTGCTGAATGTCCTGCCGTGACTCACAATGGCATATAATTGTTAGATAACGTGGTATGTAACAAACCTTTGTATGCGGCAAGCTGTTAGGATTGTCTGTTAGTTGTGCGTATAGTTAGAGATAGAGTTGTAGTATATCTTGTACTCTCAACAACTAACAGCCAATGCCTAGAGACTTGCACGCCAAGCTTGTGATCCACATGAGGGGAGTTTCCTTGCCCTATTTAACACGAAGCCGCCGGCCAGGGAGAGGTACGGCATTCCACTCATTCTTCCTTGCGCCTCTGTTTGCTTTCAAGGTAATCAAAGCCACAACAACAGATTAGATTAGATCCATGTCAGCTTCCTCCTCCACTGCCATCATGAATCCCCCTATTGGCATCATCATCACCGAGAAGTTATCGAAGAACAACCACGGCGTGCAGGTCCTCACCGCCATTCGAGGAGCGCGTCTGGTGGGGCACCTCACCGGTGTCGCCACAACTCCTGCAGCCGTGAACGACGGCAAGGAGGGTGACAAGATAGTCAAGGTCGCCAATCTGGCGTACGAAGAGTGGTACACCACAGATCAGCAGGTGCTTGGCTTCGTTCTCGCCTCGCTGACCAAAGAAGTTCTTCCCCAAGTGTCGGCCAAAGAGACTGCAACAGAGTTGTGGATGGCCATTGAGGCGATGTTCATGTCTTGAACGAAGGTGCGCGCCCTCAACACTCGCCATGCTCTTGCAACTGCCTAGAAGGGTGATCAATCTGTTATGGAGTATGTGGGCAAGATGAGGACTCTAGGTGACGAGATGGCCACCGCTGGAAGACCTCTTGAAGATGCTGAGCTCATGGAATACATCATCATGGGCCTTGATGAGTTCTTCAATCCAATTGTCTCTGCTCTAGTGGCAAGAATGGAGAGCATGTTTGTAGACGATCTATACTCTCAACTGCTCGCCTTCAAAACCCTCACAGAGATCATCAGCGGGGATGGCGGCTTTGGTTCACCTGCCAATATGGCAAACCAGGGTGGTCGAGGTGGCCATCGAGGCCACGGTGGCTATGGCCATAGATATGGCAACGGGCACTGTGGACACAGCAATGGAGGCAACTACACCGACAATGGCAGCAACAACAACAATTCCTCACACCAGAACACTGGCGCGGGGCTTGGCTGCTTCAACAACTAACGTGGCTGCAACAACAGCAGCTCCTCATGCCCTACGTGCCAGGTTTGTTTGAAGGTTGGCCATACTGCAGATCATTGCTGGCAGGTTTGAAGAAGACTATGTGCCCGAAGAACACGATGTCGCAGCTGCAGGAACAAGCTCCTACAATGTCAACAAAAAATGGTATAGTGACATAGGCACCACCAACCACATCATAGGAGAACTTGAGAAGCTAGTAGTTCATGACCAACAAGGATTTAAGCCTAGGGCCACTAGGGCCATTGCCCTAGTCGTTGACCCATTTTCTCCACATGAGTATACTGTAGCACAAAGAGGCCTGGCTCCAGCCAGCCCATCAGCCCACTGAGTGGCCCTAGGCATTGGGCCAGTCTAGCTCCGCCACTGTTAGTGACGAGTAAAATGGTGCAGAAAGAAATCCATACTGCTAATGGTGCAGGTATGAACATTAAACCTATTAGTCAATCAACAATTCACACTCCAAATCGAGATCTTCTTAAAAATATTCTTTGTGTTCCATCCACTAAAAAGAATCTCGTTTCTATACATCGTCTTGCATTTGATAACAATGATTTTGATCAATTTCATCATGATTTCTTTTATATAAAGGATCAGGACATGAGGAGCACTCTTCTTAGAGGATCATGTCAACATGGGCTGCACCGTCTTCCTTCGGCATTTGCCACAAAGCAAGCTTTTTGAGTCAATAAAGTGTCCATTGATAGATGGCACAATCATTTAGGACATCCTTCTATTCCATTAGTTGAGAAACTTCTTAAGAATCATAAACTTCCTTATTATTTTGATTCGAATAAAAGTTCTATCTATGATACTTATCAAAAACCTAAGAGCCATCAGATCCCATATCCTAAATCTACTAGAACTTCTAGTTATCCTCTTGAGCTTATTTTCTTTGATGTTTGGGGGCCTGCACCTGATTCAGTTGGGAGATACAAATATTATGTGAGCTTTGTTGATGACTTTAGTAAATTTACTTGGATTTATTAAATCAATTTTAAATCTGAAGTTCTCTAGAAATTTCATGAGTTTCGGAGACTTGTTGAGAGACTCCTTGATCGAAAAATTATTGCTGTCTAAAGTGATTGGGGAGGCGAATATGAAAATCTCAATTCTTTCTTTTCAAAAATTGGTATTTGTCATTTGGTTTCTTATCCTCATGCTCATCAACAGAATGGATCAACTGAGCCTAAGCATAGGCACATCGTTGAAGTTGGCTTGTCCCTGTAGCCCATGCACGCATGCCTCTAAAATTTTGGGACGAAGCTTTTCTTGCAGCAACTCTTTTTATCAACTGCACTCCAAGTAAAGTTATCAATTTTGTCTCTCATCTTGAAAAACTATTCGAAACAACTCCCGATTATACATCATTACGTGTCTTTGGTTGCTCTTGTTGGCCTAATCTTTGCCCCTATAATAAACATAATCCATTCAAAGGAATGTGCCTTTCTTGGATACAACAATATGCACAAGGGAATCAAGTTCCTTGACATCTCCACTAGAACATTTTATTTTTCCCATGATGTAGTATTTGATGAAAATATTTTTCCCTTTTCTAAACTAAATCCAAATGTCGGATCTTGTCTTCATTCTGAAATTCTTCTCCTTCCATCTACCGTGTTAAATCCCTCTAGAGGTGAATCTGTGGTTGATTCTATGTTTAATGATTCTAATCCACTAATTTTGGTGAAAGAACATGTGATATGCAGGAAGAAAATGGATCTGGCGTCAGTAGCTCATGCCCCGGAGCTGATTCCCCTAAACTACCATTAGGTTCCGCCTCGGGATCCTTGCATCCAGGCGCACCATCTGCACCTCCTTTTCACCAGGTGTGTGTTGCACCAACACGGCGATTCCACACTTCTTGGTGGGAACGCGGTTCCTCCACCACCCGACCAAGCGCCCCGCCTCGACCAACCAGCAGGCGCCATCGGTGCTAGGGGGGTTAGAGCATCAACCTTGGGATCGGAGCCTAATCCTGTCTTGGATGCTGTGGATGCTGCGGTAGGATCTTCTGCGGGTGATCCTCCTATAGATCGATCTACACCAGTTTCACCACTTGCAGCTCCTAGCCCAGCAAGAACACGTCTACAGGATGGCATTCGCAAACCAAAGGTATTTAGTGATCATGTTCATTATGGCTGCTATACCTCTAGTGGTGAAGCACAAAGTGTTCAAGAAGCTTTGATGAATAGTAATCAAAAAATGCAATGTATGTAGAGTATGATGCATTAATAAAGAATAAAACATGGCACCTAGTTCCACCGAAGAAAGGTAGCAATATTATAGACTGCAAATGGGTGTTTAAAACTAAGCTAAAGTCAGATGGCAGCCTAGATCGGTGTCGGTGTGTAGACCCGGCAACCTACCGAGGGGGATGCCCGAGGTAGTGTTTGGTTAGTGGGGTTCGCCAAGATCAGGAACTCGAAGGTGAACACAGACACACGATTCAGACAGGTTTGGACCGCTAGACTGCGTAATACCCTACGTTCTGTGTGTTAGTTGGATTAAATTGCTTTGGAGGAGGGTCCTTGCCTCACCTTATATTACTGGGGTTAGGGTTACAGGTTGGTTGATTTACAAGAATACTAGTCAGATTCGACTAGGCGAGTCCAACTCTAATTGCTATGAGTAGTTTTCCTAATCCTTGACTAGTTCCTGCCTGCAATGTAGACCACACTGTCCTGCACCGTAGTCTCCGTGTTAGACACGTCTCGGTGTACAACCCTATATCTAGGACTGTCCAAACCTTCTGGTGGATCCATAGATGTAGGTACGACAATCAGCATAAAGCTTGATTGGTAGCAAAGCGGTTTAAACAAAGATATAGCATAGATTATGAGGATACCTTTAGTCCAGTTGTGAAGATTTCCACTATCAAAACAACTTTGTCTATTGCTATCTCAAGGGGCTAGAATTTAAGGCAACTTGACGTGCAAAACGCCTTTCTCCATGGTGTTCTAGAAGAGGAAGTATATATGAAACAACCCCCAGACTATGAGAACAAGTCTTTGCCAAACTTAGTTTGTAAGTTAGATAAAGGTCTTTATGGCTTGAAACTGGATCCACATGCATGGTATGCAAGGCTTAGCTCTAAGCTTCTTATTCGTGGTTTTAATTTGTCAAAGGCAGATACATCATTATTTTATTTCAACAAAAAGGGAGTAACGGTGTTTATGCTAGTCTATGTTGATGACATAATAGTGGCAAGCTCAAGTCAAGAAGCAGCTTCGGGTCTATTGCATAATTTAAGGCGAGAGTTTGCCTTAAAAGATTTGGGAGAACTTCACTACTTCTTGGGCATTGAAGTAACCAAGGTGCGTGATGGAATTATCCTTACCCAAGATAAATATTCCTCAGATTTATTAAAGAAGGTAAAAAAGTTTGATTGTAAACCTGTAAGCACTCCTATGTCAACTAGTGCAAAATTGTCTGTTGTTGATGGAACTCTTTTGAGCAACACTTATGCTACATGGTATAGAAGCATTGTAGGGGCTCTCCAATATTTGACATTAACTAGACCTGATACTGCTTTTCCTGTAAACAAAGTGTCTCAATATTGACATACTCCTATTGAAGTTCATTGGGCAACTGTCAAGAGAATATTGAGGTAATTGAAGCAAGACACAAAGATAGGTCTCAAGGTTAGTAGGTCAAAGTCTATGTTGATAAGTGGGTTTCTATATTCTTGGATCAAGTTTAATGTCCTGGAATGCAAGGAAACAATCAACAGTGTCAAGGTTAAGAACCTAGGCAGAGTATAAGGCAATTGCGAATGCAACGGTAGAAATTATGTGGGTTCAAACATTGCTGAAGGAAACTGGAGTGCAATGTCCTCCTGCTGAAATTATGGTGTGATAATTTGGAAGCTAAGTATTTATCTACTAATCATGTGTTTCATGCTAGAACTAAATATATTGAAGTTGATTATAATTTTGTTAGAGAAAAGGTACTAAGAAATATGTTGGAAATAGATTTTGTTCCTTGAGGTGATCAAGTTGCAGATGGATTCACCAAGGCATTAACAGTGCGGAAGCTGGAAAACTTCAAGTATAATCTCAGCCTAGAGCCTAGCATGGTTGTGATTGAGGAGGGCTGTTAGATAAGGTGATATGTAACAAATCTTTGTATGCGGCAAGCTGTTAGGATTGGCGGTTAGTTGTGCATATAGTTAGAGATAGAGTTGTAGTATATCTTGTAATCTCAACAACGAACAGTCGATGCCTAGAGACTTGTAGACTAACCTTCTAATCCACGTGAGGGGAGTTTCCTCGCCATTTAACATGAAGCCGCTGTCCAGGGAGAGGTACAGAGTTCTGCTCTTTGATTGCTTTCAATCATCAGTGATTGTGACATGGGAAATTATTGGGTTTACCGTTGGAAGCATCAGTCTCCACAATCACAGCCGGTATACGCGTTCAATTCGTTGGTAGCTGGAGATTACTACACGTGTCAACAAGACATTGTCTATACTCTGGTTAGGAATATTCCGGGAATCTAAGTCTGCTGATCATTGAACTGAGGACGGTGACATTCAAGTAGATATCAAACAGGCGGTCTATATGAGCAGGTGTAAATGTCAAGGTCAAATGACCAATTGTTTCCACACAAAGAATTAGCTACTTGGAGACTAGTGTGTGGCGCAGACGTAGCGTGCGAAATTTCTTAGTCAAACAAGAGGGTTTATTTAGTCCGATCCATTGTCCTGTCCATTTCGTAATTCGATCTAGGAGACCAACTTTCTACCGTGAATTTTGAGCAAAATTCTTGATGTTCGTAGGGACAGTGACAATTAAAACATGAAGGAGAACTCAGGTAACTTTTGTTTTGTACACAAAAACAAAATTCTATTTTGTTGTTAATGAATTCGGAGAGATTCGACCTAGTTTGGGAATTAAAAAGTTGGTATCCACGTGAGCAAGTCCACTTTTTCCTTAATAAAGTCTAACAAAGCCAACAAACTAAGAATGCTAGTTTTGTTTGCAAGCTTGACTTGATATCAAATACTTAAAAGTACTGATATTGTTTAAACTTGTCCATTGGTAGTACTCCCTCTGTCCCGAATTACAAGTAATTTTGGATTTACTAGTTTCATATCTTTTTATAATGCATGTAGACATAATATATATAGGTCCATAACAAAATTTATTAATTAAAAAACTAAAATAGCTTATAATTTAAGACGGAGGGATTGGCTGATTTGATAGCCAACTTCAGGAATCACGAAGATTCAACACATATTGATGTGACATGTACAATTTTCAAAGGATGCTGTTTTCAGCTGTAGGTAAAATGTCGGATTTACAATACACATGAATTTACATCAGGATGTTCTGAATTAGAATTCATTCTGTCATTTTCCTTAAAATTTGCCTTCATAGTAGTACTGTCGTACAGATTTAGTAGGAAATTTTGGGCCGGTTAGGACTTTGCACTCAGCAGCATATGTCGCGACGAATGGAAGCGGTACCGTGACAATCACTGGCAGATCAAGGATTGTGACAACGGTGAATATTCGGCATTGCAAGAATCGATCAACGCGTTAACTTCGTTGGTACCTAGAGCCACACGTCGAGATGATAAACAAGCCTTGCCGCGCATCTGATGATGAGATTACCGAAGACTAGTATGCAGTACATACTGACTCGCTAGTAGTGAAAGAGGCCATCCATACAGCTGTGTCAAGGTCAAGTAAACCCTAGGGCCTCCTTCGGACAGGGAATTTTAGCTCGCTCTAGCAGAGTCGTAGGTGTGAAAGGTCCAGTAGTATTAGGGAATGCACCATTAGTACCGGTTGGGAATCCCTTTAGTACCGGTTTCGCAACCAGTACTGGTAGTTCGGTACTAATGGAAGCCTTTAGTACCGGTTGAAATAACCGGTACTAAAGGTTTATTAAAAAATTAAGAAAAAGGAAATCCCCCGCCGGCCCCCGTCAGCCCCCCACCCCCGCTGCCCTCCTCCGCCCGCCCACAGCCACTCCCGCCTCCGCCCTCCACCGCCCGCCCGCCGCCACTCCCGCCTTCACCCTCCGACCTCCGCCCACCCGCCACCCCCTCCCGCCGCCGCTCCGCCACCCCCGCCGACCCACCGTTGCCGCCACCGCCGCCTCACCTCGCCCCGCCGCTGCTCTTCACTGCGCTGGTGAGGGGCGAGCAGAGGGGGGAGTAGAGGAGATCTAGCGGAAGGGGAGATAGAGGAGAGAGAGATAGCGGTGGGGGGAGGGGACGGATGGTGTGAAGATAAGATAGCAGTTGGGGGGGGGGGACGGATGGGAAGATAAGATAGAAGAAGAGACGGGCGGCTGGCAGACGGAAGGCCTTTAGTGCTCACATTAGTACCGGGCCAAAATGCAACTGATGCTGAGTCTCGAGTGAATGCTCAGTTTTCCAGTAGTGGCCCTGAAAAATAAAATGAATTTATTTTTCAATAATGGAGGTAAACTCCAGTATTTTCACCAATTAGAGATGCACAGAACCATTTTATCTTTGAAAATATGGATACAAGGATCTAAACTCAAGTGGGTGGAGTTATGCACTGATAACTTCATCACCGCTACATTAGAGGAATCAAGCTTCGTATTGATTATTTGTTTTAAAAAAAAAATCTCATAGCAGTAAAGTGCGCTGGTGGTCATAAAAAACAGGCCTATCATTTCTGAACAAAGGAGTATCTTAATTGTATCCGAGCTTGCCCCATGGTTGTCAACTTGCATTTACAATTTTGGAGCATGCATATCCTAGTAAGGCCATTCTCAACATAAAGTTTCATATTTATGATTCCAAGAGTGGGAGAAGGCCTGGGTGGGTTGCTGCTCCATCTGTGGAGTAAGCAGTCCAGGTTCGAATCCTGTCGGGCATGTATTCGCTAGGTCCGGCTGGTGTAACCCTAGTGCCTAGCATTCTCATAACGCAAGGGCTACTCTAGGCTCTGGACCCTATAGTAATGACATTACCAGGACGTTTACCAATAATTTGTTAAATTATAAGCACGTTTAGTGTGTAAAATTAGCATCAATATATCTAAAATCATTTTGAGATGATATTGAGTACTTAGCAACTGACGAATTTTAAGAGAAATTGGGAGTCAAAATCAACTTTGGAAGACTTTTCCCCATTTGAAATAAGCCTATCATTTCTGAACAAGGGAGTATCTTAATTGTATCCGAGTTTGGCCCATGGTTATGTGTATTCTAAAACTTGCATTTACAATTATGGAGGATGCATATGCTAGTAAGGTCATTCTCAATGCAAAGTTTCATATTTATGTTTCCAAGAGTGTCACATAAGTAGGATGTATTTAGTTCATGGATGAAATAGCTCACACAATGCATAGTTTTATCTTTTTAGTTTCCAAGGCTACATGCAAGACACAAAAATCTTAGAAACAGTATACATATGGTTTCATCCTCATGAAACTAATTTTTTCTCTCACCTCATAAATAGTATGTCATGTCATCAAAATTACTTATGTGTCAGCTCCTTTATCGTCCATGAAACTGCTATTGAGAATGGCCTAAGAACCAATGGTTGTGTACATGATGCTGCGTGTCAAAACTCACAATAAAGGTTGATTTGATAATAAATTGAAGGATCAAGGACGATTTGAATTAAATAATTTTGCTACCAACACACATAAACACATGAATATTTTCATAATAAAGATCCATCAGCAAAGGTAGTACCACACACTAATAAAAAATAAAGAGGCCGCACCACATAAAACCCTACGTAGACGACTAAACAGACACCACTCGTGTGTGCTCTGCCGATGCTGCTGCGTCAGCGTGCTGTGGTGGCCGTTGTCCTTCAATCTCTCCAGTTATCCAGTGACTTCCCCTTTGTCTCCGACAAGAGGAGCGTAAACACAAGACCGACTATGTTGCAGCGTTATTGCGACGTAATTTTCCGTGTACCAGAGGGCAAACACGCCGATGATGGCGCCAAACTTCCCGAAGGTGATGTCGGCAGCAAGCCAGCCGAGGAGGTGGACACCATGGCGGCGGAGGAACTCTGACGAAAAGAGACCGTACTGGCCCGGCCGGGCGAGCTCGTTGACAGCTTCGTCCTCCGGTACGATGTCCACGTTGAGGACGGAGGGCATGCCATGAGCCAGTAGAAGGTAACGGTAGCCGGAGCGGTGCCGAACATGAGAACAATTCGCCAGACGAAGTCAGCGTTGGATGTAGTACCATTCTGGAAGGCGGATGACACCACCATTCCGACGATCCCGGCTGCGTGAGCTTTCATGCAAAATTTTAAAAAAAATAGTGCCTGAAGTGTTATTAAAATAATTACCATGATTATAGCATGTACTTGTTTAATTATATCTAAATTTATTGTTTAATATTTAGTGGTGCTAAAAAATCGAAATATTTACTATTTGAACCATGCAAAAATTAGTTCTTGTTTAATAGGGTGATATTTTTACAAATATTATTATTAATAAAAAGAAAATGGAATAATTCAGAATACATGACATATCATACAATGAGTTATTACGTTACTTTATCACTTGATAACAAAACACAACATAATGGTTCGCATCATCTAACGGAAGGTAATAACCTTGCTCTTGACGAACATCCCTTAGTTATGATCGTGGTGTAAGTATGGAGCATCCTCTTTGGCCAACAGGATGGTTGGGTCAACCTGGACTAAAAATGGAGGAAGATCATCGAACTGATCATAATCTTATGAAATGTTAGTCTTGTCCTCAACTCTAACAATTTTCCTTTTCCCTGGAAGAACTATGTGGCGCTTTGGCTGGTCATGTGACTTATCAGCACCACTTTTCTGTTTTTTGTTTGCTTGACATGTCCTTCACGTAAAAAACTTGAGTCACATCATTGGCTAGGATGGGTGGTTCCTCACTGTATCCAATCTTGTTGCGGTCCACTATTATCATCCTATAGTTGTATGTCATTACATCTCCTCCAGTAAGTTTCATCCACTAGCACCGAAACAGAGGGATTTTCAAAGGTCCATAGTTAAGTTCCCATATCTCCACAATGACACCATAGTATCTGTCTTTTTTTCCATTGTTGCCTATTGCATCTATATGAACACCACTATTTTGGTTTGTGCTCTTTTGGTCTTGAGCTCTCATGTAAAATGTGTACCCATGCGAATACTGATATAGATGGACCCCAAGCCAACCATGCTAGTTGCTCTTCAATCGTGTCATCACCCATCAGTCGCCGCCGCAACCAAGAGGCAAAAGTGTATATGTGATGACATGTAATCTAGGTCTCAGTGTTCCCCTAGTTTGAGGATCGTACAATGGTCTTGTGCTTCTCCATATATGGAGCCACCAGGGATGTTTGTTGCAGGACTGTGAAGTGTGCTTTACGAAATGTACTCTCATCAATGTCCATCTGAGCTTGCCTCCCTAGTGTCCCCTTTCCCTTGAGTCTTCCCTCTTGGCGTGATACAACGACTCCAATCAAACTAAGGTCGTCAATAAAGTCAACACAAAGCTCCATGACCTCCTCTGTTCCATATCCCTTTGTAATGCTTCCTTCTTGATGGGCACGATTATGAACATACTTCTTCAAAACTAACATAAACCTCTCAAAAGGGAACACATTGTGTAGAAATACAGGATCGAAAAGAAAAATCTCTTCAACAAGGTGCACTAAAAGGTGAGTCATGATATTAAAGAAGGAAGGTGGAAAGATCATCTTAAAGCTAACAAGGCATTGCACCACGTTAATCTGCAGCTTTAGTAGATTGTTTAGATGGATTGCCTTCTGAGAAATCATGTTGAGGAATGCACATAGCTTCACGATTGTCATTGTCACATTCTCTAGTAGAATACCCCTCAGTGCAACAGGCAACAATTGTGTCATCAGGATGTAACAATCATAGGCCTTTAGTTTTATGAATTTCTTCTCTTTAATATTTATTATTCCTTGTGCATTCGAGGAGTAGCCTGACGGGATCCTGATACTATTCAAGTAATCAAACATGCTTTTCTTCTCTTCCTTGCTGAGGAGTGTAACTAGCAGGATGCAAGTAATGTCCATCATCTTTCTTAGGTAAATATCAATGTCATTGCCAGGTTGTTCTAGGTCTTGCATCATAATGAACTTCCGCTTCATGCACATCCAGGGTGGAAGGTTGAACATACATAAGGTCACAAGCCAAGTGCTATGACCACTACTAAACTCACCGAATGGATTGAATCCATCCATACTTAAACCAAACCGTATGTTCCTAACATCTTTTTCAAACTTAGAAAATTCTCTATCAACTAGGACCCATCAACGGAGTGTCTAATCATTTCATCTTTCTTACGTTCTTTTTTGTGCCAGCGCATCAACTTTGGATGTGCCTTGTTTCTCAACAAATGCTTCAAGCGCGGTACTACAGGGAAATACCAATTACCTTTGCAGGAACTTTCTTCTTACTAGCCTACCCCTCAACATCACCAGGGTCATCTCGCCTGATCTTATATCGCAGCGGTTCGCACATAGGACAAACCTCCAATTTCTCATATTCCTCACCGCGATAGAGGATATAGTCATTAGGACATGCATGTATCTTTTAGACCTCGAAACCCAGAGGGCAAACAATCTTTTTCACCTTGTATGTTGAGAATGGCAATTCATTCCACTGGGGAGGCATGTTCTTTATAATTTTTATTAAGTCATCAAATTTCGAACGGGGGTAGGTAGTTGTCGTTGTCAAGATTAGCGGATCAAGACTAAGACTAGTAAATTTCTTTTATGCACGTAAGGCTTCGGATGGTGGCGTGGGAGACATGGGATTTAGACTGGTTCGGGTAAGGAAGAGTCCTACGTCCAGTATCAGGAGCTGCTCGTGTTGCCCACGCGGGGTCTGTAGTAGAGGTTGTAGGAGGACGAGAGAGGGAACTGATCCCAAGTCTCTTGGGTGTGCACTGATGCTCTAAAGGAGAGTGTGAGGGTTTTGTTTGCCTGGGCGCCTCCCCTGTCTCAGGCCCCCGGTTCTCCTTTTATAGCGCAAGGAAGCCACCGGGGTTACAGTTGAGACCAGGTGCGTGGAGAAGTAAAAGAGATAAACAAAGCTAAGTAAAATACAACATAAGGAGAGGGACCAAGTTCCAGGGCCACCGTCCCTCGCTCCGGCCTCCGGCTCCTATCAGTGCGTCCGTCGGGAGAGGGCGGCTGCCTCCAGATCCTGTCGATGATCTCTCCGGTGGCCGTTGCTGCCAGGCATGATGATGATGTTTAGTCATGGCGTCTGTGCCCGCCGGGGAGGATGGCGGATTATGTCATCTTGCTGATGACCCATGGGACGCGGACGTCGCGTCCCTGTCGCCGGAAGCATGGGGCGCGAGAACAGGCGGAACGCCCTCCTGTGCCAGGCGGCGCGGGCCATAAGTACCCTGTGGCGAATCGGAGGGAGCCGCGGCCATTGTAGCTCGCACCGCACGGTCGCGCATGGGTATTTGTGACGGGTCGCGCTGGGAGCGCCAGCTCCTTTTCTGCGTGCCAGGGCCGCGGCGCATTTATGGTGAGGTCGACAGGGGTACCCACGAGATCCGCGCCCTGATCTTCCAATCTGCGTCCGAGGCGGATATTTGTCTTGTGGGCCCGAACGAGTCCGACCCCCCGCACCTTGGGTTAGGTGAGGCGGAGTTTTGCGGGGGCGGCTGTCGAACCCGTGGTGGGCCAGCCTTCGAACCCCTGGACCGTAATGGGCCGTAGGGGTGTTTTCAGCCCCGTATCCCATTTTTACCTTTTGGTGGGCCTTGGGCCGGACGTGGAGGAGGTTTTGCCTTGGGCCGGACGTGGAGGAGGTTGCGCCTTGGGCCGGATGCGGAGGATGTCGTGCGTGCGTTATCCGGGAGATGAAGTGGCAGAAGACGCCGACCCGCGAATCGAGGGAGGAGGAGATGTTTACTGCTGCAGGTCCTTCGCACGGTTTCCGAAAAAGGGTGGGCGTGATGGGGCGTACCTGGCGCCGCATTTATTGTGATGGGGGCGTCCGTTCTGCTTCCCACACGCCTTCCTATAAGACGGGGATTCTGCCTCGCTGGTTCCGCCCGCTATCTGCCCCAAAGTCTTTTCGCCTCTTCACGTGCCATTAGGTTTCTTGCGCACCGTTTGTCTTCCTCCGCCCAGCGTCGCAGCCTTCCTCTCCTTCCGCCATCAGGTTTTTCTTCTCTTGGCGATGGGATCCTGGGCGCGCACAAGCTTCGGCATCTCGCGCGCTAACAGCCTCACGAGGAAGGGCCTCCTCTATGAGAGGACCGAGAGGGATGAATGGTGGTTCCCCAAGATGGATGAGGTGCCGAATCCGCCCGCTGGCTACATCGTGTCATTTGCCCACTTCCAAGAGAGGGGGTTCGCAACTCTGCTGAGTCTTTTCTTCCGCGCGCTCCTGCACTACTATGGGATTGAGCTGCAGCACCTCAATCCCAACGGGATCCAGCACATCGCGGTGTTCGTCGCGCTGTGCGAGGGGTTTCTGGGCATTGAGCCCAACTTCTCGCTATGGAAGTACTTCTTCGCAGTCAGCCTGTACCAGAAGATCGAGAAGATAGGAAACCAGCAGCGGGCAACCCCGGTGCCGATAGGGTGTGTTGGGATCCACCTCCACCATACTCGTGCCAAGGAGTACATGGCGATGAAAACCGCGGCGTCCCACAAGGGGTGGCATCAGCAGTGGTTCTACGTGAAAAACTACTCTAACTCCCCCCTGCCGGAGTTCACCGGCTGCATCATTGAAGCGGCACCAGAGCTCTGGTCGTACGGCCCGGTGGAGAAGGAAAAGAAGCGGATCGTCGACTTGCTTCGGGCCATCGAGTACCTGAAGGGAAAGGGGCGGACCGGGGCCAGAGTCATCGGAGCGTACCACGCCCGGAGGGTGGCGCCGTTGATGCTCCAGGTCCGTTCGCTCGCAGGTATGACCCCCGGCGCACTGACTGAGGGCACCATCCTTGCGATGGGTGCGCTCGCCGTCTCCGAGATCCGGCAGCGAGCTCGAGAGGTGCTGGAGGATAAGGACGCTGATTACCCGGTGCCTGGCCACCCTCCGATGCGCCCGGATGAGAGCTTCGTTCAGCTGGTGAAGACTGAGTGCTTCCGTTTCCCTCTTCTATGTTTCTTGGTTCGTCACTCTAACTCTGAGTTTTCATGTTTGCAGGGCAGTATGACCAGCATCGTCGACTTGCGCCCACCGGTGCCAGAGGACGCCGAGCGGTGGCAGCAAAACCGTCTCCTCGCCGAGAAGCAGAAGCAGCGCAAGGATAAGGACACGGCGAGGAAGAGGAAGAAGGCCGCCAAGGAGTTCCAACGGCAGCAGCGGGGCCAGGTCATGCCGGACGATGATGACGACGATGATGAGGAGGAAGACGACGACGAGGAGGACGAGGAAGAGTTCGTTCTGACCCCCCGGTCGGGCGCGCTCGTTATCCGGGAGACGCACTCCCAAACGGCCGTGGGGGACAGACCGAGCGGGCCGCCTGCCCGGGACTCAGCCCTGTAAAGCTCTAGGGCCGCACCCCAGGGGTCGGCGCGGAGCGCCCCTCGGGAGTTGGCGAAGCAAACCCTTGTCACTCTGCCTGCGGCCCAGGAGCAGGGGAGTGGCAGCAAGCGACCGTTGCCAGATGCCTCGGGGTCGACTTCAGGCTCGGAGGTGAAACACATGCGCCGTCCTTGCGCTGGGGGAATGTGAGTGGAATTTCTTCGCGAGTCTCGTTCTTTTCCAGGCATTGAGTCATTTTAGCTGATGTTTTTTGTTGTTTCGCAGTGCCGCCCCTCGAGGCCTTGTTCCGCCGCTGGCGCCGAAGAAGGCACTACGGGTGTCATCCACCTCCGCGGGGCGGACCGCGACCCCGCCGGCGGCGAGCGGCGGTGTTGCCGGGGAGACTGCGGGTCCCACCGCCTGCGGCGGCAACTGGTGGAGTGGCGCCGTCGCCGAGCACAGGACAGGGTCTGACCCCTGCTCCACCATCTTCTTCTTCGGCCAACCCCACGGGACAGGGGATTGCCTCTGGGGGCCCTCCGACCGGGGTGGTGATAGACCTTGATGACGAGGCGGAGGAGGAGCGCATGGCCCTGGCGGCGGTGGCTGAGACGGATACGGTTGCCCCAGCGGCCGTGACTGGGACGGCGGTGGCGACGGAGTTGAGGGAGTCTGCCCCCTCGGCCATGACGGGGACAGTGGCAGTGGGGGAGGCGAGGACACTAGCCCCGCCGGTTGCGACGGAGGCCGCGGCGGCGGCGGAGGCGGGGACGTCCGCCCGGGGAGTCGCGGCGAAGGCAGCGGCAGCGGCGGGGGCGGAGGTGCCCACTCCAGGGGCCACAACGGGGGCGGGGATGCCTGCCTTGGCGGCCGCGACCAGGGACGCGGCGGTGACGGGCACGCCCGCTTCAGCAACCGTGACGGTGGTGGCGGCGGCGGCAGACGGATCGGAGCGCGCGTTGGCGTCAACGACGTCCGCGGAGATCCTAGCATGGATGGCGGTGCGTGTGCCGGGACCGTCGACGAGGCCGACGGCATCCGGGGTGACGGCGCCTACCCTGGCGACGGCGTTGGGGACAGCGGCGCCGGGGGCGTCCGGGGCGACGTCTACCCATGCCTCGGTCGGTCCTATTCCCAAGGCGTGGAGTGGGACTACCATGCGCTGGATGTCCCGCGACGACCCGCAGAGGCCCCTCTTGACACTGGATGACGCCGAGGCGTGGGGAAAGTGGCAGGCGGTGCAGGGCGGACTTGCGAACGTTCGCGCTGCCCTGGCCTCGGCGATGGGGGAGCTGGACGGCGTTGTCGTTCCCAGTGGCTAGGTATGATGTTCTCCCCAGCGGTTATTTTTCTTCCGCTGCTTCGTTGCTGAGCGTGTATCGTCCTCTAGGCCCTCCAGGAGTGTAGCCGGGGGAAGTCCGACTTCCTCCGGACTGAGCGGGAGCTTTGGGACCGTTTCTCTACGGAGAAGCAGCGGACCGGGGAGCTGACCGCGCAGGTTGCTGCTGCCCATCAGGTCATCAACGACCTGCAAAGGCGCGAGCAGGCAGCGTGGGAGGACTCCCGACGGGCGGAGGGCAAGTTCCAGGCCGTCGCCGATAAGGCTCGCCTCGACCACGAGCAGCTCTAGGCCACTGCTGCCGAGAGGGCCCGCCTTGACGCCGAGGAGCTCGCACGGCTGAGGGGGGAGCTTGAAGCCCTTTAGAAAACCGCCGAGCGCATCCGGCGCGAGCGGCAGGAAGCTTGGCAGGAGCGAGACTTTGAGGCGGCCCGGAAGGACGAGGCCGAGAAGGTGGCGGCCGAGCTTGGGGCGGAGGTTAGCCAGCTCCATGCACAAGTGTAGGGGCTCTAGACCGCTGTGGCCCAGGGGCTCGACCAGGAGCATGAGCTGAAGGCCCGGTCCGAGGGTAAGGCTTTTTTTTCGCTCCTTTGTTTTCTTGTTTCTTTGTGGTGGCTTCTGACTTGGATTTCTGCGGACTGTCCTTACAGTCGAAATCGCCCGGCTCAAGGAGGTCCTTGACGCTGAGCGCGCCGAGCACGGTAGCTTGCGGGACGCGGTTCGTGTCGTCTGCGACGGCCTTAGCGTGATCCAGGGGGAGGGGACGAGCTCGCTGGTGACTCGTGTCCTCGGGACATACCGGCGGACCCGCGACATCGCCGTAGAGGTGCTCCGCATCGGTGTGAGGCGGGCCTTCGGTGTCTTCGGTTCCCACTATTCCGGCATCAACTTTGCTAGGATGAGCGGGAGGTACGCCGCTGGCTACTCCGAGGCCGAGCTGGACGAGATCGACGCGTCGGTGCTCAACCTAGCGGACGCTTTGGCGAAGCTCCTGGAGGATGAGGCCGTCCCGCCTGAAGACCCCAAGACGGGCTAGCTGTATCGGCCTGGCGCCCAGATGTAATACATTAGCTTTGATTTTGAACTTGTTCTTGTAATGGCCGCAGGGGCCTTTTTATGACTTGCCAAAAAAGTTTCCCATCCTCTTTCTTGTTTTTTGGTTTTGGAAAGTTTGGAGCGGGGTCAGGTGTGTCAGTAAGCAATGATGGGCGAAGATACCATAGCCGCTGGGGCGTGGGCTTTTCCGCAGTCCGATCAATCTTGCCTGAACACCGTTCGCGCACTCCCCCCTTTTCATGCCCAAATTTTTTAGGAAGAGGGTCAGCTCGGAAAAAAATTCATTTTGAGAAGATGTCAAGTGACTTGGGTCGGAGCCCCCGATAGCCCCCGAGGGATATGCAGCCTTGGGGAAGAGCCAGGGTCGAATATCCCTGAGTTCGATACGAAACTTGAATGAAATTGACTCAAAATTCCTTTTTTCGTTAACTGACAATTTACAGGAGTGTTTACGTACAGAACTTGGAAACAGAAAACTAAGGGTAGAAACGTCTTAGCTGTTCTCTGTTCCAAGCATTGCTGAAGATCTGTCCGTCAGGGGTCACCAGCTTGTACGTTCCTAACCGCAGTACCTGCGTGACGATGAAGCGTCCTTCCCACGGAGGGGTCAGCTTGTGTCGACCCCTGTTGTCCTCGACGAGGCGGAGCACCAAGCCGCCAACGTTGAAGGCTCGGCCTTGCACCTTACGGCTGTGGTAGCATCGTAAGGCCTGCTGGTACTTGGCCGAGTGCAGCAGGGCGACATCGCGTGCTTCATTGAGCTGATCTTGTGCGTCTTCGAGCGACGCCTGGTTTCCTCGTTCGTCATACGCCATGACCCTCGACGACCCGTACTCTAGGTCGGTAGGCAGGATGGCCTCAGACCTGTGGACCATGAAGAATGGGGTGAAGCCAGTCGCCTGACTGGGGGTTGTCTTGAGACTCCATAGGACTACGGGGAGCTCCGCGACCCACCGGCCGCCAAACTTTTTGAGGTGGTCGAAGATTCGTGGCTTGAGACCCTGGAGTATCATGCCGTTGGCTCGTTCAACCTGTCCGTTCGTGCGGGGATGTGTCATGGCCGACCAGACCACTCGGATGTGGTGGTCATCGCAGAATTGGAGAAATTTCTTCCTGGTGAACTGCGTGCCATTGTCCGTGATGATGGAGTTGGGGATTCCGAAGCAGTGGACGATGTCGGTGAAGAATTGTACTGCCTGCTCGGACTTGATTTGCGCAACCGGTCATGCTTCGATCTACTTGGAGAACTTGTCAACAGCGACAAGCAGGTGGGTGAAGCCCCCGGGCGCTTTCTTGAAGGGCCCGACGAGGTCCAGCCCCCAGACCGCGAAGGGCCACGTGATGGGGATGGTCTGGAGCACCTGCGCAGGCAGATGGGTTTGGCGCGCGAAGAATTGGCACTCTTCGCAGGTGCGGACCACATGGGTGGCATCGGCGACCGTCGTCGACCAGTAGAAACCCTGCTAGAAAGTATTTCCAACGAGGGTTCTTGGCGCGGCGTGATGGCCGTAGGCTCCAGCGCAGAGCCTGAAGCCGACCCCGGGGCATTTGGCAACAGTCGCTTGCCGCCGCTCCTCTGCTCCAGGGCCACAAGCAGAGTGATGAGGGTCGGCTCCGCCGACTCCCGAGGGGCGCTCCGCGCCGACCACTGGGGCGCGGCCCCAGAGCTTTGCGGGCCTGAGTCTCAGGCAGGCGGCCCCCTCGGTCTGTCCCCCGCGGCCGTTTGGGAGCACGTCTCCCGGATAACGAGTGCGCCCGACCGGGGGGTCAGAACAAACTCTTTCTCGTCCTCCTCCTCGTCATTGTCCTCCTTCTCTTCCTCCTCATCGTTGTCGTTGTTATCGTCCGACACGACCTAGCCCTGCCGCCGCCGTTGGAACTCCTTGGCGGCCTTCTTCCTCTTCCTCGCCGTCTCCTTGTCCTTGCGCTGCTTCTGCTTCTCGGCGAGGAGATGGTTCTGTTGCCGCCGCTCGGCGTCCTCTGGCACCGGTGGGTGCGAGTCGACGATGCTGGTCATACTACCCTACAAACACGAAAACTCAGAGTCAGAGCTGTTGGAGGTATGCCCTAGAGGCAATCATAGAGATGATGATATTCCATTTGTATTCATGTTTTGTATATTGTGTTCATTGAATATCCATTAAAGGCTACTTGAATTGATTTGCAATTATGTGAATTGTATGTGAAACTCTTTACTTGTATGGTTATTCTAAAGTTGTCCCTAGTCGGAGTTCATGTGAGGACACACATGAATATTAGACTAGCACATGTATTAGTTGATGACTATGTTTCACAAGTCATGGACATGGAGATGTTGAACTAATAATGTGGACACATGTGGAGACATGTGTTAGGACTGACCCAACATGAGAAGTAGTTCTCTCTTTAAACAACATATACGCTTTGTCCTTAGACCTGAGATTGTCGCATGTATTCTAGATGTGGATCGACCTACTTAGGGGCTATCAAACGCTATGCCGTAACAGGGTAGTTATAAAGGTAGCTTTCGGGTTTGTCAAGAAGCATGCTATGAGACATGGTCAATCAAGATGGGATTTGCCCCTCTCTGATTGAGAGTGATATCTCTGGGCCCCTCGAGTGATCGGATCCGAAAATGCATGGCCATGCTACGTACGGTTAAGAGTTAACCTACAAAGGGATTCCGAATCACAGGATCGAGAAAGAGCGGTCGGCTTGAAGCTAGACCAAATATCGTGAGGCAAAGGGAATAGCATGTATATTATGTTGTGATGGTTCGTCTGATATGATCTTCGTGTGCGTATAGGAGTTGGCACGTCTTGCTAGAGGCCGCTACCGACTATTGGGCCGAGTAGGAGTACTCGGGCCATGTCTATACGTATCCGAACCCATAGGGTCACACACTTAAGGGGCTGGAAGCCCAATTCGGATTTGATCCGAGTTGGATTAGGTTTAGGAGTACTAATGGGCCTCGGATCCAGAGGCCCGTCAGGAACCCCTATAAATAGAGGGGTGGGGGCGCCCTAGGGTTCACACCTTTTGGCGAAACACACCTGCCGCGCCTCCCACGCCCTCGCCTGTTGCAACTCGCGGATCTAGCAATCCGGCTTGCGACGCTTCCTCCCTGCACGTGTGGATACCTTGGAGGTGTTGCGCGCCTGCAGCACTTGGACGAGCCGCCGACGAGCCACGACGAGCCGACGACGAGCCGCGGTACCGGAGGCGAGCTTGCTGTGCACGTGGACGAGCTGCTGAGGAGCTGCTGGACGTGATTGACTACGTACGACTACGTTGATCTACTACGTACGACTACGTGATCGTCTTCACTGCACCGACGCAAATCTACATCTTCCGCACCAGTAGTGCGTCGAGTGGTAATCCCGTGATCCTTATACGGCAGTTCTTCCTGGTTATACACGGTAGAATTTTTGATTTGCGCTAGTGTAGCCTACCTCGTATCCCATCAAGAGCGATGAACCAAGAAACACAGAAGAGGGAAACGGAAGCGCTCAGTCTTCACCAGCTGAACGAAGTTCTCGTCCGGGCGCATCGGAGGGTGGCCAGGCACCGGGTAATCGGCGTCCTTATCCTCCAGCGCCTCCCGAACTCGCTGCCCGATCTCGGAAGCGGCGAGCATGCCCGTCGCAAGGACGACACCCTCGGTCAGCGTGCTGGGGGTCATATCGGCGAGCGAGCGGACCCAGAGCATCAACGGCGCCACCCTCCGGGCGTGGTACGCTCCAATGACTCCGGCCCCGGTCACCCCTTTCCCTTCAGGTACTCGATGGCCTAAAGCAAGCTGACGATCCGCTTCTTTTCCTTCTCCACCGGGCCGTACAACTAGAGCTCCGGCGCTGCTTCAATGATGCGGCCAGTGAACTCCGACAGGGGGGAGTTAGAGTAGTTCTTCACGTAGAACCACTGCTGATGCCACCCCTTGTGGGACGCCGCAGTCTTCATCGCCATGTACTCCTTGGCGTGAGTATGGCGGAGGTGGATCCCGGCACACCCTATCGGCACCAGGGTTGCCCGCTGCTGGTTTCCTCTCTTCTCGGTCTTCTAGTATAGGCTGACTGCGAAGAAGTACTTACATAGCGAGAAGTTGGCTCAATGCCTAGGAACCCCTCGCACAGCGCGACGAATGCCGCGATGTGCTGGATCCCGTTGGGATTGAGGTGCTGTAGCTCAATCCCGTAGTAGTGCAGGAGCCCGCGGAAGAAAAGACTCGGCGGAGTCGCGAACTCCCTCTCGTGGAAGTGGGCAAACGACACGACGTAGCTAGTGGGCGGATTCGGCACCTCCTCCATCTCGGGGAACCGCCATTCATCCCTCTCGGTCCTCTCATAGAGGAGGCCCTTCCTTGTGAGGCCGTCAGCGCGCGAGGTGCCGAAGCTTGTGCGCGCCTAGGATCTCATCGCCAAGAGAAGAAAAACTCGACAGCGGAAGGAGAGGAAAGCTGCGGCGCTGGGCGGAGGAAGACGAAGGGCGCGTAAGAAAGCTAAGGGCGCGTGAAGAGGCGAAAAGACTTGGGGGCAGATAGCGGGCAGAACCGGCGAGGCGGAATCCCCGTCTTATAGGAAGGCGTGTGGGAAGCAGAACAGATGCCACCCATCATAATAAATGCGGCGCCAGGTACGCCCCGTCACACCCGCCCTTTTTTCAGAAACCGTGCGCACGACCTGCAGCAGGAAACATCTCCTCCTCCCTCGATTCGTGGGTCGGCATCTTCCACCACTTCATCTCCCGGAGAACACGCGCACGACATCCTCCGCATCTGGCCCACTGCACAACCTCCTCCACGTCCAGCCCAAGGCACAACCTCCTCCACGTCCGGCCCAAGGCCCACCAAAAGGTAAAAACGGGATACGGGGCTGAAAACGCCCCTACGGCCCATTACGGTCTAGGGGTTTGAAGGCTGGCCTACCACGGGTTCAACAGCCGCCCCAGGATACCCCCAAGCGAGGGGTGAGAGGAGACAGTTCCGCTAGCGGCCATCACCCAGGCGCACGACAACCTAGGACGTCTCGATCTCACATTCGAGTCCGGACCAGCATCAGAGTTCATGGTTTTTCCCCGAGGAAAGGCAACGAGCCCCCGGATCTGACCGAACGAATTAGGGAACTATATGAACTGGCCGACAGAGCCTGGGGTACGCCACCAGCTTGGCCCGAGCCGGACCCCCCCGAACGGGGACCACGACCCCACTCGAATCAACCCGTTAGTAGCTCAATGCGCACCACGGTTCGTCCGGCGAGGATAGCGTGGCACGGCTCGCCCCCTCCGTCTCAGCGAACAGATGCTTGAGGGGTAACGTACAAAAGGGGACCTAGCCTCCCGACCGGTCCCCTGCAACGCGCGGGGGCTCGGGGGCTAGACTCGCAACCAAAGACCACACGGGTGGTCTAGACTTAAGGCTCTCAAACAGAAGAGAACGACAAGAAATCCTCTCGCGCTGAGTCGCTCACAGGACGCTTCACCTGATCAACCCCCTCAGTCAAGCCGCACAGACAACACCTCCCATCCCTGATCGACTGCAAGGATCCCCTACGGACGGCGACAGCAGCCTCTGGAAGAGTGTCCCCGCTCCACCATTGGCTCGGGGGCTACTGTTGGGGGGAAATATTAACGACCTCCCAAAGCCCATGGAAACAACAATCATAAAGGCCCAGGCCCACCTAAGGTAATAAAGCTGCCATTGGCCCAACACGGGAGGGAGGAGCCACGCTCCGCCTCGCCCGAGCCAGTGTCCTGGGGTCGGCCGTTCCCGACCCCTTGAAGACCAAACTCCACCTCGCCTGACCCCTCGCCGCAAAACTCCGCCTCACCCGACCTAGGGCGCGGGGGTCGGACTCGTTCGGGCCCACAAGACAAATATCCGCCTCGGTCGCAGATTGGAAGATCAGGGTGCGGATCCCGTTGGTCCCCCTGTCGATCTCGCCATAAATGCGCCACAGCCCTGTCATGCAGAAAGGAGCTGGCACTCCCAGTGCGACCCGTCACAAGTACCCATGCACGACCGTGCGGTGCGAGCTACAGTGGCCGTGGCTCCCTCCGATTCGCCACAGGGTACTCATGGCCCGCGCCGCTCGGCACAGGAGGGCGTTCCGCCCGTTCTCGCGCCCCACACTTCCGGCGATAGGGACGCGACGTCCGCATCCCACGGGTCATCAGCAAGATAACAGAATCCGCCATCCTCCCCGGCGGGCACAGACACCACGACTAAACATCATCATCGTGCCTGGCAGCAACGGCCACTCGAGAGATCATCGACAGGATCTGGAGGCAGCCGCCCTCTCCCGACAGACGCGATGACAGGAGCTGGAGGCCGAAGCGAGGGGTGGCGGCCCTGGCACTTGGTCCCTCTCCTTACATTGTATTTTACTTAGCTTTTTTTATCTCTTTTACTTCTCCATGCATCCGATCTCACCTGTAACCCTGGTGGCTTTCTTGCGCTATAAAAGGAGAACCGGGGGCTTGAGACAGGGGAGGCGCCCAGGCAAACAAAAACCTCACACTCTCCTTTAGAGCATCAGTGCACACCCAAGAGACTTGGGACTAGTTCCCTCTCTCGCCCTCCTGTAACCCCTACTACAGACCCCACGTGGGCAACATGAGCAGCTCCTGATACTGGACGTAGGGCTCTTCCTTGCCCGAACCAGTCTAAACCCCGTGTCTCCCACGCCACCATCCGAAGCCTTACTCGCATAAAAGAAATTTACTAGTCTTAGTCTTGATCCGCTAATCTTGACAACGATAGTAGTCCTATCAAATAAAAAAATAAATCATCTATTTAATGAACAGCATAAGATTCATTGAATTCTCGTCGCACTCCTTTGTGATGTTAAAATAGTACTTTACGCTCGATTATTTTGAACCCGAGTGCAATCTTTTTCTATCAGTAAGGATTGCACGAGAGCACCTTTTACTTCTAATAGTCCATGAACTATAGATAGAGAAGAATCATCTAGAGCGAATCCAACTTTTTGCCTCCATTGCAGCATTTCAAATATGGGACCCAACTTTTTGTGCCCCTGTTAGCAATCTGGGTTACAACAATTTTTTATGATCATCTAACATACGCTCAAACTTCTTTGACTCCTTCACATTCTCGCAGTCTTTATTTGCATCTCGCAATACCTGACTTAGACCTTTTGCCTCGCCCGTCTCTTCTTCAACCTCGCTCATTGGAGAATCTCCAAAGGCACATCCTTGAGTCAAGTTAGAAATGTTGTCATATTGTTCTTCATCATCATCTTCCATCATAACTCCTCTTTTCCCTGTGCTTGGTCCAAACAAAATAGTTAGGCATAAATAAAGAACTGGATATGTGGGCGTGAATAGTCTTTCTGGATAAGTAATTCTTCTCATTTTCGCAATTTTTGCATGGAAAATAAATGAAACCAGACAGCGGCTTGTTGGATTCTGCCTGATCAAGAAAACCACACAAGCCATTAATGTACTCCAGAAGCGTTTTTCTACGTTGTACATGCACTGCCGATTCATCTACAAAGTATTACCGAACCACAGATATTCTAATCATGCATATAATTATGAAACATCACAAACATCATACAAATTTCAAAAAACTCAAATGCTGGGAGCGCGGGGCATCGGAGAAGGAGGCGGAGGCGCGACGGAGTGGGGACGTGTCGACGTACGGCGCGGCGCCTGGCACTGGTGGTGGGCCAACAGGACCGGGGATCATGGGGCGCGCCGCGTAGGGGCTCGCAATGACGGGGGCGAGGACAGCATGGAGGGCAGCGACGGCGAAGGATCCGGCCGGGGGAGGGGATGGGGCGGCGTGGTGAGGTGTGTTCGCGGGGACGACTGCATGGCGGCGTGGCATGGGGACAATGGCGCAGCGGCGTGGTGACGTGTGGATCACAACGGGGATGAGGGTGATGAGGAGTGGCTAAGTATCTGGGAGAATGAAAGAGGAAGACGATGGGGGTTTTATATCCCATTTTAATACCGGTGTAGTCTTCACCCGGTACTAAAGGGGGTCTTTAGTACTGGGCCTACCCCCCACCCGGTACGATAGGGGCCAACTGTGGTTTTCCCCTTGTCGCGAGAGAAATGATGATTACCCGCACCATCACCACTACCTCCAGCAGCAGTAGCCATCTTTATGTACCACAATTTATCTAGCTCATATTTGCAAATGACTAAACTATGAATAAATTATATTTTCCCCCACAATTTATTTAGCTCAAATATAACATATAAATGAAAAGTTTCTCCGTTGTAGCTTATTTTAAAAATGACTAATTATGTATCTCTATTTCATCTTATTATCTCTATGTATCACAATTTATCTCCCTTATATTTGCAAATGACTAAAATATCAACAAACTATATTTTTTCTCATAATTTATTTAGCTCATATTTGTAAATGACTAAACTATGAAATTATTCCTCTAACCTCATATCAATTTCTTTAACTAATACGAAACATAGCATCCAAAAAAATGTAGCTTATTATAAAAATCACAAATATGAGCTCTAAATAACACATGCATATAAATGAAAAATTTCTCCATCCATTGTATCTTGTTCTAAAAATCCTAAATTACTCTAGCTCTAAAGCATAAAACTTAGTATACTAACTATGTATCAAGGGAGGATGAAGTTTCTAACCTTTAGAACACTTGAATGAGTGAAATTACCACGAAATGGTTAAAAATCCGGCAGCACCTCCCCTATTTCCCCGTCTCTTCTTCAACCTCGCCCATTGGAGCATCTCCAAAGGCACCTCCTTGAATCAAGTCAAGAATGTTGTCATCTTGTTCTTCATCATCATCTTCCATCATAAATCCTCTTTCCCTATGCTTGGTCCAAACAAAATAGTTAGGCATGAATCTAGAACTGTGTATGTGGGCGTGAATAGTCTTTCTGGATAAGTAATCCTTCTCATTTTTGCAATTTTTGCATGGACAACGAATGAAACTAGACAACGGCTTGTTGGATTCTGCTTGATCGAGAAACCCACGCAATCCATTAATGTACTCCATGGAGCATTAGTCTGCATTGTACATCTATTGCCGATTTATCTCCAAAGTATTACTGAACCACAGATATTCTAATCATGCATATAATTATGAAGCATAACAAACATCATACAAATTTCATAAAACTCAAATGCCGGGAGCACGGGGCATCAGAGAAGGAGGCGGAGGCGCGACGGGGTGGGGATGTGTCGACGTACGGTGTGGCGCCTGACTCCGGTGGTGGACCAGCAGGACCAGGGGTCATAGGGCACACCACGGAGTCGAGGCACGCGGCGTAGGGGCACGTGATGGCAGCATGGAGGGCGGTCGCAGCGGAGAATCCGGCGAAAGGAGGGGACGGCGATGGTGCGGTGAGGTGTGTTCGTGGGGATGACAGCGTGGCATGGCGATGACGGCGCGGTGGTGTGGCGGCGTGTGGGTGACGGCGGGGACAAGGGTGACGAGGAGCGGCTAAGTGTATGGGAGAATGATGAAGGAAGATGATGGGGTTTTATCCCCCTTTAATACCGGGTGTAGCCTTCACCCGATACTAAAGCGGGCCTTTAGTACCGGACCTATCCCCCACCCAGTACGAAAGTGGGCCAACTATGGTTTTCCCCTTGCCGTGAGAGGAACGACAATTGCCCCCACCATCGCTACTACCTCCATCAGCAGTAGCCATCTCTATGTACCACAATTTATCTAGCTCATATTTGCAAATGACTAAACTATGAACAAATTATATTTTTCCCCCACATTATTTATTTAGCTCAAACATAACATATAAATGAAAAGTTTCTCCATTGTAGATTATTCTAAAAATGACTAATTATGTACCTCTATTTAATCTTATTATCTATATGTACCACAATTTATCTCGCTCATATTTGCAAATGACTAAAATCTGAACAAATTATATTTCCCCATATTTGTAAAGAAGTAAACTATAAAATTATTTCTCTAACCTCGTATTAATTTCTTTGACTAATACGAAACATCGCATCCAAAAAATGTAGCTTATTCTAAAAAATACACATGGATACAAATGAAAATTTTCTCCATTGTACCTTATTCTAAAAATCACAAATTACTGTAGCTCTTAAGCATAAAATTTAGTATACTAACCATGTATCAAGAGAGGATGAAGTTTCTAACCTTTAAAACACTTGAATGAGTGAAATCACCTCGAAATGGTCAAAAATCCGGCAGGACCTCCCCTATTTCGCCATGAATGGATGGAGCTCTAGCTAGAGAAAATGGCTCGGGCACAAGGAAGAAGACGTCTGATTTATAGGAGGGAAGTTCGTACCAGTTGGGAGCTTCAACCTGTATTAAAGGTCAATTATTAGTACCGGTTGGAGCCTCCACTCGGTACTAAAGGCTCTCAGGCATATTAGTACCGGATGGAGGCTTCATCCGGTACTAATGGGTGACCTTCAGTATTTGTTAGAACTCTCAACCGGTACTATAGTGGGTCAGGGGGGCTCCTGATGAACTAGCCATTAGACCTAGTACTAATAATCACATTAGTACCGGGTCAAAAACTAACCGGTATAGCTAGGATCAATGCTCAGTTTTCCAATAGTGTCTTCTCCATCTACCTCATTTGGGACCTCCTTGGTCGCATATACTATTCCGATGGCAAGCTCCCAACAGGTGCTGCAGTTGTGGTCAATGGTGCTACTTTCGTTGGAACGGCTCCGGGGCATATCTTCTTTGGTTGGCTTGGTGACAGGTTGGGACGCAAGCGCATCTACGGCATCACCCTCAAGCTCATGGTACTTTCCTCACTCGCCTCGGGCCTCTCCTTCAACCGCAGACCGAAGGATGTCATAGCCACACTGTGCTTCTTCGTCCGTTTCTGGCTCGGCATTGGCATCGGAGGTGACTACATGCTCTCTGCAACCATCATGTCAGAGTATGCAAATAAGAGGACTCGAGGCAGCTTCATTGCGGCAGTCTTCGCCATGCAGGTGGTCATCACATCAATTGGCATATTTTACTTTTGCAAAACATCCATCTGTAAGGGGGGCAGCAGTGCGACCGCCGGGGCTCATGGAGCTTAGGGCTCAAGACCATATAAGTAATTAGTATATATAATTTTCTATTAGTATAGTAAGTACTAGAAGGCCTATCACAAAGCAGCCCATGCCATAGGTAACTCTCCCTTCCAGTCTTATTCTACGTAACCTGATCCATTGAGCGGAGGGTAGGCCGTAGGCGACGTTTCGTTTGATCGTTTCTTGCCGCCGCGACCCTGCCTGCACTCTAGCTGAGAAGAGGAGACGCCCGCGCCGATCCGATTGGCTCCTCACCCGGCGAGTCGGCGACCAGTAACGACAAGGACACCGATCTGATTCGCTCGTCAAGCAACACACCGATTGATTAGTATTTCCAATTTTTTTTCTTATTTGTTTTTTTATGTGCTATGCTTATACCGATTGTGCTAGGGTTAAAATTTCTAATTCAATGTATTTATTTGAATATGATAGATATTGCCTAAGAAGCATTTGTCGGGTGCTCAGAAAAGATAAAAAAGAAAACAAGAAGATGAGTTCGTAGAATCGTAGAGAGGTGCTCTACATAAATTTTTTCTAGTTTCAAATAATGCTGAAGTCAGTCAAGATCAGGGGCAGGAACATGTTGCACAAGTTGATGCCAATGAAGGTGCTACAGAAGAGCATAATGCCAATGATCATACTCAGGATGTGGGAGATGACACTGAAACTTTAAATATTGATGAATAAGAAGATTTAGTTTTGACTGTTTTTGATCCTAGAACATAGGAAAATCTTAACAATAGCAAAAAAGATATCTTAATTGAGAAAGGACCTGTGAGAGAAATGGATCACAATTCCCTTGTGATCGCAGTGGCAGACGTTTTTCTTATGCTTACTACTCCAGGAAATTATCTAATGGTAAGTTTGTTGATACGAAGTAGTTGGTTTATTCTAAACATATGGATAAGGTTTATTGTTTTTGCTACAATTTGTTCAAATCAAATCAGAACAAGTCATTAATCTTGATACTGTTCTTGAAGATTTTGCATCAGGAAATGCCCGAAGACAGTTTTCTACGAAGCACTGAAGCATTATATTTTTATTTGAGGTAATCATAATGGTTATTATTTTTAGTTTTTTTGACACAATTGTTATGTTTTATGAGCTATACATATATTGCAAAGTAATTTTTATTATTCGTACTATATACTTTAGTTTCGATACTAAAAATTAGTTCAATGGACCCTTATCTTCTTAGGTGAAGGACCCTTAAAATTATAGAGCCGGCCCCGTCACTGGTGAGATAGATCACCTGGAATCGATGGGCCAGAGTTCATCCACAGTGTTGTTCTTTATTGAGCAGTGGCTCTATATACTGGTGTTTCTCTTTTTCTTTTGTTTATCAACAGAGAGCCAACATATCACTGCACTAGAACTTAGAAATAAATTTGTTGCGGGAATAAAGGCTCACATATTGCTGGCTTTTATATGTCGGGAGACATCTAGTAATTAAAACTAATATGGTGTACTTGTGCAATTATTTGAACTTGAGCCTCAGATAAAAAAAGGAACAGATGCACATATGAAATACATATGTTTATAAGCAATGGTTCTGGCTGGCTATTTCCCAAGCAAAAGATAACAATTAAAGATAGGCCTGTCAACAACTCCGGCATTGCAATCCTTGATGGCGACAATAATTTGTAGCTCATTTTAACAATAAAATGATTAGAGACAAATCGAATGGTTATTGTAAATAAGTTACATTTTATCCTTCTGCCATTAACATTGCACATGTGACCATAAATCTGTAAGAAAATCATTTACAGCCACGAAACCTACAGCTAGCTTGCAGGAAGCTGGGCAGCAGCGACCAACAAACGACAGCCTGGCTCGAGGTTGAGCAGCAGCTGGAGAACTGGAGCCAGCAGCAGGCATCCCATGCACACCTAGCTGCATCTTTCCCTAATAAAAAGATGAAAACGTTTGGAATCAACGGCCTTCTTGCCATACTCGTGTCTCGAAGACATGGTCACTTTAGAAAACTCTGTCATTTCCCCGGTCAACTCAGCAAAGGAAGTTACCAGAAAAATGGGCACATAATTGTACCTACAACATGACATGAGTCCACGCACATTGTCTATCAATTTATCCAGTATTATTTTTGAAGCATTAATTCTGCAGCGCTGAATTGTTTGGCTCATAATGTACTTACATGTGTTGTAGAATTTTCCAGAAAGTTACTCAATGGGAGAGGTAATATGCTTACCCCACCAAAAACCGCCTCAGTAGGTGGAGAATCCACATTCTGAAAAAACCACTACTGCCCACTGTAAAAAGGAAATCTGTGTAAAAAATTATTTGGTCTTCATATATCCAGCTGTATATGTATACAACACTGTCTGCCTATAAATAACATACCAAGGACGGGACCTTCTCCTCAAGAACCAAAACGGTAATTAGAGGTGGAATACTGGCCGTGTTTCCTATCCAACCTCCACGCACCTCCCTTCTGTCTCTTCCAAGATCTCACTTGTTTCACCATGAAGCTTCTGCCTCTGTATCTCCTTGCTATGCTTATCCTCAACGCTTCCACGGCGGCACCTCACATGGCGGCAAGGGATGAATTAGTACACGGAGTGAAGGCTGGGACAGAGGACGGGACGTCGGTTGACAACCATCATGCCATACCGAGGCCCGAGTATGATAGCTGGAGTAGCCCTGGAAACATGCCGGGAAGTGGTCATGACATTGGGGGTGAAGCAGCTAAGCCATGAGCAGCAGCTTTCTATAGATGCCTTGTACGTAGCAAGCTTTGCATGCTAGGGTACGTATATACATAATACATGCACTATATGTGTATATGCTTGTGCTATATCTTTGGATGTTATCACTCCGATTTCTGTACTTGTGCTGTTTACATGACGTTCATACGCATAATGTTGGAGTTTCATATGTATACTGAATAAATAAAAGAATGTTTTGTTCCGTTGATAATTTTCTTTATTTTGAAGGTATAGTATATATGTACATTTGGTGGATTTCTAGATATGTTGTGTGCCTGACCAACTAGAGTAGAAGAAACTAATTAATCTTGGTGGATTACAGCTAGCATTACCAGGGTACATTACATACGATATTTGTAAGAAAGACATATATCTGATTATCAAATATACCTAAAACACAACTAGCACCCACAAATAGATATAAATGTCCCTTCTACAAAGCGCAAAGGAGCTTCCTTAACATCCTGACAAACAGTAATCATATCTGAGGTTCTTTGATAGCGTGAATTACCATGCATATCCTGGGAAATACTTTGTTAATTTCGATGAACAGAATAATATGTGCCACCTCGCACCGGTAGCTAATTTTAACCAAACAATGGTGTTCAAGAATTCATGATGAGATAAAACAATGCCGGCCCTTATGGTAAATCTGCTCTGCTTATCAGATATTTGTTGCTACATCAGCTGCCGGAAAATTACACACATTCAATTGTATATAGACCCGACTGTTCTTTTCTTTGGATCAATATACTTCTGCGCACAACTTCATATGTTTGGATCATGGCATAACATAATGTGGTGGCCTTGTCCTAGGTTAAACTTGATAGACCCTCTCTTCTTCTACATTTTATTTTCTTCTTAGATGATGACCAAACAAAAAAGATAAGTCTTACATAATAGCAGTACGATAAAAGATAACTAGCAGCACTATACATGTGTGTGTACAAATCGGAAGGATAAGATTATATAATGTGCCCTTTAGCGTTATAATCCATTTAGCATTGAATCAGGTTTTGGATTGTCTATAGCAATACAAGAACTTATAGGTTTACTTAAGTATTCTGGAATAGGAATATTTCATCTTATGCTTCCATAAATGTTTATTTGGCAATACCTAACTTTACAAACATAAATTTTAACTAAAGATTTGTCGACCAAAAATGCATTCTTTCTTATTAAGGTGTGCTTTTTTTGCTAAATGATTCACATAAATTGTCACTACGGAACAAACTGGACACAAGGATGAGATACCATATATTACTTTCATGCCACATGAACCAACATAAATTTCCTGTTTAGTGTAGAAAGACTTAGCAGTAACATTGATTCAATAATATTTTCCTTCTTACAGGAAAGTTCTATTATTTTTTATTTGTTAAAACATTAATTTAAGAGATTAATAGTGAGCCTACCTTTGGGCACATGCATGTGACATAAATATCTTCCATTTATGTCGAAATTTATTGGATAATACTGCTACTGCTAATAATGCGTTTAGTGGGTGCAACTAATATTTCTACTTTTACCTGTATAATTAGATCGATTGAGCTTGACATTTGTAGTGGCCGATTGAAATGGCTGGGTTAAAGTTTGGGCAGCCTTATTCCCCACCAGTAAATAAAATATCAAGTCGCTGCTATGAAAAGCACCAACCACTATCTTAGTGGGAAATACTGTCGCTAGTGTGGTAAGATTTCTGCCTAATTTACGATTTCCTCGACGTTGATTGGCAGCATAGTCATCGCGATCTTTACAATAAAGATATAGGCGAATATTTAATGTTAATGGCCACAATAAAAGAGAGGTTCTAGTATGGCTGTCATTTTGCACTAATGGATTCTACTGGTCCCAAAGGAAAGAAAAAGATAAACTTTCACTGGATACATCAAGGTTTTCTTTATGCAATGTTACCTTCTAATCTCACTATATAAAGCACGCCTAACCAAACCATAGCCTTCAAGAAACAGTATACAGTAGAAGCGCCGAACTTCGTTCCAATCTTTCCATCAGAGATTTTCCAGGTTGGACTCTCGTTTTTATTATTACTTGCTTATTACAATCATCTGCAATACATCTTTGAAAATCAGAATCATATGTTTATTTGTGGATATTTGTCTCTGTTCTAGCTAGTTAACTTCGTCCTGTCATGGTGAAAGAGGAAATGAATGCAAGGACCAAGTTCGTTGCTATCATTCTTGTATTCGCCATGGTCGCCCATGGTTTGGTGAGTCCTGGCATGGGGATGCTAGCGAACAACGGTGCCGGAGAAACCAAAGGCGTGAAACCCACCCTTGGTGTTGGTGGTGGAACCACCGTGGACAATCACCATGCCATCCCTCGAGATCAGTATAGCAATCATGGAGGAGATGAAGGAGGTAGTGGTAGTGATTCAAACAACTAGTGCCCAGTTCATGTTCTCTAAGTTCTCTATGGTGTTGGTTTCTACAGATTCATGTGGCTGTTTGTGTGGGAGAGGAAGGTTATATTTGTGTTAAGGTACTACTCCTCATGTGACATATAACACACAAATATGTATCTGCAACCGTAATTTTGGAACGTGACAATATATATACTGTTTGTAAGGAAGAGAATGTACTGTTTCAGGAGGATATGTGTACAATATCCAGGTGTTTGTGGATATTATATTCTCCAAGTTTATATGTTTGTACATACTATTGTGATGTTAAAAAATAATGTTCTCCTAAAACTTAAATCGAATGCTAATTCTCAAATTATTGGTGTAGATCTTATATTTCTGAGGCTACTATAGATATGGTCAGTAGGAAAGAGAAAATATCAACCTTGTCAAGACAAGACATTTGAGTGGAGTTGAAGGTGCTTGAGATGAACAAATCAGCATTGTTACTGTATAGGGACCACACAGATAAAACTGGAGTATAGAAAAGTAGAATATCAACAGAAACATGTATTCACATTCGCAAAAAAAAAACAGAAACATTTATTCTGTTGGAAAGCCAGAGATTATACTTACATACTTTAGCAGCCAGATTTCCAAGGTGAAACAGAAAATTTTTCCGTAATCTAAGCATGTTCAATCTGAACTTACATGCTATTGTTCACTGAATAAATTATTATTTAAACCAAACTTGCTTTCGTATGCAATAAGCACACATCTAAGTTGCAAACTCAATATATTTCGGCAAATCGCAGACGTCCTAAGCTGCAAGCACTGATCTAAGATGTGAAAAACCAAATAAATATATATACAAAAGCATGTTTTGTTACTACACAACACTTAATCTGTGTTGACTCCAAACCCTCCCCATGCCTGTTATCAGATCGGCACTTTGAAGGTGACACGGATAAGGGCGAGAATCCACGCTTCAGTTGAAACAGACATGGATAATCAATTATCGCTACCGGTGTGTGATTGAGTGCTTGTGGTGCTAATGATGGGCCATCAAGGATATTACCTATCCCTACAATGCTAATAGATATTAGTATGTCCCTAACAATGCTAATTATAGGGACACCCATATTGTTGCAAGACCAAAAGGAAAATATATCAAATTGACGTATAATTAATCTAGAAACTGAATCCATATCTCAGTTCATGTGCACATTATCTACAATTATACAAGTACTGTGCCTTAGTTCACCAACGTGATGGTAGGTGCTTGTGGGTGTTATGAAATTCATGAGAAATTTGGGAATGTCACCACAAGGGTTTTAATCTCATAATTCTCCTAAGCTCACAGTGATACATCATTGGGAAATAAAAGGAACAAAAACAATATCAACCAATTCAATGTCAAGTAATTCACACTTTGTTAATGCTTCAATTCCCCAAGGTAATATTCTCATGTCACATGTGTCCCTTGTGGTTGAAGCTATCCTTCTAGACATGACTTATGTCTAGACTCATAGCCAAAGCACAAGGAAAACTCATCTTTTGCAAATATAACTTCAGGAGCCATGAACGAACTCATCAAGTATATAATTGTAGTATCTCACAAAAGTATATAACAATAGAAGAGAACAAAGGAACAACCAAGAGACTATCATATCAGAGTAGTATAACTTGCATTATCGTGAAAGATGAAGGGACTGTCATACCCTAGGGTGAATTGGATGTTCTAAAAACTAAGGCTCCAAGCACGTATAAATGCCTATTCCAACTTCTATCTAGATATGCACTAGATTTTTCTATATGTTGCTATCTCTACCGCAAAAGAGTTTTGCACCCTAGGTTCCAATCCTATAAACTACACATGGTAATTCTAGGAAAGGTAAATAGAGAATGTATAGTGTAATAAGAAATGCAGAAGGTAATGAGGTAGAGAATGCAAACTCCTAAGGTGACACGGTGATTTTTACCGAGGTATCGGAAAATAAAGGTTCCACTAGTTCTCATTGTTGGAGCCCCTCTAAAGGGAATGCCCTCACAAGACCATATGCTCTCCGGTCAAGTGACTCTATAGGATAGCCGACAGACCTTCCCCACGTGCAAGTGGGTCTCCACCTTGCCTCTCCCGGATACTCCTCGCCTCCCTGGACTTGGTATAGCTTCTGCAAAATGACTAGGGCCTCTCCTTCCTATCACATGCACCAGCAGCCAATTCAGAAGCGTCGTTGGAGGGTCTTGCAAGAATTACAAGCTCCAGATTTACAACTCTTGCTGCATGCAAGCACCAATAACAAGGGGGGTGTGCAAACCTCGCCTAACTCTAGATTAAATCCTAAATCAATGTGCTAATAGACCTAAACTAGTACTAATCAAGACCTAAGCCTTATGCTAATTGACTTAATCTTCTCTTGAGCACTTTGGTGTATAGAGCACTTGTATATATATGGAAACCAAGCCTATAAGAATATGTTTGAAAACACTAGTTACTTGGCATAAAAGCGTGTCAATAACGAGCGTCAACAAGTTTCTTGAGAGCTAACATATACTCATAGAATATCTATTATGGGATTATAATAAATCCCAACACAGATAATAGTTGTGTTGGCATGGTTAACGTGCATCCTTGCTGGTCCTTGTTCCGGAGACCTTAGCTTTGTCTGTTTCATCTGACAAGCTATTGCAGATTCCCATTCGGTATATCGAAGTGGTTTATGCCATGACAGATGGACTAAGATGGATGATGAGTTGTACAATAGTGGTATGTTCACATGGAAGCACCTGGATTAGCTCATAATTGTATTTTTTGCACGAAATTATATTTGGGAGCATATGGTACTTGTTTGCTCCAAAACTAATGGAACATCACTACTACTCACTAGTTCTCAAATGGGCCGGTCATGAACTATCACTACTAGAGACTTCTTTACTTGTACTGGTTGGGAAACCCCCTTTGTAGGGTATGTACCCCCAGGTACCAAAAATAAGTTAGAAGATAGAGTCCAACCTGGACTTCCCATGTACAATTGCAATCCAATTACATATCATGCATTGTAACTAACAAGGAGCATTCCATGTAACCATACTGTCGGCCATACATCAATGAGCCTACCGAGAGGCTTGGACAGTCCTACAATATGAGGCTATACACCAAGACGTATCAGACATGGAGACTACGGTGTAGAACGGCGTGGTCTACATAGAGGATAAGAACTAGTTGAGGATTAGGAAAGTACTTGCAATTAGAGTAGGACTCTCTGGTCGAATCCGACTAATACTCTTGTAAACAACCGACCTGTAACCTGTCCCAAGCAATATAAGGCGAGGCAGGGACACCATCCAAATAATCATCAATCAATACAATCGAACCAATACATATGACGTAGGGTATTACGTGACATAAGTGGTCTGAATCTGTCTAAATTGTGTGTTCAAGTTCACCTTCGAGTTCCTGGCCTTCGGCGAGCCCCACGCATAAAACACTACATCGGGTACCCCCTCGGTAGGTGGCCGGGTCTAAACACCAACAACTGTCATGCCAGGTAGAGGCTCTCGCCAAAGATCCACCGGCGAACTCGATGGCTCCAATCATCATCAAGCCTACCATCGCATTCAAAGCAGGCACGATGTTCATCTTCGGCTCCTTGGTCTATGTCATGGATGACACTGCAAACTTCCACCTCCACATCGCCGGCCTCAGAGGAGAAGCACTACAACATCAACCTCCATTGCTAAGTTTTGGAGGATTTCGTTGAAAAATTCAACAAAATTTTTGACCTCTTTCGAGGCTGACAGGATGAGTCTGTGTACAACTTGACTTCTCTCACCAATCAGACTAGTTCTCACGAGCTGGCGCTTGAGCCATTGTGTAAATCGGTCTATAATACAACTCGGTTCCCATTCAAACTCCGAAACGCGGGTGCTATCTACCAAGCTTCCCTATCTAGATCCCAATTCAAGTTGGATTCAATCGAGGACCTCGACTACCACTCAGCACATCTACTCCACAAGGCAGATTCATCTACTGGCCCGGCATGAAACCATCTGCTCTCACCAAGGATGATGAGTCACGCCTTGTCGTGTCCCTCGACAACCTTCCACACCAAGAGGGAACACCTCTATCTCCTGTCTATGAAGAAGACGGACCCATAGTGATCATCATGTCAAGTTCGAGTAGTTTCTCTCCAGAGCAAGAACTACTCGCCATTATCGCTCCTCAAGGGGGCGACGTCAAGGAGCCACCAGGAATTAATCCACGACGCGAGCACCATCTCCAGACGACATGTCTGCGGATGAACCCTCTACCAATGTCCAAAGAGAAGAGACAGAAAGTCAAAGGAATCATTAACGTACAAGAAATGCGAAATGAGCAGATCGTCGCCACTGCCTTGCATCCGATTTACCCATCATGAACTTGAATCACGCATTTGAAGCACTTCAATCGTGTCACCACCACACTCCTCTCGCCACCATCGCCTCGATAGACTTGCTCACTTGCGCAATGGCACAAGACAAGTACACCACACAACTGGCTCTATTAGCGGAGCATGCGTACGAGCAACTTGATCATTAGAATCCGATTAGCTTGGTTCGATGCACTTCCTCCCATCATGGCAGTAGTGGTAGGCATCCAAGTCGCAAAGAAGCTACTAGACCTAGCCAAAATGAGGTTCTCAAAATAGAGAATCCCAAAGCGAGTCAGCACAAGGCTAAAGGTAGTCGAACGGGACCCTCAGGAGGCCGTGGGTCCTACCAAGAGCCTGAGCAACCACTCAACCTCTGTCACCAGATCAACTAAAATCGCGACGCTCGTAACATCATCGAAGGACGCCACCGCGAACATGATGAAGAAGTCAACTACTCGGGAGAAGAGTCCAGCAGGTTCCCCGCTTTCTCCAAACGAGTACGCAAGATAGTTCTACCCGACAAGTTTAAACCCCCGGGTATTACCAAGTACAACGGAAAGCAAGACCCAGTCCAATGGCTGCTGTGCTACTTGATATCACTCCAGGCAGCGGGGGGAACGACACAAAATTCATCTACTTGCCCATGAACATGGAAGCAGGGACATTGACATGGCTCGAATCCCTAGAAGCTGGCTCCATCGACATGTGGAGTCAACTAAAGGTGGCGTTCACGAACAACTTCGTAGATCAAACAGCAACAAGGTGAGACCCTGCATAGCTATCTACGCTATTTCTTCGACAAAAAAGCCACGATCGTCGACATCATGGAACGGGATGCCATAGAGTGCTTCCAAAACGATCTCTATGACTGCCAGATGTTCCAAGATTTCAACAGGAGGCGCTTGGAAGATATCAAGTCTCTCAAGACTATGATCCAAGCTTGGGCGGATGAAGAAGAAAAAGAGATCGAGCGGTTTGAATCTAACTGTAACCGAGGCCTGAACAATAACAACCAGAGCAATGGTCAAAGTAGCAGCAAGAATCACAATGACCACCCCAATGACAACCGAGGCAACTACTCGGGTGGTCAAAACCACAAGAGGAAGCTAGACAATACTGTCATGGTGATGTCCCAGTCCTCTTAGAAGAGCAGTGGAAATCAAGAGAGGACTCCATTCAAGAAGCTCCTGAAAAAGCAGTGCCCATGGCACCCACACTCCAAGGACTGTGCGATGGACTATTACAATCTTCGTAGAGTCATGAAAGATCTATTGGAACCTTCTGGAGCTAAAGACAAGAGCAAGGCCAAAGAAGACAAAGACGAGGATGACAATGGGAAATTCCATAACCAGTCCAACACCGTCAACATCATATTCTATGGCACTCCAGGTACTGCTACCAAGCGGTCCCAGAAACTAGCCCTCCAGGAAATCTGTCCATTGAACCAGCAACGTCTACGTCCCTTAAGTGGTCCGAGGTGCCAATCAACTTTTTAAAAAAGGATCAGTGGACTAGCTTCTCTGACCCAGGATGCTACCCTCTCATCCTGGATCCAGTAGTCGTAGGCTCTTGACTCACAAAACTACTCATTGACGGTGGTAGTGGTCTTAATGTGCTCTTCGCCAAGACTCTGAGGAAGATGGGTATGCTCACCCCAACGAACTCTCTTTCTACGGGGACGTCCTGGGTAACGCGGCTATACCCCTTGGTTAGGTAGTTTTGCTAGTTACTTTCAGGACCAAGGATCATTACGTGACATCCCTAGTGTTTAGAAGAACAAGACAAGAGAAATTAAGTAGGAGATTTGGAACAAACCAAACATGCCAAATGTCAAATTCAAAAACACTTCAAATTCTTCTAAGTGTTGAAAACACCCCTAAAAGGCACTTACTTGGGTAAGAAATAAAAATAGATTTTTATATAGGAACTAACCTTTTGGCCAATATAAAAGTTGTAGAACTTTTCAAACTAAACAACTTTTATAATTTGCACTTTCTCTGATTTTGAGTGGAAGGCATTCAAAAACTAGGTCAAAACTTGGTCAATTTCAAGTTAAATTCAAACTCACCTTTGCCTAGCGTTCCACAAAAGTTTCAAAAATTTTATCTCCGAATCTGTTGTGGTTTTCACCTGCCAGCTTTTGTAGAACTTGTAGTCCGTAGTTCAAACTCCAACTTCTACATTTGAAGATTTCAAAGTTCAGTTCAAATTTTTGGAGAATTTTTGCCTGAAACCTGCTGCCCTCGCGCACCACGGCAAGCCCACGTGCGCCGGATCCGCGGTGATCGCACACGGCGCGTGCGATGCCACCATGTCGCGCCGCCCGGCTGGCCTTCGCCGCTCAGCCAACCCCCATCGGCGACAAGATGGGATGAAGGCGACCGCTGCCCACTCCGTGCCTGCGCAATCTCCCCCTCCCCGTGCCACATCTCCGCCGACCAACCGTAGAACGCGGGCCACACGCGCGAGCAGCTGCTCACGGCACCGCCGGCCAATGCGCGCCCCCTCCGCCCTGCCGCCTGTGCCTGGCTGCCTCCAGCCAGCGCAATTGCGCTGCGAGCTTATCCTGGTGCTCGCTAGCTCAACCATGCCCTTCTGCCTCTATAAAAGGTGCCCTCCCGAGCCCACCGGCGCCACCCCCTCTGTTCTTCCCCCTCCGCCGTGCACGCCATTGGAGCCCGCCGTCGAACTCACTCACCCGACCCCCACCAATGCCCCCTAACACCACCAGTGGACCACCCACGCCTCGCAGCCCCTCCCTAAGCACCTCCCCAGCTTTTTCCGCTGCCGCCATCGCCGGAGACGATGCCCCCAAGCCGCGCCCAAAGCCTCACTGCCGATCGCTGCCGCCAGACCTCCTCCGCCTTCGACCCCCATAGCTCGATGACCCCTGGTGAGCACTTGTCACGCCCGAGCCCTTAGCTCTCACCGCTATCACCACAGCTCGCCGGAATTTCGCCGAAGCTCCACCGGTCGAACCCCAAGGATGACATTGCAAAACCAAATAGATTTCCAAGGTCTTAGGTGTAAGATGCAAGGGCCTAGTTGTGAACATTTAAAAACTTCAAGGGTCGTTATGTAAAACAAAAAACTCAGATTTGATTTAAAATCCATTTAAAATGGCTGAAAATTGGAAAATGCGTAGAAAAATGTAGAAAAATGGGAAAATATGAAACTTGTTTTTCTAGGTTCCTGATGATGTCTAGTTTAATGTAAAAATGTTAATGTCCATGTTACTATCCTAGATCTGGCACTAGAATTTATTTTGTGTAAAAGCCATTAAATTCTTAATAAATCATAGGAGGCTCTAAAAAATGTCAAGTAACTTTTGTTAGCTTCCTTTTGACATGCATGTTTTGGATCTGTAATTTGTATCACTGGAATCCCTGATGTTCATATTGTTTTAAATTCAAATGCTTAATTGCTATTTTAATCTAGTTATTTGCATAATAAATAGTAGATAGTAGATAAAAATGCAAGCTAAATACTTGCTTTTGTTAAATATGTGTTTTCCATTGTTTAATGAAATGCATGTTGTTTAAGCTCCTTTTTATGTAATAAATAGTTTTGATGCTCATAAAACCCTGAAATATTTATAGTAGCATATGTTATTGTTGATAACCCTTCTGTAAAATTTGTGGAACTAAAATGGTGATAGAACTCTAGTTAAAAATAAATCTTCATGTTCTGCAATTTAGCACTGTTTGTTTTTTTTATAGATTTTGTAGATGTCGAATGCTTCTCAAATTTTTACAGTAGATCACTTATGTAGAGGAAAAACCTCTGTAAAAATTAGATGTTCATATCTTAATAGATGCTTCCAGAAACATCTATTCAAGTTTAAGAGCTAGTTTAATTATTAATAACAATTGCTACTTAGAATGGTAGACTAGCAAAATAATTAATTATATTTTTATTCAGAAACATGATAACTTTTGAAATGATTGCCAAACAGTACCAACATGACACCACCTTTCTGTTATGAATTACAAGTTAGAATCTTATATGTGTACACAATCACCATCAAAGTAAAACTCAGGTTTTAATCACAACCCACCTTGTTTTGCAAAGAAAAGATTTGTTAAAGACTTGTCTAGGTGAATGTGGCCAAAAAGAAAGAAAGGGTTAAAATCTTGTCTAGGTGAATGTGGTTGAAAATGCAACCTATGCTTCTGCAATGATTCATGAAATGAAACCTACACCAGGAAAGCGTGTAATTGAAATCTTATGCATGTGCATCTCGTGTAGAAGCTAATCTCACTGACGATACATACGAGTTGGTTCCAAAAGCTGAAGAGGAACACTCGGTTGCTACGGTGAACCTGATCAAGGCCACACAAGACCCGAGCCAAGCTTTGGAAGAGCTACAGGCTAGCGTAGTACAAGAAGGCAAGCCCCGAAGCATAACCTTGGTTTCTAAAATTATGCAATACTTTTGTTACTTATGTTTGTACATTAAGTTCATAGGAGTTGCTTGAAACCTTGGTTGCATGGTCCTAGTACCTATGTGTTGAATACTAGCATGATAAGTCGAGTAGTTGCTATGCTAAATAGGGACACAGAAAAAATCGATTGATTTCCTATCACTCGCTAGCTATAGGAGTTGCCTCAGTTATCACCGAAATGGTTTTCAATTTTTTCGGAAGAGATAAAATTTCTATAGGCGAACAGTCACATAAACCAGTGGTTGACCCTTACACCAAAACTAGTCGTGTAATGGCTCGGGGGCTGTGTGCCATGTGCCCGTTGGACAAAAAGTTTTTTCTTTAGGTTTTTAAGGGAAAAAGATGTGAAATTACAAGATTGACCCTCAGCCTAATTCTTCGATTCAACCTAAGGCTCATGGGCTACTCCATATGGAGTGCGATTTTCATCGCACTTCCATATAAAATTCAAGGTTGAAGATTCAAGACAATACTAAGTTAAATGAGGCTTGAGCACCTTCTAGCTGCATGGCAGTACTCGAGCACATTCGAAGACTCAACCCGATGAAATACTCAAAGGAGCACTACAAATTAGTTGGAGACATCTACATAAGTACTCGGGACTGCTGCATTTGACTAAAAAGTTCTCGGGGGCTTGTCGGCCATACATCTATGGGCCCACCAGGAGGCTTGGATAGTCCTGCAATATGGGGATGTACACCAAGACGCATGAGATATGGAGACTACGGTGTGAGACGGTGTGGTCTACGTGGAGGACATGGACTAGTCGAGGATTAGGAAAACTACTCGTAGCAGTTAGAGTAGGACTCTCTGGTCCAATCCGACTAGTACTCTTATAAACAACCGGCCTGTATCCTGGCCCCCGGCAATATAAGGCAAGGCAGGGACTCCCTCCAAACAATCATCAACCAATACAATCCAACCAACACACAGGACGTAGGGTATTACGTGACATAAGCTGCCTGAACCAATCTAAATCTTGTGTTCGAGTTCACATTCGAGTTCCTAGTCTTCGGCGAGCCCCACGCATAAAACACTACCTCGGGTACCCCCTCGGTACATTGCCGAGTCTAAACACCGACACCTACCCTTGATCGTGTGAACCTAGAACCACAATAAAATACTTGAGCGCAAGGTGCAATACAATTCACCTGCAATAGGATGTAGGGTATCACGCTAAAAATCTAGTAGCTCGAACCTATCTAAATCTTGTGTCTTGTGTCCTTGCATTACCATCTTGCTCTAGGTCTAGCAATCCCCTCCAAACTATTTACCACCATGGGTAGCCCCGTGGTGGACTGCCTCAATTATCACCCAACACCCTTTAATCTTGGTTTCCCAGTTGGTACAATGAAATCGAAACTAAAATAGTACTAGGTGGCTCGCCGATATTAAAAGTTACCTTTATTACCAGTTGGTGTTACCAACCAGTACTAAAGGGTGGTACATGTGACTGGATAAGAGATGCTTTCCTTTTGAATTCACTAGTGGAGGACCTTTCAGTACTGGGCGGCTCACCCGATATTAAAAGTTACGTTTAGTACCAATTGGTGTTACCAACCAGTACTAAACGGTAGTACATGTGACTGTATAAGAGATGTTTGCTTTTGAATTCACTAGTGGTGGAACTTTTAGTACTGAATGGTAAAAATGACTGGTACTAATGCCTACTCTTTCGTACTGGTTGGTATTACCACCAAATACTAAAATCTCAAGGAGCACTAGTACTAGGTTGTACACTGATGGGTACTAATGCATAGGCTTTAGTATCGGTTTATGTTATGAACTAGTACTGAAAGGACTTCAGGAGTACCCAAATTTAGACCCAGTACTGATGCTAGCATAAGTAATAGGTCTAAATCTATCCGATATTTTTGCGAGGGATTGAAGCTCTGTTTTCTAGTATTGTATAAGAGCATTCTTAGTATGAGTTCCACTCTTATTAAATATAGTGCAATGTCTAAGTTGGAAAAGTGTAACACCTTGCTCCGAAATCTGCTTTCGGCCCAGCTTCTTATGTGGAATGGGCCCGCATATGTATAGCACCTTTCTTATACTTTCGTCCTCGCTTCATATAAAAGAGTTAACCCGGAGGTGCTATGTTTGGAACAACAAAAATTATAAACTAGCCCTCACCTCCTAAACACCCAAGGTGGTACTAAACCTACCAACTACAACCACAATTGGGCACATGGGCCAACAACTTCAAGTACTATGGTATATTTGGCTGGGGTATTACAGTCACCCCACCTTAAGGGCTGATGCCCTTGACAGCTTACCACATACACACCAGACTCCTAGAACCTCACCTTGGTACACGGTCGTGCCATGGGCCTAGCCGCATGTACATGCACACATGCAGTGAGGGTTCATCCTCTAAATACTATCTGTAACACCCCACTCCAAAATCTGCTTACGGCCCAGCTCCTTACATGGAACAGGCCCGCATATGCATAGCACCTCTCTTACACTTTTTTCCTCGCTTCGTGTATGTTCACGCTCGTTATTGACACACTTTTAGTGCCATTTGAATAGTATTTTCATACATATTTTTATACTAACCCACCACTTGGTACCTGAAATAACCCCATATTCGCATGTGTCTTGTATTTTGGATCATATTGCAAAATGATAGAAAATACAAGGCAAATTGGATGATTTCCACAAAGCCCACCTAGCAGTACAAGCCCAAAGGAATCGAGCCCAGTTGAGGAAGCGCATGGATCACCTAATGGGCTTTCATAGCCTAACTCATAGTTCTTAGGTGTCCACATTCAATGAATTTCCGCTATGGAGACTTAAGCATAAAAAAATTGCAGTTTCGGAAACTTATCTACAAGATCAAGTCAAACCTAGAAATATTCGCGCAGCCCAAAATAGCTTCATCTTCCGGTGTAGATTCCAAGATGTAAATGACCGCTAATGAAGAAAGTTAGACTATCAAAGTTGTGGCCATCGCTGAGAGCTTCAATTTGAACACATGGAAAGCCTAATTTGGATTATGGAGCTAGGAGATATGGCCCCTAAAATACTTACTACGCAGAGAAGTCCGAAATCAGATAGATTATCTTCCGACGCAATTTTGGGGACCTTAACTTCGCTTCCAGGGAAAGAAATGAATACAAAAGTTGGATATATTTTCGTGCAATTTTGGGGACCTTAACTTCTTTTCCCTATTTGGAGTCTGGACGTGGGACATATGACATCGGGTAGGAAGGGTAGCATAAAAGGAAATTTTGGGCATGTCAGAGTTTATGGAAATCAAGTTTGCTTAGCTTCCAAGCAAGGAACTTGTGCAAGGAAAGGTGGAGCATGCCCCAAGGCTCCCAAGGGTATAAAAATATCCCCCTAGGCACAAAGTACATGTGCCTCCTATGATCCTGTCACTTTGGCTAAGCAAAAATTATGGAGAAGACACACTACTACCGCCATGTAACCTGCTGGTGCAGCAACGGTCTGGAACTTGAGGCCAAAGGATGTGTGACATAATGCCCCAAAGACCACAAGATCAAGATGATCAACATCTCCGGATCAATTTAAGAAAAGCTACTATTATCATTAAGATTTTTGCTCAACCTCAGAAGAAAACAACAGAATATTTTTGGATATTAATAAGTCCCATGAAGTCTACATTCCAACGAATCAATAAGTAAAGCAATAGAAAAGCCCAGTGTGGCTCATCGGAAAGCATCGCTTCTAGAAATGGAGCGTCGATACACTGTCGAGCCGAAACCACTTCATTGATACCATGATCAGGATGAATATCCTTACAATACAATGGTGCCTTGCTTCTCAGTAGCGACCAGAAGATGCTGCTGGAAGCTGAACAACAGGAGACTCGCCGTGCTACCGAAGATGATTGAAATGAAATTACGATTAAAGAGAGAGAAAACAAAAGCTTGTGGTGGCGCTTGCCCTTTGGCTGGGGATGGGCCGTGTGCTGACCCTACCTGTCCTATTCGGGCTCAGGGCTAGTACCTGATGAGGAGGTCTCCATTCCATGAGTGAGGGGCTTCCTTCCCGTTCGGGGAACTCAGGCGAAAATGTCTCAAGCAGTTGCTTGCAGTGATGATGAAAGGCTCTTCCCACTTGCTCTCAAATTTGCCCAAGGTGTCAAAATTCCTCTGATGACATAGGACCTAATTTCCTTCGGCGAACGCACGGTTTCGCTTCTTCTTGTTGCACCAAGCCCTCATCCCTGCCTGGTACTTCTCGAGGTTGGCCACAACTTGGATTCGCGTTTCCTTCAGCAATTCCTTTGCGACAGCCTCCTCTCCCTCCTCAGCTTGGTGCCTGACATGGAGGAAGCTATGTGAGGCATTTCCAGGGTCATGGCCTACTGTTGGCACGTTCGCATGCCCCGTGGGATTGTGGGTAGTATACTAAGGCAAAGCAGACCTTCATGCCCAAGTCTTCGCAGTAGTTTTAGAACCTTTCTGAATTGAATTGCTTTCCATTATCCACTATGAGCTCCTATGGCACCCTGAAATGGCAAATTATGTTCTTTTAGAAGAATTTGACAATGTTGGAGGACTTGATTGCGGTGCTAGGTTCCGTCTCCACCAACTTGAAGAAGTATTCCACAGTGACCATGGCAAAGCGAAAGCCCCCCAGAGTGGTGGGGAGTATCCCCATGATGTCGATGCCCTACCATGCGAGCAGCCAGATAGGAGCCAAGGGTTGAAGCAGCATTACGGGGAGGTGACTCATCTTGCTCATCCTTTGGCATGCGTCGCAACGCTTGACAATTTCCTAGGCATCACGCAACGCAGTGGGCTAGTAGAATCCTTATCGAAAGACCTTCCTGATGAGGGCCCTGGACGCCGAGTGTGCCCCGAAATGCCTGGCATGCATTTCTTCCAGCATCTATCACCCCTCTTCCCTTAGGATGCACTGCAAGAGGGGGGCAAACACCCCCGCCTTGTAGAGAGTTCCATCTACAAGCCGGTAGTTGCGGCACCGCTATTGCAGACGGTGCATCTTCATATGGTCTTGAGGGCTATATCGCTCTTCGAGGAACGCGATGATGGGCGAGCCCCAGTCTTCACTGAAGATGACTGCCACCTCATGTGAGGTTTCGGCGACACCGGGGGCAGTGGCGGGAATGGCGACGATGTGGAAAAAGACCTCCGACAGGAGTGGGGTCCCCTGGGTGGCTGCCTTGGCTAGCGCATCGACGGGCTCATTATTTGCCCTAGGGATGTGCATGGCAGTGAAGCCTTGGAACTTGTGCTCTAGGTTCCGGACCACCCAAAGATACTCCACCAATTCCAGCTCGCGAGCCTGATACTCCTTTTCCACTTGGAGCGCGAGAACCTGAGAATCACTCTTGACAAGGAGCCTCCATACTCCTAAGGCCGAGGGTTTCTGCAAGGCGAGGATGAGCGCTTCATACTCTGCGGTGTTGTTGATGCAAGGAAAGTCAAGATGGAGAGCATATCGGATTTCTTGTCCCATTGGGGACGATAGGATGGCCATGGCTCTTGATTCTTGAAGACGTCGCGTAGCGGGTACGACATTGGGACGGTGATTGGGTGGGTAGTGAAGTAGTGCTTGAGTTTGCGGGAGTCCATGACCATGGCATAGGCCATCTTCTCCAACTCGGAGTAGCGCAACTTTGCCCACGCTAGGGCCTCGGACACCTAGTAGACCAGGGCTTGTTCCTCCCTGCCATCCCGGAAGCGTTCCTCCACTAGGATAGTGCTCACCGCCTATGGGGGACATAACCCCCAGGTACCACTCGGATGGGCCTAGCCACCCTCCAAAGGGGGTGCCACAGCCCATGCGAGGGGGACTCAAGATAGGCATACGGATCAAGATGAAGGATCGAGATCAAAGAGATATAGTTACAGATAGGCATGTTTAAATATGTAAAGAGATGAATTGTACTGAGAGGTAGTAGATTTCCTTGTAACCAACTAGGTTTAGATCGAATCAGATCTATAACCCTACCCCCCTGACTATATAAGGGTAGCAGGGACCCCACTCAAAAACCCAAGCCATATTCGATACTCTATACGCTGAGAATACAACCCTGAGCACAGGACGTAGGGTATTACACCAATTTGGTGGCCCGAACCTGGTAAAGGCACCTGTGTCCTTGTATTCATCAATCTAGTTCTAGGTGCGGTGATCCCCTCTATACAATCTACCACCTTGGTGTACCCCGTGGTGGACTGCCTGACTATTCCCCCGACAGTTGATGCGCCAAGTAGGGGTTCGCCGTGATAGTTGGCAAGCTTGATGGATGCAGTCACAATCTTGAAGAGCTGCATCATCTTAGCCGCAATGGAAGCTGTAATTCCCTTCTGGGGACATTATGCTACCTCCGCCACTAGCGATTGTGCGGCCAACCACTCGATCCCCCTTTGGGGCCAGCTTCTCATTGGGGAGGTGCCCTGCATCCTCCCCAATCCCTCGGTCGAGAAGATCGAAACATCTGATCAAGCTACGACACTATTGTGGGTGACTCGGATCGGGCTAACACATCCAATCTGATTGGCAACCAGGCCCAGACTAGGAACCCACGAGTTCCGGTCGACGATCTGCTGTACCCTATATCAGAAAAGGATGGAGCCCCGTGGCTCTCTCTATTGATGATGTTGTCAAAGCTATGGATCGGATCGCATGTCAATTGGCCGAGTGCATAACCCTCTATGAGTCTACTCTCGGAGGGGTGCCGACTAGTTCCACCCCTCAGATCCGTTTCCCATGTGGCTGAGGAATGTCGCCACCACCTTCCTAGAGGCGAGGCGACGAGGAAAGCTATGGCGAGATTGAACTTCTTTGACTCGGTAATGACCAATCGGACGCGGACGAGCCACAGATCGCGACTATTATCAAGAGCCATCCGCCAGCCGGCGACTCCCTTCTTCCAATCTTGGAGGAAGGCATGGAGATGGACTACACTACCGACCTAGATCAGCTGTCGGAGGGATGCTCTCGGAAGGAATTTGCAACGAGTCTGGAGCCGGAGGCAGAAGATGAAGACCAGACAAAAACTTCCGTTGAATCTATTGACGACTCTGAAAGCTTCTCGGCCCCCAGTTTTGTTTACACTGTGGTCCCAACAACACCGGTCTCTGATGATGAACGAACCATGGAGTGGGAAATGGAGCAGGCCGAGGCACCAATCGAGCCGCTAGGGGACAGTAGATCCTCAACGCTGCTAGGAACACCAACGACGATGAAGACCATGTTGAGGCCCACCAAGATAGGAGGAGGAGGTCGTGAGGCAGCAAGCAATGCACCCTTTGCCCTCATAAACCTCAAGCAGGAGTTCACCATGGAATACGGTGGTCACAAGGTTTACATGACTCCGAAGAAGAACCTTATTGCTGCCAATAAAGAGCTCACCAAACTTCTCCACGACACTACGGGATTGGCTCAAGCGCAAGCGATGGTCCAAACCACCGCGACCCTGATAAACCGTACATACCCATCTGCGCCGGTTCGATAGAAGTGGAAGGGAACTTGCAAGATGCAATGCTTTGGCTCACGGAGAGACAAAGACCTCTGAGATCAGATCAACTGAGGATGTGACATGAGGCATACGATCAACCGCCACAATTCCCAACAAGATGATGAGGAGATCCGGCACAGGGAGGAGTATGACCGAGAGCACAGACCTCCCCGGTGGGGCGAACGTCGTGGCAAGACACCTGAACCTGAGTCAGAGAGCGGCTATGAGGAATCCAACTACTTGGACTACTTAGACTCCGCAAGTGATGGCGATACCTCCAGAGAAAGACCAATTATTTGTTCCCGTAAAGGTCGAGGAAGAGCTCCATCATACGATGGATTCCTCTCCCTCACCAACAGGCTTCACCAAGTCACATGGCCGCATGGTTTCAAGCTTTCTGACGTTGACAAATATGATAGGAAGTCAGACCCTGCCTAGTGGCTCCAGATCTACTCCACCGCTATCAAGGTGGCGGGAGGTAACACCGACGTAATGGCTAACTACCTGCCCATCATGCTCACCAAGGACTGACGCAATTGGCTGACAGGGCTCCCACGTGATGCCATCAACAACTGGGAGCAGCTCTACTTGTTGTTCACTGGAAACTACATCAGCACCTATGAAAGGCCTGAAAGCAAAAGTCTCCTAGGTCAGATTCGCCAGCGGAAGAACGAGACGCTACAAGGCTATATCCGTTGGTTCTATAAGACGAACTTGGTCCCCTTCATTGAGGACCATGATGTGATAAGCGCCTTCCAGAACGGTCATGCCAATGGCAAGCTAATCAATAACTGGACCAGGAAGCCGCCGAAGAATGTCAAGGAGATGTTTGCCATCACCAATAGCATGGCGATTGGAGAAGAGGAACAGAAGGAGCAACTCAATGAGTTCATGGCCTGATGGGAGTAGGAGAGCCGCTCTCGCCCAAGGGCTCACGAGGTGGAAATATGCATCGACCATCCTGAATCCTCCCTCAGGGGTGAACAGCCTGGCCAGAAGCAGAAGACGGCTGAAGTCGCCACCGCAGTGCAGCAAGGGCATGGACGTATCACTCGTAAGGAGTTCCAGAAGATGCTGGACATGCAATGCCAATACCACATGAACCAAAAGCACACGGTCCGAGAATGCTTCAGCCTCAAGAGGGCCTTCTTGGGAAAAGGCTATGGGAAACCACCTCGCAAGGATGACAAGGATAAAGAGCCGCATAAGGATCCTGATGCTGATGAAGACTTCTAGACGGCCGGCAGGACTGTCAACATGATCTACGGTAGGCCTGAGTAGTTCGAGTCCAAGAGGAAGCAAAAGGTCACCCAGAGGCATATTGTCTACGCTAACAAGCCAGCCACTCTAGAATACTTGCCGTGGTCTGAGGTTTCCATTACCTTTAGCAAAGCCAACAATCAAGGTGTGGTGGCCAAGCCAGGAAGATATCTTTTTGTGATCAACCCCATGATCCACAATGTGTGCCTTGGAAAGGTCCTCGTTGACGGAGGCAGTGGATTAAACATCTTCTTCGCCAACGGCCTCAAGGAGATTGGTCTCTGCGCTATGGATCTAAATCTAACATAGACGCCCTTCTTCAGCATCGTCCCAGGCAATCCAGTGGTCCCCCTGGGACAGATCATGCTACCAGTTACCTTCAGTATGATCGAAAAATATCGCATTAACTACCTGCGCATCATCATCACTGACTTCAACACTTCCTATCACGGCATACTCAGTAGATCAGCTCTGGCAAAGTTCATGGCAGTTCCATGCTACGTCTACATGATTATGAAGATGCTTTCTCCAAATGGAGTCATCATGGTCTTAGGCAACGTGCGCATAGTGTATGACTGCAAGAGGGAAAACCTCCAAATCGCAGCCACCTTGGAGCTCTCGGTGCGCATAGAGGAAGTTCTTGCTGCCTTTAAGAAGGTTGCATCGGAAGAGCTGGAGATCTCGACGAAGAAGCGTACAATGGAGGTGATCAAGGCGAAGCCATTGGCGATGAAGAAGGTGTCGCTCAGCCTTGAAGACCCGTCAAAGATGGGAACCATAGGGACCAACATGGACCCTAAATAGGAAAATGTGCTTGTCGAGTTTCTCCGGTCCAACTGGGATATCTTCACCTAGAAACCAACAAATATGCTAGGGGCGCTCCTTGAAGGATGAAGTGAAGGCTAAACCAATCAAGAAAAAAGCTTCATCATTTCATGCAGGACTGAAAGTTGGTGATTAGGGTAGAGATTACAAAGCTATTAGAGGCGGGTTTTATCAAATATGTGTATCACCCTAATTGGTTAGCTAATCCAATTCTTGTAAAGAGAAAGAATAAGGAATGGAGAATGTGTGTTGATTATACCGATCTCAACAACCACTGCCCTAAAGACCCCTTCACCCTCTTTTGAATAGATCAAGTCATAGATTCCACAGCAGGATGCGTCTTGGCCTATTTTCTCGATTGCTACTCAGGCTATCACAAGATAAGCCTAAAGGAAGAAAACTAGATCAAGACGTCATTCATTATGCCCTTTGGTGCATACTGCTACACGACTATGTCTTTTAGTCTCAAGAACGCTGGTCCAATATACCAGCGAGCGATCCAAGTGTGCCTAGACTTGTAGATTGGAAAAAACATCAAGGCTTATGTGGATGATGTGGTCATAAAGACTAGAGATGCTAATTCGCTAATTAGCAACCTAACTGAGATGTTCAACAACCTTAGCAGGTTCCGGTGGATGCTAAACCCAGAAAAATGCATTTTTGGCATCCTGTCCAGGAAACTATGCGGCTTCAGTGTCAGCCACCGCAACATCGAGGCTAATCCAAAGAAAGTCAGTGCGATTACTTAGTGAAGCATCCCCAAAGCTAGAAAGACGTCCAGAAGCTCACCGGATGCATGGCGGCGCTTACCCGGTTCATATCTAGGCTCGGTGTATGCGGACTACCCTTCTTCATACTCCTAAAACACCAGGACAACTTCACCTGGAATCAGGAGGCTTGGACATCATTCGAGGAGCTCAAGGCCTACCTTCAGAAGCCTCCAATCCCCATGGTACTAGTAGACAAGGAGATGCTCTACCTCTACATCTCTGCTACTACCCATTTAGTCGGCACGGTACTTGTGGTGGAGCGATCAGAAGAAGGACACACATACAACATCCAGCAACCTGTATACTTCATTAGCAAAGTCCTGATGGAATCCAAGGTCCACTACAATCAAGTGCAGAAGCTACTATATGCACTCCTGATCACCGCCAGAAAGCTGAAGCACTACTTCAAATCCCACAAGATTGTCGTAGTGTTAGGCTATCCCATAAGCGATATCTTATATAACAGACATGCCATGGGACGAATCGTGAAGTGGTCCATAGAGTTAGCTGCGCACAACATCACCTTCATCCCTTGTACCTTCATCAAGTCGTAGATCCTATCTAACTTTGTGGCCGAGTGGACGGAGATCTAGACACCATTCCCAAAGGAAGAACTCGAATACCGGTCCATGTATTTTGATAGATCACTCAAGATTGAGGGAGGTGGTGCTGGAATCTTGTGCATCTCCCCTAAAGGGGACATTGTCAAGTACGTCCTATAGATAATGTTTCCAGTATCTAACAATGCTGAAGAGTATGAATCGGCCCTCCATGGGCTACGCATCGCAATTTCACTTGGGATCAAGCGTCTTATTGTCAAAGGCAACTCGACATTCGTGATTAACCAAGTGAACAAGAACTGGTCAAGAACCAGTGAGAAGATGAATTCCTATTGCGGGGATATATGAAAGCTTGAAGGAAAGTTCTACAGAATAGAATTCCACCATGTCATCCATGACAACAACATGGCAGCTGACAGTCTAGCCAAGATGGGATCAGCCAGGTTGGCGGTGCCACCTGGGGTGTTCGTCCAGGACCTTATAAAGCCTTCAATCAAGAACTCCCAGGGGTCCACGACATCAACTTTGGCTCCCCCATGAGATGGCCTCAACGATCTCCTAATGCTCGAGCCTGAACTTCATTAAAGATGGAGTGCTTCCGCAGCCCGAGTCTAGCCTGAATCGAGAAACGTGAGCGCTCCATGAGCGGATCACTTGGTGGAGCAAGAACTATGTCCTCATTGGAGACAACCTTTACCGCCGGGGCGTACGATCTCCTAGGAAGAAGGATGACAGCTGCTCCAAGGGATCCACACGAGCATCTGTAGAAATCACATCACTGCCAGAACCATCGTTGGCAAAGACTTCCGATCTTGCTTTTACTAGCCCATGGCGGTAGCAGACACAGAGAACCTGGTTCACCAGTGCAAGGGATGTCAATTCTTCACCAAACAGATCCATGCACCGGCATAGAAGCTGCAAACCATCCCAATGTCATGGCCCTTCATGTGTTGGGGACTCGACATGATCGGTCCCTTCAAAAATGCATCCAGAAGATACGACAACATATTGGTCACCATTGACAAGTTCACCAAGTGGATAGTGGTTAAGCCAATCAAGACCCTAACAAGATCATAACTCACATGGGAACAAACTTTACTAGGTGGGAGTTCTAGGACTTCTGCGACGAACGGAACATCAAGGTCTGTCATGCTTCAGTCGCCTACCCGAGGGCCAACGGCCAAGTTGAGCAGGCCAACAGAGCAGTGTTGTAGGGAATCAAGTCTAGGATCTTCGATCAGTTGAAGAAGTACACGACCATATGGTTGCGGGAGCTACCTGTGATAATCTTGGGGCTGCGCACACAGCCGAGTAGAGCCATGGGCCAAATCGCATTCTTCCTGGTGTATGGGTTAGAGGTGGTACTACTGACTGATCTCATGTTCAGTGCATCTCAATTGGATATGTACAAAGAAGATGCAGCTTAGAAGGCGTGCATTGAGGACATTGACAGCATTGAGGAGGGTCGAGTGGCAGCGTGTATCCAAGCCACAAGGTACGCTTAAGGCCTGCGTAGCTATCACGACGAGAACATCCAGGTGAGAGGCTTTTGCATCAGAGAGCTGGTGCTCCGGTGCATCCAGAGCAAGAAATACATGCACAAGCTGGCGGCTCCATGGGAGGGGCCGTTCATCGTTAAGGAAGTCACTCAACCAAGCTCCTACAAGCTGATGAGGGAGGATGGCACAGACGTGCCAAACTCGTGGAACATCGAGCATCTAGGACACTTCTTCCCATAATAAGCTATGTATCTTCTATTTTTGCATTCATCAGATAATGAATAAAGTTCATATCATTTGGCAGTAAATATATTTGACCCTAGTTTTCACCCAAATTTCGATCCTCTTTTACCAAGCTCAAAACTTGGGGGCTGCACATTTTCGGTTTTACAATTTGTTTCTTGCATAAAGGCTCATCTTCTCCAACCCTAGAAACTCATTAAGTACTACGCGTGCACGAGAGTACGCCCTCTACGCTAGGAAACTAAGGCTAGTGGGACTACAGATCCCCGGATCAGATTAACTACTAGGGAAATTAAAGTCAAAGGGAACGAAAAAGTAAAGCTTTATTTATAATAACTTGTTTAGCTCGGACATCCCACCGAGGCAAAAGACATAAGTACATGAACTAAACACCCTACATTGTTTCTTGGCTACTGGCTCGTAGGACTTACATCGCCGTCTTTTCGAACGACGTCGTTGCTAGCAAGGGCAACGGGACTGGTTTCACCTCCCGCAGTAGCTTGTCAATCTCCCCTGGGTGGTTCCGAGGGTGTACCCACTGGCGAGCGGCTCCAAGGGGGCCGAGGGAAGAGAAACTTCAACACTGCGAGCACATGACTAGTGCTCGTGATGCTGATTGTCCGCAGGTAGGATTTAAATTGCCCAGGGGCAATGAGTAGACGCTCCAGCATGGTGGATGATCTGCGAATCAGCACCCCGAACGGATCGGAGGTCAATGACTACACGGGGAGCAGGTCGAGGACCTCTATAAGCAGCAGCACCGCCGCCTCAAGGTCGTTCGCCCTTTCGTGCTCCCACTGGCGGCGCTCCTCCAGATCTACAAATTGCACCAAGACGACGCCGTGACGTTCTGCTCAACGTCATTCATGCTGCAATCAAGACTCTATAGACAAATAAAACAAGTTGGACTGCGATATTATTACCTTCCAGATCCTTCTTGGCATTGTCCTCATTCTACCGAGTTTGCTAGACTTCGCCGCTAAGGTCCCACACCCTCCGCTAAAGCTCTTCCTACTCCTACCGAGCCCTCGCCTGCTCCTCCTCACAAGCTGCGAAGCAACAAGAGGGTGTTACAAAATGCCCAAATAGTAGAGGGTGGCTCTACAACAAGGCACTTGTCCAAAGACGTTCTAGGGGACTGAGTTGCTAGAATGTTGTGTCGTGCTTGTGCCCATGGCTCATCTTATTTATAGCCTCATGGGATAGGGCATTTTTGTGGATTAGACCCTTTTACCCCCCTAGTACGTGACCTACATAGCCGGTCCTGATAGAGTGCGATCCTAGGGGCAATGGGGTCAAAAAACCTTTCCTCTCCTCTCTCCAGGTACGGAGGTCTTCCATACCTAGGGCAAATGTGGCGGTTCCATGCGAGGGCTTTCCACTTTGAGTGTGGGCCTGGCCTTCCCTACATCTAGGGCTAACACCGGCGTCGCCCTTTTCTCTTTTGATGACGCATAAAGCTAAAGCTCTTTACCTGGAGGTCTTGTTTGGGGGCCAGGCTGGGCCCCCCCTTCGTCTGTCCCTCCCGAAAGGTTGACCGTTCTGAAGGAACCGGAGGCCTTCGGAGGGGTCCTGAAGGGCTTTTCCTAGGATTTTGCCCTCTTTACGACTATGCTTGCGGTCCCGTTCCCATCTCGTTTCGCCGGGGGTTCCGAGGGCTGGCCTCCAGCCCCCGAACCCTAGATTCAGAGGTCCCTTGAAGGTCTTAGGACCATCTCGTCCCCTCATTTCCGTGGCTTCCCGCCCTCCTCTTTCCAGCAGTTTGGGGGGCCGAGGAAGATAGGACGATCTTCCCACCTAGGGGAAAAGGGGCTTCCGAACCTTCGAAAGCATTCCGACGGGAATCATCCCTCCGACTCGCGATCTTGGGTCAATTCCCCAATAGGTTGCTTACCAATGTTTGGTGATAACGCGTGGGAGGGAAAAGGCGGAATCAATGCATAATGGTGAATTCTTTATCATTGTAAGGATGTGCTAGATGATTGGGTAGGTTACCTTTTGGCTAGAACTACAACTAGAAGAGGACAGGCTCGTGGAGCTTTGTATGTGTTACCTCATTCTTGTGGTAAACCCTATTGTATGCAATTCATGCTTCATGATAGGAGTTGTTCTGTTTATTTAGATAGAGAGCCTTTCTAGTCTGATGTCAATCCATAGATTGATAATCTTTGGATAGAATACTTTATGGGAAAAGTTACAACTGACCTATGCACTTATGGATCAAAAATTGGTGTTCTTAAGTGGCATCAACACCCATTTCAATCCCTATAGTATATTACTTGCTCCCAGTATATGTCCATAGCACGCTGCTTGAGATTTTTCATAGAAAAATAACCGCCATGACTTGATATTCATACTACCCTATAAAAGGGTAGGACCACTATTATCGTATCAGAGTTACTTGAGAGTCAACATATACTGATAGAATATCTGTTATGGGATTATAAGAAAGCCCAACACAGATAATAGTTGTGTTGGCATGGTTAATGTGCATCCTTGCCGGTCCTTGTTCTGGAGACCCTAGCTTTGTCTATTTCATCTGACAAGCTAGTGCAAATTCCCATTCGGTATATCCCAGTGGTTTATGACAAGACAGATGGACTAAGATGGATGATGAGTTATGCAGTAGTGGTATGTTCACATGGAAGCACATGGATTAGTTCATAATTGTATTTATTGCATGAAATTATATTTAGGAGCACATGGTACTTGTTTGCTCCAAACCTAATGGAACATCACTACTGCTCACTAGTTGTCAAATGGGCCGGTCATGAACTATCACTACTAGAGAATTCTTTACTTGTACTGGTTGGGAAAAACCCTTTGTATGGTATGTACCCCCAGGTACCACAAATAAGTTAGAAGATAGAGTCCAACCTAGACTTCCCATGTGCAGTTGTAATCCAATTACATATCACACATTGTAACTAACAAGGAGCATTCCATGTAACCTTACCCCTAGAGTATATAAGGTGGGGCAAGGGGCAGGGGTCCCTCGATCATGTGAACCTATAACCACAATAAAATACTTGAGCATAGGGTGCAATACAATCCACCCCAACAGGATGTAGGGTATTGCACTAAATATCTGGTGGTCTGAACCTTTCTAAATCTTGTGTCTTGTGTCCCTGCAATACCATCTTGCTCCAGGTCCAGCAATCCCCTCCAAACTATTTAGCACCATGGGTTGCCCCATGGTGGACTGCTTGAATTATCACCCAACACCCTTTAATTTTGCTTTCCCAACTGGTACAATAAAATTGAAACTAAAAGTCTCAATTTTTAGTACCGGGTGGCTCACCCCATATTAAAAGTTACCTTTATTACCGGTTGGTGTTACCAACCAATACTAAAGGGTGGTACATGTGACTGGATAAGAGATGCTTTCCTTTTGAATTCACTAGTGGAGGACCTTTCGGTACTAGGCAGCTCACCCGGTATTAAAAGTTACCTTTAGTAACGGTTGGTGTTACCAACCCGTACTAAAGGGTGACTGTATAAGAGATGTTTCCTTTTAAATTCACTAGTGGAGGAACTTTTAGTACCGAGTAGTAAAAATGACTAGTACTAATGCCTACTCTTTCGTATCGGTTGGTATTACCACCAAGTACTAAAATCTCTAGGAGCACTAGTACTAGGTTGTAACACCAATGGGTACTAATGCATAGGCTTTAGTATTGGTTTTTGTTATGAATCAATACTAAAAGGACTTCGGCAGTGCCCAAATTTAGACCTGGTACTGATGCTAGCATAAGTACCAGGTCTAAATCTATCCGATATTTTTGCGAGGGATCGAAGCTCCATTTTGTAGTAGTGTATAAGGCCATTCTTAATATGAGTTTCACTTGTATTAAATACAGTGCAATGTCTGAGTTGGAAATGTGTAACACCCTACTCCAAAATCTGCTTACAGCCTAGCTTCTTATGTGGAACGGACCCGCATATGCATAGCACCTCTCTTACACTTCCATCCTGGCTTCATATAAAAGGGTTAACCCGGAGGTACTATGTTTGGATTGACAAGGATTATAAGCTAGCCCTCGGTCCCTAAACTTCCAAGGTGGTACTAAACCTACCAACTACAACCACGATTGGGCCATATGGGCCAATAACTTCAACTACTATGGTATATTGGGCTGCGGTATTACATTCACCCCACCTTCAACCAAACCTGGGTACATGGCCGTGCCATGGGCCTAGTCGGATGCACACGCACACATGCAGCCAGGGTTCATCCTCTGAATACCATATGTAACACCCCGCTCCAAAATCTACTTACAGCCCAGCTCATTACGTGGACCAGGTCCGCATATGTCTAGCACCTCTCTAATACTTTCGTCCTCTCTTCGTGTATGTTGACGCTCATTATTGACACACTTTTAGTGCTATTTGAATTGTGTTTTCATGCATATTCTTATACTAACCCACCACTTGGCGCCTAAAATAACCCCATATTCGCATGTGTCATGTATTTTGGATCATCTTGCAAAATAACAGAAAATACAAGCCAAATTCGCATGTGTCATGAAGAAATTGGAGTTTTGGGAATATAACATCAAATCAACCCTAGAGATATTGACGCAGCCAAAAAAAGCATGATCTTGCAGTGTAGATTTAGAGACCTAAATGACATGTAATGAAGAAAGTTTGACTATCAAAGTTGTGGTCATCATCGAGAGATTCAATTTGAACACATGGAAAGCAAAATTTGGATTATGGAGCTAGGAGATATGGCCGAGAAGAGAAGTCCGAAATCAGAGAGATTATCTTCCGACGCTCTTTTGGGGACCTTAACTTCGTTTCCAGGGAAAGAAATGCACACCAAAGTTGGATATCTTTTCTTGCTACCCAATTTAGGCACCGGATTTGCCCTATTTGGAGTCCAGATGTAGGACATATGATGTCGGGTAGGAAGGGCCATGTAAAATGAAATTCTGGGCATGTCAGATTTTGTGGAAATCAAGTTTGCTTAGCCCCCAAGCAAGGAGCTCGTGCAAGGGAAGGTGGAGCACACCCCAAGGCTCCCCAAGGGTATAAATATGACCCCCTAGGCACCCTGAACGTGAAATTCACCAGAGGAAGCTAACAACTACCGCAGGTCTTCAAAGTTCTCTAGGAGATGGCTTAGGAAAAACCCTAGCTGCCGTGGCCTCCCTGCGTGGTGGAGATCAAGAGCACTAGTGGATCATCGATGGTATGTACTCAATTACTGGGTGCACTCTACTCTGTTTCATCGACTGCTACTCGAGGTATCACCAGATAGCACTCAAGGAAGAAGACCAGATTAAGATCCCTTTCATCACCCCGTATGGTGCTTTCTGCTACACTACAATGTCCTTCAGGTTGAAGAACACATGTGCCACATATCAACGAGCCATCCAAGAGTGCTTCAAGAACCAGTACACCACAACGTAGAGGCAGACGTGGATGACATGTTCATAAAGATTAGAAATCTTGACAACTTCATTGTGGATCTGGAAGAAACCTTCGCAAGCCTATGAGCATACAAGTGGAAACTAAACCAATAAAGTGTGTATTCAGTATACCCTCTGGAAAACTACTTGGGTTCATCATCAGCCATTGAGGAATGGAGGCCAATCCTGAGAAGATCGCTGTCGTCACAAACTTGCATGCCCCATCGTGAATCAAGGATGTCCAGAAGCTGACTGGATGCATGGCGGCCCTTAACAGATTTATCTCAAGACTTGGAGAACAGGGACTACCCTTCTTCAAACTACTCAAGTGGAAAGACAAGTTCTAGTGGACCGAGGAGGTGGAACAAGCCCTTCAACAATCGAAGCACTTCCTATCAAAGCCACCAGTCCTCATGGCACCTACTCCCAATATAGACTTGCTACTTTACATCGCTGCAACTACTAACATCGTCAGCACGATAATCGTGGTCGAAAGATCAGAACCAGGCTATGTATACAAAGTACAGAGGCCTATCTACTTCATCAACGAGGTGTTGTCACACTCCAAAATAAGGTACCCTCCAGTACAGAAGTTGCTATATGTAATACTACTCACCTTGCGGAAGCTACGACACTACTTCCAGGAACACAACATCTCCATCGTCACAGACTTCCCCTTGGAAGACATACTCCACAACAGAGATGCAACAGGGAGAATCTCCAAGTGGGCAGTAGAAGTTGGAACCTTATCCCTGGAATTTAAACCAAAGACCACCATCAATTTGCAAGCACTAGTCGATTTCATGGCAGAATGGCGGGAAAATCAAGTACCCGCACTAGCAGAATGACCAGAGCATTGGGTCATGTACTTCAATGGATCACTCAAGCTCGAGGGTGCTAGCGCAGGAGTACTCTTAATCTCTCCCAAAGGCAAACAACTCAAGTACGTTTTGCAAATCTTCTGGGAGGTCTCCAACAACGAAGCAGAATTCGAGGCACTACTACATAGGCTCCGCTTGGCAGTCTTGTTGGGAATCAAACGGTTGTTGATCTACGGCGACTCACTGATAGTCATCAACCAAGTCAACGACGAGTGGGATCGCCACAAGGACAACATGGATGCGTATTGCCTTGAAGTATGCAAGCTGGAGAATAACGTAGCCGCAGACGTTTTGTCCAAGCTTGGGTCTACTCGTGCCCAAGTCCCAGTAGAGTTCTTTGTGCATGAACTACACAAGTCATCCATACAGAAGTCGGCACCATCTAAAACCACCAATCGCGGCAATGATGCGCCAGATCGGGAGGTTATGATGATTGACGTAGATTGGAGAACCCCCTTCATCGACTACATCAAGAAGCACAAGTTGCCTCCCGACAAGACAGAAGTAGAGAAAGTCTCACGGCGCAGCAAGACTATGTCCTAGTCGGGGAGAAGCTCTACATACGAGGCGCATCATTAGGAGTACTCATAAAGTGCGTCTCATATGAAGACGGCAAGTATATACAAGAGAAGATTCACAAAATCATCCGCGGCAACCACGCATCATCCAGAATGATTGTAGGCAAAGCTTTCAGAGCGGGATTCTATTGGCCTGCAGCTCTCAAAGACGCCGAAGAACTAGTCCGTCGATGCCAAGGTTGTTAATTCTTCACCAAGTAGCAGCACATCCCTACCTACAAGCTGATCACCATACCGCCCTCCTGGCCCTTCAAATGTTGTGGCCTAGATATGATTGGCCCTCTGCCTACAGCACCTAGAGGCTTCAACCAAGTACTCGTGGTGATCGGCAAGTTCACCAAGTGGATCAAGGTGAAGCCAGTGACCTGCCCCAAGGCAGATAGAGTACTTGACTTCCTTGACAAGATCATCCATCGCTACGGCTTCCCTAATCGTATCATCACAGACCTGGGCTTGAATTTCAACAATCATGAGTTCTAGGAGTACTGCGAGAACAATGGGATCAACGTCCGCTACATCTCTGTCGCTCAACCACGAGCCAACGGCCAGGTTGAGCATGCCAACAGGATAGTACTGGAAGCTCTCAAGAAGAGACTACACGACATTGGTAACACCAAAGGAGGCAAGTGGCTCAAGGAGCTACCCAATGTCCTCTAGGGGCTTTGCACATAGCCGTGCAACACTACGGGGTACTCACTCTATTTCTTGGTCTATGGATCTGAAGTCATCCTACCCGCCGACATCATGTGGAAATCTCCAGTAGTCGAGTAGTATGATGAAGGCGTGGCTGAAGAGACAAGGCATCTAGACATAGACAACCTCGAAGAAGCTCGCTGTGCAGCACTCGTCTAGTCAGCAAGGTACCTTGAAGGAATCCACCGCTACCATCATCACAACGTCAAAGAACGTTCGTTCAACACAGGTGACATGGTCCTGAGGCATATTGAAGACACAAAGGGGTTGCACAAGCTAAACTTGCCTTGGGAGGGTCCTTACATCGTCTCCAAGGTTACTGGACCTGGGTCGTATAGGCTCTAAACTCTCACTAGTGAAAAAGTCGACAACTCGTGGAACATTAAACACTGGTGTCAATTCTACCCATAGTCTACATACTCATGTAAACTAGCCATCAGCTAGATTTGTACAGTTTCAATATAAATAAAGCAGAGTTATTTTTTATCACAAAAGACTAGTCTTTGCCCACTCACAACTTGTACTCGCAAGTCTGCACACTTATCTTTCAAGTTATTCAACTCGTTAGATAGCAGCAACTTGCACAGAAGCAAGCCTGCACACACAAATCTCGAGATAATAAGCTCCTTCGACAAATTTGTCCATCGATGGTCTTTGCAAATAGAAGTCGTCAAATAACTTGGGAGTTATCTATAACAAATCCTTACCTAGACAAACCTGTCTAGTCGCAGCTTGTAATAACAAGTTTGCAAGTTCCAGGTCTTCAGAGCACAACTCTCAAACAATGTAGAGAGGTTGCCAAGGTAGGCTCCAGATCATGAAGTCCTAAGTGTCTACTCTCTTGAAGTGTTTGACTACCCAGATGCACGAGTGTTGGCACTTCCAAAAAGGGAGCCACAGCCCAAAGGTTCTCTACATAGTGTATCTGAAGAGGCTCACAGGAGCAGCCTTGTGCGCAGACACTCACGACTACCATACAAGCAAACTTCAAGCTAGTCCGTGAGATGCACTAAACCCAAAAAGATTCAAACAAGTCGATAATCAAACAAGAATTGCGATAAGACTTCAAGTAATTTGCATTAACATAACTTGTTTATATTACATACAATTGTTTTTGTAGATCACTCAAGGTCTATCTGACCAGCTACTTCTTGAGATATAGGAGCCATCTCCTCCAAGTACTGCTGGAACTGCTCATCAGAGCAGTCTTCGGCAATGCTTTCTATCATAGGAGTCAAGTTGGCTTGTGGGTAGAACGACTTCACTATCACCAGCAGTTGCTTAGAAACAGACTCTGTAGTCTTCTTTACGTAGCTGGTGAACTTCTCAGGTAAACCCTTGAGTATCTCCACCAAGGGTCGGTGCTCCATGCCTTCCTCCGGGGGCTCCACCATGTTAGCAATGGGCTGAGCAGCTTCTGATAGCTTCTTGAGAGCAAGATCCTTTGCCTGCAACTCAGCCTACTATGCTCAAAGTTTGTCCATCAGATCTACAAGTTGGAGCTCCCCGTCCTTGCGCAGCTACTTCTTCTTATCAAACTTGTGCTCCAGGGTTTCGTACTCATCGGTGACTCGGTAGTACACATTCTACAAATCCATGGCACGACCCTGGAGATCGTTATTCACCTTGGTGAGCTCTGCAAGCACAAAGGCAAAGAACAAGTCAGCATCATCAAAGCCAAATGAGTACTCGAAGATAACAGAGGTTAACATCTTACCCTCATTTTTGTTCCTCAACCTTTGTTGAGCTTCTACAAATGATCCTTATCCTCCACGGCATCCAGCATGGCATTTTGATGCCTGGCAGCTTGACCATTGTACTCTGTCAACAGCCAGGAGGAGTACTGCCGCTCTTTGGCCAGTTTCTACTCTAGCGCCTCAGCCCGCTGGATGGTGTCCCCAAGTTCTTCGATAATTTTTGACTTCTCACGAGAGTGCTGGATCAGTGTCTACAACAACAAGAGCATACTTGTATTCAGTGATGAGTACCAATTTAAAGATGATGATCTAGAGCAGAAGTAAATCTTACCTGTGTGTACTTGCCTACTTGGCAATAGATGTCCATTAGCGTGGCCTCGAACTCCATGGTTGCTAGTCGACACTCAGCAAAATGAGAGGGACCATCACCGAGCTAGTCGACGGACCAGCCTCTATTGATAAGGAGGTAGTCGCTGCGCGACTAGTCGATGGCCCTACCTCAAACGAAGAGACAATAGGCAACACTTGCAGTGCCCCGCAGCCTCCACGTTAGCTTCTGGCTTGGGGGCTACACATGCAGCCTCGACTTCGCCAGCGGGTGCCGCCTCCACCTCGGCCTCTGGCCCTGGCTCAGCATCCAGATTCAACATCATGGCCACAAACACCGTCACCATCGAGGAATTACTCTCCACGATGGGTTCGGCCTCCGACAACTTGGGAGCTGGCACCGTAGAGATGTCAAGTGATCACAACATGACATGCATAAGAGCTGCGACAAGAGATACTGCACCTGGGGCAACTTCGGGCGTGGGTTGATCCTTTGGCGGTGAAACAGTGGGCTCCAAGGCGGGCTCAAGGACTTAGCGGCTACTGCCATCAGCACCAGAGCCCGGGATGACTTCCTAGGCTAAGCGATTACTGCCATCAGCACCAGACTTCGAACTCAGGCCCTCAATTTGCATGCTTGCGGATCTCCTACAACAAGACAAGCATTGTAACACATTACTCAGTGATACTACTCGGCGACATCAAATTGACATCGGTACACAGATACTTACTAGGTGGACCTCCTTATCTTGACGGAGGGTCTGGTTCCTAGGCGCAGTGCCTTAATGGTAGGTGTTGGCGCTAGAAATCGGTCAGCCGAATCCCAGCGACCGACACACGACCCGGGAGAATCTGCTTAGCTCCTGTTCGGGTGAATGCCCTGGTGTGTTTCGCGCGGCGTGCCAGCCAATCTGACCTGTTGATTGGCAAGGAAGAACACGTGTCAGGTCCAGAAATCACGATCGGCTAAGTTTCCGATCGAGAGAGTTTATCGGCGACTCGGCCGATTTACTGTGGTAATGAAATCGGCTATAAGATAGCCTGATCTCTGTAGCCTTGTAGATAGGAAACCGCTAAAGTGATCGGTACAAAGCTTATGATAACAACACTAGGAACAGATCTTAATCGGCAATAGATGAATCTAACGATAGGAAATAAAGAAAGCTGATACTACCGATTCCTAGCTGGATAACTGGTGATAAAAAACTAGAAAAACAGGTAAAAACCTATGAATCTAGCAAATATCGATAACTAGTGAATAAATCTAAACGAAACAACAGTGATACGCCCGGAGTTAAAGCTTAGATATTACTCGATAAACGGAACTTACAGAATCGGCCGGAGATCAAGATGATGCAGCCCTGCCAACCCGTACGAACTCGTGGAAAAGAGAAAAGTGGTAGCGAAGTCGCTTGAAAGTAAGTACGAGGAAAAAAGTAGCTTGTTGTATTGATTGGTTGATGATTACAGATTTACAAAGGTAGCTATTTATAGCCCCGTACAGATAACTTCTTAACCGACTAGAATTCTATCCCTAATTCAAACAGAAAACGAATATCTACAAGCACGATTCGTGCTAGGTTGGTTACTCCACGCTTCGTGGGCTGATTTCCATCTTACCCCTCTACTCCTTTCCAAGCCCATACAGGCCCAATGAATCCATCCTCCTAATCGGCCGACTCCTCATTGGCAAAAGGCTACCGATTGGGACTCTGGTATATTCGACCTGAAACGAAACAGAAGTCACTGGCCGATCTCACACTGTAGCACCACTTGGCCGATTCCCAACTGTGCTCCTCCGATTCCCTCTCTTCTTGGCGCCGATTCTATTAGTGACGAAATCTGGCGTCAACACATGCCCCCCAGTTTCGGAGTAAAACATATTCTTTTACTTCGAAATTTTTTATAACTTCCCCTCCGAAACGGCCGCAGTGAAAATATCCTTCCGTTTCGCGATCTTCCAGCTGATCATTGCAATTTTTCGAAACGGGCGCCCACGACAGCCACTACTCCCGAAAAACTCGAAGCGCCGGCGCGGTGAAAATTCCATTTTTACCCCCCCTTCAGGCATCCTTTAAATAGCGCTTCACCCGCACCTCATCTTCAAGCTCACGTCCTTTCTCCAGCGTGCGCGCCTTCTTCCTCCTTCAACATCTTTCCCTTGCCGCCGAAACTTCCTAGCTCCACCTCCTGTTACTTTTTCCTCTTTTCTTCCAATGGCGGCTCCTTCCGGCAGCTCTCCCGCGCGCGATGTCCCAGAAGTAGTACCTCCGTCGGTGGTCGCGACAGTCGTTCCTCCTTCCTCAGAAGAAGGAGCTTCATTGGAGATCCCAATGGCGATCCCCATCGCGGCCCCATCGTCCGCATCTGCACCGGCGACGACGCCGATCACCCAGAACTTCATCCCAGAGGTAAATACCGAATCCTTCTTCTATCGGCAACATATTTACCTTAGATCTATTTCTTACTTTTCTACACTCCCCTTTCCTTTTTTAGGCAGTTAGGCATCGAATTACCATTCACCTTACGGGAAATCCCGGCCTTGTTTGCCTCGGACCTATGGGAAGCCCAGATCCAATAGATTTCATAAATTTGGAAACCCACAGGATACACTTCAAATTGTCTGATATGGACTTAGAGCAGTGGCTGGGCACTTTTAGATCCTGGCCGAATGAAACCCCAGGTTGGAGGGAGTGGTACCAACGGGTGGCCGCTTCAAAGAGCGTCTCATGGGAAGAGCTCAAAATCGGCCAGTGCATCAACCTTTCCTTATCTCAGATGGAAAAAAATGAGCCGTTAGTGATGGCGGCTTCTTATTTTTGGTCTGACGCACTTAATGCCTTCTTATTTGGACACGGTCCTATGACCCCAACACTGGCCGATGTGGTCCTGTTGACCGGCCTTGACATATCCTCCCCGGATACACCCTTCCACCTTTTAACCACAACGTCACATCGGTTGGATACAAGGGGAATCGGCGGGTGGAAGGGCTTCATCAGAAGTAATAAGAGAACTGGGACCGTTGAGAATAGGGAGCACACAGCTTTCCTGATGATGTGGCTAGAAAAGCACTTCTTTTGCGGAAGAGCCACCGGCCCGACAACCAATACCCAGGCCTTAGCTGAAGCACTGTCCAGGGGAAACCATGTCCCTCTTGGGAAACATCTGCTAGGGGCTGTGTACCATATGCTTCATCAAATCGGCACAAGACTATCCAAAGGAGAGCCGATCGGCAATCAAGGCGGGCCTTGGTGGTTCGTCAATCTGTGGTTGAACCTTTATATGAGCAGAATCACCCAACAGCCAGTGGACCGCATGATGTTCCCCAATATCGAATCGGCGGAGGACCCTATCGAACGTTGCCTATGCATGTCCTTTGGCGAAGCGGCGTCAGCTTTTCCAGGTTGCGCGTATTCTGCTACAAAGGTAGCCGAGTACTTTCGATGCTTTTATAATGGATTTAATGAAGACGCAACCATTTGGTTTCCGTATCAGCGAGACGACCCAGTCTTTGAACTCCCCACTTGCTTCGATTCGGCTTCCGGCCGATTTGATGAAGATTTATATGAAGAGTTGATCAAACCAGGACTCCTACCAGCCAACTTCTTCTCGGGGAAGGATGCCCCTATGTACGAATTCTACAATCCCTCTGCTGCAGCACGTCAATTCGGCATGGGTCAGCTGCCGATTCAAGTGTACTTTGCTGGCCGAATCAAGTTTAGAGATGAGCTCGCATCTTGCCTGGATTACAGTCGATTGCGAGACCGAGTTCCGGACTCCAGTACCATTAACTTGAATGACTGGTTAGTAGCTCCATTTGCTGTCCAGCCGTTCAAACTCTGGTGGGCCGATTGGAAGCAATTTCTTTTCTGCAACTCAGCATCGGCATACTGCAACCTTCTGGACCCGGCCAACATCGACCCGAACGCCGAGGTATTTTCTTTAGCCGATTTTTACTCCTCTTAACATGATGGAATTCTAATGGTTCTATTTATCTTTTAGGCCGAGAATCGCACGCCCCCAACACACAGCCAGAGTGGTCGGTTAATAGAGCATCATCATCCATACACCACTTATCCTCTTATCGGCTATGACGCTCCGTCCGTTGACGTGATCGCTGGCCGATCAAAACAAGTCCATAAGAGGACCACCAAGAAAACCAGTCGCCGAGTCCGAGCTCGTGTAGAATCGGCAGATCCCCCTGTGTTCGTATCGGCAGAGACCCTGGCCGCATCACCTTCTTAGGTCATCCAAAATGCCGATACCCAAGCCGTTGTGCAAGCTGGAGCAGCTGCCGCGTCGTTGTTGTTGGAGGCCATACAGGTAAACCTGAATTTTACTGCTTCCGATTGTTATTCTGATATTAACCCTTCTTATCCTTAGACTGCACAGAGCACCCCTATGGAAATACAACAATCGGCAGCAACTCAACCAGCCATCGGCGCGCCCCCACTTCCATCTGTTGAGGTATAGTACTATTTTACCGATTTCCTTTGGTATTTGCATAATGCACTTACTCAATCTTCAGACACAGGCCATCGGCACATCAAGCGCTCCTCGACCACCGATCTCTTCTCAGGGAGCTGGTCCAAGCGCCACGCCGATTATTGTGGAATCTTCTTCATCCGATGAACCTATGGCGCAGGCTCCTGAGCAAAGCGTGACGGCTCCACAAGTGCAGCATGAGGAAATTCGCTTCAAAATGGTAAGTTTTGTTTCGGCTTCTATCCAGCCGATTTGCTTTTACTTCCAGCCGATTTATTTCTTTTCTTTATTATCTCCAGGAACAGGACACCCCCGACAACAGCCTCTTTTCTTTTGCGGTCGCCATCTCTGACGACGAAGAGGTTGCTTCTCGCCAAGTCGCCTTGAGTTCCATTCCTGATGACGTCCGAGCCAAACTTTCCAGCATCCGATCCCTCCTTCAAGGGGACATCGGCCGACTAGTAGAAGACACTTCACCGATTCGGCAGCTCTTCAATGACGTCAGCGGACGAGTACCAGAAGAGGCAGAGGAGGCCCTGGCGCCGGCGGCCTTCATCGAGTCCATGAGGATCCCAGTCTTCAGAGCCCTTCGTCACATGGCCGATCACGCCAAGCTGGCCAAGACTCGCGAAGAGGAAGACGCTTTCAAGCGTCAGGCTCAAGAGGCGCATCGACGTATCCATGTTCTAGAAGATTCCCGCCCGGCGATCATCGGTGAGATAGACCACCTCAAGCGTCGGAGGGTGGAGCTTGCCAAGGAGATGGAACAAGTGACCAAGGCAATCAGTGCCGAAGAGAACAAATTCCAAGAGCTACCCTCTGTTATTGCCGATTTGACACGGGAGAGGCAGCGCTTTGCTCATGAGGCCCTGAGACTCCATCGTAGCGCATCGGAGGTCCCTGGATCGGCGGAAGAAGACCAACGGGTTCTTGACTCTGCCGATCAGATCCGGCGTCGGGCCAGCACGGCTATCGATACCCTTCTGAGTAATCTGTAAAACACTGACCGTTTTGTACGAACATTTACTATCTTCTTTGACCGTCCCTTGCGACGCCCTTTCTATTTACTGCCTTCTTATTACCGATGGGACATGGCCTTACCAGATTTCCATGCATTTTTTCCATAAATACCGACCTCGGTGCTTACTCTTGATAGCACCAACCTGGCTCTCGGTTTACTTCTCTTCTTCTTTTCGTCGGTACAACTTCTCTGCCATGGCATCGTCGTCTTCTTCTTCTGTTAACCAGGTGAAGTCCTGACCTTTACCTTCCCTTAGATCCTAGGGATAGAACATTCCTTCTTATTCCTTCTCTGTTTCAGCCTCAACGTCTTAGCCCCGAGCTCATGCGCGCCATTGAGTGCATTCACTCCGAGGACCCGTTAACGTCGGAGGACAAGGCGCTGATCCTGGCTCACCGAGAGGAACTCCAAGACCATATTACTGCGGAAGCTCGTGTGGTGTTGGATTCCGTGGTGAGTGAAAGTAATCGCCGATCTCCAACCGTCAGGGGCCATCATCGTGACGATCTTGAAGATGACGTTGCCACGGCAGCCCGCACGATCTTGGACTTCATGGAGAGGAACGGCAGCCGGCGACCTCCCACTGACAGGAACCGTCTGCTTCCTCGGCCAGTCGTCCTCGCGGTGGCAGAGACTTCGCGACTCCGTGTCGTGAACAAGTTGGAGCGGAACGGGAAGGCGTCCAAGAAGAAGAATGACTAGTTTGTTTTTTTTGTATTTTTTGTTCTAAGGGCGACTAATGTTTTGTCGGCCATGTAACCCGTCGCCCGCACCGAATGAATCTAATCGGCCGATCCGGTCGACTATGTATTTGAACCGATTTGTGTCGGCTAATTGTCTAAACCGATTTGTACCGGTTATGTGCGATCGTGTCACGGTCAATTTCTTACGCTCCGACCCATATACTGGGGTAGTATCTTTTCAAGTACCTTCTGTTTAGAGCTCTAGTAAATTCTTCTCCTTCTATTGTTTCCAAAATGTAAGCATTTCCTGGAGCGCATCTGCCGATTTTATACGGCCCTTCCCAGGTAGGGGACCATTTTCCGAATTTAGGATCTTCCGACCCGATCGGCAACACTAACTTCCATACTAAGTCCCCGGGGAAGAACTGTTTGACTTTGACCTTCTTATCGTACCACCTTGCTACTCTCTTTTTATTTTCTTCAATGCTTATCAGGGCCCTCAATCGTTGGCTAGCCAAATCGTCAAGTTCCCCTTTCATAATTGATGAGTAATCATCGGCCGATAACTGGTCCTGGAGCGAAATACGCCTCGATCCTGCCCTTGACTCCCATGGAAGCACCGCATCGTGACCGTACACCAATTGGTAGGGAGACAACTTAGTAGCCCCATGACAAGCCATCCGGTACGCCCATAAGGCCTCTATTAAACATAGATGCCACTTCTTCGGTTGTTCCTCGACTTTTCTTTTGATCAATTTGATTATCCCTTTATTGGAGGATTCCGCCTGACCATTGGCTTGGGCGTAGTATGGAGAAGAATTTAACAATTTGATTCCCATATCGATCGTAAATTCCTCAAATTCTCCCGATGTGAACATTGTTCCCTGATCGGTTGTTATAGTCTGAGGGATACCGAATCGGTAAACGATGTGATCTCTCACGAAGTCGGCCATGATAGCCGACGTCACGGCCCTTAATGGGATAGCCTCTACCCATTTGGTAAAGTAATCAGTAGCCACCAGAATAAATTTATACCCTTTGCTTGATGGTGGGTAAATTTGGCCGATAAGATCTATTCCCCATCCCCTGAATGGCCATGGCTTAATGATGGGATTCATGGCTGATGCGGGTGCGCGCTGGACGTTTCCAAATTTTTGGCACTCTTGACAACCCTTATAATATTTGAAACAGTCTTCGAGGATTGTTGGCCAATAGTACCCGTTGTTCCCGATCATCCACTTCATCTTATGTGCCGATTGGTGTGCTCCACATACCCCTTCATGGATTTCTCCCATTAGAGTTTTGGCCTCTTCTGTCCCAAGGCATTTGAGAAGGACTCCGTCAATCGTTCGGTAGAACAAGTCATCTTCGAGCAGTACGTATTTGGTGGCATGAAAACGTACTCGTCGCTCCACCTTTTTAGATGGATCCCTCAGGTAGTCGGCAATTTCTTTACGCCAGTCGTCGGCTGCGAGTTCTAAAGCCATAGCGCCTAGAATCGGCCGATACCCAGATGCGTGCTGGGCCAGTTTGTTTGTTTCTTCATTGCGGTCCCTTGGAACATGCTCGATTACTGCCGATCTGAATTCTTTTAAGAGCTGTAAGCAATCTTCATAGTAAATTCTTAATACGTCGTCTTTGCACTCAGCCCTTCCGGTCAGTTGATCCACAATAAGCATAGAATCTCCGAAGACTTCAACAGAATCGGCCTTGACTTCTCTCAATAGTTGTAAGCCTTTTATTACAGCTCTGTACTCCGCTTGATTGTTAGTAGCGGCGGTTTCTATCGGCAGAGAAAAATCATAGCTTGCCCCCCGAGGCGATATGAGAACGATGCCGATTCCTGATCCGACCCCGCATGATGACCCGTCGAAAAATAATTGCCAAGGCGCCAGTTCCACGAAGGTAATCTCCGGTCCACAGTGCTGGGCGATGAAATCGGCCATGACTTGACCCTTGACAGCTTTTGCCGATTCATACCGCAGGTCAAATTCTGATAAAGCTAAGATCCATTTGCCAATTCATCCTTTCAATATCGGCAGCGATAGCATGTATTTTACTACGTCGTCTTTGCATACGACTACACATTCTGCCGACAGTAGATAGTGCCTGAGTTTGGTGCATGAGAAGTAAAGACACAGGCACAAACGCTCTACCGGAGGATATCTTGTTTCAGCATCCAGGAGTCTTCTACTGACGTAATAAATTACCCGCTCTTTGCCTTCAAACTCCTGGACTAGAGCCGACCCAATAGCTTTTTCATCGGCTGATAAATACAGTTTAAACGGCTTACCAGTTTGAGGGGGTACCAACACTGGTGGTGAGACCAAGTACTGCTTGATATCTTCCAATGCTTTGTGCTGCTCTTCTCCCCATATAAATTCCTGGTCCGGCTTTAGCTTCAGAAGTGGCGCGAACGCCTGAATTCGTCCAGATAGATTAGATATAAATCTTCTGATGAAATTCACCTTGCCGATTAGAGACTGCAGTTTGGTTTTGTTCTGTGGGGCCACGACTTTGTTGATGGCCGCTATGGTCTTCCGATTGATCTCTATGCCTCGTTCGTGTACCATGAATCCTAAGAACTGTCCGGCGGATACGCCGAAAGCACATTTGTTGGGATTCATCTTGAGACCGTCTTTTTTGGTACACTCTAGCACTTTTCGCAAATCGGCTAGATGTTCTTCGTGACCTTTAGACTTGATCACGACATCATCGATGTAGATTTCTACCAGAAGGCCAATAAGTTTGTGAAATATGTAATTCATAGCTCTCTGATATGTAGCGCCAGCGTTCTTCAAGCCGAAAGTCATCACCACCCACTCGAACAAACCAAGGTGGCCTAGACATCTGAAGGCCGTTTTGGGTATATCCTCTTCGGCCATAAGTATTTGATTGTACCCGGTGTTTCCCTCCATGAAGCTAATGATTTTATGCCCCGCGGCAGCGTCGATCAGTACATCGGCCGTTGGCATGGGGTAACCATCCATCGGTGTGGCCTGATTAAGATTCCTGAAATCAACGCAAATGCGTAGCTTCCCATTTTTCTTGTATACTGGTACGATGTTAGAAATCCACTCGGCATAACGACATTGCCGAATAAATTTTGCTTCGATTAGCCGAGTTATTTCAGCTTTTATGTCTGGTAGTATTTTAGGATTGCAGCGCCGTGCGGGTTGTTGGTACGGCCGATACCCCAGTTTTATGGGCAGCCGATGTTCAACAATGGATCGGTCTAAACCGGGCATCTCGTGATACTCCCAAGCAAAACAATCCTTAAATTCCTTTAATAAATTTGTCAATTTACACTTGTACTCTGGATCTAAATTTGCACTGATATAAGTCGGCCTTGGTTTGGTACCATCGCCTAAATCTATCATTTCCAATGAATCGGCCGACGTGAACCCGTGCCCTAGCTTCCCATCTTCTCGGGTGAACTGATCCATCTATTCTGAGTCTTCGGAGCCGACTGCTCGGATCGGCTGTAGGCCAAAATCGGTGACCTTCAGGAAATCGGTCTCCCACACTCTGCCTGATATGCACCTGACGGTTTCGCAGCTCCACTGCTGCGTGTCGGCTGCTGCAATGCTCTACGCGGAATCGGCTTTGACAACCTCGATGTTATCGCCGACCCATTGTACGAGGCACTGATGCATTGTTGACGGGATGCAGTAATTTGCGTGTATCCAGTCTCAGCCCAGTAGCATGTTGTAGGATCCCTTACCATTAATAATAAAGAAAGTGGTAGGAAGGGTCTTACTGCCGATGGTGAGGTCGACGCAGAGAGCACCGTGAGCGTTTGACACCTTGCCTTCGAAGTCCTTAAGCATCATGTCTGTCTTGGTCAAGTCGTTGTCGCTTTTCCCGAGTTTCCGGAGTACGGCGTACGGCATGATGTTGACTGCAGCTCCTCCGTCTACCATTAATCTAGTAAGGGGGCGGCCGTCAACATGCCCTTTAAGGAACAGCGCCTTCATATGTTGTCGTTCGTCATCTTCGGGCTTCTCGAACGTAGCCATCATTGGCTCCAAAGCCAACCGCGCTGTCTGTTCTTCTATTGCTGATACGTCCTGTTGATCGGCGGGAGTCATGAATTCCATCGGCAGTATGAAAACCATGCCGATCTCAGCCGCCGACTTGTCACCTGCCGATTCATCGTCCCTTTTATCGTTCCTTTTAGGGTGCCACACCTGAGGCCTCCCTTCCTTCTTATCTGCCGTGCTCTGTTGTTCCTCTTCTTGCTGTTCCCATTGGCGGAGACGTTGGATTCTTCGTTTTTGAGACTTGGTCAATCCGTCAGGGCACCACCTGGGGTTTACTGGTCTTCCCTCTGACCTGGCGCGTTCCCACTCCGGTTCGCGTCCTAACGGGTTTTCATCCGTCACCCGAGCATCGGCCATCTCCTCGAGCCGGCTGTGAATGCTGGCTTTGTTGTTTGACTTGTCATGTCGGTCGGTCCTGCCCCCCTACCTATCATGGCGTCTATCACCCGACCGATCATATCGGGCACTTCTGCCCCCCAGCCGATCACGCACGGGAGGGCGCTGGTTATCTTGGTCGCACCAATTCCTGCTGATCGGTTCTGGCCTTCTGTCTCTGGAACGAGACCTGTTGAACGGCCGATTGCCACGATAAGGACCGTTGCATTCTGGGCAAGTATCGGCCGAAGGCAACCTGAGGTTATTTTCCCAACAATGAATGAAGAACGGGCATCTCCAGTGCTCCTCGTGCCGACGCATTGCTTCTTCTCGGGACCTTGAGCGTTCATGCTGACGTTGGTACTTCTGGAGCAGGAACTGGGAAGTAATACGTGGCCCTTCTAACTCACCATTGTCGTCCTCTATCCGTCGCTTCCCCTTGACATCTTCAGGCGTAGTTTTATTTCTGGGATCGACAGCGCCACTCTTTTTGGCCGATTCGGACGTCAGCACTTTTGTTTGGAGTGAATTCTTCCCCGTATCAACCATGTTGGTAGGAAAGGGGTGTTGGTCAATCTTTATTGGCTTGACCGATTTTGCCGGCACTTCAAATTTAAGTCTGCCTTGCTCAATGGCCGACTGTATCTGTTGCCTGAAGATCTTGCACTCGTTGGTATCATGGGATGTGGCATTGTGCCACTTGCAATACTTCATCTTTTTTAATTGTTCGGCAGAAGGTATTGTATGGTATGGTGAGAGTTTAATCTGCCCTTCCTGGAGGAGAAGATCGAAGATTTTATCGGCCTTAGTTATGTCAAAACCGAATGCTTCCGGCTCCTTTTTGCCGAATGGGCATGATATCGGCTTCTTCCCCTTGATCCACTCCGCAAGTCCGACTTCAACATCTTCTTCATCCTCTAACTCTGCAAGGAACGCCACTTTCTTCTGGAAATTCCTCCGCGGATCGAAAGGACGTACCTCTTGTCCAGATAATCGGTGAACGATCTGGCTCAGACTTTCGAACTCCTGTGAAGCATATCTTTCTTTAATGTGGGGCAGAAGGCCTTGAAAAGCTATATCGGCCAACTGCGCATCGGTTAGAGCCAGGGAGTAGCACTTGTTTCTGATTTCCCGAAACCACTGTATATACGAGGATATCGGCTCATCACTCCTTTGCCTGAGGCTAGTCAAATCGGACAGCTTCATCTCATGTACCCCAGCGTAGAAGTATTTGTGAAACTGTCTCTCTAAATCGGCCCATGTAATAATTGAGTTTGGCGGTAATGTCGTGAACCATTGAAAGGCCGAACCAGACAGAGATGACGAGAACAACCGTACCCGTAGGGCGTCTTGCGTAGCTGCTTCTCCACATTGGATGATGAATCTATTCACATGCTCTACGGTCGAAGTATCATCCATCCCCGAAAATTTAGTGAAATCAGGAACTTTATACCGATGGGGGAACGGCAATAAGTCATATGTAGACGGGTATGGTGTTCTGTAGGTATAAGTTTGCACTTTCGGCTTCAAGCCGAATTGTTCCTGCATTACCTCCGCAATACGTGCCGACCAATCTGGCTGTTGCTGGTGAATTATTGGCGGAGGCGTCGGCACATGCTGGTAAATCGGAGGCTGAATAAATGGAGGCTGATTGAAAGGTGGTATTTGAGTGTAAGCCGGCTGTGTGGTAAAGGTCGGCTGTTTGAATGAACCACTCGTTTCATCATATAGCATGAGCTCTGCTGTCTTGTTGATCTCCGGAGCGACAGGCTGGTATGGTGGTATGGTCGGCCGAATGGCCGCCTGAAAAGATGCCTGGAACGGTGGGTTCCCTTGACTGGCCGATTGATTCAGACCGGCCGTGGCTGATGGTGCCCCCCAGGGTGATGGGCTGACTGGAGGGAATGGTGCAGAAGACAGCTGGATAGAGCCATATCCCAAAGGAGTTGATGATGCAGAAGCGCCTGAACTCCCGACAGAAAATTGAATCGGCTGTGAAGCCGAATTCGGATAAGCCTGACTTGGTGGAATCGGCTGAAAATATGTTGGTCCCCTGTACCCTTGAGGTACCCCACCAACGAAGGAGTTGACCACAGCGTTGTGCACCATGTTGGAAAGTACCGGGGACTGATCAATGAAGGCGTGATGAATAGACTGTTGAATCATATCGGACATTTTATCCGAATCTTCAGAAATCGTGATCTGGCGGGGAGCAGGGAACGGAGTCTTCTTGATAGTCTCCCCGCTTCTAGAGCGACTGAAAGACTTCAGGCAAGCTTTCCGGAACTGTGCCATATACTTGTCCAGATCTTCTTTCTGGTCGTCCTTCAGATCTGCTTCCGTCACCTCGATGACGTTATTTTCGGAGACCTCAGCAGCTTTCGACATAACGGCGGTTGTATTGGTCCCACCGGGCGTGCCAAAAGTGTGTTGGCGCTAGAAATCGGTCAGCCGAATCCCAGCGACCGACACACGACCCGGGAGAATCTGCTTAGCTCCTGTTCGGGTGAATGCCCTGGTGTGTTTCGCGCGGCGTGCCAGCCAATCTGACCTGTTGATTGGCAAGGAAGAACACGTATCAGGTCCAGAAATCACAATCAGCTAAGTTTCCGATCGAGAGAGTTTATCGGCGACTCGGCCGATTTACTGTGCTAATGAAATCGGCTATAAGACAGCCTGATCTATGTAGCCTTGTAGACAGGAAACCGCTAAAGTGATCGGTACAAAGCTTATGATAACAACACTAGGAACAGATCTTAATCGGCAATAGATGAATCTAACGATAGGAAATAAAGAAAGCCGATACTACCGATTCCTAGCTGGATAACTGGTGATAAAAAACTAGAAAAACAGGTAAAAACCTATGAATCTAGCAAATATCGATAACTAGTGAATAAATCTAAACGAAACAACAGCGATACGCCCGGAGTTAAAGCTTAGATATTACTCGATAAACGGAACTTACAGAATCGGCCGGAGATCAAGATGATGCAGCCCTGCCAACCCGTACGAACTCGTGGAAAAGAGAAAAGTGGTAGCGAAGTCGCTTGAAAGTAAGTACGAGGAAAAAAGTAGCTTGTTGTATTGATTGGTTGATGATTATAGATTTACAAAGGTAGCTATTTATAGCCCCATACAGATAACTTCTTAACCGACTAGAATTCTATCCCTAATTCAAACAGAAAACGAATATCTACAAGCACGATTCGTGCTAGGTTGGTTACTCCACGCTTCGTGGGCTGATTTCCATCTTACCCCTCTACTCCTTTCCAAGCCCATACAGGCCCAATTAATCCATCCTCCTAATCGGCCGACTCCTCATCGGCAAAAGGCTACCGATTGGGACTCTGGTATATTCGACCCGAAACGAAACAGAAGTCACTGGCCGATCTCACACTGTAGCACCACTTGGCCGATTCCCAACTGTGCTCCTCCGATTCCCTCTCTTCTTGGCGCCGATTCTATTAGTGACGAAATCTGGCGTCAACAGTAGGCAACGACTTCTTGGGCATGGCTCGCTAGATCCTCACCAGCCTGAGCTGTCGTCTCCTCTCATCGTGTACTTGACCCCAAGACTTCTTGTATAGTCGGCAGCCTCCACCGCTGCAAGACTAGAGTAGTCAGTTCTTCCACCTCTGTCTCCTCCTTGACTACCTGCACATCACCGATGTCAAAATCAGACTCTGGTGATAAAAGAAAAACAATGTATGGGTACTCAATCCTCTGGATCTTGTTACCTAAGGTGGGACTTCATCGACAAACACCTTCCTCACCGCTCGTTTGATGGCGACACTGCGCGCCTTCTTTGGCGGTGGCACCACTTCAACTTCCTAGACGTATTTCGCTACATGCTTGGACGTTCCAGATGACGACTCCACCTTGTCAAAAAGACGGGGCTTGACAACAAACTTTTTAGTAGACTCTGAATCAGAGCTGATGAGGGAGGACCAATCTGGCGACTCATCCCTGTCTCCTTCCTTCTCCTCAAGGGACTGCATACGAGGCATGACATCAGCTCCAGGCGGAGGAGGGTTGCAGACATAAAATTTTGATTCATCCTGCAAGCAACAGAAGACTAGTCAGCACAATGACAGATGTCAAAACTAGTACTCAAGGGCTGCAAGCCACAGGTACTTACAAAATCTGGCAGGTTCGTGGTGTAGTGCTCTCGCAAGAACGCCGGGATACCATTGATGTACTTGAAGAAATGCTTTAGGTGCACCATCACTTCGTCAGGGGACAGCTCCTCTGACATCATCCTCAACGGGTCATTGGGACCTGAGTAGTCGTACCCTGCAGTCCAATGCAGCTGCAGGGGTTAGACACGCCTCCTCATGAAGCTGTAGGATACCCTAACACCGGTCAGGCCATCCTCCTTGAGCTAGGCGATCTTCTTAATTAAATCCGGTAGCTAAAAGCTATCGGAACTACTAGGCTCATCCAGCCAGTGGTTGTTCCACACTAGATGGTTGCTGGTGACCTCGGGAGGATGGGGTTCATGATTTGCAATGTAGAACAGTTGTTGCTTCCATCTAGAATGGGAGTCTATGAGCTAGTACTCGATGTATTGGCTCTTGTATTGCTCCAGAAGATGGATCCCCACCCCTCCGACTACTAGTGTGTGGTCCATCTGAGGTTGGGGCTTCACTCTGAAGAACTTTTTGCACAGCTCGAAGTGGGGCTGAATGTGTAAAAAGGCCTCACAGAGGTGCACAAAGATGGCAACGTGCAAAATAGAGTTGGGGTTGAGGTGGACTAGTTCGAGATTATAGTACCTCAGCAACCCCCTAAAGAACTCGGATGACGGCAGAGCAAGCCGGCGCTCGATAAAGTGCGTAAAGATCACTGTCTCATCCAGGTAGCTTTCAAAAGGCCATGGATTTTCGGCTGCCTCTCTCCAATTCGTGAATTCCTTCTCCTGGAGCAGATTGGCATGCACCAGTACCTGGATGTCTACCTCCTTCAAGGTGGATGGCTTCCAAGCCATGGCTTGATTTGGCAGCGCCATATGGTCTTCCCGTACTTGGGCGTTGGCAATGAGACCTCCTTCTCCTTCTTGGCAGCCTTGCGCTTCTTCAACTCCACCGCCTTACTCGAGGATGCTTTCTTGGGCACCATTGCTCTGATGGTCTTCTAGCACATCAGGTGGGTGGATACACAGTGGGGGTAACGGCGCTCCAGGATGCCAAGCAGTGGCACTAGGGCAAAAGTGCTTGGGAGTGCAAGCGGCGGCGCTATGGCGACACTAGCGAAGATGATGGCTCAGGTGCACTAGCTCGGGTAAATGAAAGGGATAACATTCCTTCGTCATTTATAACCACGACATAGGTAACTGAGTGGCGAAGATTACGGGGAATATTTTGTTTTTTTAGCCATCAGTTATCGCTGGAGGGGTTACCAAGTTTTTTGGAAGAGATAAGTTTTCTGAAGGCGAATGGTCACATTGGACCAGTGGTTGACCCTTATACCCAAACTGGTCGTGTAACAGCTTGGGGGCTATGTGCCACGTGCCTGTTGGACAAAAATGTTTTTTCTCCGGGTTTTAAGGGGAAAAGATGTGAAATATCAAGATTGACCCTCAGCCTGATTGTTCGATTCAACCTATGGCTCGAGGGCTACTCCATATGGAGTGCGGATTTTTCAAATCGCACTTCCATATAAAGATCAAGATTCAAGACTAAGTTAAATGAGGCTTGAGCACCTTCTAGTCACATGGCAGTACTCAAGCACATTCAAAGACTCAATCCGATAGAGTACTCAAAAGACCACCACAAACTAGTCGGCGACGTCTACAAAAGTACTTAGGGCTGCTGCATTTGACTAAATGGTACTCGGGGGCTTGTCAGCCAGACATTTATGGGCCCACCAGGAGGCTTGGACAGTCCTAGAATAACGGGGTTGTACACCAAGATGTGTCCGACATGAAGACTATGGTGCAGGACGGCGTGGTCTACGTGGCGGACAGGGACTAGTTGAGGATTAGGAAACTACTCGTAGCAATTAGAGTAGGACTCTCTAGTCGAATCAGACTAGTACTCTTGTACAACAACCGACCTATAACCCTGCCCCCGGCAATATAAGGCAAGGTAGGGACCCCCTCCAAACAATCATCAATCAATACAAACCAACCAGCATATAGGACGTAGGGTATTACGCGACATAAGCGGCCTGAACCTGTCTAAATGGTGTGTTCGAGTTCACCTTCGAGTTCCTGAGCTTCGGCGAGCCCCATGCACAAAACACTACCTCTTGTACCCCCTCGATAGGTTGTCGGGTCTAAACACCACCACTTTGTTCTAACTAAAAAAATTTGACAAGCCTACCTACGTAATCCTAAAGCCACAAATGGACTGCTCATACCTTTAGCCATCCCAAGACCTTAGGTTTTGTTTTTCATAAAAATGACCCTTGCTTTTCTTTTTGTTTGAAAATCACCTTAGATAGAATTTCTATACCTAATTTATGTCTTCAAAATTCTTGTTTTAAGCCAAAAGTATAGGATATTTATGAACCTACCCTAAGCTTTATTAGTTTGGTTGTTGGGGCTCTTCGATGAATGATTTTCTTGTTGACATTGCTTGACTTCCTATGAAGTGGCCAGCCTTGCCTTGTCATTCTAAGCAATTCTTTTTGAATCAACTAATTGAACAACATTGTTAGTGTTTTCAACCTTGGTAACCCTTATTTTTTCTAACTCTTTGCATTTTCATTCTGCATGTCCACGCTTTTGTTATGGTAACATGTTTGGTTTTCAGAACTTTTTGGAGTGCTTGGATTCTTTGCCTTTAACATGGTGTTTTATCTGAGAGTTTTAGCCAACTTAGTAGTAAACGTTGTGTTTAAAACTATGTGTAATCTCTATCAAGTTTGGTCCCCGCCTTTCATGTCACTAACTTCATGCATTCACACTTGCACGCACGTACACTCATTAGGTTTTTATTTTTATTTAACTGGATTAGCTATGCCACAAGTCATAGTCTTAGGGATGTTGTTGGTTTGTTGGCCATTGCCTCTACTCCCGACAGTCACCCCGGGGTAGTATACACAATTGAATTTTTTTGCAGGCATGGCGAAACGTTTTCAGGAAAGAAAAAGAGAAGAAATATAAGGACAACAAAGGTGACAAAAGTGAAGAAGCATAAAGACAAGCTTCGAACACGGAGCACAAGGATTTCAACAATCATAAAATGCTTCATCTTCTTCTTTCATGCCTAGCACAATGCTAAGCATTGGGGAGGACTTGGTGGATGAATATAAAAATGTTATATGTAATACAAGGATCACGGTCGCTAGAAGATGCTCATTTTTCTTCTTCCATGCTAAGCACAATGCTTAAGCATGGAGGAGCTGGCTGTGCTACACTTCATTACAAGCATCTAAAGGATGGTAAATTCTTTCTCAACCTTCTCTTTGTCCATCTCGTTCTAAATGCCTGTGTATATAAGCCTTCAACCATAGACTCGATGCAAGCTTTATATATCTCTCCTTATCATAACATGGCTACTAGGAGTACAACCTAGTTTTTGTTTTCAATAAATCATGATCACCATCACCTTGTGCTTAGCACGATGTTAATAATTTTAGTATAAATTTTTTATGGAAAACTAATGATGGTTGCCGCCTTTTTTTACCTGCACAATGTTGTATATGACCTGACTAATTACTCTCTATTTAATAAACTTAAACTGATTAAATACCGGCTCTTTTAATTGTGGAGGTTAAATGAGTAAAATTCTAGACCCATAAACTCTATGTTGCTCTTTGATTTAAGTTTACAGATGACCTGATAACTTGATTTGTTTTTATTTAAAATTAATTCATATGCTATCTACATTTGTGAATCTCTTGCAAAGTTCTACCTACCAAAGCCTATATACATGCATGATCTTTCATGATGAAACCTTTAGATTACAAGCTGATATTTTGATGAGTTTGATCAAGATTGATTTCTATGGTACGAGACTTAGAGGCTGGCCATCTCCTTCACGTAAACCTTTTCTTGGTAGCCTTTCTGTCCATACATTGTGAGTTTCTGCACTGGAAATTTTGCAAACCTCGCTGGGCATCCAACCTAATCCCAAATTATCATTTTTGTGACAACCTTGACCACAAGCTAGTATGGAAAAATATTTTGACAAGGATCCATAAGATATATCATTACCTTTTCAAGAAAAATAATATTTGGAGACATCCAACAATGTGAAGAATAAAAATCGAATAAAATAGAGGCAGGCTGATCAGCCTGGACACCCTCAGGCCAATTGGCCTGGGTTATTTTTCCTCTAAACCCTCTGAATTTTGGCATGGATGATCCTTTAAAAGAATAAAATAATTTTCTCATGATGATTGAAGATTTTAGTACTTACCTCAGCAATTTATCTTTCTTTCTCTTTCATGCTCGAGGATGAGCATCGTCTACGTATGGGGGAGGAGTCATCGCATTATCTCTGACTACTACTGAGTAAAGTACTATGTTGCAAGAAGTTCTGAGGAGAAAAAGAAAAAAAAGAGGAAAAAGAAAGAAAGAAGAAAGAAGATAAAAAAGAATGAAAAAGAAGAAAATAAAGAAGAAAAAGAATAAAATGCTGCTCAATTTTTTGAGGCTCATTAAAGTTCACAGTGCTCTCAAAATTAAGGATTTATCCATACTTATTTTTCAACCATATGCAATCCGATTACGAGAACTTCATTTATGTCTCGCGATCACCCTTTGCCCTTGCACATGTCCACTATCTAAATGTGCGTGTTTCATCCCTCTCCCTCTCAAATATTTATTTTCCATAGCTTTTTTTACAAGTCTCAGTAATCCCAATACATCTCTGTTGGTTTAACAATATTTCAGATGTAATGTTGTGCTAGGATTGTTTTTACCTACCAAGCTCCACATAAGTCTTCCACTTTCATATATGAGTAGAATAGGTTGAAAATAATCTAGTATAGGCTTGAGTGACTTGATGAGATGAGTGTTTCCATGAACTGTTATAAGAGAATCTCACTTGTGTTGGATTTGCATCTTTTTAAAAAACTCTTCACGATGGAATAAGGTAAAGGTCTGAAGTTCACTTAAGTTCAAGAGCATTGTATTTATTTTACTGTGGCATGTTCTTTATTGCTATTCTATTTTCCATGATAAAAAATAGCCAGTCAGAACATGAACTTTAAATACTAAATACTTGAGAGAGCAATGTGTCTTGTTATGTATAACTAAGTATGCGGATGACATCGAAGGGCAATGCTGATTTCCTGATTAAGCAAGCATCCTGGACTTACTCGAGGACGAGCAAGGTTTAAGGATGAGGGATTAGTGATGCTTGTTATTGACACACTTTTAGTGTCATTCGAATCGTGTTTTCATGCATATTCTTATACTAACTTGCCACTTGGCACCTAAATAACTTCATATTCGCATGTGTCTTGTATTTTGGATCATATTGCAAAATGACAGAAAATACAAGCCAAATTGGATGATTTGCACAAAGCCCACCTAGAAGCGCAAGCCCAAAGGAATCGAGCCTAGTTGAGGAAGCCCATGGATCACCTAATGGGCCATGAGTGCTTTCATATCCCAACCCATGGTCCTTAAGTGTCCACATTCAATGAATCTTGAGCTAAGGGGACTTAAGCATGAAGAAATTGGAGTTTCAAAAAGTTATCAACAAGATCAAGTCAACCCTAGAGATATTCATGCACCCAAAATAGCATGATATTTCGATGCAAAATTGGAGACCTAAACGACCTCTAATGAAGAATGTTTCACTACCAAAGTTGTGGCCATCGTCGAGAGCTTCAATTTGAACACTTGGAAAGCAAAATTTGGATCATGGAGCTAGGAGATATAGCCCCCGAAATACTTGGTACGCACAGAAGTCTGAAATTAGACAGATTATCTTCTAACACTATTTTGCGGACCTTAACTTCATTTCCAGGGAAAGAAATGAATACCAAAGTTGGACATCTTTTTGTGCTACACAATTTAGGCACTGGATTTGCCTTATTTCGAGTTCGGACATGGGGCATATGACGTCGCGTAGGAAGGGCTACATAAAAGGAAATTCTAGGCATGTCAGATTTTATGGAAATCAAGTTTGCTTAGCTCCCAAGCAAGGAGCTCGTGCAAGCGAAGGTGGAGCACGCCCCAAAGCTCACCAAGGGTATAAATATGACCCCCTAGGCGCCTTCAAGGGGGAATCCATCCACCAGAACTCAACAAAACCTAGGGCATTCACTAGAGGGAGCTGAGGGCTACCACAAGTCTTCGAAGTTCTTAAAGAGATGGCTTAGCCCAAACCCTAGCCACCCTGGCCTCTCTACATGGTTGTGCTGTGGTGGAGTTCAAGAGCAGTAGTAGATCATCGATAGTATGTACTCAGAGGTATTGATCTAAATACATCTATTATGTGAGCAATGTTCTTCATGCCATCCGATCTATTAGGGACTCAATGCCTCCTTTTATGCTTTCTATCTATCATGGATGCTTGTTCCAAGTCTAGTTCCGGATTAGACTATCTAGCATGCTTGGTGTAATCATGGTGATTACATCTAGTATGTCGACCCTTCATGATAGTTAGACACGTTCACTTGTGGTTGTGCCCTTAAACTGCCTGCACTGATAGGGGAGGTCGTGACGGGGTCTGCTTCCGTGTAAGGTGGGGATTTTCAGGAGGTTGACCGGAAGTAGTACTTTAAAGATTACTTTGGATGAGATACATGATGTGCTTGCTTATTAAATAGATCTACATCTTCTAGATGATAGCCTCTTGTCACCCTTGGTTATGCTATCCCATATGTATCCGTTGATGTAATCAACCTATCCTCTATCATTTATATCTATTAAGTTTACCTTTATATGCAATCAATGCTTCAAGTTAGGATTAATCCGCTACATTAGATGGAAACCTCTACTTAGTTCGTTGTTAATCCACGAATTAATAAATCTTGGACAAATACTCTTAGGGAAAAGCTACGATGATCCGTGCACTTGTGGTTCACAAACTGGCACGCTAACTACCGTCAACAGTGTAAAAGGGTTAACCCTGAGGTGCTATGTTTGGAGTGACAAGGATTATAAATTGACCCTCAACCCTCCCTCCCCCTGAAAACTTCCAAGGTGGTACTAAACCCACCAACTACAACCACAGTTAGGTCACATGGGCTAGCACCTTCAACTACTATGATATATTGGATTGGAGTATTAAAAAAGAGTTAATGAAGTGATAGTGAAATGAGTTCCGTAAAGTTATGTATACACTATTTTCAAGATAGCTTGTATCTTGTATGTAGTATTCGAAACAACAAATGAATAAACTGTGCATTGTATGAAAGTATATTTCAACTATAAAGTAAATGACATATTGCTTATTATGTGGCATATTCACGGAAACAGAAATATGAAATGCCTATTCAGAATGGTCTAACATTCAGATGTCTTGGCCTTATAATTAAGGCATGCCAACATTCCCTGATAACTGAAATTGTGGGGCCACCAGCTTTTTGTCGCACCATTCTATATATCTCATGACAGTCGATATGATCCTAATTCTGATATTCATGGTAACCACATATGGACGGATGAAGCATGGCCAACTTGTTGCAGTAAAGGTTAATTTTGAAATATTATCGACCACCAGTAATAGTTTTGCCCACTAAGATAGTGGTATGCCCTTTACATGACAATTAATATTTTATTATTAATCAATGGGGATAAGTATTGAAGATCTTGCTTTAATAAACGGCCCATTAACCAGGCCACTAGAAATGTAATGGTCGATTAGCTACGCCTAGGCATATAGATAAAATCCGTTACATCTTTTGCTTAGTGCCTAACATAGTAAGATTTCTGAGCTACTTAATTAGGTAGGAATTATGAGATATTGACTGAATTAGGTGAAGTGGTGCATGTACAACAAGGATATAAACAATATGTATACATTAGGGTGATATCTTTCAGTTTTGCATTGGAAATTGTGGATTCAAAATATTTTTCTTTACAATAAAATATTTTATCTTTAAACAACTACACATATTAAAAAAATACTGGCTATGTCACGATGTTCTTAAAACAACTACACATATTTTAGTTCTTGATATTAGGATAAACTAAACATAAACTATCCTGTTTTCCAAATACATCAATTCTGCAATATTTTATTTTATGTTGTTGTGAAGTTAAAGGGCTTTTTTTGGCACAGCCCTAATACCAAGAATTATTTGGTCTAGTTAATTATTCTGATGTTCGAGAATTTGTGGAGCTGGAGCTGTGGTACACTTAGAGTAACTGCCTGGATCATTTTTCTTATATTACATATAAATATTCGAATCAGTTTAATTTAGCTTACAACAATCAAATATGGCATGGAGATGGGAGCTAGAACTCTTCAAAATAGAGTCTAAATATCAGTAATCTTCATGAACCTGTGTACCATCTATGGCAAAAGGAAAGTCTACATTGGGGGAATGTCAACAGCCTTTTTGGTGCACTGTGTCCTGGTTGGTATTAGTGCTGCTTATGAATTGTCATTTATTGATGGACGATCGTGGTGTCTTGTCAGTTAGGCACGAAAATTGGTCTAATGTGAGAAGATACTTTAATTTTTCTTTACTCTATTTGCATAATAACGTGTCAACTAGTGATTGTAGTGGAGGATATAACGGAAGACTTGCTTCAGGCGCTAGGTTGGGCAAAGCTTGTCTCTTCTTGTCTAGCTACAGATCCTCACCAAGCTCACCTTTCTTGTCAAACAAACCGAACACACCGTATCATTCCTGGCTAGAGTGATCAGAACAAAGATGGAATAACTCAAATTTTCAATTGAAAATAATTCGATATTCGACATGGTTATTATTCATAAGGCAAGAGTAAAATTCTTTTTTACAATTGAACAAATCATGCCTTAGAGACATACGTGCTAGCTACATATAAAATTAGTGGTGGGAAAAATTGTATCAAGGAGTTACATATATTTGTTGATATTGCCTAGTACATGATATCATCTATTTGTCATTGATTATATGATTCTCGATAATCCACATGCCTTAATAGATTTTGCTACATATATGATTACTAGTATGTGAAAAGGGAGGAAACATGTGGGCTTCGTGTGGCAGCATGAATGCATTGTACATTGACATTCTAATCCAAAGAATTGAAGCGTCACGAGATGGAATTCTTCTTAAAGAAAAATATGATAACAAGAATTTCTTCACAAAATTATTTGTGGTTGAATAATATAACATTCCACTTCCAAAATTTGCTTACAGCCATAAAAAAAAATATGCGCATGTACAGCTCATCTTTTACACTTTTCAGGTCACCAAAAAAGTAGATTAAAATAGAGGTTGTATGTTAGCTGCGACAAAGCATCGGGCCCCATCCTGTCTAGTGACACAAATCCCTCGACATTAGAATACTTAGGCCACATATAAAGCAATTCCATGTTGTATTACACACTGACGACTCAGCCTTCAGACCGCATATTCTCAAGGGCCTCTCATAGCTTGGCACGCAGGTACGCCCGTGCATTCGTGCAACAAGGGTAGCATGCTCCAAATAACATAAGTAACGGCCCAACCCAAAATGGGGACAAGCACATGTATGCGTAGCGCCTCTTGCAGCAGTGAGGGTTAATACAGCGATGCAACATTTCGACCGCCTAGGCTTATAATAAGCTTGCCCGGCCCCTGCTACTTATCTGGACAAATAAGCTAGATAATACTAATGCCATCACATTAAAATACTTGAATCACATGGATCGAAACGGGAACGCCAATGAACTATATATATTCCAAGAGTGTCGCTATTGCAAATATTTCCACTCCATATACCGCTAATTTAATATCTTGAAAGAAAATAAGTGGTTGTATCATGCTATTTATTTATTTTTTTGGGGTGGGGGTGGGGGCGGGGTGGGGTGAATGGATGGTCAGTTCAAATTCATATTTTCTTGAAACTCATGATTTAATTTATTGGTTAGTGTGCATGGCCTGCTACAGACATAGTACGTACATACTGAAACGGTGTGGATGGTTTTGTACTCTGTGGAAAAGCAGCAACTTCTTTTGTAAATCAACCCAATTCGATAATCGAGACGTTGCGTACAAGAAGCAATTACTAAGAAAAAATGGCCTTTTTTTGCTTTATCATGTATCATATTGCACATAATCAAATTGAGACAGTCAAAATGAATAATAATTCAGGAAATGGCATCTTGCTTTATGATGAATAATATTGTTGGACATGTGGTAAGTGCATACCATTATTCAAAACTATGTTAACCCAGACACGAAATATAAAAAGTTGTACTATTTACAGAAAATAGAGATGAGCATTGTGTATACATTTTGAGTATTTCACAGTCAGATAAATTTATATGTCAAATACGAATTGTGTAGGAATAATATATGGAAGAAAGTTCTGCGATGTTATAAAATGCCTTTCCTTTTTATTTATTTCTTGCTAGTTTTCAATATTACCCAAACAATATAGAATATTGAAAGTGATGTTTAAAAAGGTTATACTTGTCTAAAGGGTATACTTGGGAGTATATTTCAGATTGTTGATTTGTTTGCAATTCACAAGAAGGTTGTGGCTAGCTATTCGGTTGTTCAATTGTGTCTCCCCCAAGCATTTCCAGGTAGTTGCCGAAACCTTATTTGTGTGGTTGTCAAGTTTACAATTCGGTATTACTCAGAGCAAAGTAGCAGACAAACAAATGCAGCAAATTCTTAATTACGTTAGCAGCTCTGGGTGGACAGTGGACTATATATTAATGCTATTATGAAGCAGGTCACTGTCTGCATATGGAAAGTGCTCCTTTCTGCCATCCGTGCATGTTTCCGACAACACCAGAGGTATATAAATCAGCAGCGAAATAAAGCTAGCAATCTAATTGGTGCATTGGCTTCGGCAACTAGCAATAATATAATTAGCATAAAGTGAAAGATCTACTTTTCATCTGTAATCCAATGAGATGGAGTTTTTTACATCGAAGACTTCGTTGTTGACTTCTGTGGGTTCGGCTAGATCTCCAACATTAACACACCTTTTCAACTTTTCTACTCATCTGTGTTTACATGTACATTTATACATGGAATCCTATCCACATTGAAGTTTTTTATGAAAAGTGAAGTGGAAACTAACACGTATTGTATATTATGTTTCTTTTTTGTTTTGTGTTTCCTATAATGTCCAGCTGCTGATCTTCTTAGATGCCAAATATGTCTCTTCTAAGCTCAAAACACGGGAATCGCGTCTTGAATTGGATAGGAAATAGTTTTTGAGCCCAACCTATTTTTTGTATATTCTTTTTATTCCAGACCCATTTAATAACTCAAGCCTGTTATATGCTAGTCGGGTGCTCTAACCACTAGGCTAGAGACCCACCAATGTGATGTACATTATGTACGTGACTAGAAAAGTTCGTCTTATATTAGTAATGATATGGAGTAGGGTTCCTAGTCTTTTGATAAGAAGAGGTAACATCAACTTAGGTTGGATTCGATGTTGTTGGGCTGAATACAACACCAGCAAGTAAGGATGGCACCTTAACAACCAATATATACACCAACTCATCTAGATTTTAGTTGTTCTCACTACTATATAGAACACATTTTCAACGCCGGTTCAGCCACGGTCAGATTAGATTCAGCGGTGAAAATTGTTTAGACTACAAATACCTCCATTGATTCTGCCATATTAGCTCCAAATATTACATTATTAAACTATTACATAAAAGACATAGGTAGCACAGCTCAATTAACTCCAAATATTACATGATTAAACTATTACATAAATAAAGAGAGATATATTTTCAATCTCTTCAAATTTTTTAGCTTGTATTCAAACTAACAACGAGAGCTTCATTGTTATCGAGTCGTAGGTAAGCAGGTTCCTCGCCCTCTTGAAATAGAGGTAGCTCGACCTCCGGCTTGAGTGGACGCATGTCTTGAAAATCTATTCCCTGTTCCTCGGTTCTATTTTCAACACGGATGATCTTCCTTTTCCCTTGAAACATGTTTGCCCTTGTTATCTAGGTCCTTTGTGTAACACTTGCACTACATATTTAGCCCATTTTTATATACAAACGGTTCGTTTTTGTATGCGATGTTTGTGAGATCTGCCATAGTCATACCGTATTGTCCTCAAAGACCCCCTGGGAAGTCTAACCCACTGACACCGAAAAAGAGGGATCTTTAGTGGTGGCCCATAATCAAGGTCCCAAAATCTTCTATGAACCCATAGTATTTCTCCAATTGATGATTGTTGTCGTAAGCATCGATATGGACACCGCTATTTTGTTGGCACTCTTTTGGTCTTGCTTTTGTGTAAAATGTGTATGCATTTATGTCGTATTGTTGGAACTTCAACACCCTATTAAATGGTCAGATGATGGCAAAAAATCTTGCTCAAAACAACCAGTGTCAACACATGTCAATTTGAGTTGCAACCAGATGCCAATGCAATCTCTGTGTTGCTTTGTGTGCCATACCTCTGACCTGCCATGGCTCTCATATGTTCACCAGAAGAACAGCCCATATTTCAATTGGGAGCGCGAGGCTTGAGGTCGTTGGTTCGAATTCCAGGCACCGCACATGCATATTACACGTAAAATCGTGTGACTCGTGACTTGCAACGGTGCGCGTATGTACGAGCCTCCCGGCTGTTCAAGGCACAAAACAATTTAGTACCGAACCGGTACTAAAGGACCCTCTTTAGTACCGATATAGCACTACCGGTTGCGAAACTGGTACTAAAGGGGGTTGGAGACCGGTGCTTTGCAGTTTCTCCAAATATGATGCTTGGTGGTCTGATCTATTCTATAGAATATGTGTCGAATATTTATAAAAGTCTAGTAACAATGGGAGCTCATGTTTTACTCCTTCTCATAAATATGATACGAGGGCCACTATGGTAACCATGATGATACAGCGATAGGCTAACAGGAGGAGGAAGCGCATTGCAGGACCCCAAAGTGGCTGGTGTTGTGGTATGTGAACGTCTGTAGTCATAATCCCGTGTAGGCTTCAGCTGAACCTTACCAACAAAGATAGTGTCTCTATTGTCATCTATAGTCTTTCAAGTACATCTAGGTAGATCCAATCGTCATGTCTACTACATACAGATTAGTGCGCAGCTCATCGTGAGGGCTAATTTTCTAACATGATCATTCTTTCACCTATTCTGAGAAGCTCTAGCTGAAACTTATGCTGAGACTAGATCCATCTACAGTAGATGATGAGGTCTTTTCAGTAAGACGTACTCATGGTTATGGCCCATTCAAGATGGCGCTGCTGGAGGTCCGAACGTTCGTTGTCACCTTTGTTACTCCGGTGCCCGGCTGGTTCATCTATTAACTTCCTTATCATAAAAAATCATCCCAAAGCTTTAGTCGCACCCAATTCATAAAGGAACTTCCACTGGTGGAGAACTAACCTTTAGTCCCGGTTGGTAGGTGCAAATCTTCCCAAAAACTATCCAGGATAAAGCAATCGAGATAAAAGGGGGGTCTTTTGTCCAAGATCACTCAACCGGGACTAAAGACCCCCTTTTATCCCGGTTGGTAAAACCAACTAGGACTAAAGGATTTTTCAATAAAAAAGATTATATCTCAAAAAAAATATTAGAAATTCCCGGGAGGCACCCCCCACACATGATTTTTCACGCAAAATATATGCGTGCGCGGTGCATGGGATTCGAACCCCACGACCTCAAGCCTCGTGCGTAGCTTCCTTGCCATCCACCTACACAACACATCTGACTATACGGGGGATGCAATCATTTTGTATTAACTCGTGGGGGACCCTTTTATTCTGGTTGGAAACACCAACTGGAATAAAAGACCCCATTTTATTCTGGTTGATAATACTAACCGGGATAAAAGGGTGCGAGGGTTTTAGTCCTTTTTCAGCCACCCGTGGGGACCCTTTTATCCTGGTTGAAAACACCAACCGAGATAAAGGTAGGCCTTTGCAACCGGAATAAAATGTCTCGGTTGATGAGCCCCTGCCAGTGGCTGAGCTTTAGTCCCGGTTGGTGAACCTTTTATCCCGGGTCTACTTTAAACCCGGACAAAAGGGGGCACATGGAAAGTCTTTTCTCTACTAGTGTTGCACTGCTGGGGAATGCGCCTTCAGTACCGGTTCCAAACCTATTTAGTACCGGTTGTGCAACCGGTATTGCTATATTGGTACTAAAGAGGGGTCTTTTAGTACCGGGTGAAATAACCAGTACTAAAGGAGAGCTTTAAATTTCCTGCCCATCACACGTGGCCGAGGCCTTTTTCTTTTCCTTTCCTTTTCTTATTTTCTTTTCTGTTCTTTTCTTTCTTTTCTCATTTTCCTTTTTTGCCACGTCACACGCCGTTCCACCATCGTGCCATGCCACGCTGCCGCGCCTCTAGGCTGCCGTCGCCACATCTCCAGGCCGCCGTGCCTCCCAGCCACAGCCGCCGCGCGCGCCTCCAGGCCTCCGAGCACCGCGCCTCCCGACTGCGGCCGCCACGCCTCCAGGCCTCCGAGCGCCTCGGCCTGGTCCCCGACGGGGGTAACGGCAGCGGCCCCTCATGCGGGCAGCCTGGTGGCGGCTCCTCGCTGGAGGTGGGAGTGTGTGGGCCTCTAGAGTGGAGGCCAGCGGCGTGCGCCCAGCGGTTCGAAGGCTGGGGGAGCGCGACTAGGGGCGTGGAGAGCGGCGGCGCGCGGCCAACAATGACCCAGAGGTTGGCAGCGCGCGGCTCCGGTATGGCCCCAAGAGGCGGCGGCAGCGGCCCCGAGAGGCGGCAGCATTGAGAGGAGAGAGAGGAGAGAGGTAGGAGAGAAGTGCGTGACCGGTGGGGGAGAGATAGTGCATGGCCAGTTAGGAGCTAAGGATAAGGTGTAGGGTGGGGAGATAAGGGAGAGAGATGTGGAGTCAGAGAGAGCTGGAGACAGCCTTTTAGTACTGGGTGGAGCTTCACCCGGTACTAAAGGCCCTCGGGCACATTAAGTACCCGATCGAGCCTCCACCTGGTACTAATGGGTGACCTTTAGTACCGGTTGGAGCCCCCAACAGATACTAAAGGGGGCCACGGGGGACTCTTGGGGAACTAGCTATTAGACCCGGTACTAATGATCACATTAGTACCATGTTAAAAACTAGTACTAAGGATTAGGACTAATGCTCAGTTTTTCTAGTAGTGTTGTATTGACATGTAGGAATGACTTTACCTAATAATTAAATTGAGGAGCTCAAGTTATTACAATTCTTGTGCAATAGCATGGCTGTGATGTCTTCATGAACCTGAGTCATTAGATCTTGCTGTACAATAGGCGTGTCTGATCCGATGGAAGGTATGCCCTCACTTAGCAATTTCTGTTTACTTCGGTTAACTTTCTCTTGTAAAATGAGATGATAAGTGCAATATGTGGATCATCATCCATATCTTATCACATGAGCCACAAACATCACTACAAGACATATGAGAATGGATAGATATATATATGCCTTTTTCATACAAATAAAGATGTTCCTTTTAAACCAAATGTTTGTCACTGATGGAATCAGTGAAAAGATTGCTGTCAATGTGATATCCGACGGAAATATTTGCACGTGAAAACTATTACAAAGGCTATATTACAAAGTCATGAGCATACGTTTTCTCAAAGTGAATTTGGTCCACTCTAGTAAAAAATTTAATTGGCACTATACCTACTCTCCTTCCAAGAGAGATTTCGAGCAAAATTTGCACCAAACATATTAGTAGAGGCACATATGTGGCAAACAATGCATTTTTCTGTCTATCTAGCAATCTCGTGATAACGATTAATTTACAAATACATAAAAAACCAATACTTTCGTATCATAGATATTATACTATTCATTTGTTAACATTTATCTTAAGTACACAAGACAAACTTCTGATACATCATGCGGCGACAAACCCAGCTACAGATAGTAGAAATTATGATATGAACACAGAGCAAACCCTTTTTCGGACATACAAAACGTTACACTAACACTTCATCTTCTTATTCTTGGTACACTGCCAATGTCCACCAACACCCTGTGTAGTATCCTGAGAAATCTGGATCATCTACCGGCAAGGATAGCTCCCAAGTGGACACACGTGATCTATGGCATCACCAGTGGAGGCAGCCCTTCCATCAGTATTTGTGAGTTTGCGCACCTCCTTTCCAGGCACATCCTTGTGCACTCTGTCCTCATCTATCTTATTTGGAATACATGTACACGAATTGATGACAACAATCCCGATGACCAGCAACCCAATAATCTTCATTTGCATTTTTTCTCCTTGCCTGGCCTACAGATAATTTATGTGTGTCAGTCAATGCATTGCTTCTTGAATACCCAACTGATTAAATAATAAGGATTTGCTTCAACATTAAAGTATTTGCAGATAATGAAGATATTCATTGGAAAAATATATGAAATGTTTACCAAATGGTGAAATGTTTCACTTGCAGCCTTCTCTTCACTACACCTAATATCGATATGAAGTTGTGCTACTTATAGGAGAGAAAAGTGGTATTCTTTCATTTGAACTGTTGATAGTAAATCTCCAAATATGAAGATTCACCACCCATAAAGTTATCAGACAACTGAAAGTGGGCCGGGTTAATTTCTTCAGACTTGACGTGTGAGAAACCAATTTGGTAAAAGAAATTATTTTAGTACCAATCAGTTGTCTTGTCAGAATAATGTTGCGACAAAAGGAGTTTGTTTCAAATTTTAATTAGTCCAAAGCTTACATCAGGAAGGATTCCATTTAATTTTATCCAAAATAATTTTGCTTGCCGTCTGTTGGGAATGTCAAAAAGTTACAGAAGAATAAGTCATTCTCCTTCATATTTTGGCAACAATTGACTACTGAAAATATTGGTTACTTGAATGTTCCAGCAATTGGTCGATATGATCAATGTGCGTCCTACTCCCTCCATCCCAAAATAAGTTAAAATGTAGCTAATCTAAGGTAAATTAGTATGGAAAATAAGTTAAAATGTATCTAATCTAAGGTAAATTAGTATGGAGGACAAAAGACTCTTTATTGCCCTTTACTAAGCCATTGCCCTTCATTAAGCCGTCGGCATTTAATTTGCCTCACAAACTCTATTGCATCTGATCAGTGGTGATTTTTGGCTTTTACAAGTCTTATTTAATTGTTTTCTCAATTGAACAATGCAAACAATAAATACATAGATTTCGACGAGTTAAGCTGCACTACAAGGTTTTATGCCTAATGCCATGATTTTTTTTAGCAACAGCTGATTTTGGTTGCAATACATAGGGGTTATTGCAAGAGTAGTCGATTTTGGTTGCGATAGGGTGACATGCTGCCACGATTAGTTTGTCGGTGCCACCAAGGGTCACTACAACAAATATCACATTTTTATGACAAATATCACGTAGGACAAAATTCGTCAAGAATTGTATAGCCACCTCACCATTTGGCCAACTAAGCATGATGTGGCTGCCAACGTGGATATGACATGGATGATGATATGGCAGCAAGAAGATGGGTCAGTTTGTGCCCATTTATCTGATTCTACTCATTTTCTAGCCCATTTAGAATTTAGCCTACAATTGATGATCATAAAAATTATTGTACCTAGATTGCAAGCAGGGGCATAAAAAAACTAGGTACCACACTGGAAATGCTGCAATGGAAGGCAAAAAAGGTGTGTCCGATAAGGTATTTCAGGGGACATTGAAAATTGTAAAGAACATGCTTCCTGAAAATAATGAATTGCCATCAACAACATATGAAGCTAAACAGGTTGTTGCCCTCTGGGATTGGAGGTTCAGAAGATACACGCATCCTCTATCGTGGTGATGAATATGGGAAATTGGATGCTTGTCCTATGTTCGGAGCGCTGCGGTATAAGATCAGGCGAGATGATCCTGGTGATGTTGAGGGGTAGCCTCCCAAGAAGAGAGTTCCCATGAAGGTGATGTGGTATTTCCCTATAATACCACATTTGAAGCATTTGTTCAGAAACAAGGCGAATGCTAAGTTGATGCGATGGCACAAAGAAGAACGTAAGCAAGATGAGATGCTTTGACACTCCGCGGATGGGGCCCAGTGGAGATCAATTGATAGAGCATTCCCGGACTTTGAAAGTGATGCAAGGAGTATAAGGTTTGGTTTAAGTACTGATGGATTCAATCCATTCAGGGAGTTGAGTAGGCCTGTGACCCTATGTATGTTCAACCTTCCTCCTTGGCTGTGCATGAAGCGGAAGTTCATTATGATGCCGGTGCTTATCAAATGCCCAAAACAACCCGGCAATGACATTGACATGTACCTAAGACCGTTGGTTGATGAACTTTTACTGCTCTGGAAGGAAGAAGATGTACATGTGTGGGATGAGGATAAACATGAGAACTTTGACCTATGAGCATTGTTGTTCATAACTGAGTAACCTTTCAAGACAGACAAACAAGGGATATCGGGCCTGCACCCACTGTTTAGACGACACAGACAGCATGTATTTGAAACACTGTAGGAAGATCGTGTATATGGGCCATCATCGATTTCTTCCTGCTAACCACCCGTTAAGAAAGAAATGGATGCACCCATTGAAGTTGATAGGTGCCTAGTTGGATGACTTCTTTGATGATGAATGGCCCCTTCGAAGGGGCGACCAGCTTGTATATGTCCTTGGTGGACTAGATCCGGTGAAGCACCAAATCACCAACATTGAAGGAGCGTTCTCTGACATTCCGATCGTGGTAGTGCCGCATCTGCTGCTCGTGGTGTGCATGCTAGATAAGGGCCGCCACACGATGCTCTTCGAGGCTGTCGATGTTGACCTGCTGACTTGTTTTTGCCTCGCCTTCCTCAAATTTCTGGATGCTGGCACGCCAAAGGCCACGTCGGATGGCAGGACAGCCTCTGAGCTGTACACCATGAAGAAAGGGGTGTAGCCGGTAGCCCAGCTCTTCTAGTTAAGTAGGCCCCAAATGACATGGGGTAGCTCTCGTAGCCACTTGGTGGCATAGTTGGACGTGTCGTCCAAGATGCAAGACTACAGGGACTGGAGGACCATCCCATTCGCATGTTCAACCTGACTGTTGCAGGTGCGCTACCGAGGAGTAGTATGAGGTTGTCTTGACAAAAGTACCAGAACTCGGAGCCTGTGAACTGTTTGCCAAGGTCGGTGATGATTCTGTTTGGCACTCTAAAGCGGTGTGTAATTTCCTCCATGAACTGGGTGGCTTTAGCCGACTCAATGCTGGTGACAGCCTTGACCTTGATCTACTTGGTGAATTTGTCAACATCCACGAAGATGTGGGTGTAGCCACTTGAAGCGGTTTTGAAGGGTCCGACCATATCCAGCCCCTAGCATGCGAAGGTCCAGGATGGTGGGATGGTGCGTAGGGCTTGGGTCGGTAGATGTTGCTGCTTGGAGAAGAATTGGCACCCTTTACACTTTTGGACGAGCTCCTTTGCATAAGCTACCATTGTTGGCAAATAGAAACCAGAGCGGAATGCCTTGTTGACCAAAGTGCCCAAGGTGGCGTGGTTCCTGCATGTTCCCGAGTGGATCTCGTGAAGGAGGTTGAGGCCCTCACTACGCAGAATGCACTTTATTAAGATGTCAGTGGATACGACCTTTCTGTAGAGCTCCTTGCCGATGATGTCATAGTTTACAATGCGTTGAGCTAATTTTTCGTGCTCGATCATGTACTCTAGTGCTATCTAGCATCCAAAGAGAACGGGGCACGCCAGTCTTCTTCTGCCTAAATCATCATGATGTCAGTAGGAGCTGGGTCAGCCGGAGCCTCACCACTATTATTGGCCTAGTCTAGGTCCAGAACCTTGATGGATGGTTTCTAGAGATCTTCTACGAAGACATCGGCTAGAACCTGCGCACGCTTGGTGCCAAGTTTGGTCAAGACATTGGTGGCGATGTTGTGGTCCCTAGGCACATGGTGGAACTCAAGACCATCAAAGTGGGCCTCAAGTTTGCGGATTTCCTCGCAATAAGCATCCATGGACTCCTTGGTGCAGTCCTAGTTCTTGTTGACTTGCTCGATTACAACCTTGGAGTCTCCGTACGCAAGGATGCGCTTGATCCCTAGGGAAATGGCAATACGGAGGCCATGGATGGGAGCTTCGTACTCGACGCCATTGTTGGTGGCCTCGTAGTGGATCTGGAGCACATACTTAAGCTGCTCAGCTTTGGGGGATATGAAGAGGAACCCCGCGCCAGCTCTTTCGAGGTTGAGGGTGCCGTCAAAGTAGATAGTCCAATGTTCTGGCCTCTCTAGGGAGGGCGGCTTTTGGATCTCTATCGACTCGGCCACAAAGTCAGCTAGGATCTGCGACTTGATCACATGACGCGAGCAGAAATCAAGGTCGAACTTGCCGAGCTCCACGGACCACTTGACAACTCAACCGTTGACATCCCTGTTCTGGAGGATTTCGCTGATGGGGTACGAGGATACCACCCAGATGTTGTGCGCCTGGAAGTAGTGGCGCAGCTTTCTTGACGAAATCAGAACTGCGTTGAGCAATTTCTAAACCTGTGTGTAGCAAATCTTGGAGTCATAGAGGACCTCGCTAACGTAGTACACTGGTAATTGCACCATGTGGGCGTGGTTGAGCTCCTCACATTCCACAACTAGCACGGTGCTGATAACATGCGTCGTTGCATAGATATAAAGGTAAAGCATTTCTTGGTCGGTCGGGGCTGTCATGATGGGGGAAGTGGTGAGGAAAGCTTTAAGGGCTACCTTTTCAAGCAGATTGAAGAAGAGTAGACCCTTTTCTCCGAGTTTCCTAATGAAGCGGCTAAGGGCCGCCATCATGCCAGTAAGCTTCATGATGTCTTTCTTGTTGGCCGGCTTCGCCATGTTTCTGATGGTGTCGATCTTGATAGGATTGGCTTCGATACCACCCTGGCTGACCATGAAGTCCAGGAGCTTTCCAGATGGGACACTGAAGACACATTTGCTTGGGTTAAGTTTCCACATTACGCCCGGAAGCTATTGAAGGTCTCTGCGAGGTTGGCTATGAAGCTCTCCTCATCTTTGGTCTTGACAACTACATCATCGACGTAGGCCTCGATGTTCTTATGTAGCTACATGGCGAAGCAACCCTGGATTGCCTTTTGGTAGGTGGCACCGGCATTTTTCAACCCAAAGGTCATAATGTTGTAACAATAGATGCTGAAGAGCGTTATGAACGCCGTCTTGTATTGGTCGGCAAGATTGAGGGCGATCTGGTGATAGCCCGAGTAGAAGTTGAGGAAGCAGAGTAGGATGCTCCTAGCCGTAGAGTCTACGACTTCGTTGATGCGCGAGAGAGGAAAGGGATCCTTAGGGCAGTGCTTGTTGAGGTCGGTGTAATCAATACACATTCTCCATTCACTGGTTTTCTTTTTTACAAGGGATGGATTTGCTAACCAGTCGGGATGCTTACATTCACGGATGAATCCGGCGACTAAGAGCTTATTAAGTTCTACTCTAATAGCCTCCTCTTGGGTAAAGCAGCGAAGCTTTTGCTTGATAGGACACCGGGCAGTCTTGCTCAAGCCCAAGGAGTGCTCAGCTAGCTCCCACGGGACACCGGGCATATCGGATGGCTTCCACGCGAATATGTCCAAGTTTTTCCGGAGGAAACTGGTGAGCACGAGTTCCTATTTGGCGAAGAGGTCGGACCCTATGAGGGCCGTCTTGGTCAGGTCTTCAAGGCTGAGGCAGATCTTCTTTACCTTGAGGTTGGGCTGCACCGCCGTGGGCATCAGCTCCATCTTTGGGATCATGAGCTGGTTCTTTGTCCACCTTTTGGGCCTTGACGAGCATGGTGGTGGCCTTGGCCAAGTGCTCCAGGACTTTAGCGAGTGGCACCGCCTTCATGTCACACTTGTACAAAGTCTCGACGTCGCCGTAGATGGAGAGGGTACCATTTGGAGCCAGCATCTTGAGGATGAGGTAGGTGTGATGCGGGATTGCCATAAACCTCACCAGCATGGGCCTACCAAGGACGACATGGTAGGAAGTCTTGAAGTTGGCCACCTTGAAGGTGAGGTGCTCCGTATGCTAGTTGGCAGGCGTCCAAAGGTGATGGGCAGAACAACTCAGCCAATAGGATAGGATCCTTTGCCGGGTACGAGGCCATAGAAAGGTTCTTCACAGGGCTAGAGCCGCTCGAAGTTGAGGTCTGTGCGCTTCAAGGTCTTGGTGAAGATGATGTTGAGGTCGCGGCTACCGTCGATCAGCACATTGGGGAGTAAGGTCCGATCTATGGTCAGGCAGACCACCAGCGGGTAGGACCCGAGATCTGGCATGTGTACCCAATGATCCTCCATGGAGAAGGTTATGGGCTGCTCTGACTAGCGCAGATACTGGATTGGCTGTATGGAGACAAAATGCACCTCTCGCTGGTGCAACTTCTTCTTGCGGTTGCTATAGAAAGCGTTGGGGCCTCCCACAATGATGCTAACCAGCTGTTCCAATTGCTAGAACTCCCCGTTCTGGTTGGCACCAGGCCGGCGGGTGTTTGGGTGTGGCTGGTCGCGATGCTCCTCTTGGTGCTGGTCATTGCGGTAATCGTGCTAGTGGTTATCAGGACATCACGGTCATCGCGATGGTAGTAGTCACGACGGTTGTCGTCCCTTCAATAGTCGTTATGACGGGGTCACTTGTACTCCACCGGGGCGTCGAGCTCTTTCTTGAGGACTATGCAGTTCCGAAGATTATGACGTGCATCCTTGTGGAAGGGGCACGGGGTGTTGAGGGTATCATCAAACTCTTCCCGAAGGAAGGTGGTCGGCCTGGTAAGGTTGCCTTCAGCAGTAAGGACCTCAGGGGCCCTTTTCTGAAGTCGAGACTCCAGTCGTGCTTGGTGTCCGTCATTGGTTAGCTGTTCATAGTTGTCGTTCTAGCAATGCTTGCCACCCTGGAACTGTACTATCGCCACCTCCTCTATGTCTGCCTAGGTGTTGACAACCTCCATCATCTGCCTGACCGTCTTGGGGGCAGGCTAATACAACTTGCAGAACATGGTGCAGTTCATCAGGCCAGAGCAAAAGTACATGATGATGTCGCGGTCCTTGGTACCGGCCAGCCTATTGTGGTTCTCAAAGAAGCAGTTGGTGTAGTCTTGAATAGTTTCATTCTTCCGCTGATGGACTTGGCCAAGTTTCTCTTTGTTACCAGGTCGGCTGTAGGTAGCCTGGTAGTTGTCGGTGAAAGCTCTACCGAGCTGACCCCAGCTATCGATGCTGTTTGGTGGGAGGTTCTCTAGCCACAGGAGAGGGACGGGACCTATCACCACCGAAAAGTAGGCGGCCATCTGGTCGTAGGTGCCGTGGGTGGCTTTCACTGCGGTGTTGTACGTCTTGAGCCAGATGGTAGGTCGGAGTGACCATCGTACTTTTCATTGATGGCCGGCTTGAAGGAGGTTGGCCACTCAACAGCCTTGAGGTGAGGAGTAAAGGCGGCGAAGTCATCGATCACTATGTCGTTGTCATCGTCAAGGTTGTACACGACGGGTGGAGCCCTAGGGCGTCTACCGTTGTCGCGCCCGGGTGGGACGTAGGTGCCTTCAGAGGCGCCGTACCAGTGGTCGTAGTCGGCGTGGCGACACATCTCATCTTCTTGGCGCTGGCGGTCCTCGCGTTCTACGTTGCGGTTGAGTTCTAGAGCGCCATAGTCACGGTCGTACTCGGTGCGGTGGTCGAGCTCGGGCTCTTCCCGCTCTTGGTGACAGTTGTTGAGGTCGGGACGGAGGTCGGGGCGGTCACACAACTCTTCACAGAGGTCACGTTGCCGACCATGTCTGCCACGATCCTCGCTATCGCCTCTCCTGTCGCGGTCCTTACCGTCGCCTCTCCTGCCATGGCGGCGGTTGTCGTGATTGTTGGGTTGGCGGTCGTTGTTGGTGGGTGGGTTGGCGGGTTGCTCCACCTCTCTTCCCAGACGGTCTCCAACCAACCTCTCGCGCGGTGGTCGCCTTGGTGGTGGCCGGATTTGCTATGCCCGGATCGATTGCGAGAGTACCAGGTAGCTGTGGACCGGGGAAGTGTGTGGACGACTGTGGGCTCGCTCTTCGATCTATGTGTTCGAGGCGCGGATACGCTCCTGGACCCACTATAGTTGCTCCTAGTCTGGAAGGTTTTCCAGGTCGTCAAATGTAGGCCCCAGGTTGGCCTAGGGTGTGGTGAAGACGTTGTGGCCGGCCTGCTCGACGTGGGCTTGTAGATTGCGGGCGCGCGCAAGTCACCTGCGCCTGTCCCGGGCACCATCTTGGTCGGCGTTGCCGCTGTCATCGCATGGTGGTTGGCGTTGATCATCTGCTGCCTCTACATTTGCAGCAGGTTGTTGCTCTTGTTGGCGTCGAGCTGCACGGTCCTGGTTCCTAGCGTTGCAACCAGCTCCCTGAGAAGAGGTTTTGCCATCCCTAGGTGGCTCATCAGTGGAGACCACGAAGGCTTCACGATCTGGTATGGAGGAGTTGCTCTCATCGTCACTTCCGTAGGGCTTCGGCATCAGGATGATGTGGGGGATCTTGAACTAACCACAGTCTAGAAACTGGGCAGATTCAGGTGGGCCTTCAGATTGGATCTAAAGGGACTGTGCGAGTTTCATGGAGTACATGGCAGCCGAGTTTCTCAAACCAAAGGGGATGAGGGAAGAACCCTACGCCGACCTGGTTCAGTGTAGTGCCACCTCAGAGAGATATATGCACTCAACAATAGTGTTGCTGATGCGATCTAGCCCCGCAATCAGGTCGAAGGGTGTAGGTGGGTGGGTCACAGCAAGGATTTACGGAATCCTCTCGGAGAGAGAGAGAGATCACTAACCTACTGGGCAAGCGGCGTGATGATCCTTGGGTGGAGGTTTTGCTCCATCAAAGTAGATCCAAAGGATGCTGAGTTGGCGATGGACGCCGAGTCGATGGAAGCTAGGCGTGGTGGAGTTGGAATCCACTGGCATGCTCCCAATGTGGACCTGGATCGGGTTGACGACGAAGTCCTTCATGCTCTTGGGGAAAACAACACCAGGACGGAATGCCATCGAGCTCTCAAGGGAGAATCTCGCAATCACCCCAACCTAGCATGCCAACTGTCGAATTTATAAGCCTGGCAGTCCACCAGGGGGTTACCCAGTTGTTTATTTGTAGGTGGAGGTGATTGTGAAACCAAGAACTCGAAGGTGATCGCGAGAACATGAGGGACATGAGAATTTTAGATAGGTTCAGGCCTCCGAAGAGTAATACCCTATGTCCTGTATGTTGGTGCTTTGTATTGCTTGAGAATTCAGATAGGTTACCCTCGGGGGGTGCCCTTGGCCGCATTATATAGGCTGACGACCTAGGGTTACAAGTCGATTTGAATTTTATCTACTTGGTAGTTACATAATCTGAGTCAGACTACAATACATGTTCCGTAATATCCAAGCTGATTTGATTCTCCTAGCCTCCTTGGTTTGTACTTCAAGTATCTTCATATCCTTAACCCGCACGTGTTGGTTGGACCGGCCCACTTGTAAGGTTCAGCCTGTATCCTTATCGGTGGGGACCCATGGGTACCCATATCCCTCACGTACTATCTCCCAGCTCGAGGTAACAAGATCAGCAAGCAGATAAGGACGCTCTAGCTATAGCAGTTTTGCTTTTACAACAACAAATCCAGGTCATTAAGTTTATGGAAGACACAGGTCTCTTCCTTGTTGAAGTTCTAGGGTAAGCTGAACCACCACCTCCAGAAAAGATTGGCCCTTTGAGTTAGGCAAGCCTCTAGTCAGGCCTGAATTAGTACAGAAGCTCTCAACCAAGATATATGAATTCCATCAGTGGTACATAGAGCAATCGGCCAAGGAAAGGGTCATGTTCGCTCTTCGTGTTAACCGATTAATTTTTTCGGTAAAGGTGAGAAACTGCTATGGTTGGAATTCAAGGATATTTACGAAGTATACCATCAAGATGCCCTTGATGTCTCTCTCATCAGTGCTTCGATTCTGTAAGTGTATGTTTATTAGATGTAAATTTTGGTTCAGATCATTATTTTGTGTGTGTGTCGTCCTACTAACTTTGTCTTTTAGGATGCTAATTCAAAGGTGCCACTGAAAATCCTACTTCAATATTGGCTTCATGGATCCAGCACTTGTTAACCAACATCAGATTCGGGATCAACCAAAGGAACATTGAAATGAATATACAAATTCTTGGAGCAACAGAATTTCAAGCAATGCATACTACTGCCTTACAACTTTAAGTGTGGGTACTATCTATTTTCGTTTTCCTTTTCCTTAATTTCCACTGGATTCTCCTTATAATTATAATTGATCAAAGCAACGTTATTGTGCTTGATTCGTTGAGGAAACCAAAGGTTGAGTACCAAGACATTCAAGACATGCAAAAGTTTGTTTCCTAAATTTTCACATAACACTGTATCATTTATTATTTTAATTCGCAGCGCATGGAAATGATTTCCATAAGTATCACCTTGTTAAATTCAAAGAAAAACTTACATTTAGCACAATGTTCCCAGTATGTATGATATTTGCACATTTTGTACATTATATAACACGAATATTTCATAACTTTTTTTCCCACTAAAGTGCTTAAGACAGGAACAAAGGAATAATTTATATGGATACTACGTCTATGAGCACATGTACCATTTCGTGAGGGACAAGGTGTTATTGGACAGTATAACTGTACGTAAAATAAACCTATTAATAATTAATAGTTTTTTAGCTCTTTATATTTAATTGTTGGTGTAACATTCACATATTATGTTGCGGATTAGAGAAGATCTGTTAGAGAAGGAGAGGCTTTTGATGGACGAGGTGATAAATTCCAAAGAGAATTTTATTACGATGGACGTTCAATAGCCGAACTGAGCAACACCATAACGGGAGGATCCTAAGAATGAAGAGGACAAATTATTGCATATATAGTAATTGTATAAATACTAGTTTGATATTTATAATATACTAAGAATTGTATATATAGTAGTTATAATTAATATTATGCATATACTATTATGAAATATATATATGAAATGCATACAATATGAGCATATTCGTGTAAGTAGTGTACACTAAGGATGTATACGTATATGTATGTATGTATGCATAATATATATATATATATATATATATATATATATATATATATATATGAAGTAACAATTGGCATTAATATGGAAGAGAATTTAGGGTAAAAAGAAAAAAGTTTCTTAACCAACTGGGACTAAGGGGCTACGTGCATGTGCCTGCTTGCGCATGCATGGTGGCCCGTTTAGTCCCGATTGGTATTAACAACCGGGACTAAAGGAGGTTCTTAGTCTTGGGTGAATGACCCGGGACTAAAGAGCGGGACCTTTAATCGCGAATGATTAATCCCGATTGGTTTTTCAAGAGATATAAGGCTTACCTACCACTAATGCTCGGTTTTCCACCCGTGTTATTTTATGAATACATTTTTATTGATTTATAAATAAAATCAGTATGATGATGTGATGGAAACACCTTTCCACTGTATTAGTTTGACAAGACATCTGAAAATACACAGCACTATGACAGTAGTTGAAGTGCATTCTGTTTTCATAAAGAGAAATCAACGGCAACTGAAAATGATGGGTTCAATTTCAGTTGGTTACTAAATTCAGTATAATATAAAATCTTGGTCAATTTTCAGTTCATGACAACTATTTTTCTCAATATATCTCAGTGACTCACGCCAATAATTTTATTTAAAAATTTCAGGAGGTCAGGTAGTTCGTACTGTACAACATCTTATTTTTCAGATCTATGGTAACTCAAATACTCCCCCCACTAAGCACTTTCTCTTGCTTGTGTCATAAACAGGAAAATAAGTGCATCTATTTACCTTAGCTTTCAAGTCATGAGGGATGTATTTTCTCCGCACCTCCCCTTTGTCGACACAATCTTTATTAGTGGAGAATCCATTTGCCACACTAGAAATTATAAACTACAAAAAAAATTGAAGGCCAAACATCTTCTATCCCCTATATAAGTAGCCCGTCACTTCTTGTTCAACTAAACAAAGTTGCACAAAAACCACTCAGTTCAAGTACTTTGCTCAGATCTCAGTAAGTATTAACACTTGCATCTGGAGTGTTTCTTTTCTATTTTTGCGGGCAATATTTATCTTACTTATGACTTCCAGTGTCCTTGTATCTTTCATAAACTGAAGTCACAATGAAGTTGGGCATGTCCGTCGTTGCTGTCCTGATTTTTGTCAACATGTGCATCTGCATGCCAAGGAACATGGCGGACGATGCATCTTACGGTAGAACTGTGCCACAGAGGGAAATCCGCAAACTGATTGCAGGAACTGATGGTAGGAACGGTCCTCCCAGCAATGATCATCAGTGCCCGCTTGGGACCTACCCTAATTGTCAGGGCATGTCTCAAAACACCAAGGAAACAGCTCAAGATGTTCGTGGAAATTGAGCATGTCACCGCTGACCTTGGAACATGAAGATTCATGAAAAAGAAATTAGCCCCAAATTTCTGACGGATGTAATTTTTCATGCTACTTTCTTGCCATGTCGAAGGCTGTATTGCCATGCATGCTTAACAAGACTAGCGTTATGCTTAACTTTTCAATAGTATTTCAATGTTTATGTTCATATATAGAAACTTAGATGAGCACTATACTTCTTCAAGCTCAAGAATTTGTATATGTGCTGTCGCATTGTCAAGTCCAATAATTGTATTTGTATATAAATATGCATGCTGTCCCAGTAGTATCATGCGCGTATAATATCATGAGCACTTGGACATGTCTTCCAAGTGTGGTGCGTCATGTCAAGAGCTGCTTATTTGAAGTCTCCAGAAATACTAGTATCTTTTGGTTTTCTATTCCCTCCTTGTACTGCTTTCCTTATATATTTTTCATTACGTGCTCCCGGTCCAATTCACCATGCAATTTTATTATATATATAAGTGAAATGATCACCAAGTCCGTATAACTTGATATAGGGTTATAAGACATGTACACATGAAGGATGAGTATATAACGACCCTCGACTTGAATATATATTTTGACCATAGAATCACTTGTTTTGTAAGATAATTCTATGTTACATATATATGAACAAAGGATGTGCATGAACGAATTAAAAATTAAATTTTTCATTGATAGTTGGCTATCATGCAATTTCCACACTTTCTGCTTTAACAATATGGATCATGGAAGATGCACACAAAAACTACACATAACTCATAGATACGTGAACCACATCACTATGACATGCCTACAAGATTTGACCATTGAAATATTGCTGCGTGTAAAGATGACCAACAAGATTAGAACCATATTTGGCAGTCATACTACTGTGACCCTACCACCATGCCCTGTTCTATTTTACATGCTGGAGCTTCTCGATCTACCACATGTGACAAAACAAACCTCGTCACCTGAAAACAAACCTCATGATCTAGCACACATGTGACAAAACAAACCTCATCATCTGAAAACAGCCGAACATGAAAGCAGGTGGAATGAATCGAAATCCTGAAACCGAGAATCTGACTCTCCATATATCTCAGTGATAGTTCCAGAAAGCATCTATCACACAAAATCTTTGTCTCAGGTAGTAAAATTTCTACACAAAAGTGGCAGCATAGCAAAAATACCACAGGTAATCCATCTTGGCAACATGATGACACAAATTCCATTGGAATGAATCAAACAAAATAAAACCATCAGCATGTGGTCGCTACTATGACCCTGTTTGGCATGGCTCCAACTCTAAATTCCGAGCTCGAGTTGAGTGGAGCCAACTAAACACCCTAACTCCACTTTTGGAGCAGCCCAACTCCATGGAGTTGGTGGAGCTCTAATTCATTTTCTTAGAGCACCTATTTTGCAACTCCAGAACCCTCAGATATAAACCTAATTGTGGAGTTGGGGGTAATTACCCATCACTGCCACTGATTACATAGAAAAACGGTTCACGTTATATGTTTTCTCTCGTCACCCCGGCACTCCGACCCTATCCACTCGTGGTTCCCTATGACTGCAGCCACCTCGGTGATGCCGTGAGATGTCGGAGAGCCCCAGCTTACCACAGCTTTGGCTAACTCGACCAGCATCCCTAGCTCCTCCTGGTTTGCTCTCTCTCACACACACACTTCCTACTCTTGCCCGGATCCACCACTATGATTTGGTCTTGATGTCGATGATGCAATGCGTGTGCTTGTGCGTGCTCTCTGATGCGAAACCAAGGCTATAGTCCATGTTCTAATGATCTTGATGACATGCTTACCTAATTTGGATAGAGCTGAATTGATCTTGATTACCTATGGATTAACTCTAGTTTACATCTATAGTTAAATAGATAGTCTTGCTAATGAGTACATCAGTCCTTTGGATGCACACAACACTCCTCCAGTTGCTATGCAAAGACCAAACACTAGAGCTAGAGCTAGATAATTGAATCAATATGTGAGCTCGTTTCTAAGTACTTCTTTTAATGATTTTATGAATAGATTGCTACCTAATAATACTATCATGCTTAAAAATAATGGAGAGGACAAGAGAGTACTTGAAGACAAGCATGGAGGTGGAAAGGACCGGCGAGGCCCAATGCACATTAACTTCGAGTCCACCTCACGGATAGTTAGTGTTGATCTTGTTGATCGAAGCCGGATAGTTAGTGTTGCTATTTTCACCAAATCAAGAGTTATCCTCACCTCACGGAAGATTGGGCACCCTAGTTCACATCGCTTTCTAGTCATAATCCGTATGATTTTCCTATCCTTTATTAAGCTAGTACTTGGTTCACTTTAGTTGGTCATTTCACCTTGTGATCATAAAGAAATGCAATTATGCAAACAACTCCTATCGTATGATCTACAATTTGATATTGATCCTTTGAACTATGGAGGTTAGGTTTCATAGATAATTGAATTGACGAATTATACTCGAATTGGATTATGGCTCTTTTGTACTTTGGACCTTGGTTCTATGTCGGTTTTGATATTTGGATGTATATTTGGCTATCAATATGGTGTTTCTTGGGAGCTTAGGGTCTTTCCTAGAAGTTTGCAAGAGCATATGTAGAGTTCTATGGAATTTCTAGATCTGCTAGGATTTAGTGAGCATGTATGTAGTACGTAGAATAGTCAAAGGAACAAAGAATGTTTTTTTCCCAAAATACATTGTGCCTTGACTGCCTGGTGCCATACTGCCATGCAAAGATATGATGAGATTAAATGCATGTTTTTGTAACGCTGACCAGCCTGACATGTACAACACTTGCAAATTCCTTAGATTAATGTTGGCATCACAACATACTCAAAACGTTCACAGCGCCGTGTGAATGTCCGTAAGCCAGGCTAGGTGCCTAGAACCTGGGTCTTCCAATAATGGACAACTTCACCCGTTGGTCAATAACGTACCCACATCTGGCCCTGGCTCCTATCGGTGGGGAATCCGTGGGTTAAATTGCCCTCCCTATACTACACAATTTTTGCAGAAGCTGTGTACTGTGAACTATCTGTATCTTTTAATTTGGGCTCACAACATAACAGGTGATTTGCATCGGATACGATAACTTATTTTTAGTCTGTTGCATGTGAATTTCTTTGACCTTTTTCTAATAGCTTCAAATCTATTCGTCTAGTGCAAAGAAATGTTGCTCGATTGCGTCATCTTGCAAAAGCACAGAAAATTAACTCACATCATGACTTAGACGACCACCTTTTTTTTTTTGATTTATGGGATTGTATGTATTAACAACGTTAGATAGGTCAGAAAGGATGTAGTTGACATGAACTGTGCTTCTCATTTTTAGACCAATTGCCGACCGCCCAGATTTTATTGGAAGCTGCTGGGGTTACCAGCTTAAAATCACGTGTATATTAGAACAAACGAAGATCATCACCGGCCGTAAGGATGCAACATGCAAGTGAATAGCCAATGGTGTGTTTTCTACGTACATCCAGCTGATTAAATACAGTGTATGTCTTCCTCTTCTTAAATTAATTACATGGAATATCCATTCTAGTTCATATTTCAAGTTTTGGCCGATCCAATGACCCAAAATAATTAAGATTTGCATCTGTAGTCACTAGCTATTAGAACTCATTGTTTCTGGTACGTACCACACAACACGGTGCTGGATCCGTACATTTCTGTAGCCTTTTTGTCTAGCAAAGTAAAAAATTTCTCTCCTAGTATTTTTTAGCAAAGTATCAAGTGCTTATTATTTCTTTCTTTGGGAGCCAAACGCATTGTTTCTTCTTAGTTAAAAATAAATTGTTGTGCAGTATATGCACTACGGGAACTAGAAGCTTTGCCGAGTGCCACAGGTACTATTATTTCATGTCCAAACTGATTTTATTAATTAAAAGTATGTAAAGTTTGCAAAAACCTAGTCAAATTCACTAAACATTACGTATTTCATTTTTTGAGTAATATTATTCCATTATTTCATGGATTTATAGCTCATATTAAATTTATATCTATTAAATTCATATACGTGCAATTAATGAATAAAAATTACCAAACGGATCCGAAAAATTCCCAAAAATTGACATGAACCAATCTATGTTCTCTATGGTCTATAAAAATAAATTTGAACTCAATCACAAATTTAAGTATCGATTCGACTCAAAATCTTACCGGATCCTTCCAACTTCTACGAATCCTCTCCGGAGATGCTTCGAATTCTAAGCATCATATGTCAAAACTTGTGCGAAACCTTGTCATTTTTTTACCACAGCCTCTACATGTGAAATCATAGCATCTTGCAAAATCTCGTGATTTTCAAACTTCGTTTGTATTTTTGAGAATTAAACAATCATTTGGCCACACGTTCGTAGTCGTGTTTCCTTAACAAAATGTTCGAAATTTCTTTTCATTTTTGGGTAAGACCTCAATTTGGACTCACTAACATGAATATGATTTTTCCACTCATATTATTCTATTATTCCAAACACCTGCAGTTCAAATTTGACTTAAATCAACAAATTACTCTAAATGAAATTAATTGATTAAATATAGCAAATAGGTCAATAAGAAGTCCACCTTGTACCATGCAGTGCCAAATCTCATACATGTGGAGTATAAAAAGTTTGGAGGGCGGAGGAGGTTTTTTTTTTTGCCTAGTGTGCCAAAAAACACTCGGCAACACCCCCAGGTTTGCCGAGTGCCACAAGGGACACTCGGCAAACTAGCATCTTTACCGAGTGCCCCATCTAGACACTCGGCAAACATGCAGTTTGCCAAGTGCCCCTCGTCGACACAAAGCCTAACGTCCGTCACGGCAACGGCACCGCGCGGCACGTGGAAGTCACGTGCTCAAGACTTTGCCGAGTGCCCCATCTTTGCCGAGTGCCCCGTGGGTGTTTGCCGAGTGTTTTTTTGGTGGCACTCGGCAAATCGTGTTTTCGCCGAGTGTATTATTTTTGCCAAGTGTTTCTACGATTGCACTCAGCAAACGGGGCCTTCGCCGAGTGCCCGCAATAATACACTCGGCGAAGCAATTACACTCGGCGACTTTGAGGTTTCCCGTAGTGATGTCTAATGTTTCATGAGCATATAATTATCTTCGGTCATTGATCCGTAATGGCTGCTTATTGTCTCTGTCCGCATCTTATTTCTAAAAATTCAACACTTCATGATAATCTTTGAAAGCGGTGAATGAATTTGTCTCATACATGAACATTTTGTTTACTGTAAAAGACATGAGTGGCGATATAGGATGGGTGCAGAGATAATGGATACAAGATATCAAGTATGGATGTGGCAGCATCGTGTGGAATTTATCCTGGAGTGTCCAAACCTTGTATGCAGGCACTGGGATCGTGTGCCACCAAACATTCTTGCTAAGCCTATAACAAGATTTTAGTTATAAGCAGTAAGTAGTAGCACACTGTAATGACACTGGTGGCTCTTCTATTGTTTCTCCTATTATTTCTAGTAATGAGATCTGCCCTTGGGTGATGAAAACATTGGACTGAGAAGAAAAACTAGCATATTCTACCAGATGGTTTGGCACTTGTTAACTAAAGCATAACATTTGACAATTTATATTTTGGAAACCACTACTTCACGACCAGGAGTTCCATAATGCAAGAAAAGGAATTGGGTGCGTCAATCAAATTATTGGGCAAGATATCATTTTTTTTTGCCTGGCATGTTTCTCTTTTATTTATATTGCTTTAATAGTCCATAGTAGAGTCTCTACCAATAACTCAATTCACATCATGTGTGAGTCTCAGCAATTTTAATATGAAATGATCGAGTTAGAACAAAGTGGAGTTACGTTCTGCCAGTTGGTCAAGCTACTCTGGGACGATTTAATGTTCTTGGGAAATCTATTGAAATTTTTTGTCCTGTACAGCGATAGTCAACTGTGATTATTAATTTTTGCTTCGTTGCATGATATCTGAGTAATTTTTCCAATTTTATACTCTGTATATAATAAGATAAGTACGTCCTGCGGACAAGCAAGTAATACAGAATGTTCCATGATGCTCGTTGTCATCATCTTGCATAGGCACCAGTAACCTAAGAACAAGTTGCCATTTAGGTCACCAAACGGCGATACAGAGACATATCCCATCAGATCATCTGTCATTTATGCAATCGATTGAGCCGAATAATTCTCTCACCCACTTCCAATTGTCGATCATGCACAACCTACCAGGTGGTAATTACACACCATGATGCTAAGTAATCCCACAAGGTATTTGGACAAGACGTAGGTAATATCAATCCCCTATAAATATAACATCCAGGTCACATGAAAAATATCAAAAATAAGTACAAAAGAAGATACTTCAGATTCCAGATCAGTAATACTTCTTCCATGCATAAAAGGATATATTAGATATTGTATCATTTGTTTGCATCCAGTTCACATATGCTGATTTTCGTTATTTATCTTGCAGGTGAAAATCGACGACTTCTGAAGAATGAAGGGAATAAGAGTACCTGTCTTTCTCTGCATCCTGTTGATGACTACCACCTCCTGTGCTGCTCTGACGAGGAAGCTGTCTGGAAATGGTGGACAGCAGGCAGGCCAAGTGCAGGACGAACCGGAAATTCAAGTCGACGGAAGGCCCTCTTCTGGCTATGGTGACCATGTTTGCCCCAGAAGCTTGTTTCCTAACTGCTCAAAGAGGCTAGCTGATCAGTCATCTTCAAACAATCTTGGCTAAATGGGAAACATGTCTGGGTATTACTCTAGTGGTGGATCTAGAAATCGGGCCATGTGTGAGGTTCGGTTGACATATGGATACCGACGCTGAAGATATGGTCGTTATTTTCTTAAATAAGCGTCTATATTGTCACTTTTGCATGTCTCTACTGCAACTTACGAGATATATATACAAATTATTAGTAGTAGTAGTTTCAACATCGCCAACTTCTGGTTCCTTTGCATGTGTGCTGTGTCTGTCAATGTATGCATCTACACGTATGATCTCATTCAAAAAAATTCCTGCAATAATCTGTCAGTAGATTTGTGCATCTTTGTAACGCATTAGCTTTTTGTTGTCTTTTAGCCTTCTGGGTAAAATTCACAGTCATTCTCTCTAACCTTCGGTTGCTAGTAAAATGGAAAGCTGCTTATAACATCGATAGATGATGCTACTAGATTTCATTACATGTATTTGCTAAAATCTAAAGATGAGATATTAGATTATACTTGGTAACACCTGGTTTTATTACACCCTAGTTATCAAGGTGCCCATGAGTTCCATTTCATACTTGTACGAGGGATGCATGCAAGTTGTGAATCCCGTTGGATATAACCAGTGATATTGCTTTTAATTTATAGCTTCTGACAACAAAAGGAACTACTAATGGTTGTACTAAGATAATTAAATTAAAAGCTTAAATCTAGTATTAACTGAGTAATTTTTATTAGGATCTGAAACTAATTTGAACAAAAACTTCATCCAAATTTAGGGTTTCAATATTAAGCTGTAATCAGAAGAAACTTAAATTGTACCAAGAGATTTCAAGTTCCAAGGGGAGCTTTTAATTAGAATTTCGAAGTCACAGCCAGTTTCTTTAATTTGGTATCTAGATAAACGTTGTACTGGTAACTTTATTTGTGTCAAATGCCTTCATTTAATTTTGATACCAAATATCCAAATTGGAGAATATGAACTACGTTTTACAGTAGCACACTGGATACTTACCAGTTGCAAAGTTCTCTGATCTGGTTAATAAATTGATTTATGAAAGATTAATTATAACTGTGATTGTGCCCTACTTATATGTTTGCAAATGGCGGAGTCACGAAGGATTATTTATATGTTGTGAAGTTCACATGCATGCACACGCCCTAATATCACACATACGACTGAGCAAAACAATTGGTAATGATAGCACACGTATAAACGTGATTGAAGCACTACCCTCACGTAGCGTGTGAACGTGCTTTTTCGATGACATTCCCATGTGTACATATACTGTTTTATAGCTATAATGTAATCCTAGAGGAAAGTGAGTACTCGTATCGAGCCATAGAGCCTGTTTTGGAGCTAGGCCTGTTTTGCATAGCTGTAGTTCTATGCAATTTTGGAGTTCGCAGAATAAAATGAATTGGTTTAAACATATACTTCTTTATTAATTCATGATACTAATAAATTTTTCAACAATGCGTTAATGTTATCGTAGTGCCCAGCTCTAGAAATTTCTTGGAGCTGAGCTGTGCCAAAAAGGTCATAATTCGAACACCTACAGGAATATGATCCCTTAGTCTTAACTGATTGAACTATGCTAGCCGGTTCCTTTGATAGCTCAATATTTAATTAATTGTTATATTAGTGGCAAATCAGATTATATATGCTTCAATTTACTCACCATCACTTTATTTGTCAAATAAGGTTGTAATCTATTTGAACTATACAACACCACCATCTATTTGGTTTCACATGATTACCATGCCTCATGTCACATTTTACACGGATTAGGGAAACCTCCACGGAATATATATGGAAACAAATACATGACACCCAAAATGTTCTTTAAGACTTGTGGAGTTAGCTCTTACTATGTGTCCTGAATATCAACATGGCGTTGTTTTCGAATTGTGTGGATCTTGTCATCCCTTCAGCTATTCAGTCTTCTATTAAGTTAAGCAAAGAGGAGATAGAGCATATCAGCATCCAGTAGAATGCTTTAGCGACTTCACGGATGTCATTCCTTTCACAACCAATGGCTACAGCTCATTCACCTCACCTCCGCCGTTTTCACCTTCATTTTCATATGTCAAACGGTTACTTTCCGTTAAATTTTCACTTTTTACTCCCGAGCCTGCTATTTTAGCTCATGGACCAGGTCTGAAAGGATTATCAAAGAAGAAGAACCCTAATTTTATCTCTAGAGTAGCTTTAGTAGTAGTTGAGTCGCCGCTGTGGTGATTGCTTGTATCGGAACTCTGCGATTTTCAATCGAAGCTGCTATCAATGCTCAAACCATCTATATTGCCTCTCGATGTCATTCTTCTGTTCTGTGACGACCGACCCCACATTCTTCCAAGTTAATCTTAATCCGAGCCCGTAATCACCTGTCTTAAGTTTTTCCAAAGTCTAAGTGTTCAACCTCCCGACCCCTCTCATCTTGTCTCCAGTTCCGACCCCGCCAACCCCAACTCACCGTCGGATCCTTCTAAGTCTTTCCCAAAACGTCCGTTCTATCTGACCGGTGGACCCACGAGATCTTTTTCCCCCAGACCTTTCGCGACACGCGCACTCGAGTTGCATGCCCGCTTCAGAGTTTCCCCGCCGCGTGGCTCAACTTCTCCGACGCCGCCGCTCCGCCTCGTCTCTGGCCCGCGACCGAATTCTCGCGCCTCCTTCCCCAATTGCAGTGGAAGCCCCTCTGCAACCTTTCTGCAACGCCTCGCCTCCCGCGCCCATCATCACATCGCCAGATCCCGGCCGCAGAGCCCGATGTCGTCCGTCTTTTCCGTCACTTCGACACAGTCGTGCCGTCTGGTCTTCGCTACCCGACGATTCCTCCTCCGCCAACCCTGACCACGGCAGCGACAGCTCCTTTCCCCGCCCTGTCAGAAGCCGCCCGACAATCTGTTGCTCCGCGCTCGCCCGCGCGCCCGCAGCCGCCTGTCTTCTCACCTGTGCGCCCTCGATTCTAGCACCCTTAACCCGGTCACTTCCATCAACTCTACCGCACGATGACGCCCGCCTCCGCCAAATTTCAACCACCGGCATACCCGCTCCTGCGCCGCCCTGACGCCAGAGCCCAATGACCGCTAGCGTCATCCCCGAAGTCCTGCACCATCGCCCTCGTCGCTCAATCGCCGCCCAAGCAGAGCACTCCATTGCTTCTTCCCCGGCCTTCGCGCCGCTCCCCTTCTCACTCCCGCGCCGCTTCCCTTCTCCCTTTCCAGCCGCTATAAAAGGGAATGTGCGAACCCCGCCGGAGTTCCCTTCGCCATTGCTGCCTTTCCGCCTTCCCGCTTGCTCCCTGCTCGAGCTCCCAGCGCCACACACTAAGTTCCTGAGGAACTCCCCTCTCCGCTCCACTCCGTTTTTCCCCAAGCCATCCAGCCGCTTGCTCCTCCCTGCTGCGTAAGAGCTCACTTGTGATCCACAAGAAGCACCGCCGCCGCCGGAGCACTGCCGGACCTAGCCGTTGTTCAAAACCTTAGCCCCTCCGCCCAAGTCTGCTTCTTCCCGACCCCAAGCTTTCCTTGTAGGAAGAAGGTAAGCTGCCAACCCCTGGTCCGCCTCATCCGACCCCTGTCCGCTTCGCCCGACCCCTCTTATCCGCCCGACCCCGGTTCCGTCTCGCCCGACCCTGTCTGTTCCGCCGACCCTTCTCCGCCTCGCCCGAGGGCTCGGCTGTAACCTTTTTCTTCAAACCGAGGGTGTATGTGTAAAACTTGGGAACCCTTCAGCGTTGAGCCTGAGGATCCCTAGCACACCAACCCTCTAGTTTAAGGGTCAGATCACAAGTTCCTTTCCTCCGACCCTTACCTCTTGATCTCCACCAGCTCCCTTGAACCTTCCCACCCTCCTGCTTTGTGTCACGAGTTTCTGGGCTCAGACTTGCAAGTGTTGCTGAAATAACCATCTATGCTAACTATTGCATTGCATTCGTGTAGAGCTGCGCCTCGCCGACGGCTTCTACGAGCTGCACCGGCGCCAGAAGACGACGGTGTAGCTGAGCTCCTACCATCTAAAGCCGAAGCTGCCCCTGAAGTCGAGCAGTTCTCTTCCTCCTTGCTCGAAGGCAAGCCCCGGTTGCATGAAAACCCTGTGTTGTTTTACCAAACTTGCGCATGCCTTCTTTAACATGCTTGTGCATTTACATATAGGAGTTGTTTGGAACCCTAGATGCATAACGTAGCTCCCCTGATCTGAACACTAGCTGTTGGACCGAGTAGCTGCTTGCTTAAATAGGAAGCGGTAAAAGTCGAGTGATTTCCTGTCACTCGCGAGTTGTAGGAGTTGGTTGTCTACCCTTCTGTTACAACTGTAAGGACGATGGACGGGGCAGAGTTTGGGTAACTCTTTGGTGGTCGGTTGATCACCCCGTCTATCTATGAAACTTGACTAAGGCCCGACAGTGGTGGTGTTCGTGATCAAGTGTTTGAAAGTACTAACCTCATACTTAATATGAGATGAGGAAGCCTAGTACCGGATTGAACCTAAACGTGAGCGGTCGCCCCATTGTTCTTGGAACGGAGTTTCCCCTGCTTGATGTCGCACGTGGTGGCATGCGTGGTCACAGAACGGCAGAGGCCGGGTCTGTGGAACCTTGCACCAAAGGAAATGGGCCCGACACGGGTTAGGGGATTGATGGGGAAGGCCGACACAGGAAGCGACCTCCGGGTGCGTGGATGTCGTGAGGTTAGGTTCACCATGCATGGTTAAAGAACTCGAATCGATTCGTCTGCCTCTCACAGTTTGATACTGCTTGATCGCTATGTCACCCTGAGTAAATGAGGAACCTGATGATGACATGGTTTTGTTGATATATACACATACCTTGGTTGGTTCTATGATTGTTTAGCATAGTTGCAAAACCTAGACCGGATAACGAACTTAGAACCTGAGCTAAAACTTGAAATTAAGGTTCTATTTAGTGCTTTTGGCAAACAAAACCCTCAGCCAAAAAGCCTTGCATGTCTAGAAGTGTGGAGTAGCTTTACTCCTGTCGGTTAAGTCTTGTTGAGCTTAGTAGCTCAGCCTTGTTGTGGCTCCTGTTTTTCAGGTGAAGTTGATGCTCCTGACCCTTCTCCTGCTGGCACTTGGCCGCCCCAGCTCCCTCCGGGTTGGACGGTCGAGTGGGATCCCTCCTCGGACGGCGAGGAGAGGGATTAGTGATGTCCCGGCTGGCCTCACCAGGGACGTCCGACCTCGATGTTTTGCTTCCGCTAGTGGTTTTACCTTCTGTTGTCTTTCTTGAAAACCTTGTAAAACTCTGATGTTTATTTCCTAACCAAAATAAGTGGTTAAGTTGTTAACTCGGTGGACTTGTTGTATTCTCTAGAACCGCTCACCTTCGTGTGGGTCTGCTAAAATGGTCCTGTTTAAGTGGTTAAATCGGAGGAAATCCGACGGCACTTCGTGTTTACTCGGCTTAGGCATGAGCGTCGTGTATCAGGTGGCTAAATCATGTTTAACCAAGTAGATCCGAAGTGGATCCGCTACATGTTCTTCTTGATTAACCCTAAATTCCTGTCTGGATTCCTCAGATCCTGATAATTGGTACAAAGAGCCACCCTTCCTCTGCGAAATTCCTTCACCTCCATAGCCAGTTCCTCATTTCCAATACAAAGAGTCCACTTAAATCCCCACCCTCCCACCCGGATTCGAGGAAGCAACCCCAAATTTTCCCCCAAAATCTTGTGCTTGATTCGGTGCCAGCTAGGGTTGCAGTAGAGCAATTGTCTCTGTGTAAAATTTTTTGCATTGAATCGATTCAAGTTGCAGTGGCTTTGGAGGGAGACACTGTCGATTTGGGTTTCAGGACAAGTTCTTGTGTAAAATTCCTCAGTCGATCTTGTGTCTCGGGCGGCGGTGCTTGTGCTTGCAAATATTTAAGGGGAGAGCCTAGAGCTTAAATCGAATTCACAAGTGCACAGATGGCGAAGTTGGACAAAGTAGAGTCTGCAGATCCAAGGTATGTGACGGCTACTGAAGTAGATGGCCTTTGTTCTGGATGAATTTATGAAAATAGGAACAACGCAATGATTTGTTGACCAACACCTTGGACAAGATTCTAAATTCTGTGGAGAACTTGGGTGTGAAGACAGGGGTGGACAATTTAGGAGACAAAGGCTCAAACATCAAAGGAACAGTACCTCCTGGGGGCTTGAATAGAAACCTCCACCAGCTAGTATGCACCATACATCTTTTGTTCAGAAGTCACAACATGCTATTCCTGTGACACATGCACCAACCACAATTCTATACACCACCTCCTACCAAAAGAGTTGAATTCCTGCATAACAATGGAGCTGAGAATTCAAGGGAATCACAACTGCAAACACCAAATTTGCATGATTGGGAGAGACACTATAATCATACTACAAACAACTTGTTATGGGGGCAGGAAAGGAGGAGATGGTCTCTAGACAACCAGTGAATTTGTGACATTTATGGAATTGCTAATTAGAGTGTTAATCTAGAACAAGAAACTCAGTTCAGGGGACCACCAAAATCATTACAACCAAATTAGCTGCAACTACAGTAGCCAAACAGAATCTCACAACGCTTCCACAAAGATCTCCCACCTCCTCCAAGAACTTTTCAAAACCAGTTTAGCAATCACTTGAATTTTGAGCATAGAACAGTGGCTAGGGGACCAAGCCTTACATTCCCTGAGTTTGAGGGTACTGACCTAGATGGGTGGATAAAAAAGGCTGAAAAGTACTATGAAATGGTAGAGATCCAACTGAAGAGAGGGTGAAAATTGCAGTAATGTACATCCAAGGAAGGGCTGAGTACTGGTGGAGAAGCACTGGTTGTACTCCACAATCTTTACCTTAGCACAAGTTCTGCATAATGAGAGAAGATATATTCTATGAAAAATCTACATATGAAGTCATTGGGAATTTCATACACTAAAGCAAACAGGATCAGTTGGGGAGTATGTTGATAAGTTTGAGCAACTTATGGGTATGGTCAAAAGAACCAACCCCTCACTGCAAGAAGAATATTTCACTTCCAGCTTTGTCTCTAGTCTGAAAGAGTATATCCAACACCACCTACAATGCCACAAACCAACCTCATTAACACATGCATATTGGTTTGTTAAAAGGCTGGAACAAGTTCAACCCACCCAAAAAGAAATACCAAACCCCAACCCAATTTGTGAGACCTCAAAAACCTTGGATCAGAGAAAATAGAGACAAAGAGCAAAAGGAAGCACAACCTAACAACATTGCTGAATTGAAGGCTGTAGGAAAATGCTTCAAATGCAAAGAACCCAAGACATGCTAAAGTTTGTAAATGTAAACAAGTTTATTCTGTCATTCTAGTAGAAAATGAATAAGGCAAAGAAGAAGTGGTTGTGGTGGAAGATACTGCTCAATCAGAAGGTCGAGAATTTTATGATGCTCAGCCAATGCCTATAGGGAAAATCTCCGTGCATGCTTTGTGTCGAACAACCCCTTCCAACAATACTTTCAAACTAAAATTTTAGATTGGAAAAGATACTGCAATTACATTTGTAGATGGTGGTAGTGATATTTCCTTAATTAGCTCTAAATTTGCAGTCAAAACTAATGTCACATTTCTATTGTGGATCCTGTTCAAGTGGCTGTAGCTAATGGCAAGAATATGATTAGTGCATCTGCATGCCTATCATGTCTATACACAGTGCAAGGAGAGAACAATTTGAATCTGATTTCAAATTACTTGGGGTCAAGGGTTATGACTCATACTTGGTGCTATTTGGATTTACACCCATAGCCCAATTGGTCTTAACCTGGAAATCAGGGAATTTTCCATCACCAAGAACGGAATCAAAACTATGACATTCATACATAAAGACCTGCGAGACAAAAAGTTGATAATTGGACCTAAGAAGTTGTGCAAGTTAATGAACAGAAAGGCCATAGCAGTTCCAATAAGTATTGAACAAGTCTGATAACAACCAGCAGCATTCTTAGCAGCTTGATCTTCCTGTTGAAGTTCAACAACTCCTAACTAAATTTAAGGATGTTTTCTTGGAATCAACATCTTTACCTCCAAAAACACAAGTGGACCATGCAATTGCATTAATTGATGATTCAAAAGTAGTACATCAGAGACCTTATAGACTCCCTTTTCATCGGAAAAATGCAATGGAAGAGTTAATTAGGCATATGCTACATTCAAAAATAATAAGTCCTCATATCAGTGCTTACTCATTTCCTGTAATTCTAGGGAAAAATAAAGATGGCTCTTGGAGAATGTGTGTAGATTACATGCAGTTGAACACTGCATAGTCAAAAACAAATATCCGACTCCCATTATTTAGGATTTACTAGATGAGCTTTTTGGAGCTAAAATCTTCTCCAAAATAGATTTGAGGTCTGGATATAATCAGATAAGAATTCAAGAGGACGATACTGCTAAAACAATTTTCACCACTCACATGGGTCATTTTGAATAGGAAAAAGTCCATTTTTAACAATCCAACTATTGCCTCAGTTTGGTTTGACCGTTGAAATTGAAAACCAGCAACCTTTGACCACCTAACTATTAAAACCGTTCACATTTGACCATTTCATGATTTTGATTGGTGGTTTCGCTAACATGGACGACACGTGGCACTAGGACCCACACATTAGTGTTATCTTCTTCCCCTCTCTCCCCCTTTATCCCTTCTTTTCTCCCGTTCACCGCTCTTCTCACCCACGTCCCTCCACCCTCGCACCAGCCGCAAGCCAGGCGAGCTCCGGCGCTCCTCGACTCCACTCACGCTACTTCTCCCGGCCCTCGCACGTGGCTAGCTCTGCCCTACGCTGGCCATTCCGGTGAGTGGCGAGCTCCTACCCACCTTCACCCCACGCTAGCGGCCACACCCCGGTCGGCTCAACATTGGTGGCCCTGGGGCAGTGCCCTACTTGCACCTATGCTAGTGACTTTTGCCGACCTCACCTCACACTGGTAGTCCACGGCGAGCTCACCTAGACATCCGCGTTTGTTGTAGCCCCACCCCTCCACCCTACCTTCATCGCATGACACCTCCTCCAAGCTTGTCTTCATGCTTCTATCCTCCCAGGATGTTGACCGCCTTCACGGTCACGCCTAGTAGTGTTGGAAAGAGGTCGTCATCTTCTACCATGTCAATTGCTTCAACATCTTCAAGGGTGACTGGGAGTCCCTAGGTAACCCTAGGGAGATTATGTAGATCGTATATCTTTGCAATGCTTTTGATTGTTTATCTCTCCATGTTCTAGTACTTGCAAATTCAGTTTAGTTCTTTACTTTTTAACCGGAATTCACTAAGATTTCAATTTTATTCACTTGCAAAAGACCGTTACATTATTAGAGATCGACGCGTCTCTTGCCATTTTCCATCCCCCGACTCCCGATGCAACCCTTCAGCTTTCCCTGGCAACTAAGAGCCATTAATATACCGGTACCCTCCTCTTGTGCTAACCAACCCCTCCATTGCCTTGCCTCCACTCTCTTCCTCCAAAAAACTACCATGGCTTCTTCTCCGATTGCTTCTTCACTTCCTCCCAACTACTCCTCCAACGAGGATGGTGGCCCTATCGACGATGGTGGGCCACCGTATGATGAGTCGAACTCCTCATATGAGCCCTCCATTGTACTTGAGTCTCCTAGGTACTCCTATGATGAGGATACTGAGTACGAGGATGACGACGACAAGAACTACGTTGAGGAGAACTCGAGCGAGGAAGCGGAGGCGGTGGAGGAGGAAGCGATGGCAGCGGCAGAATGGGAGGCCAAGAAGAGGAAGCAAGCGGAGGGGGCTGTGACGCGGGCATCAGGAGCGGCGTTGGTGGAGGTTGTGGTGGAGGAGAGGGCCAAAAGAAGCAGGCTGCCAAGAAGGGAAGGGAGGAAGAGAGGACCAAGAAGAGAAGGGAAGAGGTGAGGGCCAAGAAGCGGGCTGCCAAGAAGAGAAGGGAGGAGGAGGAGTTGAACTCGGAGATGGCCAAGAAGAGGAGCCGGGTGGACTTCAACATCGATGCTGGTCCCTCCAATGTCGGTCCCGCCAATGTCAGTCCAGCGGCTCCCCCCCCCCCCAATGTCGGTCCCTACCCAAAGTCATCATGGAACTCCTCGGAGAGGCTGTCATAGATTACTCCAATTTGGGGTTTTCTTTTGCATGTACATAGGTATTCTTTTCGATAGAAAGATCAAAGGACTGTTTCTTTTTGGATGGAAAGATCAATCCCCTATTTTCCTGCTTTGTGAATCTAGTAGGGAAATCTCCTGTTTTCCTACTCTATTTGCTCTATGATGGGACATCAGCAAGAATCTATTCATCTTCCTTGGTGCTTTGGTTTTCCTTGGTCATGATGCTATGTCATAACCTGCCATGTCATGTCTTGTCATGTGATTTTTTATTCTTATCCCACCATACCGCATTGCGGCAAAAAAGTCAATGTTTCCCGTTGAATGTTCATGAACGAACTCTCTTGTATTGTGTACTAGCAACAATGGCTATCTTATCTTGCGTAATTAGAACAAATGACTATCTTCCCTCATCATTTTTTTGAGAGGTTCAAAATCAATATGTGACAAAAATTTTAGTCCCTATTTACTTTTCCGACAACTATCATGCGTCTTTACCTCGCCAAGAATCTCTATTTCTAATCATTGTGCCAATGATGTATTATCACTTTGCTAATTGAATTGCATGATTTCATTTTGTTGTTTCCAAGAGTTACAAGCTTTTCCTAGGGAGAGTAATTAGATCATTTAGCTTTGCTATGATTTTTAATTAGTAACATTAGATTTCGTTGGAACCCTAGCCATTTTTGCTATGCCGTTAAATTTTGCTTGTAAGATTAATGGACTGTTTCCTTTGGATGGAAGATCAGTCCCCTGTTTTCCTGCTCTATTTTATGTTTCATTTAATGTGATTGTAGTTGGAATAGTGCATCGATTTTTTTAGAGGTTGAAAATTAATATGGGATGAATATTAATAAATAATGTAATCCTATTTGGCTCTGTTTGAAAACCAAGAAAATTTTTATTTACCTTGCCAAAATTCAAACCATTTTTCAACAAAGGATCGAATATTTTGGTCTGTCCTATTCACTTTTCCTATAACGGATCAGTACATATTTTCCCAAAAGATGTAACAAATTTTAATTTGTACCCGAGGATTAACGTGGCAACCGTCCACGTTCCAGCATTGTGTAATGTCACATCTTCCACATCCACGTAGCCAGTCTTCCTTGGTTCTCGTGTAGGCATGGTTACTTGAAACCAATTTATGTTATTCCCTCATTTAATTCCCAATGGATCGTTCTCCTACTCGCATGCCCCTAGAAACCAAGATGGATTGAATTTTATGTTTCATTTAATGAAAATGTAGTTGGAATAGTGCATCCATTTTTTGAGAGGTTGAAAATCAATATGGGATGATTATTAACAAATAATATGATCCTATTTGGCTCTCTCTCAAGACCAAGGACATCCTTGCTTACCTTGCCAAAATTCAGACCAAGCATCTTTTCCCAATAAAGGATTGCAAATGTTAGTCCGGCCTATTCAATTTTCCGAGAATGGATCATACGTCTGATTGATGCTAATATAATGCATAAGAAGAACATACAAATATTTCTTGCATGGATTACAAAAGGATTAAGATAGCATAAAAGTTCACATAGTATCTTCATGATTTATCTTGCAATGAGAGCATTAATAAAAAAGGATTAAGGCTACATCTTCTTTTTCCGGGATGATTCCATTGCGTCGAGGTGGCGTTGGACGTCGGTCCTTAGCACCTCCAACGCCCTAACGAACACCGGTAGCTCGTCCACCCTGAGAGATTCTAGGTCCACCTCCTACTAGTTCTGTTTCCCCGTGCTCATCTAAACTGCCAATATCTTCGACCATGCGGTAGCCTAACACGCCCTTTCCTCCTCGGCCAGGAAAGTAGTCTCCTCCACCTCCCACTTCATTTTGTCTACCCTGGTGGCAGCCTCCCCCACCGTTTCAGAACAAGCTGGAGACGGCGAGCTATGGATCTTGGGGAGGTAGGTGCGGAGGACGAAGTTGGCAGTAGGTGCTCCATAGGCTTTGGGCTTGCCGGTGGGCTCCATACATATTTTAAATATTAGATTAGTACACTGTCACAAGGTATCGACAGGCTAAAACTACTAATCCAGATGATACAAATAAAGTCATCTCTGTTACACGAAAGTCTCACAACACGCAGATGCAATGCATCGGACACAGATATGGCAATGAGGAGACAATGGACAGGGTCATGGAGATGGCATAACCTTATTTTGGCATACCTACGGCAATACAGAATGTAGCAAAATGAGTGTCGCTGCGGAGATAGTCCTCCAATGCATGATGCCTAGCCCTCGAGTCCAAGGTAACACAACCCAAGCGAACACTTCCAGACGCATGCTACACGATGTCACTAATACCCCAAAGCTAGAGAGAAGATGGCAGAAAGGGCAAACAAAGCGACCATGGAGATGCACTCGAGTGTGATCATGGTCCGGCAGCCAAGCGAACATAGATTTCTTCAGCTCCTCTGTTTCATCCTCGTCCGTTTCTTCCATGTCGTACAGATCATATGGATCAATGAAACCTGACTGCTACAAAGGTGGCACAACATCGAAGTTGCCTGCTCCGTTCACTTGACCAGCCATCCTCCTATAGACACTTACCAACAGAACTAAAAATGATAAGAAATGACACAAGCAATGATGGTAACCATAAACAAGATGTGAAAGCTATGAGCTCACCTCTCACAGGGCGTAGAACCAAGTAGGTCGCCTAGCACAACCACTAACAATGTGTGTGAGATGAAGAGCCGATGAGCAAAGGCCTTGGGGGCACGCCTATTTATTGAAGCAACATGACCGATGAAAAACTCAGTGCTTCTTCTCGCAGCTCATGCCTCGCGGGATTACAGTAACCATGAAAATACGTGGGATGCTCAGAATATGCAAGCCTACACTAATCAGGAATCCTGCCACAAGTATAGGGCGGAATATGTAGGCTTTCATTCACAGGTAGGCATGCAAAATATTCGGCGGGTACACGAGTGCGCTTTGATCAGGATTAAAAAAAAAGGAAAATCATGACATCCACATGAGTTAAAAAAACAAATGTGTAGGCATTATAGTTGGAGAAAGCAGCTGGAAACGCACTTAGGTTCACTAAAGCATGGGCCTATTCCAGATATTCGTCTCCTGCTGTCTTGTATGCAAGATGAAACGCACCCAGCTTCGCTGACAAATGGGTCCGATAAGAGTTAGTGACCCTGCAGCAAGTGCTACTTACCAAATTTTCATTTCGTGCCCAGGAACTTGAAAGTGGGATCTTCAAATTTTGTATTCCCTCACCTCCCCCCAAATAATAAAAACTTGGCTACTGCAGTGCCCCGCCAAACTCCCACCTTGTATTTCCAAAATTAGCACTCTCCTCTCTGGTGTCTGTAAAGTCCAACTAGATCTGCGGTGGTAGCTGACCTTGGTGGCCACGGGGTACCACAGCGGCGGCGGCGGCAAGCTCCACGGACGGCGGGTATCAAGGTGCAGCATGGTTGGCAGCATTCTTGGAGGAACATCTCAGCATCCTTACAATGGTTGCGCCCTTGCTGGCGCAACTGAGCAGTTGAGCGAGGATGTCATGCAAGCTCCGGCTGCCTCGTCCAACCATGCGCCACTGCATCTTCAAGCTCAACAAGTGAGAATCTCATTTCTTTTCTCTGTAGTTGAAACGAACCAGATTTCTATGAGGAGAATCTGACTCCCAGCATGCTCATGATAGTCCTTGGATCAGTAGCTATCACATACAAAACACATTTCAGCATAATATCACATCCATACCACGATAACAGTACAATTTTATTTTTTACATCCCAGAATGTGAGAGTACGATCTAGTACATGCCCCTTGGGCTAAACACATGAATAAAACCAATATAGCGGTAGCTAGCTTCTGGAAGCATCTCCATCATCATGATCATCTCCACAGGCATTCTTGAGCGTAACACCTCAACCGTTAATCATACCAAGCGTCGTGGTTGTTGTCGATGTCGGACTTGTAACCTGCAAACTCACGAGCTGTCCACAAGGATTGGGACAGGTTTACATCACCATCTGTATGTATGCTTTTAGTAGCCTATTACTAGTGGTAAAAAATGTAGTCAAGGAATAGGCTCGGGTTTCCTATGTTGTAGCAAGCATAAAGAATAAAACTCCATTCCCATCATCCCAATCTCTCATCATATCGGGTACACCTGATTCGCAAGGTCCCTATCACCAACATCTTAACTCCATAATAGGGTCGAGGCAAAGACTCCCTCTCTTCACCTCTCAACAACTACAGCCGGATCCTAAAGGGAGAGGGAGCAACTTCCCCCCTTCCCCACTGCAATTGCGGCTCGCAACACTCAAGTAGCTATAAGGGGGAGGTAGAGATTTCCCAAAAACAATGGAGAATCATCACGACACAGGGTTGTCCATGACCGAGGATGCGGCTATACGTATAGTTTTAACTCTGTAGAGTGTGTACACCTGGACCCATCTCAGAGTGAGACAACCAGGGATTAGTTGACTAAACATCACCCTACCGAGCAAAGAACCTTGGAGTTACGATACCATCCTACATCCGGGCTCAGATGTGCTCCCCCATAGAGGACTACCCCGGAACTATGAAGCACTCCCACTAGGGCCAATCAGGCAAAAGCAAATCAGATGGCAAAAGGTCAGCACCATTCCCCCCACACTAATACTCTATCCTACAACAGGTATGGTACCGCACTTGCCAGTCCGGACCCAGGCCTAGACCCATAATTCGGCAAGTGGCATGACGTTTAACATATTCCCATGAAGCATGGTGACCCACTCGGTTTCAGACCGGGGCGAGCTCCTAACTCCCAAAAGCGTCTCCACAACATGGTCCGCAATGGCACCCATAACAGGAATCACCATCAACTCCTATGCTCCTCATCTATGTACTCACAACAAGTACCAAACAGGAAACGTCCGAGAACGAACCCCAAGCCCCCAATCCATAGATTGGGTTGTGTAAAACTCACCCTATCAAGTATCCCAAAAACACCTTCTCCTAATCACAATATCCCATACACATGCAATCATCGCACATCACATATTTAAGTAGTATAGTAGTACGTCAAACAAGGATATAAGGGATAAAAAAAAGGCTATACAAGGTTTATCATCATCATGCGAGGAATAGAGCGATAGCATACTAATTAGCAATGCCTAATGGTATTCAAATCGAATGGGCGTGAACTTGGCAGTCTTCCTCCTCATAGTAGTCCTCGAACGGCTCCGGCTCCGGGTTTTTAGCTCTGAGTCTCCAGCAGCTCCTAATTAAGCAATTACCATAAGTACTAGAGGTCTAGTTGCAAAGAAAACCACAAAGAGATCCATAGAAGAACCAAATAAGAACAAAGCTTAGTCTAACACATGCTGCATGATTTTAGAAAAATTATGAAACTAGTTTCATAATTTTTGGAATTAGAATGATTTAGTTATGAATTTTTGAAGTTGAAAACATTTTCTAGAATTTGATATGATAGGCAAAAATATAAAATAAAAGGACTTAGCTGTGAATTGGCTGTAGGTCAGCTGCAGTCTAGATGCAAATTGCCACAAGGGTTTACAGGTAGCTTTGGAGGTTTTTAGGCCGGTGGCTAAGCTGTCCTGGGGGTTTCTAGTTTTTGGGGGTGAAAACCAAAGGTTCCGACTTTGGAGAACCGGAAGTTCTGGTTTGGAAGAGGAAGCTCCGATTTAGGACAACCGGATGTTCTGGGTTTAGCTCTCTTGGGGAGGTCTCCTGGGAAGAACTCTGGACGCTCTGGACAGTTCAGTTTGGCTAATCAAAACTGGAAGTTCCAATTTGGAAACCGGTAATTCCAGTTTCCCATGGGGTTCGGCCGTGGCGAGGTTTGCGTGCATGCGAGCACATGGCTCAAGCCTTAGCTGCATCACTGCCATGCCGTGTGCATGGGCACCTAGGCTTTCCAGGGCGGCGGCACGCACGGCTGCAAAAAACATGGCAACATGGCTCAAAGGCCGGTGGTCGTCCAGGCCAGCGAGGCCGTGGAGCTCACCTGGGGGCTTGCTGGGGAGAGGATGGTGGTGTGGTGGCGAGGTGGTGCTGTGACGAGGAGGCGCCATGTAGAGAGCACGGCAACATCGGCACAGTCATACGGTGCGGCTCAGCAGTGTTCCGGTAGGGGTTCCGGCAATCTCCTCCTCCTCCGATGTCCTCTCCCAGACTCCTGCACTCCCTCCTTCCTTCTCCTCTTCTCCGATCGGTGGCAGGTGAAGAGGAAAACCCCAATTGTGGAGGAAGCTGGGAGTGGTTGGTGTGGGAGCTCAAGTAGGTGGCGGCTAGGGTTTCTAGGCTGCTATGGACAGCTAGAGATGTGGCTGGGCACCGTGGCACGCATCCACGGGCGCCAGTGCAAAAAGTGGTGCGGATGGGGCTGGCATCGTGCGTGGTGCGCACGTCGTTGTCGCACTTGTGCCATGTGTGTGAGCGCCGTAGGGAAGAAAGAGAAACAGTGGTGTGGGTGGCTGCCGTGTGGGGCCGAGCTGTCAGTGGCTTGTGGCGTGGAGGCGGTTTGGCCAGGAAATCGGAAGTTCCGAATTTGGAAAACCGGAAGTTCCAGTTTTTGCACCTGCCTTAGATTGGGTTGTTGCTTAGGTGGGCTGGTGAGGTTAGTTAGGTTGGTTTGACCTCAGGTTAGGTTCAGTTAGCTTTCCTATTTTGATTTGTATTTGAATTCCAATTCAAATACAAATCCCAGACAAACAAATCCAAATAAATTCCAAATGAACTCCAAATATTCACACTAGCACATAATACACCTTAGCCATTCAATTTAATTTATAAATTAATTCTAGGAATTTTAGGAGAGATTCAATGAAGACACTCTTATAGTTTGGAAATTTCACTCCACAATCACAAAATTTTGGAATCCACATTTTTGCAAATTCAAACATCTTGTAAAAATACGGGATGTTACAGTAGTCCACTCCAATTTTCTGAATCTACATCTACTTCACCGGAGAACACTCTGCTCAAGTTTATTTCTGTCTGGAGTGGAGCTAGTTATGCCTAGACGTGGCCATGCCCCAATGCTGCTGGAGTATTTCTTTAGCTAACAGTAAATTTCATGGTATATTGTGTTAGATTTGAGATCCTTCTCTTACCTTGGCCACTCTAGATCTATCTGCAAGGCCGGCATCTGCATTTCTACGGTCATGGTACATTCTGTTCGTTATATCTAAGACAACTGACCAAATATTTATTGTGCAAAGCCTAGTACCATATTCCTACATTGCTGAAATTCAATCACATGTTGTGGTAAGTAACTAAACAAGTGATTATCCTGCTCATGTATTCTTTACTTTATTCAGTTGCTTTGTTTAAGATTAAAGTTTGACTTCTGCTCCTTTCATTTGTAGGCTGAAATATCGAAAACAATCCTTGAGGTTGCAGTACCAAATTTTGGTGATCAAAATTTGTAGTCAAGTCCCTTCCTTGATCATCTGGTCGTGCAGCCAGCCTCAGCTATAAACTCAAGATCTAAAGTTTCTTTGGGAGGGCTACAAGAAATTACAGAACTAAGACAACAAGTTCTTGAACAGGAGCAAATGTTGAGCGACTTGAAGATGAAGGCACAAGCTTCAGATGCAGCAATGAAAATGCAATCTAAGAAGATTGAGAGTTTGAAGAAAGCAGTAAAAAAAATTGAGTACCTCCTTCATCAACTGCTAAACTTCAGAGGGTAAGGTTAATGTGTTTCTCAGGCATCTGCTCATGTCCTCTCAACTGCTTGTGCTAGTTTGTGAGTATTGTGGTTTGTGCTCAATGTGTTTCTAGGTCAGCTTTATTCTTAGTTAGAGAGATATCATGTGTAGTGGTTTGTGATCTCTTATGGACAATATGCTTGTGCTTGTTATTTGGTCATGAATAATAATGTATGAAGTGTAATGAGAAATATTTATTTGTATGTGTGGTATGTACAGATTAATTGTACTGTCAATTACAGAATTCATTTGTATGTAATATTAAATTAGATGATATTTTAATTAAGCGCTACTTGGGCTACACCTGAAAATAACTGAGCCCAAAATTTCGTGGCCTCGCCCCCTCAGCCCATTATTTCGTGGGCCTAAACAAAGTTATGACTCCAGCAAATGTTCGGCTAAATCCATTAAGAATTGGGCCTAAACAAAGTTATGATGTCAGCATATGTTGCGCTTGATCCAACAAGAATTGGGCCTAAACCAAGTTATGATGACAACAATTATTTGGCTCAATCCAAGAAGAATTAGGCCTAAATCAATCTATGACGACAGCAATTATTGGGCTTGACACAATAAGAATTGGGCCTAAATCAATCTATGATGATAGGAATTATTGGGCTCGGTCCAACAAGAATGGGGCCTAATTCAATCTATGATGAAACAATTTGTCACAACTGCCATGCCACATCAGACTATGGTTCGACGTGGCATGCTACGTAGGAGCCAGTTTGTTACGACTTGTGGGATGAATTTTCATTCATCATTATCTTAGTGACGCACCGAAATAAGGGATGTCAGTAGTCGTGGTTTATGATGCTCAACTAATGACGAAGGATTTTTGTAACTCCCGCATCATAAATCATAGTTTATGACGCAAAAAATGCGTTTATGACACTTTTAAGTTTGTCATAGACCAGAAGATTTCTTGTAGTGATTGCCCAAGTGGTCCGTGCATGGATGGAACAAGTAACAACTACTTCTGCTCAAGATCCCAAATGCTTGGATCTTATCACCAAACTCAATCTTAATGCTCAAGATATTGGCCATTACACCCTGCAAAATGGGTTATCAAATACAAAGGGAGATTGATGATTGGTAGACAACTTGAAATTGCAGCTGCTTGACATTTTTCGTAAGTCTTCTTTTGGGTGGTTACTCTGGGAGAGTGCAACTTATCAAAGGTTGAAGCTAGTGTTTTATTGGCTTGGTATGCATGCTCAAGTAAAGGAATATGTTGACTTGTCCCACGTGTCAGAAGAACAAGGTAGGACATGTTCTAACCCAGGACTGTTAGAGCAACTACCAATACCTAACATGGCATGAACACACATATTCATGGATTTTGTATAAGGAATGCCAAAATCTCAAGGCAAAAATGTGTCAAACCATTCTAAGTTTTTTCAATCTATGGTTTGTAATAATTCGTACCTCTAAGCTATTTATGTAAAAAGGTAATTTGTTGATACTTTCCTGCAGCGGAAGCGATCATGATGTATGGCCGAGATTCAAGTTGTATGTGGATGATTCGGATTATCCTGGGGACACTTGATAGAATGCTAGGTTTAAACTATTTTAAGTGCATTTGAGAATAATTACTGTTTCAGCAGTGATTAGATGCACTTTAAGCCAGTTTAAGCTGGACGGTTCCGCCATGAGATGTAATTCTAGTGGTTGTTGATAGGCTCACAAAATAGTCCCATTTCATTTCTCTTACCCACACATACACTTCTCAGGATGCGGTAAACATCTTATTGGACAATGTCTTCAAATTACATGGGTTGCCTAGAGCATCTTGACAGATAGATATCGCATTTTCACTAGCAACATTTGGCAGCCACTCTTCAAAACATTGGGAGTTTCACTACATCTATTATCAGCATACCATCCATAAACCGATGGACAAACTGATAGGGTGAATCAATGTTTGGAGAATTACTTAAGGTGTATATGTTTCTCAAGTACAACCACAGATGGCATTATTGGCTATCCCTAGCTGAGTGGTGGTACAACACTTCCTATCATACAACTCTCAACGTGACACCATTCCTGGTACTCTATGGATTTCCACCTCCACAAGTTGGTGAAGTGATATTACCTCTGATTGTCCTGACATTTCTGCTCAAGAACAACTGATATATAGGCAGGTTGCTCAACATGTAATTAGAGATAACCTATAGAAAGCTCAAGCTAGGGTAAAGCATCAGGAAAACAAACATAGGTCTGACAAAGAATTCATAGTGGAAGACATGGTATATCAAAATTCAACCATATAGGCACACTTCACCAGTGCCTACAGATCTCTGAAATTACATTCCAAATTTATGGCCCATTCAGAGGCGTGGAAAGGATTAGAAAGTAGCCTACAAATTACTTCTTCCATATGGATGTCAACTATACAATGTATTCCATATGATCAACTTAAGAAACACATTTGGCAGAATGCAATTCCAAGCTTGGAGCTTCCACTAATCAATTCAAAAGGAACAATCAAAGTACCTCCTATTGCAATTCTGGACCGAAGATTAATCCCAAGAAACAACGAGTCCGTGGTGTAGTGGCTGATCCAATAGATGAACATGCTAGAAACTGAAGTAACCTGGGAGGATGCATCTTTCATATGAAAAGTATTTCCATCATTTCATCCTTGAGGATAAGGATCTCAAGGATGGGGTATTGTCAGACCTTTAGTCATTCAGTCTTCTTCCATTCAATTAAGCAAAGAGCAGACAAAAGAATATCGGCGTCCAGTGGAACGCTTCACTGACTCCATGGATGCCATTCCTTTCACATCCAACAGCTACAGCTCATTCACTGTCGGGCATGCACCCCAAGCCCACGAGTAGACCCTGAACGGCCCACCAAGGGATGTACTCGGATATGATCAAGACAACGGGATAGGTGTATCCCACTCGGACTAGTCAAGTGTGTATATGGAAACTACTCGGACCATACCGAGTAGAACTCTGTAATTGTACTCGGCTAGGACTCGGACTTGTAACCCTGCCCTCCCATGTATATAAGGGCGGGCAGGGACCCCCCTCAAACAGAACAACTCCAAGTCTATCTAAGATCAATACAAACAAACACACAGGACGTAGGGTATTACGCGATCTAGCGGCCCGAACCTGTCTAAATCATGTTCCTTGCGTCACCATTGACTCCTTGATTCTCGACGGCCCTTACCGCATAAAAGACCACCTAGGGTACTCCTAGGCGGGTTGCTGGTCTAAAACACCGACAGCTAGCGCGCCAGGTAGGGGCGCTCGTCGAGTTTCTCAGCGCGAGCTCAATGGCAACAGTCGTCATCAAGCCTGTTTTCTTCATCGAAGCAGGCGCAACGTTCGTTTTTGGATCCTGGCTCTGTGTCACCGATGGTGCCGGATCGTTTCAGCGCCAGATCATCAACATCCAGGAGAAGAAATCAGAAGATCCAATCAGGAAAAATCAAAATTTCAAAATCAACAACCTCAAGTTCGACTACACGTCGGACTCGACTTCAGTTCGGACTAGTCGGTCCCAGCCACTCTACAAATCGACTTCGACTCCAAAATGAGTTCCACATGGACTCCGCAATGCAGCCGAAGTCTACCAAAGTTCCTTTACTCGAACCCTACTCGAACATGGGAACGATGAAGACGGTGACTCCGACTCGGTCTATCTCCCAGAGATCCCACTGACAGGACCAGCCCAGGGACTGGTAATAACTACAACATCGCAAGGCAGATTCGTACACTGGCCAGGATTGAGACCATCTCCCTTTGCCTGTGACTACGAATCGTGCCTTATCGCTCACATAGACAACCTCCCATACCAGGAAGGCGTCCCACTCACTTCAAGTCGCGAGGAAAGTTCCACAGAAATTGCAACATCAAGCTCCGGAAGCTACCTCCCAGACAGAGAAGTCTTTGTTATTACCCAAAGTAACAACCCGGGTACTAGCCAGAACAGAACACCTAGGCGATTGGCACAACTCGACAACGTCTCAGAAGATGAGTCAAAAACCAGCGCCCCACAAGACGAAACCTCCGACCAAAGGAACCAAAGAAGGATGCGCAATGCTACTCAGGCTAAACGACGGCAGACGCTGGCTACAAACGTTCCCATCACAAACCTCGAAAGAGCATTCGACGCAGTTCAGGCTCAAGAACATACCACTCCACTTGCAGCAATCGCCTCGATCAACCTTATATCAACACTCATACCCCGAGATAGAGACAATGAAGCCACAGCTCAGCTCGTACAATGCGGCAACGGACTAATCGCACAGCTCATAGAACAAGCTTACAGGCTACTTGACAAAGAATCGCCGATTCCATCCGTTCCCCGCATCGCAGCTCATCAAGCAGGCAGTAGAGGTGCTGCAGCCAACAACAATGATGCTCAAAGAAACGACAACGAAGTCGTCAACCAACCTCGCCAACACAGCCAAGGTCCGAGTAAGCACAATGCCCCAATATGCCAGAGGGACGTTGGAGAAGTCAGCTACACTAACTCTGTGAAGAGTCCCCGCCCTACTCGGAAAAACCACGAAGTATCAAATTTCAGCGATTTATGAGAAATACTCAATAGTCGGCATGAGCGAGAAATCGACAACTACAACCACTTTCCCGCTTTCACAAATCGGGTAATGACGACAAGACTACCCGAGAAGTTCAAACCAACAGGAATCACCAAGTATGATGGCAAGCAAGACCCCATTCAATGGCTACGATGCTACTCACTAGCAGTCCAAGCAGCCGGGGGCAATAACGAAACCAAAGTTATCCACTTTTCGATATGCATGGAACCCGCACCACTGACATGGCTCGAGTCCATCAAACCCAAGTCAATCGACTCTTGGGCAGATTTGACAAAGGCTTTCACCAACAACTACGCCGGCTCCATGGCTAGACCAGGCAACAAGATTGACTTGAGTCAATTTAAGCAAAAAGAAGGTGAAACACTACGCGACTACTTACGACGATTCTTCGAAAAGAAGGCAACTACAGTTGACATTTCAGAAATAGACGTCATCGAGTGCTTCCAGAATGGACTCTATGATCGACGAACATACCAAGACTTCGGTCGATGATGACCAGCTAATGTCAAAGACCTCAAAGTCATGGTGCAACAGTGGGTAGACGAAGAAGACAAAGAGCGAGAACGGTTCGGCTCTCATCGCAACCGAGGATGCGACAACAACAACAATGACCAGGATAGAACTCAACACAATGATACTCGAAACAACTTTTTGAGTAATTAGAATCGCAAAAGGAAGCACGACAACACCGTTGCTGCCATGACTAACTCCGGGAAAAAAAGGATCCCGTAAAAAAAACAAAGGGCCAACCTTCACCGAGCTACTCAAAAAGCAGTGCCCATGGCACCCGACTAGCAAACACTCAGCAATAGACTGCTACAGCATGCGTCGAGTAATGCAAGACTTACCCACACCACCACCCCCTGAAGAGTACAGCAAGAAAAAGGATAAGGGCAAGAACAAAGTCCACAAGGACAAGGAAGAAGAGGGCGACTTTCAGACCGCCTCCGAGACAGTCAACGTCATTTTTGGCGGAATCCCAGGCACCGCATCCAAGTGAGCCAACAAACTCGTACTCAGGGAAATCATGACCATCAAGCCAACAGATCCAACACCGCTTAAATGGTCAGAAGTACCCATATCCTTTAGCAGAAAAGACCAGTGGACGAAATTCTCAGAGCCAGGCCGATTCCCTCTAGTACTCGATCCCATTGTGGCAGGGTCAAAGCTGACAAAGGTACTCATCGATGGTGGAAGTGGACTCAACGTCATTTTCGCCAAAACACTAAGAAAGATGTGCCTCAACATCACAAAAAGGCTCACTCCAACTAATTCACCCTTCTACGGCATCGTACCAGGAAACGCAGCTATACCACTAGGACAAGTCGTCCTCCCAGTTACCTTTGGAACTAAGGAACACTACCGCATCGAGTATATCAGATTTGAAGTTGTCGACTTCGAGACATCTTACCAGGCCATACTCAGAAGGCCAGCACTAGCTAAGTTCATGGCCATACCATACTATGTTTACTTGGTACTCAAGATGCCAGGGTCCAAGGGAGAACTAACGCTACGAGGAGATCTACGACGATCTTACGAGTGCGACACCGAAGCCGTGGAGATTGCCGCAACCTCTCAAGCGCCTAGTCCCATGCAACAAGTCTTCACAGCTTCAAAAACACAGGGGCAACCTATCAACGAGCTATACAGATGTGCTTCGAAAAGAAACTACATCACAATGTTGAAGCTAACGTAGACGACATAGTCATCAAAACAAGAAACCAGGAGGAACTTATCGCCGATCTGGAGGAAACCTTCTCAAGTCTACGAGCTTTCCGATGGAAACTCAATCCTACCAAGTGCGTTTTCGGAGTACCTTCCGGCAAACTACTCGGGTTCATCATTAGCCATTGCGGTATTGAGGCCAATCCGGAGAAAATATCTACCATCACAAACATGCACGCCCCAGCTAGCATCAAAGATGTGCAGAAACTCACAGGCTGCATGGCAGCTCTCAACCGGTTTATCTTGAGACTTGGAGAACGGGGACTATCCTTCTTCAAGCTTCTCAACCACCAGGACAAGTTCAAATGGACAGAAGAGGCAGACAAGGCATTAACACAACTCAAAGACTTTTTGTCAAAGCCTCCAATCCTCACTGCTCCATCTCCAAACGAGGACTTGCTCCTATACATAGCAGCACTCACGTCGTCAGTACGGCAATAGTAGTTGAATGGTCTAAACCAGGCCACGTTTACAAAGTCCAAAGACCTATGTACTTCGTCAGTGAAGTACTCTCAAACTCCAAAACTCGGTACTCACCGATACAGAAACTCCTATATGCAATTCTGCTCACCTCACGAAAACTATGCCATTATTTCCAAGAACACAGCATCACAGTCATCTCTGACATCCCGCTCGGCGAAATTCTCCACAAAAGAGACACCACGGGTAGAATCTCCAAATGGGCAGTTGAACTCGGAGCTCTAACCTTGTACTTTAAACCAAGGATAGCTATCAAATCCCAGGCTTTGGTCGACTTCGTGGCCGAATGGATTGAAAACCAAGTACCAACACCAGTTGAATGGCCAGAGCATTGGGTAATGTATTTTGACGGATCCCTCAAACTTGAAGGAGCTGGCGCAGGCGTACTTCTCATCTCCCCAAAGAGAGACCAACTAAAGTACGTACTGCAAATCTTCTGGGAAGCCTCAAACAACGAAGCCGAGTACGAAGCACTGCTACATGGCCTTCGCCTCGGAATTTCCCTCAGCATCAAACGACTACTGGTATACGGCGACTCTCTAGTTGTCATAAACCAAGTCAATGACGAGTGGGACCGAAACAAGGACAACATGGACGCTTACTGCAAAGAAGTTCACAAACTGGAAAACAAGTTCTTAGACTTGGAATTTCACCATATCGTCCGTGACAACAATGTAGCCACCAATGTATTATCAAAAATGGGCTCAACTCTTGCAGAACTTCCGGAAGGAATTTTTGTCCACGAACTCCACAAGCCGTCCATACCAGAACAAGTGACCCCGCCGGTAGTCCAGACATCACTCGAGAAATCATAATGATAGAAGTCGACTGGAGGACACCCTTCATCGACTACATCAAGGACCACAAGTTACCTTCTGACAAAAATCAAGCTGAGAAAATCTCTCGACGAGGCAAAAACTACGTTCTAGTCGGAGATAAGCTATACAGAAAAAGTGCATCCTTGGGGGTACTCATGAAGTGTGTTACCCATGAAGACGGCCAAGAAATCCTAGAAGACATCCACAAGGGGATCTGTGGCAACCATGCATCCTCACGAACAATAAACGGCAAGGCTTTCAGAGCAGGTTTTTACTGGCCAATGGCTTTGGCTGACGCAAAATAGTTAGTTCAGAAGTGCAAAGGCTGTCAATTCTTCACTAAACAGCAACACGTTCCTGCCTACAAGCTAGTCACAATACCTACAACATGGCCGTTTACCTGCTGGGGGCTCAACATGATAGGGCCATTGCCAACTGCGCCAGGAGGATTCAACTGAGTACTCGTGGCCATCGACAAATTCACCAAGTGGATCGAGGTCAAACCAGTCACTTGCCCCAACGCAGACCGAGTCCTCGACTTCTTGGACGAGATCTACACCGTTACGGCTTTCCAAACAGAATCATCACAGACCTAGGGTCTAACTTCAACAATCATGACTTTTGGGAGTACTGCGAGAACAGCGGAATTGACGTTCGCTACGTCTCGATCACTAACCCACGAGCCAATGGACAAGTCGAGTGTGCCAATGGCATGATACTCGAAGCTCTTAAGAAACGACTACATGATGTCGGCAACACAAAAGGAGGCAAATGGCTCAAGAAATTACCCAATGCTCTGTGGGGTCTCTCTCCCTATTTCCTAGTGTATGGCTCAGAAGCTATATTACCTGCGGACATCATATGGCAATCTCCCTCAGTCGAGCAATACGATGAAGAAATGGCTGAAGAAACAAGGCGAACAGATCTAGACAGTCTAGAAGAAGCAAGATGCGCAGCGCTAGTACAATCTGCCAGATACCTTGACGGGTTACGGCGTTACCACGACCGCAAGATCAAAGAACGATCTTTCAACTTAGGCGACATGGTCCTCAAATGAATCCAAAACACGTCAGGGTTGCATAAACTCAATTCACCATGGGAAGGTCCTTACATTGTATCCATGGTTACGGGACCCGGATCTTACAGACTACAAGAGCTCTCAGGAGAACAAGTATCAAACTCTTGGAATATAGAACACCTCTGTCGCTACTACCCGTAGTAGACGAAAGAACTCGAGTAATTGCATCAAAGCAAAAACTCATGTCAACTACTCGAGCCAACAGCTCGACTACCGACTACAAGATATACTACTCTTGACCCAAGACTACCAATTCAACAAGCATTCCAGCTCTGGTACAAAGCCTCAAGGACAGAGCAATTCTTTACTCAAGTCCGAAGACATATCAAAAAGTTACATACGAGTAAAAGTACTCAAAATACAATACAAAGGACTACAAGCAACTGCCTACTGGCGGGCTGCATTTAAGCCTCAGGCTTTTACAATATCACAAGGCCACTCAGGTCTGCCGACTACATTGGGAAGGGCCCACACGCAAGGAAGCTGCGCAAAACCCAGCCATATCCAGGTCCTCTACCCAAGGCAACGCCAGGTACTCCTGCACCGTCGCTGCCTTGACAGCGGCAACGATGAATCCCGCGTGCCGTGCAAAGAAGGAAACAAGGTTGCTCTTTTGCTAGCCTTGTCGAGCCAACCCACCCTACGGCCACACCTCCACCTCTAAGAGAGCAGGATAAAGACTGTGGCACTCATCACCCATCACCCGTGAGTTCCGGCGCGTACCCGGCTAGATCACGAGCTGCAAGATGAGGCGCGTGATGAAACCTCCTACGAGGATTCTTCTAGCATCGCGGCTATCCCTACGAGTGCTAGAGTCTATGGAGGGAAGGTGGTCTCAATCTACGAGGAATCTTCTAGCACTGGTACACTCTTTGTCAGCTCTCTACATGCAAACAACAGCAACCGAAGGCAATCCATCGCTACTCAAAGTCTGATCCAGGTCGCTCTCCATGGCGGTGTATTTATAGCCAAGCGCTACAACTGCCAACCACCCAGGAGTTACTATGTGCTCGTGAACGATGAGCCTAGATGAAATCTGACTATGCCCACGTGAAAGCATTCATGCCACAAAGGACGAAAGAGTACAGTACACCCGTGCACCCCCGTTCAAAGAATAACAAAGCAGAGTACTCGACAATAGCGCGACTACTCAAACTCAGCACTCGGACCACTTCACATAACAAAATGTTGGACAAAGTGTTCATTTCAGATAGAATGTCAATACAAGTACTCGAAAGCTTACAAGAGTACATAAAAGCTTAAGGCTCCTCTAGAGATACAAATTCAGACATCTTCAACGCGATTGGCTCAGCCTCCTCGAGGTACTGCGCATAGGATTCCTCTGTGCAGTTGCGAGCAACACCATCACCAGCCACCGCCAAATCTGCCCTCGGGTAGTATGACTTGACCACAGCAAGGACCTATTTGCAAACAGCCTTGCAGAGGCCGGCCACCTTACCCGGAGCAGCCTTCAAGCGCTCGACTAGTGATTGAGGTCCTGCGTCCTCTTCCAAGGGGGCAATAGCATTCACCAAGTCTTGAGCGGCATCAGTTAACTCTTGGAGCTCGCCTCGAAGTCTTCCTATGGTCTGGGCATGATCTTTGCATGCCACCATGGCCATAGCAAGCATCACTCCATTCTGGATCTTCCTGTCTCACTGATGCTTGCAGGCAGCCTGTGCTTCCATCAGCACAGCCCGAAGATGTTCAGCCTCATCCGCTACTCGGTCGTGCGCATTTCTCCAGTCAAGGAGTTGGCTACTCGCAGTTGCCTCCTTCCTCTTGAGTTCTGCAAAAACAACCAAGTTCAAACAACTGACTACAATCGGACATACTCAGCACATGGAAAGTGTTGGGATACGAGGTAGGCTACACTAGCGCAAATCAAAATTTCTACCACGTATTACCAGGAAGAACTGTCGTATAAGGATCACGGGATTACCACTCGACGCACTACTGGTGCGGAAGATGTAGATATGCGTCGATGCAGTGAAGACGATCACGTAGTCGTACGTAGTCGATCACGTCAACGTCCAGCAGCTCATCCATGTGCAGCATGATCGCCCTCGTGCCGCGGCTCGTCGTCGGCTCGTCGTGGCTCGTCAGCGGCTCGTCGTGGCTCGTCAGCGGCTCGTCGTGGCTCGTCAGCGGCTCGTCCAAGTGCTGCAGGCGCAACACCTCCAAGGTATCCACACGTGCAGGGAGGAAGCATCGCAAGCCGGACTGCTAGATCCGTGAGTTGCAACAGGCGAGGGCGTGGGAGGCGCGGCAGATGAGTTTCGCCAAAAGGTGTAAACCCTAGGGCACCCCCACCCCTCTATTTATAGAGGTTCCTGATGGGCCTCTGGGTCCGAGGCCCATTAGTACTTCTAAACCTAATCCAACTCGGATCAGATCCGAATTGGGCTTCCAGCCCCTTAAGTGTGTGACCCTATGGGTTCGAATACGTATAGACATGGCCCGAGTACTCCTACTCGGCCCAATAGTCGGTAGCGGCCTCTAGCAAGACGTGCCAACTCCTATACGCACACGAAGATCATATCAGACAAACCATCACAATATAATATACAAGTTATTCCCTCTGCCTCACGATATTTGGTCTAGCTTCAAGCCGACCGCTCTTTCTCGATCCTGTGATTCGGAATCCCTTTGTAGATTAACTCTTAACCGTACGTAGCATGGCCATGCATTTTCGGATCCGATCACTCGAGGGGCCCAGAGATATCACTCTCAATAAGAGAGGGGCAAATCCCATCTTGATTGACCATGTCTCATAGCATGCTTCTTGACAAACCCGAAAGCTACCTTTATAACTACCCTGTTACGGCGTAGCGTTTGATAGCCCCTAAGTAGGTCGATCCACATCTAGAATACATGCGACAATCTCAGGTCCAAGGACAAAGCGTATATGTTGTTTAAAGAGAGAACTACTTCTCGTGTTGGGTCAGTCCTAGCACATGTCTCCACATGTGTCCACATTATTAGTTCAACATCTCCATGTCCATGACTTGTGAAACATAGTCATCAACTAATACATGTGCTAGTCTAATATTCATGTGTGTCCTCACATGAACTCCGACTAGGGACAACTTTAGAATAACCATACAAGTTAAGAGTTTCACATACAATTCACATAATTGCAAATCAATTCAAGTAGCCTTTAATGGATATTCAATGAACACAATATACAAATCATGGATACAAATGGAATATCATCATCTCTATGATTGCCTCTAGGGCATACCTCCAATAGTCTCCCACTTGAACTAGAGTCAATCTAGAAGGTACCTAATACCCATAGCTCTTACATGCACATCATGCTTAGCCTGCGGGAGTGGTTTTGTCAACGGATCAGAAATGTTCAGATCCGTGTGTATTTTGCATATCTTGATCTCACCCCGGTTAACGAAGTCTCGAATGAGATGAAATCGCCGCATTACGTGTTTGTTCTTCTGGTGGTTCCTTGGCTCCTTTGCTTGCGCAATTGCCCCATTGTTATCACAGTAGAGATTCAATGGGCTGGACACATTCGGGAACACACCAAGCTCAATGAGGAAATTCCTTATCCAAACACCCTCCTTCGCGGCTTATGTCGTAGAATCGGCCACCGTCTCCTGCTTGGAACTCTTCCAACTAACAGCACCACCAGTTAGCGTGAACACAAATCCTGATTGTGACTTTGAATCATCTCTGTCAGTTTGGAAACTAGCATCGGTGTAACCTGTTACAACGAGTTCCTCCTCACCTTCACAGACGAGGAACATATCTTTAGTGCTTCTCAAGTACTTAAGAATGTTTTTCACCGCTGTCCAGTGACTCTCACCTGGATGAGATTGGTGTCTGCTTGTCATACTTAGCGCATATGAAACATCTGGGTGAGTACTTATCATTGCATACATGATAGATCCAATAGCCGAGGCATATGGTACTCTACTCATGCGATCCCACTCATCAGTAGTCGAAGGACACTGAGTCTTGCTGAGATGTATGCCATGTGACATAGGTAAGAACCCTTTCTTTGTCTCTTCCATGCTGAACCGCTTCAACACTTTGTCAATGTAAGTATCTTGGCTTAAACCTATAAGCCTTCTCGATCTATCTCTATAGATCTTAATGCCCAGAACATATGCCGCTTCCCCTAAGTCCTTCATCGAAAAACTATTTTTCAGTGAAGTCTTTACGGACTCAAGCATAGGAATGTTATTTCCAATCAGTAATATGTCATCCACATAGAAGATTAGAAATACTACAGAGCTCCCACTAACCTTCTTATAAACACAAGACTCTTCTTCGTTCTTGGTGAAGTCAAACCCTTTGACCACTTCATCAAAACGAATGTTCCAACTCCTAGATGCTTGCTTCAATCCATAAATGGATCTCTGAAGCTTGCATACCTTTCCAGCATTTTTCGGATCGACAAAACCCTCAGGCTGTATCATATACACGTCCTCAGCTAGGTTTCCATTCAGGAAAGCTGTCTTGACATCCGTCTGCCATATCTCATAATCGAAATATGCAGCTATAGCTAGAATAATCCGAATGGACTTAAGCATCACTACGGGCGAGAAGGTCTTATCGTAGTCAACTCCTTGAACTTGTCGAAAACCTTTTGCAACAAGTCCTGCTTTATAGATGTGAACATTTCCATCCATGTCCTTTTTCTTCTTATAGATCCACTTGCACTCTATGGCTTTAACACCATCAGGCGGGTCAACCAAGTTCCAAACTTGATTGTCTCCCATGGACTCTATTTCGGATTGCATGGCACTTTGCCATTTTTTGGAGTCTGGGTCCATCATTGCTTCTGCATATGTCGCAGGCTCATCATTGTCCAACAATAATATTTCCCGCATTTCGCGGAGCCTTGCTGACCTTCGTGGTTGTGGTGGTGCTTCTCTTGCCATGGGTATCTCAACTTGTTCTGCTACGTTAGTATCACTCATTGATTCTTGCTCGATCGGCTCATCTTGAACTTCTTCAAGATGCACTGTCTTTCCACTCTTTTCTCCTTTGAGAAACTCTTTCTCTAGGAAAATCCCGTTCCGAGCGATAAACACTTTGCCTTCTGATCGGTTGTAGAAATAATATCCCAAAGTTTCCTTTGGATATCCCACGAAAATGCACTTATCCGACTTGGGTGTGATCTTGTCCGACTGAAGTCGCTTGACAAACACTTCACATCCCCAAATCTTTAGAAAAGACAAACTGGGAACCTTTCTAGTCCATATCTCATATGGTGTCTTAACTACGGATTTAGATGGTACCCTATTAAGTGTGAAAGCTGTTGTTTCTAGAGCGTATCCCCAAAATGACAATGGTAGGTCCGACTGGTTCATCATTGATCGAACCATGTCTAACAAAGTTCGATTACGTCGCTCGGATACACCATTTCTCTGAGGTGTTCCAGGCAGTGTAAGTTGTGGAACAATTCCGCAACTCTTTAGATGATTGCTAAACTCGTGGCTCAAATACTCGCCTCCACGATCAGATCGTAAGGCCTTAATTTTCTTGCCACGCTGATTTTCAACTTCATTCTGAAATTCCTTGAACTTTTCAAAGGTTTCAGACTTGTGCCTCATCAAGTAGACATAGCCATATCTACTAAAATCATCAGTGAAAGTTATGAAGTATTGGAATCCTCCTCTGGCCGTCGTGCTCATTGGTCCGCATACATCACTATGTACGAGTTCCAACAAGTCTACTGCTTTCTCAGGAAATCCTGTGAAAGGCGTCTTGGTCATCTTGCCTAGCAAGCAAGCCTCACATGTCTCGTATGATTCAAAATCAAACGAAGTTAGAAGTCCATCAGAATGGAGCTTCTTCATGCGCTTTTCACTTATATGACCCAAACGACAATGCCACAAGTAGGTAGGACTCAAATCATTAGGCCGAGGCCTTTTAGCACTTACGTTACAGACAGGTGAACCATCAAGATTTAAAACAAATAATCCATTCACAATGGGTGCAAAAGCCATAAACATATCATTCTTAGAGATCACACAACCATTGTTTTCACTCGCAAATGAATAACCATCCTTCATCAAGCATGAAGGAGACAAAATGTTTCGACTTAAACTAGGAACAAAATAACAATTATTCAACTCCATAATAAATCTTGATGGGAGGTGGAGTTGCATCGTCCCGATTGTCAACGCAGCAACTCTTGCATTATTGCCCACGCGGAAATCAACTTCTCCTCTTTCCACGCTTCTACTTCTTATCATTCCCTGCATCGAATTGCAAATATGAGCAACCGATCCGGTATCAAATACCCAAGAATTAATAATTGTATCAGCGAGAAAAATGTTGTCTATAACATTAACAACAAGCGTACCTGAGGTAGAAGTACTCTTACTTCCGCCATTCTTCAACGAAGCTAGGTACTGCTTGCAGTTTCTCTTCCAGTGACCAAGTTCATGACAGTAAAAACACTCTTTGTCTGGAGCAGGTCCAGGTCCAGCTTTAACCTTGGGCGCTGGGTTTGGCTTGGACGTTCCAGCCTTGCCCTTCTTCTTCCAAGAATTGCCCTTCTTCTTAAAGCTAGGCTTGTTCTGTATAGCCATCACATGGCTGGTACTAGCGCTTTTCTTGATGTCAGCCTCTGCTGTTTTAAGCATGCCACACAGCTCATTCAGACCCTTCTCCGTCCCATGCATATGGTAGTTCGAGATAAAGTTCCCATAGCTAGGCGGAAGAGACGAAAGAATGAAATCAGTGGCCAACTCTTGGCCCATTGGGAAGCCCAGCTTCTCCAATCGCTGAGTGTAACCAACCATCTTGATTACGTGTGGTCCTACTGCTGCGCCTTCTGCTAGCTTGCTCTCAACAAAGGCTTTGGACACATTGAACCTTTCAGTCCTAGCCTGTGTCTGGAACATGTCTTTGAGCACCACGATCATATCGTGTGCCTCATGATTTGTTTCGAACTGCATCTGCAGCTTGGGTTCCATGCAAGCAAGCATAAGGCAGCTTACCTCAAGATTAGCATCAAATGCCTTCTTGTAAGCAGCCTTAACGGCAGCGGGTGCATCATCAGCAGGTTCTTCTGGTAGTGGGTTGTCTAGAACATCTTCCTTTTTATCGGCCCTGAGAACAATTCTCAGATTACGGATCCAATCCGAGTAGTTTGTTCCATTCAACTTGTCCTTCTCAAGGACCGAACGCAAAGCAAACGATGTGGTGGTGTTGCTAGGTGCCATTTAATCTACAACAAAAGTAATGCAAAATACACTAAGACAAACGTATCCATGATAGAGCAAATCACATTAAGCTATTTTAACAGAATCTACTCCCACTAAAATCAATATCCCTCTATTGAAACTTAGTGATTCAGGATCCACAACTAACAAGTCTACTAGTGAGCTTTAGCATCACCGCTAGCAAACAAGGTAGATCGGTAAGCAACTCTTGCTAATCATATCACATATGACTCCTATTGTTGGGTGACATCTCTATGTCTCGGCGCCCAACTTTTATGCCCCAAGGTCCTTAACCGTTAAGATAACCTTGTTAAGCAAACCAACCCTTATGCGCGTAAGTGTCCGACACAAACCCGTCTAGTCAAGGAAAACTAGTGGTACCCTAATTTCATAGACCCACCACTAATTGTACAAGACATGGGACGGTGCAAGTTTTAGTTGGGAGGGTATACTAACTTAAACTTTGTGAGGGATCGTTCTACTTCTAACATCACAGCATGCAGAAAGTAAAACATAAACAGAATAGCATTCACATAGTTGTGACATAGTATGGCCCGTTTTTTTTCTTATGGTGATCTCCATCTACATAGGATCTGTTCACCATGGTCATCTCCATCTCCATGTTCCATGTGCGCCATCCTCCTGGTGATGAGTCCTCCAAGAACTAGTACATGCTATTACGCCTAATAGCTAGTAAAGAAGCTAGTAATGAAGATTACATAGTTGCTTGGATCATCACAGATTGGTACGCAGACCATTAAATACATTAAGGTGACAACACATTTGGCTCCTGCCGTGTTGCCGTACGCGTGACACGCAGGTCATGAATGAGTTACACACATGCATCACATACACAAAGGGGCCATACTGATCACAAGATATATATACATACATCCTGCAAAATAGAGTTAGGCGTTCTAACGTTCCAAACTTCGGATGCCCAAAACTCCATCTTCATGTGTAACTTTTTCTGTTAGGCTATTCTGTTATATATACATACTGTGTCACAACTGTGTGAATGCTATTCTGTTTATGTTTTACTTTCTGCATGCTGTGATGTTAGAAGTAGAACGATCCCTCACAAAGTTTAAGTTAGTATGCCCTCCCAACTAAAACTTGCACCGTCCCATGTCTTGTACAATTAGTGGTGGGTCTATGAAATTAGGGTACCACTAGTTTTCCTTGACTAGACGAGTTTGTGTCGGACACTTACACGCATAAGGGTTGGTTTGCTTAACAAGGTTATCTTAACGGTTAAGGACCTTGGGGCATAAAAGTTGGGCGCCGAGACATAGAGATGTCACCCAACAACAGGAGTCATATGTGATATGATTAGCAAAAGTTGCTTACTGATCTACCTTGTTTGCTAGCGGTGATGCTAAAGCTCACTAGTGGACTTGTTAGTTGTGGATCCTGAATCACTAAGTTTCAATAGAGGGATATTGATTTTAGTGGGAGTAGATTCTGTTAAATTAGTTTAATGTGATTTGCTCTATCATGGATACGTTTGTCTTAGTGTATTTTGCATTACTTTGTTGTAGATTAAATGGCACCTAGCAGCACTACACCGTTTGCTTTGCGTTCGGTCCTTAAGAAGGACAAGTTGAATGGAACAAATTACTCGGATTGGATCCATAACCTGAGAATTGTTCTCAGGGCTGAGAAAAAGGAAGATGTTCTAGATAACCCACTACCAGAAGAACCTGCTGATGATGCACCCGCTGCTGCTAAGAATGCTTACAAGAAAGCATGTGAGGCTAACCTCGAAGTAAGCTGCCTTATGCTTGCTTGCATGGAACCCGAGCTGCAGATGCAGTTTGAAACAAACCATGAGGCGCACGATATGATCGTGGCGCTTAGGGACATATTCCAAACACAGGCCAGGACTGAAAGGTTCAATGTGTCTAAGGCCTTTGTTGAGAGCAAGCTAGCAGAAAGCGCAGCAGTAGGACCACACGTAATCAAGATGGTTGGTTACACTCAACGGTTGGAGAAGCTGGGCTTCCCACTGGGCCAAGAGTTGGCCACTGATTTCATTCTTTCATCTCTTCCGCCTAGCTATGGGAACTTTATCTCGAACTACCATATACATGGGACGGAGAAGGGTCTGAATGAGCTGTGTGGCATGCTTAAAACAGCAGAGGCTGACATCAAGAAAAGCGCTAGTACCAGTCATGTGATGGCTATAGAGAACAAGCCTAGCTTTAAGAAGAAGGGCAATTCTTGGAAGAAGAAGGGCAAGGCTGGAACGTCCAAGCCAAACCCAGCGCCCAAGGTTAAAGCTGGACCTGGACCTGCTCCAGACAAAGAGTGTTTTTACTGTCATGAACTTGGTCACTGGAAGAGAAACTGCAAGCAGTACCTAGCTTCGTTGAAGAATGGCGGAAGTAAGAGTACTTCTACCTCAGGTACGCTTGTTGTTAATGTTATAGACAACATTTTTCTCGCTGATACAATTATTAATTCTTGGGTATTTGATACCGGATCGGTTGCTCATATTTGCAATTCGATGCAGGGAATGATAAGAAGTAGAAGCGTGGAAAGAGGAGAAGTTGATTTCCGCGTGGGCAATAATGCAAGAGTTGCTGCGTTGACCATCGGGACGATGCAACTCCACCTCCCATCAAGATTTATTATGGAGTTGAATAATTGTTATTTTGTTCCTAGTTTAAGTCGAAACATTTTGTCTCCTTCATGCTTGATGAAGGATGGTTATTCATTTGCGAGTGAAAACAATGGTTGTGTGATCTCTAAGAATGATATGTTTATGGCTTTTGCACCCATTGTGAATGGATTATTTGATTTAAATCTTGATGGTTCACCTGTCTGTAACGTAAGTGCTAAAAGGCCTTGGCCTAATGATTTGAGTCCTACCTACTTGTGGCATTGTCGTTTGGGTCATATAAGTGAAAAGCGCATGAAGAAGCTCCATTCTGATGGACTTCTAACTTCGTTTGATTTTGAATCATACGAGACATGTGAGGCTTGCTTGCTAGGCAAGATGACCAAGACACCTTTCACAGGATTTCCTGAGAAAGCAGTAGACTTGTTGGAACTCGTACATAGTGATGTATGCGGACCAATGAGCACGACGGCCAGAGGAGGATTCCAATACTTCATAACTTTCACTGATGATTTTAGTAGATATGGCTATGTCTACTTGATGAGGCACAAGTCTGAAACCTTTGAAAAGTTCAAGGAATTTCAGAATGAAGTTGAAAATCAGCGTGGCAAGAAAATTAAGGCCTTACGATCTGATCGTGGAGGCGAGTATTTGAGCCACGAGTTTAGCAATCATCTAAAGAGTTGCGGAATTGTTCCACAACTTACACTGCCTGGAACACCTCAGAGAAACGGTGTATCCGAGCGACATAATCGAACTTTGTTAGACATGGTTCGATCAATGATGAACCAGTCGGACCTACCGTTGTCATTTTGGGGATACGCTCTAGAAACAACAGCTTTCACACTTAATAGGGTACCATCTAAATCCGTAGTTAAGACACCATATGAGATATGGACTGGAAAGGTTCCCAGTTTGTCTTTTCTAAAGATTTGGGGATGTGAAGTGTTTGTCAAGCGACTTTAGTCGGACAAGATCACACCCAAGTCGGATAAGTGCATTTTCGTGGGATATCCAAAGGAAACTTTGGGATATTATTTCTACAACCGATCAGAAGGCAAAGTGTTTATCGCTCGGAACGGGATTTTCCTAGAGAAAGAGTTTCTCAAAGGAGAAAAGAGTGGAAAGACAGTGCATCTTGAAGAAGTTCAAGATGAGCCGATCGAGCAAGAATCAATGAGTGATACTAACGTAGCAGAACAAGTTGAGATACCCATGGCAAGAGAAGCACCACCACAACCACGAAGGTCAGCAAGGCTCCGCAAAATGCGGGAAATATTATTGTTGGACAATGATGAGCCTGCGACATATGCAGAAGCAATGATGGACCCAGACTCCAAAAAATGGCAGAGTGCCATGCAATCCGAAATAGAGTCCATGGGAGACAATCAAGTTTGGAACTTGGTTGACCCGCCTGATGGTGTTAAAGCCATAGAGTGCAAGTGGATCTATAAGAAGAAAAAGGACATGGATGGAAATGTTCACATCTATAAAGCAGGACTTGTTGCAAAAGGTTTTCGACAAGTTCAAGGAGTTGACTACGATAAGACCTTCTCGCCCGTAGTGATGCTTAAGTCCATTCGGATTATTCTAGCTATAGCTGCATATTTCGATTATGAGATATGGCAGACGGATGTCAAGACAGCTTTCCTGAATGGAAACCTAGCTGAGGACGTGTATATGATACAGCCTGAGGGTTTTGTCGATCCGAAAAATGCTGGAAAGGTATGCAAGCTTCAGAGATCCATTTATGGATTGAAGCAAGCATCTAGGAGTTGGAACATTCGTTTTGATGAAGTGGTCAAAGGGTTTGACTTCACCAAGAACGAAGAAGAGTCTTGTGTTTATAAGAAGGTTAGTGGGAGCTCTGTAGTATTTCTAATCTTCTATGTGGATGACATATTACTGATTGGAAATAACATTCCTATGCTTGAGTCCGTAAAGACTTCACTGAAAAATAGTTTTTCGATGAAGGACTTAGGGGAAGCGGCATATGTTCTGGGCATTAAGATCTATAGAGATAGATCGAGAAGGCTTATAGGTTTAAGCCAAGATACTTACATTGACAAAGTGTTGAAGCGGTTCAGCATGGAAGAGACAAAGAAAGGGTTCTTACCTATGTCACATGGCATACATCTCAGCAAGACTCAGTGTCCTTCGACTACTGATGAGTGGGATCGCATGAGTAGAGTACCATATGCCTCGGCTATTGGATCTATCATGTATGCAATGATAAGTACTCACCCAGATGTTTCATATGCGCTAAGTATGACAAGCAGACACCAATCTCATCCAGGTGAGAGTCACTGGACAGCGGTGAAAAACATTCTTAAGTACTTGAGAAGCACTAAAGATATGTTCCTCGTCTGTGAAGGTGAGGAGGAGCTCGTTGTAACAGGTTACACCGATGCTAGTTTCCAAACTGACAGAGATGATTCAAAGTCACAATCAGGATTTGTGTTCACGCTAAATGGTGGTGCTGTTAGTTGGAAGAGTTCCAAGCAAGAGACGGTGGCCGATTCTACGACATAAGCCGAGTACATCGCGGCTTCGGAAGCCGCGAAGGAGGGTGTTTGGATAAGGAATTTCCTCATTGAGCTTGGTGTGTTCCCGAATGTGTCCAGCCCATTGAATCTCTACTGTGATAACAATGGGGCAATTGCGCAAGCAAAGGAGCCAAGGAACCACCAGAAGAACAAACACGTAATGCGGCGATTTCATCTCATTCGAGACTTCGTTAACCGGGGTGAGATCAAGATATGCAAAATACACACGGATCTGAACATTTCTGATCCGTTGACAAAACCACTCCCGCAGGCTAAGCATGATGTGCATGTAAGAGCTATGGGTATTAGGTACCTTCTAGATTGACTCTAGTTCAAGTGGGAGACTGTTGGAGGTATGCCCTAGAGGCAATCATAGAGATGATGATATTCCATTTGTATCCATGATTTGTATATTGTGTTCATTGAATATCCATTAAAGGCTACTTGAATTGATTTGCAATTATGTGAAATGTATGTGAAACTCTTAACTTGTATGGTTATTCTAAAGTTGTCCCTAGTCGGAGTTCATGTGAGGACACACATGAATATTAGACTAGCACATGTATTAGTTGATGACTATGTTTCACAAGTCATGGACATGGAGATGTTGAACTAATAATGTGGACACATGTGGAGACATGTGCTAGGACTGACCCAACACGAGAAGTAGTTCTCTCTTTAAACAACATATACGCTTTGTCCTTGGACCTGAGATTGTCGCATGTATTCTAGATGTGGATCGACCTACTTAGGGGCTATCAAACGCTACGCCGTAACAGGGTAGTTATAAAGGTAGCTTTCGGGTTTGTCAAGAAGCATGCTATGAGACATGATCAATCAAGATGGGATTTGCCCCTCTCTTATTGAGAGTGATATCTCTGGGCCCCTCGAGTGATCGGATCCGAAAATGCATGGCCATGCTACGTACGGTTAAGAGTTAATCTACAACGGGATTCCGAATCACAGGATCGAGAAAGAGCGGTCGGCTTGAAGCTAGACCAAATATCGTGAGGCAGAGGGAATAGCTTGTATATTATATTGTGATGGTTTGTCTGATATGATCTTCGTGTGCGTATAGGAGTTGGCACGTCTTGCTAGAGGCCGCTACCGACTATTGGGCTGAGTAGGAGTACTCGGGCCATGTCTATACGTATCGAACCCATAGGGTCACACACTTAAGGGGCTGGAAGCCCAATTCGGATCTGATCCGAGTTGGATTAGGTTTAGAAGTACTAATGGGCCTCGGACCCAGAGGCCCATCAGGAACCTCTATAAATAGAGGGGTGGGGGTGCCCTAGGGTTTACACCTTTTGGCGAAACTCATCTGCCGCGCCTCCCACGCCCTCGCCTGTTGCAACTCACGGATCTAGCAGTCCGGCTTGCGACGCTTCCTCCCTGCACGTGTGGATACCTTGGAGGTGTTACGCCTGCAGCACTTGAACGAGCCGCCGACGAGCCACGACGAGCCGCCGACGAGCCACGACGAGCTGACGACGAGCCGCGGCACGAGGGCGATCTTGCTGCACGTGGACGAGCTGCTGAGGAGTTGCTGGACGTTGACGTGATCGACTACGTACGACTACGTTGATCGTCTTCACTGCATCGACACAAATCTACATCTTCCGCACTAGTAGTGCGTCGAGTGGTAATCCCGTGATCCTTATACGGCAGTTCTTCCTGGTTTTACGCGGTAGAAATTTTGATTTGCACTAGTGTAGCCTACCTTGTATCCCAACAATTTCTCAGGAGTTGAAGTCGAGGCCGACTTAGCAGCAGATCTCTTGCGGACTACTCGGTGTTTCTTTACAGGAGGAGAAGGCTCGTCCTCTAATTCCTCAACAACCGATTCTTTTTCCTCTAACTGCGCCAGATAGCCGGCAAGAACTCGGGACTACAAAAACAAGTTGATATTCAAACAAATATCCCAAGAGTTCAAAAAAGTACAAGTCAAGTGAAAGACCATACCACTTCTGGCTGATACCAAGCATCATACTAACAAAGAGCTGAAGGAATAACTGGTACTCCTTGATAGTTCCTAAAGAACTTGGCCAGCAGCGCCTCCACATCATCGTCAGATATATCCTCAGCGGACATACACGATGGATCATCAAATTCTGAGTACTCACCCCCCGAGTGAACCCGTTTCTGAAGAGGCTGAACTCTTCTCTTGAGAAAACTGGCTGCCACATTAACTCCAGTCAAGCCCAGTACTTTCAACTCGGCAATCTGGGTCATCAAGTAGTCGAGCTCTGGGGTATCTTCAGGCTCGCTCACCCAGTTCTCTGCATGCTTAGGGGCGTGACCTGTGACTACCGGAAGGCAAGGCTCGTGGTTTCCAATGTAGAACCATCTCCTTTTCCACTCCCCATGGGAGTCAGTCAAATTGTAGTCAATATACGTGCCCGAGTTCCTGAGTTGGAACCCGGTGCCTCCAAAGACCTCTGTCCTAATGGCACTAGGCTGAGGCTTGCAACGAAACAGCTTCCTAAATAGCTCAAGGCTAGGAGGAACCCCCAGCTAAACCTCACACAAGTGTACAAAAATTAACATATACAGCACACCACTGGGATTCAGATGAACAAGTTGAAGCTTGTAGTACTCGAGGATACCTCTGAAGATGTCGGAGGTGGGCACTGCCAACCCCCTCTCCAAAAAATGTGCAAGCATAGCTGTCTTGTTCGGGTCCTTCTCGAACTGCCAAGCATTAGCAAAAGCAGGCCTCCACTCGAGTACCTTTTTTGGCTGCAGAAGCTTTGTATCGACAAGTGCTTGAACGGCCGCTTCCTTCATCACGGAGTTCTGCCATGTAACTCCAGGCGGCGGCAGTGCAGTCTGATTTGTCGGACCCACCTTCGGTGTCGGCAACACCAGTTCCTTCCCCTTCTTCGACTTCACCTTGCCCGCCGCTGGAGCTTTGCCCTGAGTCTTCTCGGGTTTCTTCCCCATCTTCTTGGTGCGCATCCGTCGGCTTCAGCCGTAGCAAAATGCACTCAACCTCGAATCTTTCTCAAAAGAGCAGCAATGGCAGCGGTGGCGCTAGACAATCGTGATGGTGCAAACAAGGAACAGAAAAGTAGAGGAGGAAGAAAAGGAGATCTATTAAAGTGGAGCGAAAACCTAACCGAAAGGGGGCCCTCCAGTTATATCTCCATCGTCCCCGGATTCCAAGCGTCAGTTACGCAACGGAAAGGTTTTAAACAGATTTAATGCCATAACACCCAACGGCTACTCCTATCAACGGGTTTTGACCACTTCAATGACAAAAATCGCCTAAGTGCTCGAGGGCTACGGGTACCGTACCCGATGGTCAGAATTTTCTTTTTCAGATTACCAAGAGTAAAACAGCCAAGAAGCAGGATTGACCCTAAGCCTGACTCTTCGACTCAACCTAAGGCTCGGGGGCTGCTCCATATGGAGTGCGATTGTCATCGCACCACCATATAAAATTCTTGGAATAAGAAGCAACTCAAAGGAACAAGAAGAGTACCTTCCAACCACACGACAGTACTCGAGCACCATGAACACTACAACCTCTACGAAGGAATACTCGGATAGTGCCCACAGTACTCGAGACTGCGGCGCATGACTACAAAGTACTCGGGGGCTTGTCGGGCATGCACCCCAGGCCCACGAGTAGACCTTGAACGGCCCACCAAGGGACGTACTCAGATATGATCAAGACAAGGGGATAGGCGTATCCCACTCAGGCTAGTCAAGTGTGTATATGGAAACTACTCGGACCATACCGAGTAGAACTCTGTAATTGTACTCGGCTAGGACTCGGACTTGTAACCCTGCCCTCCCGTGTATATAAGGGCGGGCAGGGACCCCCCCTCAAACAGAACAACTCCAAGTGTATCTAAGATCAATACAAACAAACACATAGGATATAGGGTATTACGCGATCTAGCGGCCCGAACCTGTCTAAATCATGTTCCTTGCGTCACCATTGACTCCTTGATTCTCGACGACCCTTACCGCATAAAAGACCACCTAGGATACCCCTAGGCGGGTTGCCGGTCTAAAACACCGACATTCACCTTGCCTCTATCATTTTCACCTTCATTTTTATATATCAAACAGTTACTTTCTATTAAAGTCTTTTACTATCACTTTTTACTCAAGGACCGAGTCTATAAGGATTATCGAAGGGGAAGAACCCTAATTATCTCTAGAGTAACTTTAGCAGTAGTTGAGCCATCACTACGACGATTGCTTGCATCGGGACTCTGTCATTTCCAATCGAAGCTACTATCGTTGTTCTTTCTATCTATCTGTATTGCCTCTCGATTTTGTTCTTCTTGATTCTTCTTAGCTATGGAGGCAGTTTGTGCAATTGTGCTTCCAAGCAAATCTTTGATTTTGTTCTTCTTGATTCTTCTTATCTATGGAGGCAATTTGTGCAATTGTGCTTCCAAGCAAATCTCAGCTTCCGCTTTGTTGTGGTGGAAGATTTCGAAGCATTTGCCTTGTTCTGCTTTGCTGTGGTGAAAGATTTCGAATCTTTGCCTTGTGCATATTTTACAATTGCTCTATCAGTATTTGAGTGTTTCATAGTTCGTCAGACATGGGTGCATTCAGCGTTCAACGCTTCGGCCTGGTGGGGGTAAACAATCAACTTTCATCCTTCCTTTGAGAAGGAGGATGTAACACCCCACTTCAAAATCTGCTTACAACCTAGCTCCTCACGTGAAACAGTCCCACATATACATTGCACCTCTCTTATACTTTCATCCTCACTTCGTGTAAAAAGGTTAATTTGGAGGTGCTATGTTCGGAACGATAAGGATTATAAGCTGGCCCTCACCCCCTAAACTTCCAAGGTGGTACTAAACCCACTACAATCATAGTTGAGCCATATGAGCCAACAACTTCAACTACTATAGGATATTGGGCTGGGGTATTACGGTGAAGCCCCCACCCATATACTTTTCTTCAAAAGCTTCAGCTTTAACTCATAACACGGCTTTTATTTCATCTCCCAAAAAAGATTGAGCATTTTCTTGGGCTAATCTGTTGCCCCATGCATCTCTCAAAACTCAAAACTCCCGAATTTAATGGCCTGCTGCACTTCCGCTTTTAGAAAAGAACAACGAACAATCATCAGCGAAAGCAAGTGTGGTATCCTCAGAGCTCTTTGGCAAACTTTCAGAGTTTGTATCTCATCTATATCTACTGCATTTGATAAAGAAGTGGAGAACCTTCTACTACGAACAGGAACAAGTAAGGAGGCAAAGAAACCCCTTGACATAATCCTCTCATAGGAGTAAAAGTTTCCAACAGGTGACCTGATGAGGACATCACCTGCTCGGATACAACCACATTAGTAACTTTTGATTCACAGGTGAAATAATTCTTTACCATGATTGTATTTGATATATTTGATGAATTAATGTTGCACCATGATGTGTGTTCGTTGTCAATTTTAGAAATACATACGTGGATCAAAAATAGTGTTAAACACACATGGAAGGTATAGAGGACCAAAGAAGTAGATTGGGGCCAAGTCCAAGTATTCACAATGTCCTTGTTGGAGGTATTCCCTAGAGGCAATCATAGCGATGATGATATTCCATTTGTATCCATGATTTATATTGTGTTCATTGAATATCCATTAAAGGCTACTTGAATTGATTTGCAATTATGTGAATTGTATGTGAAACTCTTTACTTGTATGGTTATTCTAAAGTTGTCCCTAGTCGGAGTTCATGTGAGGACAGACATGAATATTAGACTAGCACATGTACTAGTTGATGACTATGTTTCACAAGTCATGGACATGGAGATGTTGAACTAATAATGTGGGCACATGTGGAGACATATGCTAGGACTGATCCAACACGAGAAGTAGTTCTCTCTTTACACAACATATACGCTTTGTCCTTAGACCTGAGATTGTCGCATGTACTCAAGATGTGGATCGACTTACTTAGGGGCTATCAAACGCTACACCGTAACAGGGTAGTTATAAAGGTAGTTTTCAGGTTTGTCAAGAAGCATGCTATGAGACATGGTCAATCAAGATGGGATTTGCCCCTCTCTGATTGAGAGTGATATCTCTGGGCCCCTCGAGTGATCGGATCTGAAAATGCATGGCCATGCTACGTACGGTTAAGAGTTAACCTACAAAGGGATTCCGAATCACAGGATCGAGAAAGAGCGATCGGCTTGAAGCTAGACCAAATGTCGCGAGGCAAAGGGAATAGCATGTATATAATATTGTGATGGTTCGTCTGATATGATCTTCGTGTGCATATAGGAGTTGGCACGTCTTGCTAGAGGCCGCTACCGACTATTGGGCCGAGTAGGAGTACTCGGGCCATGTCTATATGTATCCGAACCCATAGGGTCACACACTTAAGGGGCTGGAAGCCCAATTCGGATGTGATCTGAGTTGGATTAGGTTTAGAAGTACCAATGGGCCTCGGACCCAGAGGCCCGTCAAGAACCTCTATAAATAGAGGGGTAGGGGCACCCTAGGGTTTACACCTTTTGGCGAAACACATCTGCCGCGCCTCCCACGCCCTCGCCTGTTGCAATTCACGGATCTAGCAGTCCGGCTTGCGACGCTTCCTCCCTGCACGTGTGGATACCTTGGAGGTGTTGCGCCTGCAGCACTTGGACAAGCCACGACGAGCCGCCGACGAGCCACGACGAGCCGACGACGAGCCGCGGCACGAGGGCGATCTTGCTGCACGTGGACGAGCTGCTGAGGAGCTGCTGAACGTTGACGTGATCGACTACGTACGACTGCGTTGATCGACTACGTACGACTACGTTGATCGACTTCGCTGAATCGACGCAAATCTACATCTTCCGCACCAGTAGTGCGTCGAGTGGTAATCCCGTGATCCTTATACGGCACTTTTTCCTGGTTTTACGCGGTAGAAATTTTGATTTGCGCTAGTGTAGCCTACCTCGTATCCCAACAGTGGTATCAGAGCCGTAGCTGTTTTGTTTTGGATTCGGGATGTGTGCATATGGAGATATGCGAGTTTTCAGTTTGATCTATGTCCTGGTTTCATGTTCTTGCTGCAATGGTAGTGTAACGACATACTTCTACCGGTCGGTTTCCACCATCGGAGTTAAGTGATACACGTAATTCCAGTTGCAGTGAGCGAAGATCAATGTGATTGGTCGAATCAAAATCCAGGTTCATACGCCAGGCGCATGAGATGTGCAATAGTAGATGGGATCTACTACCGGGGTCGGGATTTTTGCCGTGTGTGTATGCTTCGGTAAATCAGCCATAACTTTTCGGTACGATCTCGGATTGGGGCAAATTTTATATAAAAATTGATCTACAGAAAAAGTTTCAGCGAAATTAGATTTCCCAAATTTGGCTTGGAAGATGGAGTTTCGGGCATCCGAAGTTTGGAACGTTAGGACGCTTAACTCTGTTTTGCAGGATGCATGTATGTATCTTGTGACCAGTATGGCCCCTTTGTGTATGTGATGCATGTGTGTAACTCATTCGTGACCTGCGTGTCGCACTTACGACAACACGGCAGGAGCCATATGTGTTGTCACCTTAATATATTTAATGGTCTGTGTACCAATCTGTGATGATCCAAGCAACTATGTAATCTTCATTGCTAGCTTCTTTACTAGCTATTAGGCGTAATAGCATGTTCTAGTTCTTGGAGGACTCATCACCAGGAGGATGGCACGCATGGAACATGAAGATGGAGATCACCATGGTGAACAGGTTCTATGGAGATGGAGATCACCATAAGAAAATAGGTCATACTGTGTCACAACTGTGTGAATGCTATTCTGTTTATGTTTTACTTTCTGCATGCTGTGATGTTAGAAGTAGAACGATCCCTCACAAAGTTTAAGTTAGTATGCCCTCCCAACTAAAACTTGCATCGTCCCATGTCTTGTACAATTAGTGGTGGGTCTATGAAATTAGGGTGCCACTAGTTTTCCTTGACTAGACGGGTTTGTGTCGGACACTTACACGCATAAGGGTTGGTTTGCTTAACAAGGTTATCTTAACGGTTAAGGACCTTGGGGCATAAAGGTTGGGCGCCGAGATATGGAGATGTCACCCAACAACAGGAGTCATATGTGATATGATTAGCAAAAGTTGCTTACCGATCTACCTTGTTTGCTAGCGGTGATGCTAAAGCTCACTTGTAGACTTGTTAGTTGTGGATCCTGAATCACTAAGTATCAATAGAGGGATATTGATTTTAGTGGGAGTAGATTCTGTTAAAATAGTTTAACGTAAGTGCTAAAAGGCCTCGGCCTAATGATTTGAGTCCTACCTACTTGTGGCATTGTCGTTTGGGTCATATAAGTGAAAAGCGCATGAAGAAGCTCCATTCTGATGGACTTCTAACTTCGTTTGATTTTGAATCATACGAGACATGTGAGGCTTGCTTGCTAGGCAAGATGACCAAGACGCCTTTCACAGGATTTCCTGAGAAAGCAGTAGACTTGTCTGAACTCGTACATAGTGATGTATGCGGACCAATGAGCACAACGGCTAGAGGAGGATTCCAATACTTCATAACTTTTACTGATGATTTTAGTAGATATGGCTATGTCTACTTGATGAGGCACAAGTCTGAAACCTTTGAAAAGTTCAAGGAATTTCAGAATGAAGTTGAAAATCAGCGTGGCAAGAAAATTAAGGCCTTACGATCTGATCGTGGAGGCGAGTATTTGAGCCACGAGTTTAGCAATCATCTAAAGAGTTGCGGAATTGTTCCTCAACTTACGCCGCCTGGAACACCTCAAAGAAACGGTGTATCCGAGCGACGTAATCGAACTTTGTTAGACATGGTTCGATCAATGATGAGCCAGTCGGACCTACCGTTGTCATTTTAGCGATACGCTCTAGAAACAACAGCTTTCACACTTAATAGGGTACCATCTAAATCCGTAGTTAAGACACCATATGAGATATGGACTAGAAAGGTTCCCAGTTTGTCTTTTCTAAAGATTTGGGGATGTGAAGTGTTTGTCAAGTGACTTCAGTCGGACAAGATCACACCCAAGTCGGATAAGTGCATTTTCGTGGGATATCCAAAGGAAACTTTGGGATATTATTTCTACAACCGATCAGAAGGCAAAGTGTTTGTCGCTCGGAACGGCGTTTTCCTAGAGAAAGAGTTTCTCAAAGGACAAAAGAGTGGAAAGACAGTGCATCTTGAATAAGTTCAAGATGAGCCCATCGGGCAAGAATCAATGAGTGATGCTAATGTAGCAGAACAAGTTGAGATACCCATGGAAAGAGAAGCACCGCCACAACCACGAAGGTCGGCAAGGCTCCGCGAAATGCGGGAAATATTATTGTTGGACAATGATGAGCCTGCGACATATGCAGAAGCAATGATGGACCCAGACTCCGAAAAATGGCAGAGTGCCATGCAATCCGAAATAGAGTCCATGGGAGACAATCAAGTTTGGAACTTGGTTGACCCGCTTGATGGTGTTAAAGCCATAGAGTGCAAGTGGATCTATAAGAAGAAAAAGGACATGGATGGAAATGTTCACATCTATAAAGCACGACTTGTCGCAAAAGATTTTCGACAAGTTCAAGGAGTTGACTACGACGAGACCTTCTCACCCGTGGTGATGCTTAAGTCCATTCGGATTATTCTAGCTATAGCTGCATATTTCGATTATGAGATATGGCAGATGGATGTCAAAACAGCTTTCCTTAATGGAAACCTAGCTGAGGACGTGTATATGATACAGCCCAAGGGTTTTGTCAATCCGAAAAATGCTGGAAAGGTATGCAAGCTTCAGAGACCCATTTATGGATTGAAGCAAGCATCTAGGAGTTGGAAACATTCATTTTGATGAAGTGGTCAAAGGGTTTGACTTTACCAAGAACGAAGAAGAGTCTTGTATTTACAAGAAGGTTAGTGGGAGCTCTGTAGTATTTCTAATCTTATATGTGGATGACATATTGCTGATTGGAAAATAACATTCCTATGCTTCTGTCCGTAAAGACTTCACTGAAAAATAGTTTTTCGATGAAGGACTTAGGGGAAGCGGCATATATTCTGGGCATTAAGATCTATAGAGATAGATCGAGAAGACTTATAGGATTAAGCCAAGATACTTACATTGACAAAGTGTTGAAGCGGTTCAGCATGGAAGAGGCAAAGAAAGGGTTCTTGCCTATGTCACATGGCATACATCTCAGCAAGACTCAGTGTCCTTCGACTGCTGATGAGCGGGATTGCATGAGTAGAGTGCCATATGCCTCGGCTATTGGATCTATCATGTATGCAATGATAAGTACTCGTCCAGATGTTTCATATGCACTAAGTATGACAAGCAGACACCAGTCTGATCCAGGTGAGAGTCACTGGACAACGGTGAAAAACATTCTTAAGTACTTGAGAAGGACTAAAGATATGTTCCTCGTCTATGGAGGTGAGGAGGAGCTCAGTGTAACATGTTACACCGATGCTAGTTTCCAAACCGACAGAGATGATTCAAAGTCACAATCAAGATTTGTGTTCACGCTAAATGGTGGTGCTGTTAGTTGGAAGAGTTCCAAGCAGGAGACGGTGGTCGATTCTACGACAGAAGCCGAGTACATCGCGGCTTCGGAAGCCGCGAAGGAAGATGTTTGGATAAGGAATTTCCTCATTGAGCTTGGTGTGTTCCCGAACACATCCAGCCCATTGAATCTGTATTGTGATAACAATGGGGCAATTGCGCAAGCAAAGGAGCTAAGGAACCATCAGAAGAACAAACACGTAATGCGGCGATTTCATCTCATTCGAGACTTCGTTAACCGGGGTGAGATCAAGATATGCAAAATACACACGGATCTGAACATTTCTGATCCGTTGACAAAACCACTCCCGAAGGCTAAGCATGATGCGCATGTAAGAGCTATGGATATTAGGTACCTTCTAGATTGACTACTTTAGATGATGATATTCCATTTGTATCCATGATTTATATTGTGTTTCTTGAATATCCATTAAAGGCTACTTGAATTGATTTGCAATTATGTGAATTGTATGTGAAACTCTTTACTTGTATGGTTATTCTAAAGTCTAGTCGGAGTTCATGTGAGGACAGACATGAATATTAGACTAGCACATGTATTAGTTGATGACTATGTTTCACAAGTCATGGACATGGAGATGTTGAACTAATAATGTGGGCACATGTGGAGACACGTGCTAGGACTGACCCAACATGAGAAGTAGTTCTCTCTTTACACAACATATACGCTTTGTCCTTAGACCTGATATTGTCGCATGTACTCAAGATGTGGATCAACTTACTTAGGGGCTATCAAACGCTACGCCGTAACAGGGTAGTTATAAAGTTAGTTTTCAGGTTTGTCAAGAAGCATGATATGAGACATGGTCAATCAAGATGGGATTTGCCCCTCTTTGATTGAGAGTGATATCTCTGGGCCTCTCGAGTGATCGGATCCGAAAATGCATGGCCATGCTACGTACGGTTAAGAGTTAACCTACAAAGGGATTCCAAATCACAGGATCGAGAAAGAGCGGTCGGCTTGAAGCTAGACCAAATGTCGTGAGGCAAAGGGAATAGCATGTATATGATGTTGTGATGGTTCGTCTGATATGATCTTTGTGTGCATATAGGAGTTGGCACGTCTTGCTAGAGGCCGCTACCGACTATTGGGCCGAGTAGGAGTACTCGGGCCATGTCTATATGTATCCGAACCCATAGGGTCACACACTTATGGGGCTAGAAGCCCAATTCGGATGTGATCCGAGTTGGATTAGGTTTAGAAGTACTAATGGGCCTCGGACCCAGAGGCCCGTCAGGAACCTCTATAAATAGAGGGGTAGGGGCGCCCTAGGGTTTACACCTTTTTCGAAACACATCTGCCGCGCCTCCCATGCCCTCGCCTGTTGCAACTCACGGATCTAGCAGTCCGGCTAGCGACGCTTCCTCCCTGCACGTGTGGATACCTTGGAGGTGTTGCACCTGCAGCACTTGGACGAGCCACGACGAGCCGCCGACGAGCCACGACGAGCCGACGACGAGCCGCGGCACGAGGGCGATCTTGCTGCAAGTGGACGAGCTGCTGAGGAGCTGCTGGATGTTGACGTGATCGACTACGTACGACTACGTTGATCGACTACATACGACTACGTTGATCGACTTCGCTGCATCGACGCAAATCTACATCTTCCGCACCAGTAGTGCGTCGAGTGGTAATCCCGTGATTTTTATACGGCAGTTTTTCCTGGTTTTACGCGGTAGAAATTTTGATTTGCGCTAGTGTAGCCTACCTTGTATCCCAACAGTCCTCCACCAGTCCACCATGTCACTTTTGGCCGAAGGAAAGAAAGAGATCCAATTCAACACGTTTTGGGGCTGGATTCGGACTGCAGCTTTGTGCCAACTTGTAACGGCCACCATGACCTCATCTGGACTCCGCTTTGGACGTTCAAGTACTCCTTCGAATTATTATGAAGCATATTTTCATATGGATTCGGACTCATATCCATACCTTTTCTGATGCAGCTACAATGACCGAATTACTACCGAGAGGTTTTCTGTCAAAAGGTGCTGCGTCACCTTATTTTAGCCCAATGAGCCGTGTATCAAGTTGGGTTCATTAGGAACACGTCCTAGGGTTGGAGCACGACCCCAACACCCCCTGGTCGTTCTCATAGGTATTAATAAGGATTGGAGCCGCCACAAACAGATTGAGTTTTGTTTTATTAAAAGTTTAGCCATTGCTACCTCCTTGTAGACTCGTGTGTCGACTAGACCATCTGTTCTACTCGATTTAGAACCCCAACTTTGTGAGTTCAGTTTGGTTGTCATCTCTATATTTGCAATTGAGTTACTTGTTCTTGCTTGTTTCTCGATTGGTTGCAGGAATTACCCTAGTGGTTTGGTTGATCGTGCTCCACAAGATCGCGACGACTATTGGAGGTGATGTATCGGTTTCTAAGACGCAACATCCTTGGATGGTTGTAGTTGGTCCGTGAACGTCTTCTCCATCCCCAAATCGAGTTGTTCACCTTCTCTCATCAAAAGATTGGAAATCAGCTCTAGCGGGTTCTGATCATGACCATTGAAACACACCGAGTAGCTCAGAGAAGAAACGCAAGCCATAATCCATTTTATCCATTGCTGCTCTTCCCGTGCGTTTTGTTTTTTTAGCTGCCCCGTGCGTGCCGTGCGGATAGAGTTGGGGGCACACGGTGTTTTGGTCTGGCCCAATGGCCCATTAGCTTTCTACGAACTACGATCCAGTTTCAGCCCGCAGGCCCAATTGGTCCGTCCCCCCATTCCAGCGGGCAGACCCCCGTGTCCCGGACCGACGGCCACTCCGCCGGCGAGCGGCGACAAAGACGAAAGGGGAAGGAAGGGGACCGGCCCGGCGGCCCCTCTGCCAGCAAGCCGCCGCCGTCTTCGAGCTTTGAGCAGCGAGCGAGTTACGAGGTATTCACTCGCCTCCCTCCCTTCCAGTCCTGCCCCGTTCCGTCGCTCGTTGGTTAGGAAACCCTACCTAGCGCGTTCGCGTTCGCGTCCGCGTCTGCTGTTGATGGTAGTCTTGCCGCCGTCTTATGGGAATCTGTATGGGCTAGAGATGATTAGTGATTCCTTTTCTAGTTTGGAAGCCGCAGTAGCTTTGCCTCGCGCTCGGCCTCATGGATTGTAGACTTTTCTTTTATTAGGTGCTAAAATTAAGACATGTGTGAAACTCGAATCCATGTTTCTGCAATGTATTATTCATCTCCTTGTGCGGCCGATTGCTTCAATCCCCCTCCGCGAGCCATCCCGACTGGAAAAGCCTCACTGACGTGTTTCTGGGATTCAGAATTCCTGAATTGCAACTCTACTTAGTGCCATACCCCAAGGAAAAGGGGATTGATTTCATCCAGGCCGCTGTGGATTGCTGGAGTCTGAACGAAATAGGTGGTTGGGTTGCGGGGAGGTGGAGGGTCTGCCTGACTGCCACACTGTTGGGCACTACCACCTGTTGAGGTGGGACTCTCTATGTGTCGTTAAGGTCTGATAAGATGGAAGTTTAGGTTGCAACACAGCATGGCTGTAGTGGATTCATGTTTGTGCGTGCCTCCTGAGGTTGGGATCACACACAATCAGTAAGTTGTAGGCTTTGAATTCTGTTCGCTTGGCTAGGTCGAATATTATGGTTGCTGCGAGAGCACGTGTCCTCAGTTGGATTAGACGATACGCCATTTTAGTCCAATATAGTCTCTTTTTTAACTTTATTTCTAACTTTGCGTATAGTGGAACTGCTTTTGTTTCTTACCTTAACTGTAATCTATGTATTCTCACCTAATAGAAGCTAAATGGCAGTGTATTCCTTGGGTTATTTCTAGCAATATGACTAGGTGCTGTTGTTATGAAATTATTGGTGGAAGTCTATATTAATATCATTAGCTGTGTATATATATTTATTTGCTTGAGAGTATCCTACATTTCAATCGCTTGTCTGGCTTAATGAAAATAAATACAGTGGCCCTAATCTTGGTAGAAAACATGTGTCCCCCCATAATTGAGATCAATGAGGAAAAGATTGACGGAACTGCTATATCAAGATAGAGCCATTAGGAATTTGAAAGTTGATGATGTAAGCAAGCTAAAGCTCATAATGCATATGAAAATAAAAATCCCTGAAGCAACCTTCAAATTTATCTTATTGTTTATGAAAGATGAATTCGAAACTATCCTAAAAATTTACGTTGCAGGTCCGTGGCAGTAGAAATGGAATCGTATATGGCAGTGATAGCAGAGAAGGTATGAAAAAGGCATGACTTATGTCTTATGACGTTTACTAGTTATGAACATTAGTAGTTACCTGACATGCCTGCAATAAGATGTGCAAATGTTCTATGTGTCTCTTTGCACTGTTCCAAATAATGTGTTGAATTGTTCTTCTTATTTCATCAAAATGCTCCCTTCCATGTTTCAGTGGAAATATTCTACATAACAAAGTAAAGGCTATGTCATTTTAATCAAGAATGCACTAAATGAAAAAATATCAAATTCGCAAAAAAACTTGACATTTTGGTACATGCAGAAAACAAGCATAAGTGAGAAAAATTTGGAAGAAAGATATGAAATCATAGTTACTTCTGAACATGAGGCTGGAAAATTTGGAAATGGTTCAGCTAAGGAAAGTTTGCATGTACGATTGAACAAATACTCTTTGGCACATAGTTTACTACTTTGGAAAACTAGAAAGAAAAAACAATGGACATTAAAGTCCTGTGACACTGTTTTCAGCAGGTACCTCCTTTCCTGTTGAATGGTGCTGGTCCAGGTATGCTATCCGAAATACAGACTGCTGATGCTGATGAAGCATTTATCCAGGTAACTAAATGCAAAAATTTCATTGCATGTTTAAATTGTTGAAGATTAGTTCTCATTGGATGTTATAAACATTTTGAAATTACAGGAACTTGAACAAGAGAATGGGAACCCTATCCTAAATGACGAACCAGATGATGACCTCAATGAATGCCAGGAAGATACAGCTGAAGTTGAAGTTGATTGTGATGAAGACTACTTTTTCCCAAGTCCAGACGAAGTGGAACAGGCTAGGCCTCCAGAGGTTGGCATGGTATTTGCTACGCTAGATGATGCTCAGCGTTTTGTTAATGTCTATGGGCAAGTTACTGGCTTTGTGGTATACAAAGGAAGGAATTACAAGCACAGGAAAATAACATTGCAATGCAATAAAAGCAAGAAGGCAAAAGAGAATGAAATGCGACAAAGGAAAAGGAAAAGAAATACCATTGAGAGAACTGGTTGTCCCATGAGGGTTACTGTGAAACTTGTCGAAGGAAGATGGGAGATAATGGCAGTTCAAAATGAACATAACCATCCACTTTCAAGTTCACCTTCGTTGACCAGATTTTTTCTCAGCCACAAGTATATGTCTGAGGAAGAGAAAAACTTCTCTAGAATATTGCAAGAAAGCAAAATTAAACCAGCAAAGATTATGGAAGTTTTCTGGAGACTGAGGAGGAAATTCAAGAATATACCTGTCCAGAAAATGGCTGTCAACAATTTGGAACAGTCTGATAGGTTAATGAAGATAGAAAATACGGATATAGAAAGCACACTGGAACATGTTAGAAGGTTGCAGAAGGAACAACCTGGGTTCTATTATGCTATAAAGACTGATGGAGATAACACTGTAAGAAGTATCTTTTGGACAGATGCGCAAGCTAGACTTGATTATGCATTATATGGAGATTTCATTTCTTTTGATACATCTTATAGCACTATTGAATATAACATGTTGTTTGCACTGTTAATTGGAATGAATGGGCACGGCAAGGCAACCGTATTTGGTTGGGCCTTACTTGAAGATGAGAGGGCAGAGACATTCTCTTGGTTATTCAGGACATTCTTGGATGTAATGGATGGCAAGAAACCAAGTACTATATTAACACATCAGGACTCAGCTATAACAAAATCAATTGCAGAGGTATTCCATACAGCTTTTCATAGATTCGATATGTGGCATGTGTTGAGGAAAGCTAGAGATGAATTGGGAAGTTTTATGGCACACAGAGGTGGGATGGAAACTGAGCTAACACACCTAGTTTCGAATTCTGTAGCAACTGAAGAATTTGAGAATGGTTGGCAAGCAATGCTTGAGAAATATGACGCAGCATCAAATGCACACTTGGATCTTATGTATCAGACAAGACTAATGTGGGTGCCTGTTTACTTCAAACATGTATTTAGTCCATTTACACAATCCACTGGATGTAGCAAGAGCAAACATTCAATCTTCAAAGACTATGTCCAGCAAAATGATACCATAGAAACTTTCATCAGCCAATATGACATCTTCCAGGAGGAGGCTGTGAGCATTGAAGATGGTGATAGATCTCAGTCAACCCTGAAAAAGCCAGTATACAGTACAAGGCACCCAATAGAAAGGCATGCTGCAGAAATATACACAACGGGAATGTTCTTAAGATTTCAGAAAGAGCTACTTGACGCATCAGCTTTCAATGCTTTTGAAAAAGAAAGAGATGTCATTTATACAGTGAAGAAAGCACTGGATTATGAGGATGCTGAATTTCTTAGAGACTCCTTTTCTGTTGATGTTGACTTGAAAACCAACACGTTTAATTGCATATGTTCAAAGTTTGAGCGAGATGGAATAGTTTGTTGCCATGTTCTGAGACTTTTCACACAGTTCAGCATCAACATGATACCTGAACACTACATTAAACCAAGGTGGACCAAGAAGTTCAGAGAGCAGGAACTACAGAAGTATTGCTCAGAAAAGATAGGATCAGATATTTCGCAAAGCTCCCTGAGATACGCTATGATAATGAACAGGATGGCAGAAAGTTGTGCTGCTGTAAGCAAGGATCCAAATCAAAGCAAAATATTCTTGGAAGAGCATGAAAGAATTTTGTGGAAGCTTACAGATAGAGAATAGGAGGCTGATGAGACAAAATAAAGGGCAACTAAACAAGAAGACAATATTGTGTTTCTGCAAATTAATTTTCAGTGGTTGGGTTGTTTATGGGATAAGACAGTTTTATCTTCCTTAGGTTGTCGTTAGTAGTTTTCTCTAGTCTCAATCTGTTTGAGCCCATTGTAAATTATCATTGTGACCCTTTTCCCCTAGGCAAGGAGAAAGACAGCTCGCTTTCTCACCCTAGCCCGTGCGATAAGACAGCTCGCTTTCTCACCCTTCGTGTGCGTGGCTGCCTCTCGTCTTGAGTTTAGGCCATCTAATCCCACTCCATGGCATTTTGAATTTTTGATATAGCTTCCTAGTTTATTCATTTGTGCTAATAGGCACATGCTTGAATGTTGCTGAACACAGTGATTTCCCAAATGGCTTCCTGACCCTAATTATATTTTCTTGGTAAGTTGGGCCACAAAAGATTGTTATCTGTGATTACTAGCTTATTGTGGAGCTAGCTTGGTGTTCCAAGATTTCCTGCTTTGGAAGGATTAGGATTATGTCGGTCTGTGTTGATGTAAAATCTGAGTTTCAGGATTCTGCGTTGAACAACACGGAGGACCTGGTAGATTTGCTTAATTTCAGTGTAGGCTTCAAATCAGCTCACGAAGGTGCAAGGTGTGCTAGTTAATTTGACCTGTAATTGATAAGGGAAATGTTAAATACCTAAGCCAATAGGTGGCTAAGCCTTCGAGCTCATAAACAGGTGTTACTTTGAATAAACACCATAGGAGTTAAATTTTCAATGTAATCATATGATGTAAATAGATAGCAGCATTAAGAGCATGTGCCATCAGCTATATGAGATGACGGGCTAAGATAGATACAAAATAAAACAAAAGCCATTAAAAGGAGTCTTACCAAAGCATGTCAGATAAACTAACAGATCTAGTTAATGTCATGAGATGTAGATTGGATAACCAAGGCAATAGGAGTGAGAGGACAGTAATAGCAATCATTAATCTAAAAGCCTAAAGCATAGTAGTAAAGATCTCTTGCCTACCACTTACGAGCCGATTAAGCTAACGGATCTTATTAATGTCATGAAACGTAGACCGAACTTAACCAAGATAGTACATCTAAGAGGGCATTAACTTTGACCCACTAACTTATCAGACTAGTATGTGGTAGCAAGGCCTCGCGCGCACAAACCATCAGCTTGATAGCTCTCATTGGTAGCGTTCTGACGTTAAGATTCCGACAGCTAGCAATACGAGGGGTAAGGGTAAAGATCTATCGGACCTAGCATATATAAAGCAAGTAAAGCATGCAAGATCTAACCAGCCGATACGATTAGATAACCGGTGAACGCTTAAATAAGATCAAGGAGCCGATGTACACAACCTAATCAGATCTAAGCCGTTCGATAACTGTGAGCGCTTGAGTGCTTGATAAAACTAAGAGATCGATACGATACAACTTAATCAAACCAAATAACTCGATAACTGTGAACAACGTCAAAGACAAATAGAATATTGGACAAATCCTAGAAAGTTCTACTTGCAATCTAAGAAACTCGATAACTAGACTTACGCTAAGAAATCCGAATATTGGATAATGCCTAGAAAGTTCTGATATAGATAACGTAACGATCAGGTGACGGTACTTACAAGCTCGCCTGAGATCGAAACCGATGCAGTCATGCGTGCAAGAAGAAACTCGCCGGTTTCTACCCTACTCCTACTTCTAGGGTTTGATGGCGTGGCGCCGAAAGGTTATATATTTATTGATCGATGATAATTATTCATTACAGAGCTTATGGGTTTATATTTATACCCTGGAGCAAGCTAAAATCCTAGTCGATTATGACATGAACTATTACGATAAATTCACGCTTTACTTATTTGATGAAGTCGATTTCTTTTCGAATCGAATCCCTCCCGGTCTTCATCGGCTTCTGGAATTCGGTTACCCATGGTTGCCTTTGGTCAACGCAAGGACGTTAACGGTCTTCATCGGCTTCTGGAATCCGGTTACCCAGGGTTGTCTTTGGTCAACGCAAGGACGTCAAAAGACTTTATTTTTTCAAGTTCATATGCTGTCAGACCTTATCCTCATCGGTTAATTCAGGTCAAAAACCGGTGTTAACAGATTATTTCATTTTTTTTAAAGATATTGCTTCAGTTCTGAGTTACCGTAATGAAACCGGATTCAGTGATCAATAAAATTCCGTTTTCATTTAAAAGAAACTCAACAGTAACGAAATGAACATATTTCAGTATTTCACACCTGGCCTCCAAGGCCTAAGATGGCCCTCCTCACTTGCCACGTGTTGTCCTCACGTGTTCTCCTAATCTCCTTTGTCTTCATCATTTAAATCCATAGCTCTCAAAAATAGATGCTCCTTAAAACTTTCAACTAGAATCTATTGCACTCTGGACATTCCAAAACAGATTCGAAAACATTTTTGTGTTTTTTTTTATAACTCTATTGTGGTACTTTCACATTTTAACAATGAATTAAATTAACAGCATTAAATTTGCTCACGAAAAAACTTTCAAATTAATTGTAGAAAAAATTTCTATTCCATGGCTTTCAAATAAATATTAGAAACATGGCATTTATAGGGCTTTAAAAGAATGTGATTCAGGCTCTAGAATGCTACCCCTTGTTGTTTTTTCCTATTAGACAGTGTGCATATGCGATCTTTCCTCCAAAGCAAAAAGGTTCTTATCAAACCTACAATAAGACTGGAACAAAAGATAAAATCAAGACAAAATCAAATCCACCGGGCAAAAATCGATGAGTCTACTACTCAAGAGATAAAAAATCTATTCTACTGATAAAATTGTATTCCTTTAGTGTCCTATATTTGAATTTCCTACCCTAGAAAAAGGATTAGGAACCATAGAAGTATAAGAGAGAGGAAATCCAAGAGGTGGGAATATTTTATTCTTTTAATGTCATTTATTTAAACATTCCCAAAGAAAAAAATATCAGGAATTACATAAGAAGAGATGGAAAATCCAAGAGGTGGAACAAACGAGAGCTCCTCCGATATAAGGGATTTGCAACTGGATGCATAAGGATAAGTCATGTTATTCATTTGGTAAGATACGCTATAGTATAAATATAAAAGCTTCAAATAAAATTTTGGCGATTTCTACTGTTATAGAGAAACCGTGCGAAACTGACGCTGCATGTAAAACCAAAGGAAAACTAAGTAAAGCCATTGCTCGTAAAATAGGTTTTCTATAAAGGCCCCTAGACTTTTTATGAATCCATCCATGGTCATCTACTTTATAAAATATTTTGTTAGCCTCTAAAATTTATTTTTTATTTATATTATACCACGTAACCTTTGCAAGTAATCTTTTCACATTTTAGTTACTAGCAGAAATACCCGTGTGTTGCTACGGGTCCTTACTTGTCTCATGTTATTATTCTTGTTTCTAATATGTTGGCTTCGCTTCACAATATATTGGTGCGTTGTCTCTAGTAGTCGTCTCTTTCCAAGTATAGTAGTAGAAGATATTTGTTGGTGATTTGATGCCCATCTGTTTATTATGAGGGACCCACACATGGAAATAAAAAAAATTCACCGCTTAACCTCCACTCTATCCATTCATTCGATTTCCCCCGTACTCATCGTCATCCAGCCAGTAGCTGCCTCTTCGTCCATCGGCACCACCCGCATCTTGCACCATCCTCGTCGTCGCTCAGGCACTGCGCATCTTGCCATCCTCGCCGTCGCCCAGGCAAGCGCTTGTCCTCCCCGTGCCTAGCCTCATTCCCGCTTCGAGAGCTAGGCCATAGCGCCTCTGGCCGCCATGAGCTAGAGTGCATCCTCCTCTTCTTCTCATTTCTATTCACCTCCCTTCTATAATCCACTCCAGATCATTCCAATCAAGTGCTAAATCGAGCCCCCGATTGCTAGATGCCCCCCTTCCCTGGCGCCATGCCCTCAATGGCACATGGCTCTATTTGGTTGACTGCAAGGAGGCACTCGGCACAAACAGAAATAAGAAAACCAGGAGTTATGAAAATATCATAATTAAGTGATAAAAAATAATTGTAAACATGAAATAATAATTGAGCACACCACTTAGCCAATTGCGGCGAGGGGACCGAGGTGAAATCATTCTACTATTTTTTTATGGCATGAAAAAGAGCGTGCTTCAAAATTCTTTTGATCATGTCCTGGAAGCTCACAACTATCAATTATCAAATAAAACTTGAGTGCATCTAGAAAATACATCTAAAATATCAAAACATGAGTAACGTGCATTTGATTTGTAGTCAGTAGTGAGAAAGCATATACCACACATTCTATACAACAAATCCTATCCTCAAGCGTAAAGAATGTGTGGTTTGCAAACATGAGTAACCTGGAATTCCAATATAACGAATCCAATCTACCAATCTTTTTCCTTTTCCCCTATTGTAGGTCACCTAATCAGCTTGCCCTTGTCAGTGATCTCTTCTGGCTCCCTGCCCCCTCCACGATCCCGTCGAAGTGGAGCTAGTATCCCTTCTCTAATTCTTCTCTGGCTCTGGTCCTTTCTCGTCCTTGATCCTTAGAACCTGAAACTGTGAGGACATATACTACTCTGCAGGCTACAGCAATGCTCTGCGCCGTGGAGATAATAATGCAAGGTTGAGGGCCGATGATAATGGGGAGGATCTATTCCCGTGGAGCCGGATAGGATTCCAGGTCGCATTGATCGATTATCTGTTGGGCATATGCTTGGTTCCGACACCACCAACCTCTTATTCCGCAAGCGTGCTCAGTTTCCTCGCCGCATGTTAGCTAGAGCTCACGAATCTAGGGAGGTTCTAATAACTCTGTTCATATGTCTAGGGGGGGGAGGGCATTATTGGGTGAGCGTTGGTCGCTACCTACTAGCAGTGACTGAAGCAGCAGCCGTAGCGTCTTCTTCCTCCTGTATGGCCGTATCTCCTCTTTCTTCTTCCTCCTGAGCAGAGCACCGGCTGCAGCATCACCGGCTGTAGCAGCACAATAGGGTCAAGCCATGCGCCCGTGCCTAGCCACCCTGCTGCCACTGGCCTCGACCGCCGCCCGCGGCCAGCGGAGAACTCGTTGTCATGCTGGCAGTGGTGCGTGGTGAGCGCGGGGAGGGTTGGCCATGTGAGCGACGGAGCGGTGGCGCGCATCCCGCGCTGCCGTCGGCGAGTGCGCTGTGTGGGTGGGACAAAAGAACAGAAGCAAAGGCTGGATCTCGAGTCAATTGCTGTAAAGCTTGGGGACCTTTTTGCAAAATCATCCAGAACTATTCTAAGGAAGGGGTTGATTACGAAAAAGTTGAGGAACTTTTTTGCAAAACAATCATGACGGTGGGAAGAAACAACCACACTTTGTATATTAGGTAGAGATTTGTATGCACGCCAATGGTAGGGACAGGACCACAATTATATTATTCTTCTAATTGCTCAAAACTAGCATAAAAAGATACCAATATATGCACTTTTTATGGAATCATGATGTGTGACTATTTTCACCCATAGTAAGTAATAAAAGAAAGTACCTAGTAGACCCATATGCTTCCCATCCCTCTTCCGAAAGATATATAGCTAAGCATTGTATCTTTAAAGCTCGATAAACCCTTCGGTTTACTATTGCAGCCCACCCCTATTTCGACATTTTATTACTATTTTAACAATGTGCATATCTTCTGTCAACATTTTAGATAGGCTAATTTAACATTTAGAAATCATATACCTATACATGGTTGACTTACTCCACTATTGGTCCATCTAACGGTATGAATCTCAAACATTAGAAGGCGCATAAGCTATGAATTTGCTAAAGATGAATTGAAAATCCGATTGACGTGACAAAAGTAAGCCCTGCCTAAGCCAACGGGCCCAAGCCGAGTTTGTGCCGGGACTGACAACCATGGTTAGTTTTGGACCCAAAATTTGTGCCTTGGATCATGCGTGGGTGTTCGTCGGGTATGATTTTGGACTGAACCCAGTCAAGCTAGAGGTTTTTGTTCTTTCTTAGTTAAAAAATAATTAAAATATTTTTTTTTGGGCCAGACTGAATATTTACACTCGCGTGCTCCTGTTCAAGCCCGATCCTATAATGGGCCAAAATTGCTCGTTTGTATATAGTTCTGATAAAAAAAGACCCAAGTCAAAACATTAAAATCAGTTATTTTCATATTTAAAAAAAGTAGGCGAAATCCGAGAAAGTTTCTTTTTTTTAAGTAATTGGATGGACTTGGTCCGAGCACTGATGATTTTAGGCAAAAGTAAAAACGTTTTATCCAAACCCGACCAGCAAAATGATTACTCCGGTCCAACGCCTAGCAAGATGATGAGCAGGACCAGCCGTCCAGCCCATCCCTGCACGGCTCCTCACGGACGAGCGCGGTGCAGCAACCTAGCGCGCGGGCGGCGCCCGAGCGCGGGTCGGGAGCGTCTGCTCGGTGCTCAGGCAGTCAGGCGTCTTCGCGGGCGCGACCCTTATCTCGCAGCCGGCCCAGGTGAGTGAATTCCTTATCCCCAAGTACCCAGATCCGCTGTCGCCATTGCTACTTAGTTCCGATCAGTAAAGTCGATTTCATATACCCATGGAATTCCAAACCACATACCTTGCCATGTGGCTTTCTTCAGTTGTCCAGCACTAGATCAACCCCAACTCTTTCAATATTTGACGAAATATGCCGAACTCAATTTATCGCCCTGCATTCAATCTTGTTACTGCTCAGGACGAAAATGTCAGTATTACCAATCAAACCTTTGATATGGGATTCAGCGATTCCTTTTTTACTGCAATTCTATTTTCGTCTGCATCACCAATTTCCATTCAGTAGTAGTTCAGTAAACAAACCGTGCTAGTGTGCTACCCATTTACCCAAGGGCCAATTGCCCATGTCTCTACTCAAACTCTGTGCCCTGCCCTTACTCTGAAGGGCCAATATTTTTTCTTGCTTGACATCATATAAAATCACAAGCAGGCCTGAAAGTTTAAAACAATTGCCCGTACCTTGGTTGAGACTTGAGAGAAGGATAAAGAGATGGATGTGCGTGTGATTGAGATAAATAAGAAAAGAGCGATGGAGGGAATGTGTGCACGCTCAGTGCTTGTGCTGCCAATTCCAGACCAAGCTATGACTGACCAGGTAAGTAAGCCAAATTCAAATTGCAAATGAAGAAATTTCCATAAGCAACTTAAATTTTTGTTTGTCCTTGTAAAATCGATCCTGCAACTATCTTATTATTCAGCTTAAAGGTGCAGGTCCGTGAAGCACAAAGGACAGCAGAAAAGGAATCAGATGTGGCAATGGTAGCAGAGGAGGTAAGTTAAAGGCATGGGTTTATCATCATAAGCAGCAAAAACTTAAGTTGTAACAGAAACTAACCTGTAATCAAGTGCTCCAGAAGCATTTATGCATTATTCCAGATAATGCATTAAGTAGTTAGAATTGTTTTATTGAAATGTTACTAAAAAATATGAAGAAAATACTGGAAAGTTAAATAGGAATTTTTTTTTTCAATTCACAAAAGATGACATCTGCAGAACACAAGTAGAGAGGTGATGAATTTGGTAAAAGATATGAATCATGGTCGCTGCTGAACATGAGGCTGGAGAATTGGAAAAGCCAGGGCTTGTTTGTTTTAGCTTTAGAATTGTGGATGCTGGTTCCAAAAGGCAAACCTCATACAAAGGGGTTGTTACCTTGTAAAAGTGATTCTTAGAACCTAACTCCTCTCTAGAGCACAGTCCATAATTGTAGCCAGATTTTATGAATCCAAAGCTTAAACAAACATGCCCCATCCAACTGAAGAAAGCTTGCTTGTTTGATACGTAAAAAGTGGCACATAATTTACTACATCAAATAAGCTGTGCAAATAAACAAAGAAGCCTAAACTCCAGTAATGCTTCTTTCAGCAGTTACCTGTTTTCCAGTTGAATTGTACAGAAGGTAATACTCTATCAGAAATACAGGGTCCTGAAGCTGCTGTGACATCTGCTCAGGTGAATGTATGCCGAAATTGTATTACATATTTGAAATTGATGAAGTTTAATTTTCTTTGGAAGTTGTAAATGTTTTGAAATTCCAGGATCCGGAGCAAGATGGCGGGGACCATGTATCAAATGATGAAGAGAATGATGACTTTAAAGGGTGCCAAAAAGATAGAACTGAAGCAGAAGTTGATGGTGATGAAGACTACTTTTTCCCAAGTGTAGAAGATGTTGAAAAGGCTAGGCCCCCAGAGGTCGGCATGGTTTTTCCCACGCTACAAGATGCTCATCGTTTTCTCAATGTGTATGGGCTACTTACTGGATTCGTAGTCAAGAAAGGATGCAATTACAAACACAAGAAGATAACATTTGTGTGCAATAAAAGTAGCAAGATGAAAGTAACTGAAACAGGACAGAAGAAAAGGAGAAGCAATGCTATTGAGAAGACAGGATGCCGCATGAAGGTGCTTGTGAAACTTGTTGAAGGGAGATGGGAGATTAAAACAGTTGTCAATGAACATAACCATCCACTTATGAGCTCGCCTTCACTGTCCACGTTTTTTATTAGCCACAAGTACATGTCCGAGGAAGAGAGAATCTTCTCAAGAATATTGCAAGAAAGCAAAATTAAGCCGTCACAGATAATGGAAATTTTCAAGAAACTAAGGAGCAGATTAAAGCACATACCTGTCAGGAAAATGGATGCCAACAGCTTGAAACAGTCCGACAGTCAGATGGAGATCAGGAATACAGATATAGAGATCACACTGGAACATGTTAGAAGGTTTCAAATGGAACAGCCTGGGTTCTTCTATGCTATAAAGACTGATGATCGCAACACTGTAAGAAGTATATTTTGGACAGATGCACGAGCTAGACTTGATTATGCTTTATATGGAGATTTCATCTCGTTTGATACGAGTTATACCACTAGAGAACACAACATGCTGTTTGCACCATTAATTGGAATTAATGGGCATGGTAAGGCAATCGTTTTCGGTTGGGGTTTGCTTGAAAATGAGATGGCAGATAAGGCAGATACATTTTCTTGGTTACTCAGGACATTCTTGGATGTGATGGATGGCAAGAAACCAACTACAATAATCACAGATCAGGGTTCAGCTATGACAAAATCAATTGCCGAGGTATTCCCTACTGTTTTTCATAGGTTCAGCATGTGGCATGTTATGAGGAAAGCTAGAGAAATATTTGAAGATTTTATGGAAAATGGACCTGTAATGGAAGCTGATCTGACATGTCTGATTGCAAATTGTTTAACTATAGAAGAATTTGAGGATGGTTGGAAAACAATGCTTGAGAAATACGATGCACCACCAAATGAAGACTTAAATCTCATGTATCAGACAAGATTAATGTGGGTGCCTGTTTACTTCAAGCATGCCTTTTGTCCATTTATACGATCCACTGGACGTAGCGAGAGCACAGATACAATCTTCAAGGAGCATGGTCTGCGGAAGGATGCCATAGAAAACTTCTTCTGTCAGTATGACATCTTCCAGAAGAATGTTATTAGCCCTGAAGATGGGTATGGACTTGAGTCTACACAGAAAAAGACAATGTACTGCACAAGGCAGCCAATAGAGAGGCATGCTGCAGAAGTTTACACAATGGGAATGTTCTTGAAATTTCAGAAAGAGCTACTTGATGCATCAGCTTTCAATGTTTTTGAAATAGAAAGCGGCAGAGTTTATGCAGTTAAGAAAACACTGGACTATGAGGAGGCTGAATTTCCCGGAGACTCCTTTTCTGTTGAAGTTGACCTGGGGAACAACATGTTCAATTGCATATGTTCGAAATTCGAGCGAGACGGAATGCTTTGTTGCCATGTTCTGAGGCTACTCACGCAGTTTGGGGTTAACGTGATACCTGAGAACTACATTAGACAAAGATGGACAAAGAAGTTCAGAGAGGAGTTACAAAAGCTTCACGGCACGGAAAAGACAAGGTCAACTGTTTCACAGAATGCCTTGTGATGTGCTCTGCTAATGAACAGGATGGTAGAAATTTGCGCTACTGTAAGAAATGATGAGTAGTTTGTGTTATCAAAATCAGTTTTCGTTAGTTGGGTTGTTTTTGCTGGAAGTCATTAGTTAGTTCAAGTAGTTTGAACTGGATGGTTTCTTTTCTTTTTGTGGATTGAAATATTTGTTTCTGGATCCTTTTCGATCCTCTTGTAACTATGGTGGCATTGCGATCCCTTTGTACTAGGAAAGAAGTATCAATCAGAAAGTTGCATTCTCAATCTGCCTTTTTTTTTTTTTCTGAGAGAGGTCAAGCTCCATTTTGCTGTTGCTGCTGCTGGCAGTTTGGTGAGAGGCTGCTCATAAGAATGCGTGTGGGTTGTGAGAGAACATCCTATAGGATTTGGTGCGTCTTTTTTCTTAGTTTGAGTTTTTTATCCCATTTGAGATATTCATTAGGGGAAGATTCGGAGAAAATAACATAAGAAACGTTTGTAAACTACACTATTGTTACGTGTAAGAGAGAGAGATGATACTGTTCTCTTAATTTATCATCGGTATTGCCGGATTATATAGTCAAATGATTCTGATTAAACAGCTTTACAAAACATAGTATAAAGTAAGGTACAAAATTTTAAATCTCAACTAGTTGGCCTCTCGATTCGTGATAACTATGCTTTCTGTGGATCATGTAGACATGAAGTTGGATCCTGACACCATACCAACATGATGTCGAAATCGAACACTTCATCGGATCTTTGCCATCCTGGACCAAGGAGAACTGATGTGTGATTCATGTTGGTTGATTCATGAGAAGTGAACTTAAATTTGTTTATAGAAATTGTAAGGTAAATTTTCTATAGAGAATCAATCAATTGGAATTTGTTAGGGAGACACCACTCCATTGAGGTTTTATCATGGACATGATTCCTTCGTGGTAATTTGGTGCTAAATACCTCATAAATGTTTCAGCAAAATTTAGTAAAAGACATGGCTTAATACATGCTCCACAACTCCAACGCAATTTTAAGTTTTTAATCCAAACTAGTGGAGATACCCGTGCTACAGGCATGAGTTTAGAAAAAAATAAATTTAATTAGAACCTATTATTATTTATGATTTATGATATCAAATACATGATAAACACATAAAGCTATTATTACTTATATATCAAAGATGTTCCAAAAATATCATTTAAATTGTCAATCACCAGATGGGGGAATTATGATAATAGATGGAGGAAGAGGAACATTAGAATAAAAAAACCCAATCCTATTATTAGTGAAGTGAAAATAGCTAACCTGGAGTCACATAAAAATAATTCCCTCGTTCCATATGTGACGGTGGTCAAGCACCGAGAGCGGGATCTGATGGGACCCCCTTTTAGAGACGTGGCCTAGAGGTTAGTTTGTGCGAAGAGATTTGAGAGACAGTGGAGGAGATTTGTGGATGGTTACACTCAAAGGAGTTTTTAGACAGGTTTAGACCACTCGGAAGTGTAATATCTTATGTCTTGTGTGTTATGTTACTTGAATTACTTCTTCTTCTGGCGTTTTATAGGTCAGGCCTATGGCTGGGCCGACTGGAGGAAGCCTTACGCTCCAATCTCCCTCTACCTATCTATGTGTGAATGCGGCGGCCCAATGGCCGCCCTTCTTACTATAGTCCTCCCTGTAGGTCACTTGCCTTGACACCCCTCACCTTGATGTGCACGGCTTCATAAATCCTCTGTATGCCAATATCTATTCTTTACCATTTTACCTTGGGGAATCCTTTCGCTCCCTGCCAACTCTCTCTCTTCTCGGCTCGGTCCCACTGTCCTAGGGCGGGGTGCATTGAACCCAGCCTCCGGGCTCCTTCCTAGGAGGCCCTCATCGCTTCCACGGGGTCGTGATGTGGGTCCCTCCTTTGGTAGAGGACAGCCGGGAGTTGGGCGAACGCCCCTGACATAGGGGCGGCCCTCGCCACCTGTTGGACGAGATGGGTGAACCCGCCGGTCCCCCAGGTGCTTAGGCGCGTTCCATCAAACGTAATGATGGTGTTTTTAGGGGGAGGAGGCGACCGATAACCTGCTCTCCTCGACTGTCGTGCCACCCGTGCCTGGGCACGCTACCGTTCGCTTCACCTCAAAGCGAACTCTCCCGGGGACCTTCCCGAGAAGGGGTCCTGCACTTGCCGTGTGGGCCCCTCCTGGGTCCGCCCTGGGGGAGGATACCGTCTGAATGTGATATTTTTGTCTTCTTGGGCCCTCAGATTTTTAGGCCTACCTCTTTATCTAGGTCAGTTCAGGAGGGAGCTCCTATATGTGGGTAGGCCCCACTTGTAAGCACCTTCTCAGGGGACCCCCATTCCCTTGGTGCTGACAGCAGCCCCCGGGCCCATGTTGGACCGCCTATTCCTAGGTCGAGCATGGGGCTTAGTAGAAAGAGGGGGCCACCCCTTGACGCTTCGCCTTTGCCCAGCTTTCGTGTTCGATCGCCTGAGATTCGGTTGGGATTCCCCTAGATTTTTCCCTCCCCCCCACTTATTCTTCGGCGGCCATTTCTCGAAGTCGAAGCGGCATGCCTATCATCTTATTCTCGCATGGGCGAGCCCCTAGTCTTCCTTCTTCTCCACTTGTCACCTTCGTCTCCTCGTTGTGCTCTTCTTGCCACTTCTCCACTCATCACTATGGCCTGGAGCAATTGATCCAGTCGTCGCGCCCCTCCATCTTTGCCACGCGACCCTTGGGTTGCCCATCTCATGCGTTCCACGGTCGTGGCCGCGGACGCCCTGGAGTGAATCTGGGTGATGCTAGCTCTGGCGGGGCCAGATGGTGGTGCGGTGATTCGCGAGGCGATAGATCCGGCGACCCCCGACGAGCCAAGGGAGGTGGTCATGTTCCTCCCTTTTTTCTTCTGTGGGCTCATCCCCCCATTCTCCGCCTTCTTCCTCCGCATGCTGCAGGAGTACCATGTGCATCTCAAGCCCAATGCTGTCCTCACGCTAGCCATATTCGCACATCTGTGCGAGATGTTCATCGGCGTGTGGCCCTCCGTCGAGCTCTTCCGTCCCTTCTTCTACCTCCAGTGCCCTAGCTTTGCCGGCAGCCCCCGTGTAGTGGGGCGTGCTTCTTCAAGATCCGGACCGCGTGGGAGGGGGAGTATATCCCCATGATCCTCCGCAACAAGTGGGAGGACTATAGGAGGCGGTGGCTGCACATAAGCGCCTCTACCTCCCTGCTTCTCCCCCAACTGCCATCACTGACATGTGGTCAGCTCCGCCAGACCTCGGGGAACAATGGTGGCCGGTGCTGGATCAGGTCGCTTAGCTCCGCCAAGCTGGACTCATGTCGACCATGGTGGTGGCGGACTTCCTCCATTGCCGCCTCACGCCCCTGTGCGCACGGGTTCACCCAGCATGGTTCTACACCAGCGACAATGACACGACCTGCACGCGTCAGGAGGACGGGCACGAATCTCTCTGGGGCAAAGATCGCGGAGTTACTGATGCTGATTTCGGAGGTGTGGGATCCGGCGATGGCGATCTTCCCAGAGGGTGTCGTGCCACTGTGCGATGAGCCGGCGCCATGCCCTCCTTTTGACTCTTCCAAAGATTGATGTGTGAGGGCTTGTCTCGGTGTGCCTTGCCTGCCCCTCCGACGGCATTCGCATTGAGGGGTCGGACGGGCTTCCAGGAGTGGCAGTGTCTACAGGCGAGTCGAAGCAATGACGGTCATCTGGGGAGACTGGCGATAGGGCCCCATCAGCGATCCGTCCCTGCAGGGGGTCCTTTACCCATGGGGCTGCAATCCCCTACACGTGGGGCCCTAACGGGTGCAAGCGACCCCAGCGAGTCCTGCCTGCTCTCACCACGTCCATGCACCGTCAACCCGCTAGGGTTCGGGACCCTCACCGGAGGGGAGTCAAGTGCCGTCGAGTAGCCATGTGAGTCTCCGCCTGCCCCTGCCCTACCCCTCATTTTGAGCGGAGGTGATGCGGCGCAGCCGCAGCTCTGATGCTCGCGCCATCCACAGTGGGTGCCGCTGACGGTGAGGAACCGCCTACGATCCTTCTCTACATGTGGCGCATCTTGGAGGTGGCCCTTGAGGATGTCCAGCGGGCGGTCGTGGACCCCGGTGGGGAACCCTCTGTGGGGCGCGTGATGGAGCTCTAGGAACACGAGGAGGAGCTGCACTTCCTGGTGCTTGATCTAGCCTGACACGAGGAGCAGACCCATCTTTCGGAGGCGGACCTAGTGACACATGAGGAGGCTGCTGACACATGTGACCAGCTGCTTGATTCGTCCGACGCGGCCATAGCCACCTGTGAGCTCGAGCTGCAAGAGCGCACTACCCAGCTTTAGCGCTAGGAGGAGGATCACCGCCAAGGGGTAGCCGCCGCCCACGCGGCTGCTAGTGGGAGAGGCAGTTGGCCCACCATGCTCACAAGCTCAATCTTCTCGCGTGAAGCTTGGAGCCCCGCGTGCAATCGCTGGACCGCCGTGAGCGTGAAATGACCCAGCAGGCAGCCGAGGCAGCCACCATCAGTCGGCAATGGTGGCGGTGCGAGTGGAGGCCAACAAGGTGATCCAGGTGGAGCGTCTAGCGACAACTGCCAAGATCCACACTGCTACGGATGCCATCAACGCCTAGCTCGACATCTGTCGGCGGGCTAGGGAGGCCAAGAGCGCTCGTGCGGTGGCCCTGAGGCGAGCGAAGGAGGTCGAGGCGAGGGTTGCCAACATGGTTTCCCTTTCACACGGCTTCCTGGAGGAGCTCACGCAACTCCAGTTTTCTCGCTGGTCAGCCGCCGAAGGTTTCCGCGACCTCACCCTTCATTTCCACGATGTGCTCTTGGACGGCAGATGGGAGTGGTTCTCCTTGTCAAGCCTTGCGGTTGACCGCGGGTCGAAGCACCTCCTTCCCACCTTGACCAGGCTGGCATAGCACCTGGAGGCATTTCGGTCGGCAGTGGATGTCGTCGTGGCACAAGGGGTACGTGACCTGGCTCAAGGCGTGGCGAAGCACATTCTTGACTGTATGTGGGCTCAGTCAACTGACCTGCCTATGGAGGCGCTGCGCGAAGGCCTGACCATTGAGGAAGAAGAGGTGGCGGGCGTTGCCATCTGTAATTTGGCCATTAAAGTGGTGGGCTACTTCATTCCTGCTCCGATCGATGAAGGGGCTGACGACGAGGAGGGAGAGGATCCAAGTGCTACTGCTGCAGCCTCTGTAGGCAAGGTTTCTGATGGCTCGTCATCGGTTGCCATGCCCCAGCAGCCCTTGGCGAGCCCCTCATCCTCTTAGTCTTTTTTATTCATCTTGTTTTCTTTTTGTGCTGGTTCTGCCCAAGTGTGGCACCTGAACTTTTGGGGTATTGTGTTGTGCCCCTTACTTTTGTAATAAACCAGACTTCCTCTTTTGGCTTCCGGATTTAGCTTTTGTTCCCTTGCCCGGACTTCTACTTTCTTTTGTCCCGGTCAAACAACCTTCCAACTATCTGGTGGCTCCTAACGGCCCCGCGCCAGCGCATCCTGCCGAGAGCGTTTGCGTGTCGTGCTGGCCTTGATTACACCGCGCGCATTACCCTCGTGTCGTAAGGGGCAGCGTCCAACTCCTGGCTCCATGCTATAAATAGCTCCTAGGGCTGCCCTTCTTGTTCACCATCGTCATCATGGAGCTCATAGCCTGTTTAGTTCTTCTAGGAGGGGGGGGGGGTTCGGCGGCTTTGCCCCTGGGCCTCATCCTTCCTATGGTACTTCCTCTTATGAGGATGCTTCGGGGGAGGCTGCTGCTTTGTGCAGCCTCTCCCACCTAGCATAGGAGAGCTGCATTGAAAGGGTGCCATGACCCCGGGGAGTCATGACGCTCTAGGAGCGGAAGCGGTGGAGCGGCGGTTCGACGACGGGTTGGGGTGTGGTGCATTAGCCCTCAGGCCTATGCACCTATCCTATCTCCCTTCCCTTTTCTCACCCAACGTAGGAGAGCTGGGTTGAAGGGTAGGGAGGTCCACGGCTGGGTGACCCTACGGGCGATCTCCACTAGATCCATCGCAGGGTCGCTTGTGGGTTTTGTCGCCCCTAGAGTAGCCCCGCGCCGCCTCGCCGATGAGGTAGGCCACCTAGTGAGGGTGGAAAGTCGACAAAGGCCACTGCCCATTACCAAAATGTGGAGAGCGTGTCCTGGGAGCGGGTGCGGTATGCATTCATTGACGCCTACTTATCGCGCTGCCTCGCCATCGAGGTAGGTCATCCGGCTGGATGCCCTGCCCGAGCTATGTGGGTAACCTCCCATAGGAAGGGTCCCTATGGATGTTGTTGCTCTAGCATGAGTCGGCTTGGCATCCCCAAGGTCTGCCCAATGGCAAGGGTGCTGCTGGTGGGAGGTCCCATGGTGGGGTTGCTCTGCTGCTTCGCTGGCTTGGCGTCCTCCTTCCCTAGGATGCCGCTGATTCGGTTCCAGCGTTAGAGTTGGGGGATACTTGTGCAGGCTTTGCTTGAGGGGCCAACCTCTAGCAAACTTTAGGAATAGCCCTAGGCTGCAGCCCCCCCTCCTCTGGACTGTAGCGACGTCGTCGTCCTCGCGCGTGTTGACGGAAGTTAGCGCGCTAATTTGTGAACCGCAAGCGCACGGATCATCATTAGCTTTTTTCATAGAGTATTCCATCCAAGTTTTATCAATTCGTGTATCAGCTGCGAATTGGCTAGGATTTTCTATCTAGTCTAATAGATCTATCCTAACATAAGCAACGATTGCATATAAAGGTAAACTTAATAGATATGAATGATAGAGCATAGGTTGATCATATCCACAGATACATATAAGATAGCATAACCAAGGGTAACAAGAGCCTATCATCTTCTAGTTGTAGTTCTAGCAAATAAGCAAGAATATCATGCATCTCATCCAAAGCAATCTTTAAACTACTACCTCCGGTCAACCTCCTGAAAACCCCCACCTTACACGGAAGCAGACCCTGTCACGATCACCCCTATCAGTGCAGGCAGTTTAAGGCACGAACACAGGTGAACATGTTTAGCTATCATGAAGGATCGACATACTAGATATAATCACCATGATTAATCCAGAACTAGACTAGGAACAAGCATATCCACAATAAATAGAAAGCATAGAAGGAGGCATTGAGTTGCTAACAGATCGGATGACATGAAGAACATTGCTTACATAATAGATGTATTTAGATCATCACCTCCGAGTACATACTATCAATTGTCTACTACTTCTCCTGAACTCCACCATGGCACAACCATGCAGGGAGGCCAAGGCAGCTAGGGTTTGGCCTAAGCCATCTCCAAGATAACTTCGAAGACTTGCGGCGATGTCAGTTCTCTCTGGTAAATACTCTAGGTTTCGTCGAGTTCTGGTGGATGTATTCCCCATTGAGGGCACCTAGGGGGTCATATTTATATCCTTGGGGAGCCTTGGGGCGTGCTCCACCTTCCGTTGCATGAGCTCTTTTCTTGTGAGATAAGCAATCTTTATTTCCATAAAATCTGACTCGCCCAGAATTTCCTTTTACACAGCTCTTCAGTCTCCCTTGTCTGGACTCCAAATAGGGAAAATCTGATTCCTAAATTGTGTAGCACAAAAAGATCTTTAACTTTGGTATTCATTGCTTTCCCTAGAAACGAAGCTAAGGTCCCCAAAATAGCGTCGCAAGATAATCTGCCTGATTTCAGACTTCTCTGCGCAGCATGTATTTCGGGAGCCATATCTCCTAGCTGCATAATCCAAATTATGCTTTCCATATGTTCAAATTGAAGCCCTCGATGGTGGCTACAACTTTGGTAGTCAAACTTTCTTCATTAGAGATCGTTTAGGTATTCGAATATGCACCAAAAGATCAGGCTATTTTGGGCTGCGCGAATATCTCTAGGTTGACTTGATCTCGTGGATAACTTATCAAAACTCCAATTCTTCATGATTAAGTCTCCTTAGCCTTAGATTTATTGAATGCAGACACCTAAGGATCATGGTTGGGCTATGAAAGCACACATAGCCCATTTGGTGATCCATGGGCTTCCTCAACTAGGCTCGATTCATTTGGGCTTGCACTTCTAGGTGGACTTTGTGCAAATCATCCAATTTAGCTTGTACTTCCCATCATTTTGCAATATGATCCAAAATACAAGACACATGCAAATTTGAAGTTATTTTAGACGCCAAGTGGTGAGTTAGTATAAGAATATGTATGAAAACACCACTTAAATAGCACTTAAATTATGTCAATAATGAGCGTTTACAGCGCACCTCCAGTTTCCATGGTGGATGCCATGGTCAAAAGGGGCTCCGCATCCGTGCATGGCTGATGCCATCAATGCGCTGTGCTTGTGGAGGCCGAGATGTCGGGCACACTACAGATTTACACGGGGAAAGGTACCTAGTGCGCGTATCACAGGTGCCTGATGTGGCTACTCCTTGCCGGTCGCCTTCATCCCAGGCAGGCGGAGCATCCATGGCGGACAATGGAGGTGCTCCTTTTGCCCAGGGATGAGGCCTTATCTCTGCCGCTGTTGTTGCCGATCGGGGGTGTCTCCTTCACCCTCTTTCTCATCTCCCAACAACAGCGGGTTGCTCTTGTCTCCGAGCAGTCCTCCCTACTCATGGGAATCTCCTTCTCCATGGCACGGAGCTTCACGTTCATGCCCCGCGGAGCTCCCTTCATCCCTGTAGAACTTTTTTTTCTTTTTTTTGGCAGTAATGCCTGTGTACCTCCCTGTGTAAAACTCCAAAAGAAACCACTTTTTTGTTGGAGCACTTGGTCCCCTTTCGTGTTGTGCAGGGAATATGAATAAAGGATGGTGTTGTTTTGTTTTTTCCTTCCTGGGATGATGCCACTCCCCGTACTTGTGTTTGTGCTGGCAGAAAGGATAGTGGAGGCCGGGGGCCGCTTAGGTTTTCGCCATGCCTAGGGTCCGGGGAGGCCGGGAGCTAGGCGCTGACCGTTGGGACCCACCAGTCACTCGGCAACTATCATCTTAAAACACAAACACGTTCCTTGAACGTGCTTGTCCCGGGGATTATTTCTTTCAATATGAGTGAGTTGTGATCAAAGAATTGGACACAAAAGTTTTAAAAATTGCCATAAAAGGCGCACATGCTAGGATGCTAACACATGGTTGGAATCAATATTAAACTGATACATAGATAAGCCAGTACATAGGTGGGAGCCCCCGAGCAACTGTCTCGGGGATGAATGTCTCGGGGTAGTTGTCCTTGATGCCTGAGCACTGGGTCCCCTCATGTTATCTATGAGGTAGAACTTACGGAGATGTTCCATACATTGGGTAGTGTTATGTCATCTTCGTCGATCAACTTGACCGCGCCGGGCCGTCGTACTTCTGTCACCCGGAAGGCCCCCCCCCCCCCACATGGGGGATAGCTTGTTCTTGCCCTTCAGGGACTGGAAGTGTCGCAACACCAGGTCTCCAACCTGAAGTTCTCTCGGTTGGATGTATTGCTGGTGGTAGCAGCGTAGAGCTTGCTGGTACCGAGCCGGCCGCAACGCCGATCTGCACCTTGCTTCTTCTAGGTATAGAACGTCTTGTTGGCGCATCCGCTCTTGATCTTCTTCTTCTTAGGCGCCCACCCTTGGGGTTCCTAGGGTTAGCTTAGAGGGGAGGACAGCTACAACAAGAAATGTGTTGATCTATGACAAAAATTTTATGACACATTTGTTCTCGTCATATATTTATGACGTTTCTGGCTGAAAATGTCATAAAATTTTACATGCGAGCAAATTTAGTGATAAAGTTACGGAACGTCATAAAATGTGCCACTATAGCAAAAAAAAGAAATTAGCAGTCGCTGTTAAATGGTGGTTTTGTGATGATATAAGGTTCACAAAAATATCATAAACCAACCTGGGTCCCACATGTAAGTTTAATATGATAAATAGGGTGCTAAAATAAAAAGGAAAACATGCTCCTCCCGTGGGTCAAACCTGTTACCGATCAAATGGGAAGTCTTGGTAAGTTATGTTAGTCTGAGATGAAAAAAGGAAAGGAAAATAAAAAGAAAATAGTGTTGATAACAAGGCTCGAACCTTTGACCTCTTGAAGGTGCTGAGACAACACTACCACTGAGATATGAACTATGTATGTTTTTTTGAAAGGACACAATTTATATATTTTGGTTCTAAGAAGTGTGGTCCCAATACCAGTTGCAGGCTCAAGTATGGGTATATTTCTCATTTCTCGACACGTCATACACTACTGCAAGAGACTCATCGGCACCGTGCTCCTATTGGCTATGGCAAAGACTAGAGCTAGCGTCGGTGCGCAGATCTGCAACTGCCTGCGGTGGGAATGCTGAATCCTAGCGGGCCTAGCGGCAAAGGGAGGACGAGGAAGAGCTCTGATCAGGTCAGTCCTCTATTTTGTGCCGCTACTTGCCCCTATCATCATAGGTAAGGGGATTTCTGGATTTGGGGATCTGGGTTGAAGATACTAGATTATGATTTCGTCATACCCTTAGATTTGCATTCCGATTGGTGTTAGAATTTGTTAGTCTATACCTAATTTTAAGAGTTTATGCTAGAGAATGAAAGAGAATCACTTTCAGCCACAAAATCACTCCTCTGAGAGAATCAGCTCGCATAGGTGCATAGCAAAAATCATGTATCTAGTTTATAATTTGATAGGTTCATTTATTTTATTAGCTTCCACAGGTGCTTGGAGTCACTGATAGCTACAGATTACCATCGCATGATCATGATGTTATCGTTGTGGATTCTAAAAACAAGTGCAAGCACGGGTTGCCTTTCTATGTGAGGCATGATTGGACATTTGACAACCTTGGGCACCGGTATGCATGCTTCTGCGAGGTAAACCATAACTTGTTTCAATTCCAATAAACCTTGCTTCTACTTTTGATGTTAGTGTTATAAATGACGAATTGTATGAACGTAATCGATGTCTGCAGAATGAAGGGATGAAATGCGTGCCATTTAGGTGGGTTGATCCTGAATGGGATGCTAGGACTGAGGGTGTTCTGGTGAAGCTGATGAAGAGGAAGGGAAAAGCTGAAGAGGAAGCAAAGTGAAGAAGCATGTAGAATTGCTAAGAAGGAGGCCAATGACACAAACTAAGAAGGAGGCAACCAATTCCCTGAGGAACACGAGGAAGAAAATGAGAAACAATGCAGTGCTGAAGGAGCTAAAAAGGGAAAACCCTTACAACAATTACGATCCGAGGAAGTGGAACGAAGAATACGCAAAGGCTAGCATGGAGCTTGAAGAGACTGCCGCTGAGCTCTAGAAGGTGAAGGGACACTTGGACCATGCCACCAATGTGGTGAAGAGGGTCAAGCAATCGATGCTGGAGGCCAAATATAGAAGGAAACTCGTCAGGGATGATTAAAGGCATAATGTCACTCATCAGGGCAAATTATGATGAATGGCTATAACATGCCATCTTATGAAACTTGTTGTTGTTGTGAAGTTTGTTGCTTATTGCTGTTGTGAACTTTGTAGTGATGAATGGCAATGACATTCCATCTGATTATGCCATTTTGGTTTAAGCTACATTCAATTTGATTGCAGCATTTTTACCATTCAGAATTTAGATACGCTGCATAATTGAGGAACACTAATAATACAGATATTGGTAGTATATATACAAATGCATTACAAGAGTTACAATATGAAAGATCGAATCTTCTTATAGCTAGGCAACAACCATGTTCCTTGCGACCAAATGCAGTTCCCAAGATCCTGCGTAATGCGGATCACAGGATCATTATTGATGCCTGTGACATTTCTTATTCATTGCTGGTATAGCCAATATTGCCACTTTCATCATGCCGATCCGTTCTTAGGAAGTAAATGTGATTTCCCTTCAGGTTAGGCAAGCCACAAATGGCATGCTCTCGTACAAGAATGCACTTGCCAGGTCCAAACAAGAATTCTGGAATCTGGAGCTATCTTCTAGCGAATAGGCTACCAAATGTCACCGACGAATGAATGCAGAGTAAATTCCACCACCTCATCATCTCTCTTGTTGATGTCCCAGGTCCAAGTGTTGTGCATGCTCTCCTTCCGAACAACAAAGAACAATCAATCTTGACCTTGGAGTAGAGAAGAGTTGCTCATGTCAAGAGTCCATGATAACCGGAGTCCAACGACTTGAGGAGGTGATGGAAGATGAAGCCCCAAGTAGATCCATATGTGTTTGGAAGAACTACACCAAAAATCTTCTGAAGATATGGTAGTCAAGTCGGATTGGCTTCCCAAATGCCAGATGTAGACGGGCAATGATCCTAGCGATGGAGAAAATTTCAGGGGCCAAAAGTTAGTTATCACAAGAAATGACTCTGCGCTAGTAGCAATTTCCAAGACCAAGATACAAGCATCGAGAGCAGCCATATGGCACCATGTTGGATGTTGAGGAAGGATAATGTGCTCACGAGGAGATAAAGGATTCAGCAGGAGCGTGGAGCTCCCATCTCTGTTATCTACGGTGACTATGCGTCCAGATCCGCTGCAACCAATCAAACTAGTCCTTTTCCAAGCTAATGCTAGAAAGGAGACCTCAAAAAGCCAGTGATCCACGATGGATGCGAATGTCAATGTTCCAGATTCACCGATATCTTCGGATTTCATAATCCAAGGGTCAAACAAGCATGCCTCACCTGAACCAGCGCAGTTCCAACTCTTACAGAGTGCTTTGTACCTAATGAAATATCTTGCATCACTGATCTTATTGGTGATGCTCACAACAAGATATGGCATAAGATTTGCCCAAGAAGGACCCATGATTGACTGGACAGCATGAGAAGAAGGTAGAGGGAGAGTAAAGGAGGACTCGTGATAGATAGAGAAGAGGGAAGTTATGGACGAGGCAGAGGTTTTAGTTCCAAGGAAGAGAAATGATGATGGAGTGGAAGCGGATGTCAAACTTCCAGTGTATTGATGTTTTGTAGAAAGGACCTTCCTAACTAACAATTGCATCTATCTGTTTGTGTACACCAGATTGTCTTGTTTAACTTCTATTTACCATATCGGACTTTCATATATAACAATGATATATTCATGGGCATATTTGATCTTAGTACAATGTATCGCTTGTTTAAATGCTATGGCTTGTATGTATTTCAAATGAAATTATGTATTTGAATCCGAGGAATGAAATTATGTATTTCTATCAGTAATGAACCCATGTGGAACTCATGGAGAGATTGTGTGGAGCAGTTGCAACTATAAATTAAATGTTATCATGCAATGAATTAATGTGTTGAAAATAGTAAATGCCCATTGAGGATTGCCTACGAAATGATTTTACATTACTTTCCGTGGGCCAATTGTCAATATGGGCATCGTCACTTTATATTATTGCAACCGCCAAAAAACCCCAGTTTGGCTCTTGTTGAGTAAGCTACTTCTTCATTCTTGCAACCACCAAAAAACCCTAGTCTGGTAGCGTGCCTCTTCCTTTCCCTATGGCGCCATCATCTCGTAAAGCGACGGTGTATGTCACATCCTCTGATGAAGAGGAGAAAGATCCAAGGTACGTTCCCACGAATTTGGAGTCGAGCAATTCGTTATCACCTAGAGTGATGGCGGATACATCCTCTGATGATTTGGAGCTTGTGGAACAAATTGAAATCGCCGATCAGGTGCCTCTCCGACGTCGCACCATCCGCAAGTCAGCCAGAGGTGGCCGTGGTCAGAGGCATGGAAGCACCGCCACTTAGCTAGAGCTTGTGCGAATGATTTCAACCTTTGTCACATGTTCTTGTGCTTGTTTATTTGTCCGCTCTAAATTTATACTTAAACAAATGCATCAACTAAAGTTTAACTGCATCCTGTTTCAGCTAGCCAGAGGGTTAACATCTGTAGTCACTCCTTTTCAGTCCAGCTCCAGGGTAACAAACTAAGCACATGATGATTATTGACGTTCATTTTTTCCTTAGTTTAAATCAATTACAAGATCACAATTTGATTTTGGATCCACTGTTGCTAGCTAGAAGTTATCAAATCAATTATGCTTCTTGCAAACCAAGAACATGATGTGGCAGCGGAGTACTCAAGAAGCTCTACTAAATCCTTATGCGGCATTGTTGATGAGGAGCAAGTTGACGCCGACAAACAGGATGGGGTACAACTTCAACAACAGTTTGTTGGTCACCAGCATGAGTTAGCTACCTTGAAGAAGAAGACAGAAGAATCAAAATCAACTCTCAAATTGTAGTCAGCCGAGATTGAGAAATTGAAGATAGTAACACAAGATAGTGAAGCACTCCTTCGTCAACTGCTAACCTACACAAGAGGTTAAGATCAATGCTCTACTTTATCTTTAGATATTATGACCTGCATGCAGCTTTGTTAACCTCTGTTCCTTGTGAGATAGTTATCTTGTAATAGATTGTGATATGTGATGAACAATATGGTAGTGGTTGTCTCGATGGGGAATAATAATTTATTTTCTTGTATACATAAATATGTGTGCTTTGTTTATTATTTTGCCAACCGGATCGGAATTGAAATGAAATCAATTATTTGTCAGGCTAGATTGGTTAAATTTATGTTTGCCTTAAGTGGGCTTAGTCCAATTATAAGTAGGCCAAAAGTCAATTTCATTCATAAGTCAGAACTAAAAGGGTCGCAAATAATTTGCACAACTTTTGAGCTCAACCCAACAACAAATGGGCCTACCAGAATCAATTTTGGGCTATTTGAACAATATTGGCCTGTGGGAACAAATTTGGGCTCAACCCAATCACAAATGGGACTACTGGAATCAATTTAGGCTATCGAAACAACATAGCCTGTGGGAACAATTTTGGGCTCGACTCAACAACAAATGGGCCAAATTCTTTTTATAATAAAATAATTTGTCACAATTATCACGCCACATCGGATGCCACATTAGATTGTGTCCATCATGGCAAAATATTAGGAACCACATTATAACGTTTCTGTTTAACGATTCGTAGGCGTCATAATATTAGTGATGCAATGAAATAAGGAACGTCACTAGTCGCGGTTTATGATGCTCGACTAATGATGAAGGGTTTTCATCACTCCCGCATCATAAATCACGGTTTATGATACAAACAAATGCATTTATGATACTTTTTGGTTCATCATAGGTCAGAAGATTTCTTGTAGTGTGCTTCCGCCCCATAGACCAAGAGGAAAGGATTTTCTCCCGTGGCCCTGTTGGGTGTTGTTCGATTGGCCCACACCACTGCTGGCAACTCATTGATCCACCCGGTACCATGCTTCTTGAGCTGGTTGTAGGTTCTCATCTTAAGCCCTTTGAGCACTTCTGCATTGGCCCTTTCCACCTGTCCATTGCTTCTGGGTTGAGCGACGGACGTGAAGCATAACATGATGTTCATGTCTTCGCAGTAGTCACCAAAGAGGGTGCTAGTGAATTGCATCCCGTTGTCAATGATGATCCTCTTGGGTATGCCGAAACGGGCCACATGGTCTTTTATGAACTTCAAGGCTGATCCCTTGTTTGCTTTGACGACCAGTACCACTTCTGGCCACTTGGTCAACTTGTCCACTGTGACATACAACCATTCGTACCCTCCAACCGCTTCCAGAAATGGTCCTAGGATGTCCAGCCCCCAAACCACGAATGGACATGACAGGGGGATGGTGTTGAGCGCCTGCACTAGTTGATGGACCTGCTTTGCGTGGAACTGACATGCCCTGCAGTGCTTAGCTAGTTTGTCTTTATCCTCGAGAGCTGTCGGCCAGTAGAAGCCCTGCTGGAAAGCCTTCCCGACTAGCGTGCGGGAGGAGGAGTGACTCCCGCGCTCACCCTCATGGAACTCAACGAGGAGCTCGCCACCCTCTTCCTAGGATATGCACCTTAGGAGGACCCTATCCGTGTCACGTCGATATAGATCTCCATCTATCATGACGTAGCATTTGGACTGTCGTGCGATCCTCTCCGTGATGGTGTCATCCTCAGGAAGGATGTTTTCCTTCAGGAAGCCGCGGATGTCATCCATCCATGAGGGTTCCTAAGAACATATGGGAAGTGTGGAGCTTCCCTCTTGTAGCATGCCCTGGGTACCCCCACTCAACAGCAGGGTTCCTCCTATGCTACAGTCGGCAACTGTAGCGGTGGGACGTACAGACGCTCCTCGAAAACCTAGGGAGGTAGAGGTGCTCAAGAAGAGGCGAGCCTGGATAGCTCATCGGCATTAGCGTTGTCCTTCCTAGGGATGCGTCGGAGCTCCATCCCATCGAAATGTCGCTCCATCCGCCGGTCCTCAGTGATGGACGTGGCCATCTAGGGGTCCACGCATTGATACTCCTTGGAGACCTGATTGACCACCAGCTAGGAGTCTCCCTTCACAAGTAGTCGTCGGATCCCTGATTCGGCAGCCGCTTGGAGCCCGGTGACCAGACCCTCATACTCTGCCATGTTGTTGGTAGCCTGGAAGTCGAGCTATATCGAATAGCGGAGGACCTCCCCCGTAGGTGCGGTGAGGACCGCACCAGCCCCTGCGCCATGCAGGGTGAGCAATCCGTTGAAGTTTATGGTCCAATACTCTAGTGTCCATGGCTTCCCATCTCCCACGTCGATGAATCCCAGGACGGTCTCCTTCTCCAAGCAAGGTACGGGGGTCCACTCAGCGATGAAGTCCGCTAGGGCCTAGCTCTTGATTGCATGGCGAGGGGTGAACTGGAGCCTGAACTCGGCCAGTTCGATGGACCATTTCACCATTCACACGGTACCTTCCCGATCCCTAAGGATCAGGGCTAGGGGGTATTACGTCACCACCATTATCGGGTGCGCTTGAAAGTAGTGCCGCAGCTTTCAGGGTGCCATCAGAATGGTGTACAACATGTTCTGCGCTTGGGGGTACCGCTCCTTGGCATCCCGCAGTACATCACTGACGAAATACACCGGGCGCTTGTTGGTATAATTAATGAATGTGAATGAATCTATAAGCGCATGGATACTGTTGTAGCTTTTACCTCAAAGTACTCCAAGGGTATTGAATCCAAGGGAACGTGTGTGTATACCTACGATTCTAGTGTCCAAGGACAACCAACCAAAGGTGTGTGAAAGGTAGAGAGGGTTCCTATGGATAGCACTAGATAAGTTAAAAGTTGATCTTTCGGGTCAGAATACGCGCTTAGGGAACCGGCTTACCCTGAATTAGTCAGGCATGTCCGGCCAATGGCTTTACGCTATATCCGAACGTGCAGAATTACGAAGGACCAATAGGGTTGTCACCACCTACGGCCTACTTCTGCGTCCCGGGGATATAACGCAAATGAAGGATAACGCTTAGTCTAGACACCACGTCTATGCTACTGATTACTATTGCAACCTAACAACATCTATCGACCTGTAGTAGATATACAACACTCCGTATAAATATGGAGCAATGAACCTGCGAGTAAGAAAACTAATCTCACTTATAAATAAGTCCTGAACCAAAGAAGGAATCACAAATACTTACTTACTTATACCAAATAAAGCTAGCATCCATAGAGATACATGGCTAGAGTATAATGCTGAGGAACTCAGCACTCCTCTGAGCTACTCCATCTCTCTCTCGCTCTCCCTATCCTAAGTACTAGCCTAAGTAAGGCTTCACCATGGAGCTCTTCTCTTGATAGGAGTGGAAGGTGTGGTGGTGGTTGATGTTGTTGTCATGAAATTAGACCCCTCCCCTTGTATTTATAGGCACTTGGGTTGGTTCCAGGCAGGAATATTCGGGGAATATTCCACAACCACATTTGGGAAACTATAAACTGCTACCATGTGTTGGCTGGAGATGAGAGGGGACAGTAGGGGTTCAGCCGAACCAGGGGTTCGGCCGACCTCCCACAACAACCTCTTGCACCGCTTTTGCTTTGTGTCGCTGCCCTGTGGGTCCTCATGTGGGTAAAGGGTGCTTGGTGGTGGATGTAGTCGATTTCCTTTCGGTTGTGGGTCCATGAATCCATGTGCTTACTCTTGAGGTGTGTTTTCTCTCTTAATGGACCTGCATACAAATATTCACCAACACTTGTGGAATTTGTTTGTAATAATTCCTACCACTACTGTTGATGTTCCTCTTTTCTGTGTTTATGCAAGAGTTGACGGCCTAAATTTGGTAGTTAAGAGTCGTCAACAACACCCCCACACTTTGCCTTTGCTCATCCTCAAGTGAATGAGAAAGGACTAAGGTGAAACATAACTTTCATGGTTGAAGCGAGCATAAGAGATAATTCCAAACCATACCTTACACCTATGAACTTTGAAGTGCCTATCATGCCATCTTGGGTAGTTGAGGAATGGAACGATCTTGAATCAAGTCACCTCAACTCCTTATGTCAAGTAGCTTAGGGATTTTTAAATAAGTTTTCAAAAACAAACCTTGCTTAGCTCCTCATTTGATTCTCTAGATCGCTCAATATGTATATGTCCTTACCAAGGCATTTGACTTGCCTTTCTTCATCCTACTTCTAATGATGGCTATATGTCGAGCTCAAGGTAGGGTATGAACAATAAGGCATACTTGTATCAAATATATTGCAAAGTCAAAGATCGGATCCAAGGAGAAAACAAGTCATACAATTAGATCAAGATGTGCATGTGTATGGATATGGTGGATGTAATGGGATATGACAATGGAAGATCCTTTTTGTATGATCTCTCTTCCTTTGTAAATCTTTTTTGAGAACATGGCTATCTTTCTTTTTTCTATTTCTTGGACCTTCATGTGTCCAACTTTTTTTTCAATACTTGGACCTTCATGTGTCCATATATTTTTTTGATGGCCCATGTCTGTTTTGTAATAATAACTAAAGAGAGAGGTCAACACATATGATGGAGCATTTATCTTGTGGAATGAATGGATGGTACAATGCTAACTTCTCATAGAAGCATAGCAAGGGGGTATATGGTGTGTACATGAATCTTGATCATGAAAGCATGAAAATAATTCTTCCAAGGGTCACAACAATTTGACAAAGTTCAATGCAAAGACAAGCAGTTTTCAAGATATCTCGTCATATGACTTTGGTAGGACTTTGGCATATCAAAGAGGAGCTTTGCAAAGGGTTTTCAAAATTTTCAAATAGATTTCCCAAGCACTTAAACATCAAGAGCGAAGATCATATCATTGAACCATATCTCAAACTTCAACTACTTAGATGAGCATGTTGTCCTAAAGATATTTGTTCACAAGCATCAAGATGATAAGTATGGAATAAAACATATGCAAGCTAACCATAGAAAGCATGTAGAGCAGGTGGAGCACATTGGTTCATTTTATTTGAGTTTGATTTAAAGGATTAGATTTAAAATTCATTCAAACTCATGAATCAGGGATAAAGAGTCACAAACCGACACGGTGGACAAAGATGGGCCTAAGTGGGCCACCCCTTGGGTCGACCGAACCATGGGTTCGGCCGAACCCTTGTGGGCCTAGCTCTTGCTCACCTTTCGCGTACGTGATGGTGCAGCATGGTGTGCTTTGTTTGTGGGTGTGTGTGCATCGTTTCAGCTCTAGAGACTCTATGGCTCTCTCCCACACTTATTTTGTACCTAGGTGCTTCTTCCAAAAGACAAGTAAGTGACACGAGGACTCTACGGGGCTGGATGACCGGTGAGTCAAATTTTATTGAAATCAAAATGGAGGCGCTTACAATTCTGAAGTGGCCTTGTACAAGCGCTTTATCTTAGTGCAAAGACCATGGCGGAGAACACAGAAGTCATCCTTAAGTTCTTCTGTTTCTAACTTCCACTTTGCTAATGCATCACTAAGCCTCCTATTTTCTAAATGCAAATCTACGATCATGGAGGTTAGCTGCTTAACTGTGGGGGCCTTTGGAGATTTCTCTTTACTATCCTAAAACTAGCCCCTCGACCTTCTGATTGGCAGCAGTGAGATGTGTTGCCTGACCTTGTCACCATCTGAAGATGAATTGAGCAATCCAGCCAATTCCCTCTCCAAAGGTGAGAGGTACAGCTTGAGCTCTCCGTCACCACCATCCGGGGTTCTTACCCCAAATACTTGGAAGTGAGTATGTGGTGGTGGATTCTCTGCCCATAAATCCTCCTCATAACCATGGCAGAATGCATCGCCGTTCTTGTTGAACAGAGACCCGGCTAGCGCTCACCTGGCTTCAAGGGTGGCCCTGGATACTCATCGTATTTCAGCCTTCTATAGGGACTTGATGCATGCGTCCGCATTCTGGAGTCCTCCTTGGCGAGGGCGAGCGAGCAGTCGAGCGGGAGGGTGAGGCGGCGCTGGCCTGGTTCGGCCGAACCCCTGGCGGTGCCCCTCGTGCCCCTGCTTCACCCTTCAGGTGGTATGACGGCCAAGGGCTCGACCTCTAGTGTGTGGACCTCCTCTATCGCTAGATCGCTGATGGGGACAATGGCATTCGCTAGATCGATCTCCCCATCAAGATCAAAGGTCGAGCCCGGGTTGGTGAAGGGAATGAGGCCTTTGCTAGCCATGGTGGTGAGTAGGGGTTTTTGGTGTGGATCTTAGTAGATTTGATGGAGATGAGAGTGAAGTGAAGAAGGAGAGGAGGAGGAGGAGGTTTTAAAGAAGGATCCCCTCTCCTGTGATGCTCAAATCCAATGGGACAATGAGGGATGAGTCAAGGGATGTTGGAGGAGCGTCTGTGCAAAGGCTGGAAGGCGGTGGCACTCAGACTGGTTTGACCAAACCCTTCTAGGCTTCATTGGGCCTCCCGTTGCTTGTATGCATGCGTGTTGTAGAGAGGGAAGTAGAGAGATTGGGCCCAACCACTGTATGAGCTGGGACTTTGGTAAAATCTAGGAAAGAGCTAGGGTCAATGACATTGACCTTCTCTTAGCTTCAGTTTTATCTAAGCTGACATATATTTCTATGGAGATTGTAGTGGTGGACTTACCTTAACGACATACCTTAGCCATCGCGGGGTATGATTACGCCTTGTGACGATCTTGTGTTGATGATGTGTATTGTGCTTGCGGTGGTGATGTCATCCTCTCGATGCACCTCCTCCCCTGATTCTCTCCATTCTTAATGTGTCCTCTCGTAACCTGTCAAGTTAGTGTCCCACGAATACTCGAAGGATAAACTTCCTTACAAAATATTTCATTTAGATAATAGGAAACTTATGAGCTTGGGCATCTCATGGTGATTCCTTGCTCAACCACATGTACGTCCACCTTGCTCCGACAATTGGGATGGATCAATAGTGTCTTGGCTGCAAGGTTAGTGCACACATACAACTATGAGCCCTGCATAGATATTATGATAAAGAAGAACCACATACAATCATCCTAAAGGGCATTTATGATGGGAAACCCCTAGGTGATCATGCGACTCGTAGTGCCTTAGCACAACAGACGACATATCTCGAAGATATATAGGATGAGCATGATTCTTTGTGATGAATCAGCATGAAACTTCATGCTCATCGAGTGAGTGGCCTGATCTCCGAATAGAACAACTCAATAATGTCCATGGCCCCATAATGAAAGAGAATGTGTAACACTGTGGGCCAATGGAATGATTCGAGTTCGGGTCGTGAGGGAAATGAATTTCTTTCAACTCATCCCCTCCTTAGGTAGAGAGCTTCACGTTTCATCAAAGATGAGTGTTGTGGCAAAGTAATCTAGCCTAAGCTTCCAATAGAAGTTCATTTGATATGAAGGGTGAACATAACTACTATTGGGCACAAAGGAGTGAGATATAAGTTGTAAATCACTTGATTTGATTGGCATCGATCTTTAGTCGAGGATAAAGATATGAGTTTGTTTCACTCGATTCGATCAGCGCGGCCTCTGTGATCCCTTGACCAAAAAGATAAGCCCTATGGACTACGATGTGGTGGTCAATGCCAAGGTATATTCCTCGATGTGTACAAAAAAACCTTGGATGTCACCATGACATGGGAACATGATAGGCTTTCTTATGGTAGCTCTTCTAGGAAGTTGTGGTTGAAACAGATGAGTCATTAAGAATGATCCTCCTCTTTCAACCACTTCTTCCTCAACCTCCCTCAATTCAGAAGGAAGCACCATAAGGGAATTTGGGGGTAGGATTCGCATGCGACGTTGTTTCCCCAAGATTCCTGCTATTTAGGAAAGGTATCTTCAGTAGAGTTTTGGATATAGTCGAGATAAAAGCTCGAACTCTGCTGATGATATTCCTTCGTTGCTCAATGTGCTCTCCTCCTAACGAGGCACGTCATGCAGATCGACTGGGGGAGTAGTTTCTGGGATGCGCTCCAAGATTTCCTTCCGTTCTGTCGGATCCTTAAGCAAAAACGTGCATTCGAAGAGGGCATCAAGTTGCAAGCCAACGTCCTCCAATAATCCTAACTAAAAGTGTTGAAGCAAAATGTGGTTGGGTATGGACAATACTGGGGAAATCTCCGTAAGAGCAGTGAAATAAGCCCATGTTGCACCTAGCAATTCCACCTCTCGCTGCTTGAAGCAGAGAAGCTTAACTCGCAAAGAAGCAATGCAGGATGAAGGAAAGAGGGAGGAGCAAAATCTAGCCCTCAGCTCTTCCCAATTATTGATCACACTCTCCTCTATGTGAAGGTACTATTTTCTCACTATCCCTGAGAGGGAAAACAAGAAAAGCTTCTTCTTAAGAGCGTCTTGTGTCAAGCCAAATATTCTCTGGCAAGAACACAAGTGCTCAAAGTCTCGCAGGTGATGGTAGGGGTTCTCATAGCTTAACCCCAAGAAGGAATTTTCCTGAACTAGCTCTATGAGTGAGGGACGAATCTCGTAGCCGGATGAGGAATTGGGTTCCAAAAAGGATGGCCCTTAAGACTCGCCCCAAAGGTCGATTTCCTTTAGGTTGTGGGCGCATGAATCTGTGTGCTTGCTCCTGATTAGTTGAGAGTGTGTTTCCTTGCTCTTGAGGTGTGTTTTCTCCCTTAATGGATCTACATACAAATATTCACCAACACTTGTGGAATTCGTTAGTAATAACTCCTACCACTACTGTTGATGTTCATCTTTTCTGTGTTTATGTAGAAGTTGATGGCCTAGATTTGGTACTTAAGAGCTGTCAACAACGCTGTTCCTTCCTGGTTTGCCCCGAGGTGGTGCAGTCAGGGTCTTAGGGGGTGAGACCCCAGGATGACCCTCCATCCACCCATCAAGCCCCTAGGCCCCAGGCATCCCGGGAGGGGCCTCAACTGGCACTGCTTCCTCGGGGCCATCGTTGGGAGCCATCGGGCAGGGCTCATCGGTGGTGTGTTCAGGCGGTGCGCCGCTCCTACTGGGAAGTAGGTCCTGCTCTTCCCTTTCGACTACAAGAGCCGCACTCACTACCTGTGGAGTTGCGGCGACGTACAGGAGCAGTGGCTCCTCATTCTTGGGGGCGACTAACGTCGGTGGCGTTGAGATGTATAGCTTCATCTGCTTCTAGGCTTCACTTGCTTCCTCGATCCACTCGAAATGCCCTGTCTTCTTGAGTAGCCAAATGAGTAGGAGCCCCCATTCCCCGAGTCTTAAGATGGAACGTCCTAGAGTTGCCATGCAGCCAATAAGGCACTACACATCCTTCAGGTGGGTGGGAGGCTGCATACACTCGACGGGTTCTAGCTTCTCGGGGTTGGCTTCTATCCCTTGATTGGAGATGAGGAAGCCCATGAGCTTCCCTAATGGTATCCTGAACACGCACTTCTCTAGGTTGAGCTTCAGGTGCGTCACTCGTAGATTGTCGAACATAGCAGACAGATCTTCGAGTAGTGTAGCCTGATCCCGGGTTTTGATGATGATGTTGTTGACACACGCCTCGACATTTCGACCCTGTTGGTCTCCTAGCGTGATGCGCATGGTCCACTAGAAAGTGGAACCTGCATTCTTTAGGCTGAATGGGATGCGTGCGTAACAATACATTCCCATCGGGGTAGTGAACGCTATCTTCTCCTCGTCCTCCCTTCCCATGCTTATCTGGTGGTACCCGGAGTACACATCTAGAAAGCAAAGGAGGTCGCATCCCGCCGTGGAATTGACAACCTGGTCAATGCAGGGTAGCGGAAAAGGATCCTTTGGGTAGGCCTTGTTGAGGTCAGTGTAGTCGACGCACATCCGGAGCTTCCCGTTTGCCTTCGTCACGATGACTGGGTTAGCCAACCACTCAAGGTGGAGGACCTCCCAGATGATGCTAGCCTCTAGCATTTTTTGAACCTACTCGCGGATGAAGTCTTGCCTTTTTGGAGCCTGCCATCGTACTTTTTGCTGTACAGGTCGCGCGTCGGGATGCATGGCTAGCTTGTGCTCGATCACCTTCCTAGGGACCCGGTCATGTACAACGGCTCCCACATGAACACGTCGGCATTTGCCCGGAGGAAGGTGATGAGCGTGCTTTCCTATTTGCCACCCAGCTGGGCCTCTATTTTAAAAATTTTGTCGGGGCCGTCCCCGAGCCGAACCTCCTTGGTGAGCGCGGCGTCATCGGGGACGATGCATTGCTTGGTCGAGGGAAGCAGGTTCTGCTCCAGGCACTCATTGTCTTCAATGGGTGCAGCCATAGCCAGGGCCTTGAAGACCTTCTCGGTGCAGTACATGACCCCTTTTACGTTGGTTTTCACCGAGATGATCCTGGATGGACCCGGGTTCTTCAGGGTTGAGTAGGCGTAGTGTACTGCCACCATGAACTTGGCCAGAGCCGGTCAGCCTAGGATGGCATTGTACGGCAAATCGAACTCTGCCGCATCGAAGCTGATGTTCTCCGTCTGGAAGTTGTTCCAGTCACCAAAAGTGATGGGTAACTCGATCTTCCCCAGGAGGGTGGTTTTCCCCTTCATCACCCCATAGAACGGGTGTGATAGGATGAGCTATCGGGCGCCTACCTACATCAGTGGAAGACCTGAGGTGAGAGGAGGTTGAGCCCGACTCCATTGTCGATGAGGACCCTCGCCACCCCTAAATTGCAGATCGTGGGGGTGATTACAACAGGGTAGTTGCCCTACCCCCGCCGTGTTGTCAGGGTGGTCGCTGCGGTCAAAAGTCAGGGGCATCCCTTACCATTTCAACAGTTGGGTGCCCTCTGGGCAAGGTGTGGTGGAGCACAGTTCCCTCCAGAGCAGCTTGGCATTCCTCCATGATGGGGGAGCGTTTGCCCCACCAAAGATGGTGGCGACGGCATGCTGGGGCTTTTGGAAGACCAAGCCACCCCCATCGGGATCTTCGCCCTCATCGTCCCTTCAGTGGTGGTCCTCCCGTTCCTTCTGCTGGTTCTCAGCGAGGTCCTTGACTAGTCGACACTCAGTCAGGTCATGGCAGTCGATTTCATGGATCTCAGACCACTAGCTGCCCGCCGGTCGCACTAGCGCCGGTCGCTTCCTGTCACCCCTCGGGCTTAGGGGCCTGTTTTGCCCTTCTAGGCCTAGCGCAACGACAGCCTTCCTTTTGTTCTTCTTATCCCCCTGGTCCTTACCGGGTTAGGGAGATTTTTCTTCCAAGCTGGCACACGGGGAGGGGGGCAAGGCTTGAGCTTCAGCCTCTCAAGCATACTTATCAGCCAAGGCAAACAGCTCGACCACAGTCTCGATGCTGTGAGTCCCCAGCTTCCCCCTCAGCCGCTAGTTGGTGACTCCTTGGCTGAAGGCGACTATAACCGAGGTCGGGGTGAAGCGAGGGATGGTGTTGCAAACCTGGCTGAAGTGTTGGACGTACTGTCATAGCGTTTCACTGTCGCGTTGGCGAACGGTGTGAAGGTCGATCTCCATCCTCGGTCGAGCGAATGAGCCAGAGAAGTTAGCGACGAACTTCTCACACAAGTCCACCCAGGAGTGGATGGATCCTGTGGGGAGGTTCATTAACCACGATCGTGCCGACCAAGGGAGGGCGATGTGGAAGTAGTTGGCCATGACCTTCGACCTCCCACTGGTTGTGTAGATTTGGAGGAACTCCTTCGGGTCGATCATGCCGTCGTACTTCTCTGGGATGTCGGGCTGGGACTTTGTCGGCTAGTCGACCCAGTGCAGGTTAGCAGTAAAAGCCCGGCATCTGGTGCCATAAGGGCCGGTGTCGTTGTCCCACCCGTGGGAGGTCCCGGCCTCACGGCAAGAGTCCACACTGGGGGTGGATCCCTAACGCCCTATGTGTTATGTTACATGAATTGCTTCTTCATCTCTTAGTACAAGTACTAGCTTTTTATAGGCCAAGCAAATGGCTGGTTCGACCGGGGGAAGCCTTGCACCCCAATCTTTCCGTTTGCCTTTCCGTGTGTGAATGTGGCTGCCAATGGCCGCCCTCCTTGCTACACTCTTCCTGACCCGCAGGCCACTTGCCTTGACACCTCTCACCTTGATGCGCACAGCTTTATGACGTCTGACCAATTCCTCCATATGTCAATATCTATTCTTTACCATTTTACCTTGGGCAATCCTTTCACTCCCTGCCAACTCTCTCTCTTCTTGGCCCAATCCTACTATCCTTGGGCGGGGTGCGTTGAACCTAGCCTCTGAGCTCCTTCCTGGGAGGCCTCGCCGCTTCCTGGGGTTCTGATATGGGTCCCTCCTTTGGCAGAGGACAGCCAGGAGTTGGATGAACACCCTTGACACGGGGCCGGTGCCTGCCGCCTGCTGGACAGGATGGGTGTTGGTGTTTTATAACCGGCAACCTACCGAGGGGTATCCCGAGGTAGTAGATTGGTTGGTGTGGGATCGTCGGACTTGGAACTCGAAGTTAAAAGCAAGGACACAAGACACGGATTTATACAGGTTCGGGCCACCAGAGTAGCGTAATACCCTACGTCCTATTTGGGGTGTTGTATATTGCACCTTGCGCTTGGGTGTTGTTTGGTGTTGAGGATTTGGTCCTCTGTTGTGGTTCTATAAGGTCTTTGCCTACCGATCTAGGGACCCTGCCCTCCTTTATATACTCCAGGGGGTGGGATTACTAGTCAATTACAAGGAGTCCTAGTAGGATTATAAGGTATGAGTCCTAGTAGGATTACAGGGGAATCCTAGTAGGAGTCCATCTTCTTCCCTCCTTGCGAGTACTGGGGATCTATCCCCGACAAGCCCTTGAGCGCTTCATAGTTGAATGTAGCAATCTTCGAGTACTTTTCAGATCCTCACCGAGTAGTTTAGTGCTTCTCGAGTACTTTGTCTAGTTGAATCTACAAAGTTCCTCAAAGCTGCCATGAGGCTATGGTCTGCCCAAGCCTTGATTGTCTTGATTTTGCAATCTTCATTTTTGGAATGTGATATGGAGGATGGCAAAAGTCGCACTCCATATGGAGTAACCCCCGAGCCTTAGGTTGAATCGAAAAATCAGGCTAAGGGTCAATAAAATTTTGAATCTTCTTCCTTTATCGTGAAAAAATAACTGTTTGGTGTAGCTAATCAGCCCCCGAGCCTTAGAATAATTAATTAATCAATCCGAGGGTCTAGTGAGTTTTAGTCTTCCCACCAATCATCTTTCGAGTAGTTTTTCGGCGTCCAGCCCCCGAGCATATGCACCAGGTGAGCCGTAGGAGGCACGTTGAGTAGTTATATGCGCTTAGCCCCCGAGCTTGGAAGCTAGCTGAGCCACTGGAGATATTCCGAGTAGTAATTGGCGCTTAGCCCCTGAGCCTGGGAGCTATCAGAGCTATTATAGGTACGCTGAGTGTCCTAAAGAGTCGTCGCCGAAGCTTGACCTACAAAAAGAGATGCATACATTATGTAGCATATTTGTAGAATATTGAAACTACTGAAATTTATTCAGTGATGAATGTAATGTAAATGTTGTATGTCATGCTCTTGTTTCGGCTATATTTTTCCCGAGTAGTTATCCTATTACATTTAGGCTCCTAGTCCCTATTTAGCCATTGCCACTGCGTGTGAGATCTTTGTCTTGTGTACGCGTACTGGCACTACTGCTACAAAGATCTTTGTCTCGCGTCCTAACGTTTAGGCATGACAGAAGATTCGAGGCTTTCACGAATTAAGAGCGGAATGAATTAAGGCATGTTTTGCTCGAGGAGATTAGTGACTGCTAAGAGAAGACATTTAAAATAAGTAGTCGACATTGCGACAAAAATAGAGCGTGATTGCGCTTAAAGTAATCGTTGAGACTTTTCTGCCTTTTGGCGAGAAGAGTGTGTATTGCCGCGCATAGGATTTGTGTCTCCTTAGGGTATAGCCGCTACGAGCCTCCAGCACTTAGTGCACTAAACCTGTGACCGTAGCCTCCAAAATTCGATGTACCAAGCCTATTGGCGGAGCTTCTAGAACTCAGTGCACTAAACCCGTGGCTATAGCCTCCGTAATTCGGTGTACCAAACCCATAGCTGTTGGTTAACATGCCTCAGGAATAATTGGCAAAGTGAACTCTGGAGGGTAATTTCCATCAAGAGGCGTACACATATAAGTAGTCGGCGCATTGCCCTGCATACAGAAAACAGGCCGAAAAAATTATATAAAATAATTAAAAAAGTGACTTAGCTTGATTCGTGGACGATTGTCGATAAAGCCGTGTCGATTGTTGATTAAGCCAACTAGTTGGAGTTGATTCCAACTAGTTGTTGACGGTGATAAGTCTGCCCCGACTAGTTGTCTAGTCGATACGAGTAGTATAAGTAGTTGTTAGCGAGCCGACATAGATGTCTTGCTCTTGCAGAAGTAGTCGATCGCATCATCAGAGATTTGTTGGTGTTGCCACGCAAGTTAAAGTCCTACTAGTAGCTTTTTTGGTGTGTGCATAGCTGAATACACCATTGATTTCCAGCACCAGAGGGAACAACGCCAGCTGTTTCTTTATTTTGATGCTTGGCGTGCTTTTCCATCTTCGATCAACAAAGTTGGTCTCCATTTCGAACTCGACTAAGGAAATCGATTTCCTATAAGATTCCGTCTTGACACCATCCAATTCTATTCCATCTCAATGTTGATGCTTGGAGATGATCAGCGGCAGGTGAATTGCTCCACTCCGCACTCCATTTCGAATTCGAATTCGGTGAGAACAGATGCTAGATCGGAATTAGCATGTCCGGCGACTTCACCTCGAACTTCGACACAGTTGTACATTGAGTCGTCGATTGGATGGGAGAACAACGTTCTTATCTTGTAGAGTAGATTGATCTTGATGATTGTTGATGATAAGATCCTTCAAGCTCGCCTGATGATCCTGATGATCACCCCTACCTGGTGCACTAGATGTCGATGTTTTATACCTGGCAACCTATCGAGGGGTATCCTGAGGTAGTAGATTGGTTGGTGGGGAATCGTCGGACCTGGAACTCGAAGGTAAAAGCGAGGACACAAAACACAGATTTATACAGGTTCGGGCCACCAGAGTAGCGTAATACCCTCTGTCCTGTTTGGGGTGTTGTATATTTTGCCCTGCGCTTGGGTGTTGTTTGGTGTTAAGGATTTAGTCCTCTATTGTGGTTCTATGAGGTCTTCGCCTATGATCTAGAGACCACTACCCTCCTTTATATACTACAGAGGGCTCTTTTATATACTGCAGGTGGTAGGATTACTAGTCGGTTACAAGGAGGAGTCCTAGTAGGATTACAAGGTATGAGTCCTAATAGGATTAAGAGGAATCCTAGTAGAAGTCCGTCTTCTTCCTTCCTTGCGGGTACTGGGGATCTATCCCCGACAACGGGTGAAGCCGCCGGTCCCCAATGCGCTAAGGCGCATCCCATCAACTATAATGATGGTGTTTTTATGGGAAGGGGGCGACCGGCAGCCTGCTCTCCTCGACTATCGTGGGCATGGCACCGTTTGCTTCGCCTCGAAGCGAACTCTCCCGGGGGCCTTCCCAGGAGAGGGTCCCGGAGGGGTCCTATACTTGCCACGTGGGATCTTTCTAGGTCCACCCCAGGGAAGGATACTGCATGAACGTGATATTTTTCTTATCTTCTTGGGCCCTCAGATTTTTAGACCTACCTCTTTATCTGGACCTTTTCAGGAGGGAGCTCCTATATGCGGGTAGGCCCGACTTGTAAGCACCTTCTTAGGGGACCTTTTCCCTTAGTGCTGACAATATGGATGAAGTAAACTATGATATGTCAAACCAACAAAACCTACCTATACTACTACGTCAACATCAGATCATGAAGTTGTGCCATAGAACCCTTAAGAGACATGAAAGTAGCATGTAACAACAAATGAATATAGGCGTGTGTATTCTTTCAAGTAGTGGGATGTGGGACGAATTTGGCTATGGATCGATAAGCACTTATATATACGAGATAGAGATCGGAGAGTAAAGTATCAATGCTTCAATCAATCAATCAATAAATTTGGTTATAGAATTATTGGACTCATAATTAGAAGGGTTTTAATATAATTGGAAGGGACTTGACGTGATTTGTGATCTGATTGTTCTGGATTGATCGTGATCAATCGTCAGTCAATCAATCAATTTGATTGGTGGGATAATGGATTCATAATTAGAAGTGTTTCGACGTAATAGGAAGTGACTCGACGTGATTGGTGATCTGATTATTCCGGATAAACTCTGATTATCTTCAACTAATCAATCAATTTTATTGGTAGGAACAATGGGCTTCGATCTAATTGAAAAGGACTTAGCGCGATTAGTGATTTGATTATTTGGGATTGTTTGTTTGGCTTGAATGGAAGTTCTTGAACCGAATGGACTGATCGTGCAGATGCAGTAAGTGGAGCCTGCGGGTAAAAAATATGTGGTGATAAAAAAATTTATAATTGTTGGACGCGGTGGAGCGGCAATATGCAACAGATAGTAGGAAATATTTGATCTCTCTCCTCCCCTTCATAATGAATTTTTACCTCGTTTTGCTCTAATAGGTGAATCCTTTGTGAGGGTGAGAATTAACCTTCAATTTCGTCACTCTTTGTAACCCCTACACTTAAAGTGAGTTTGTATTTTTAAAATTATAAATATAAACACACACTTTAGAGAATTAACTATGGGATTATTCTTTCATTATTTTTTTATTAATTCTTGTGCCTATATAATTTTTTAGTCGTTGTGCCTTTATATTTAAATCAATAGTATTGTAGAGTAACGCGATCACGTTCACGGACCAAACAAGAGGGCAAAGCCGTCCAGAGTCCAGCCCAACCCGTCCCGCACCTGCACGCACGAACCCTAACTCTCATCCACGATTCCTCCCGAGCGAGCGCGGCGCAGCAATCCAGCGAGCGGGCGGCGTCCGGGCGGGGTCGGGAGCGGTGGCTCGGTGCTGGGGCAGTCTGGCGGCAGGCGCGACCCGCAGCTCGCGCGCAGCCGGCAGAGGTTAATAAATTCCTCATCCCCAAATCCCCAATGCTACTCTAGTTTTCAATCGCAATCCACACGCCTTACCCATGTGACTCCTCTTCATTTGCACAGCACCAGATCAATCCAAACTCTTTCATTGTTGTCACAACATGCCAAACTCAGTTTGTTGATATCCAATCTTGTCCCTGCTACCACTACAAAATCTGGGATTTGTAAACTGAATGATTCCTTGTTTTGTACATCACTTGTCCATTCATCTGCGTCACCAATCTTTCCTTCAGTCTGTTTCAAAGGTGCCGTGCAGAATGTTACCCAAGTGGAGGGATTGCCCTCTGTGTCCTCACACTTAAAAGAGTTGTTTAAAGGAAATTTGATGTAGAAAATAATTAAAAAAGGGGTTAAATTGTTTGAGGTAACTGGGAGTCTCTTTTTTTGTTGCTGAGATTGGACATTAGAGTGCAGCAGAGGATTATGGCTTTTGTGGGTTCCTGTTTGCATGTTGTGAGGACGGTTCAGCAGATCTTGTTGTAAATTGGGTGTTGGTTGGCTGCCTTTTAATTACATTTCCTTGGTTTGGTAAAGAAACAAATTATCATGGTCATTGAGGCCTTGAAGGTGAAATATATCCAGTGGCTTCCATTTCAGGCTAAATATGTAGTTTTGAGTCAATTCAGTGCTCATTTATGTGTTGTTTTCCAAGCTTCTTGTGTGAAGAGTCTGCTTCTGTTCTATTGCCTGGTTCGTGAACTGCCGCAGTACCATGAATACAAGCTAAATAACTTATGGTGAAGTCCCTTGTGCTGCACCTACCAATATGACTACTGTTACTGTAGTATGCATGTCTGGCAGTATCTATTGACGTCAATAGATTTATGCATGGCCCCTTTTGCTTAAAGCATGTCAACTCACAGTGCCTATCTTCCTGACAGAAAACTAAAAACAATTGATGTCAATAGATTTATGTGTGGCCCCTTTTGCTTAAAGCATGTCAACTCACAGTGCCTATCTTCCTGATAGAAAACTAAAACAATTGCTTAAATGTTAAATCTAGGTATAGAGGGCGAGACAGAAGAAAAAGATGGAGGAGAGATGTGCAAAATCAAGCCCCTTGCTGCCTGCTCAAACTATGACCGAGAGGAATTTGAAATATTACCAGGTAAGTAAGCTAAGATTCCCACTGCACATGATGTAATCCTTGAAATAATCTTAAAATTTAGACACATCCCACCAGAAGTAATGAAAGAAACTTTCTTGCTAACATTTTCAGGAAATGAGTGGTACGAATGGAGAATCGGGTATGCATCAAGGGAATGAATCAGCAAATAGAGAATCTTATAGCCTCGTGGTATCTGCTAGGAATAAGGTAAGCTGACCTGCGAACAAAAAATAACGCCAGTCTTTAGATGTAGTTATTGTGAACCTAGAAAATTGACCGCTACTTCAGTTGCTGTAGTTTTTTTTAGAAACAATGTTCTCCCACTTTATTTCAGGGAAACAAAGCATCAGATGATTACAGTACCAGAAATGTATTCAAGGCCTGCCTGCTAAAAACTCCACTACTTATCACCTCATCCACACTCATAACCTCACTACTGTTACTTCTTATTACAATGTCTTCTTAACTAGAAAAGGTTTCAGTGATATAATCCATGGCTGCGACAACTTCACTTCTACTCGCCTCCAGAAGCTTGGCATTTGCGAACGGGCCTCTAGCTGAGTTGGTTAGAGGGCTCTAGTAGCACCTCCTCAGGTCCTGGGTTCGACTCCCTGTGGGAGCGAATTTCAGGCTGGGGTTAAAATAATCCCCTCGTCTGTCCCACACCAAAGCACATGGTCAAGAGCCGGCCTGACTCACACAGGTTACTTATGGTTCCCTGTGTAAGGGTGGGCAGGGGTTCGGGGATTTTCTCGGTCTGCGTGAGAGACTTTCTTCTTTCACTAACGCTCGGGGGGTGGCTAGCCCCTTGCAGGCTGAGTTTTTCAGAAGCTTGGCATTTCTGGAACCCGCCAGCCCAGCTGACACGTCCGAACCTAATGAGGCCTGCACCTGGGAGCTCCATGTTGCAGATATTGCCCTCTCTGGATGTCCAACGGTCAGGTGCAGTGAGTGTCGAAGCTTGGCAATCAGTGCCTTCCCCACAAGCTCCATCTCTGCCAATTGTGCATCCTTGCACAGAGCTTGACAGTTCTTCAATGTTCTAATTAGCTTGCACAGCAACTTCTTGTCCACCCAGCTTTTGCCCTGAAAACAGAGCTCATTACGCATTTTCCATATGCATCACATCATTGTGGTACAACACATTCAGCACACTATTTTTATTATTGCTGACCCACCATCAGGCCGCCGATTTAAAGTCAGTACCTAGCACTTTTACCAAAAATATCAGATAGGTAATTCCACATAGTTGTGGCAATACAAAAATCAAAAAATACATGGTGCACGGTTTCATCTTCACTGCGGAATAGACAGCTTAAGTTTTCCATTTTATTTTTCTTAGTCAGATTTTTCCTAGTTAAGATTTTGATGATACTTTGTACTGCTGAACATATGGAAAAGAAGAAAAAAACGATAACCAACTATCTTGTTCAACTTGATGTTGCAGGTCCGTGAACCACGAAAGGAAGCAGAAAAGGAATCAGAAATGGCAATGGTAGAAACAGAAGTGAAAGGAATGGGCTTATGATGTTAACTAGTTGTGAACTTTGTTTTTGAGAAAGAAGTAGCTACGAACTTAAAGTACTTATGACAGTTGAGATACGCAAATGTTCCAACTATATTTTTGTATTTTTCTTGATAATGCATTGAATTGTTCCATTTATTTCACTGAATTGTTCCCTTCCATGTTATAACAAAAACATTGCTGGTAGGAAGCTACTCAAAGGTTACATCATTTGAAAAAAATGCTACAGAAGTAAGTGTCAAATTACCAAAACCTTGATATTTTGATATGTGCAGAATACAAGAAAAGGGGATACAGATTTGGAAGAAAGATATGGAATCATGCTTGCTCCTGAACATGAGGCTGGAGAACATGTAAATCTTACAACTGAAGATAGCTTGCAGGTATGATCTGAAAACTCATTGGCACATAGTTTACAAGACCAAAGAAACTGTATGAAATAAACAATGAAGACTAATTTGCATTGGCATTCCATTTTCAGCAGTCACCTATTTTCCTGTGGAATGATACTGAAACGAACAGGCGATCAGAAATACAGGCCCTGGAAACTGGTGACACATTTGTTCAGGTATGCAAAGCCCAGAATCCTATGCCGTGGTTAAATTGTTGAAGATTACTTTTCTTGGGAATCTATAAACATTTTTTAAATTGCAGGAACTGGACCAAGAGAATGGAAATGCCATCCTAAATGGAGATGAAGACCTCAATGAATGCCAAAAAGATCAAGCTGAAGCAGAAGCTGATGGTGATGAAGACTATATGTTTCCAAGTCCAGAAGAAATGGAAAAGGCCAGGCCTCCAGAGGTTGGCATGGTATTTCCCACACTACAAGATGCTCATCGCTTTATCAGTGTCTATGGGCAAGTTACTGGATTCGCGGTGATTAAAGGAACGAATTACAAGCACAAGAAGATAACATTTGTGTGCAATAAAAGTAGGAAAGCAAAAGAGACTGATACAAGACAGAGGAAGAGGAGAAGAGATGCTGTTGAGCACACTCAATGCCGCATGAAGATGACTGTGAAACTTGTTGCAGACAGATGGGAGGTTACAGCAGCTATGAATGAACATAACCACCCACTTTGGTGTTCGCCCTTGCTGACCAGATTTTTCATGAGCCACAAGGACATGTCGGAGGAAGAGAGACACTTCTCAAGAATATTGCAGGAAAGCAGGATTAAGCCGACAAAGATAATGGAAATTTTCAGGAAATTACAGGGGAGATTGAAGAATATACCTGCAAGGAAAGTGGATTCTAACAACTTGAAACAGTCTGACAGACTGATGAAGACTAGGAATACAGATATTGGAAGCACACTAGAACATGTGAGAAGATTGCAAAAGGAGCAACCTGGGTTCTACTACGCTATGAAGACTGATGAAGATAGCACTATAAGAAGTATCTTTTGGACAGATGCGCGAGCTAGACTTGATTATGCTTTATATGGAGATTTCATTCATTTTAATACGACTTGTAGAACCAATGCATACCACATGCCATTTGCCTCATTAATTGGAATTAATGGGCATGGTAAGCCAACTGTTTTCGGTTGGGCTTTGCTTGAAAATGATGAGGCAGAGACATTCTCTTGGTTATTCAGGACATTCTTGGATGTAATGGATGGCAAGAAACCAAGTATTATAATGACACATCAGGATTCAGCCATACAGAAATCAATTGCAGAGGTATTCCCCACAGTTTTTCATCGGTTCAGCATGTGGCATGTGATGAGGGAAGCTGCAGCTGAATTTGGAGGTTTTATGGTTAACAGACCTGGAATGGAAGCTGACCTGACACGTCTTGTTACAAATTCTTTAACTACTGAAGAATTTGAGAATGATTGGAAAACAATGCTTGAGAAATATGCTGCAGAACTAAACGCACACTTGAAGCACATGTATTGGACAAGGTCTATGTGGGTGCCAGTTTACTTCAAACATGTGTTTTGCCCATTTATACGTTCCTCCGGAAGTTGTGAGAACACAAATTCAATCTTCAAGGACTATGTTCTGCAAGAGGATACCATAGAAACCTTCATCAGGCAATATAACATCTTCCAAGAGTCTGTTAGCACTGATAGATTTGAGTCAACTCGGCAAAAGCCAAAATACTGTACTAGGCAACCAATAGAAAGGCATGCTGCAGAAATTTACACAATGGGGCTGTTCTTGAAATTTCAGAAAGAGCTACTTGATGCATCAGCTTTCAATGTTTTCAAAAAGGAAAGGGACAGAATTTATATGGTGAAGAGAATGCTGGACTATGAGGATTCTGAGTTTCTCCACTATACCTTCTCTGTTGAAGTTGACATGAAAAATAAGACATTTAATTGCATATGTTTGAAGTTTGAGAGAGATGGAATACTTTGTTGCCATGTTCTGAGGCTTTTCACCCAGTTTGGAATTAACGAGATCCCTGAGCACTACATCAAGCAAAGGTGGACAAAGAAGTTCAGAGAGCAGGAGTTGCAGAAACTTTGCACAGAGAAGACAGGATCAACTGCTTCACAAAATGCGAGATATGCTGTGCTTATGAACAGGACAGCAGAAATTGGTGCCACTGTAAGCAAGGATCCAAAGCAAAGTCAAGTATTCTTGGAAGAGCTCGAAAGGATTCAGCAGAAGCTGTCAAGCGGAGCTAGCTGAGGGCACGGATGAAAGAACCACACAAGAAGACCAGAACGGGAGCAAAGCAAATGAATAGCGAGGAAAAGAGGGAGCACCTACACAAGAAGAGGAATTGTTCATGATCAGCACATGCGGTACTGTAGCACATTACATAGCTCCATATCAGTTTTTTTATTAGCTGGGTTGTTTAGGGGACAAGTCATTAGATTGTATCCTTTCAGATGACAAGTCATCATTAGTTAGAGATAACTAGTAATGTATCTTGGTCTCAAGTGGTTCTGTTCAACCCTCCCTCTTTCGGCATGAATACTTCCTATGTGGTGGTTTATTTGCTAAAGTGAGCGTTTGTCTAGTTGCAGGCTTAGTTGTATCAGGTCACAAAAATGACATGTCCTGGCCGCGCGACAAAGAACCGGTCGACCAACCATCGTGCGTGGCGGGTAGTTCAGTTGCTGAATTTTTTTATTTTCTTTTTTGATTTTGCAGAAATATATAGTCGAATAAATTTTTTTGCAAAAATAGGCTTATACCGCCGGTTGAAATGGCGGTATGGTCCTTACCGTCGGTTGACGGCGGTAAGGATCTGACACCCCCTATGCTGGTCCCTTCTGCCGTTTCAGCAGGTGGGAGAGCCTTACCGCTGCTTCAACCGGCGGTAAGGCCCTCCCCACCTTACTGCTGTCGCCGAAGTAGTGCGCGCGCGGATCGAGGTACCCCTGCCGATTGAAACGGCGGTAAGGACTCTTACTGCTGGATGAACCGGCGGGGGTTCGCCCTATTTAACCAGTGTCGCAACATCCCAAACAGAGAGGGGAAGGGGAACCAGAGAGGGAAAGAAAAAGAGGAAAGAAGAGGGAAAGAAAAAGAGGAAAGAAGAGGGAAAGAAGGAAGGAAAGAAAGAGAGGAAAGGAGGAAAAAAAGAAAAAAGAGAGGAAAGGAGGAAAAAAAGAAAAAAGAGAGGAAAGAAGGGGAAGAAGCTATCGTCATCAGGTACATTTTTCAATCTCGTAGTTTTAGATGTACAAAAATCTAGATTAGTTAGTACAGTAGGTTGAGTATTTAGTTCATAGTAAATCTAGCGCAGTATAGTTTGATGCAATTTTAATATTTATATTATACAATCGTAGGATGCCAAGGCGTGGAAAAGTTAGGAAACCAAGGTAATTTCAGTGCACGTTATTACGTTAGCTTCTAGTCGTATGGTTTAATGTTAGTTGCTTTCAGTTCTTACAACAAAAATGGTAAAAGTGGAGTGGTGTTCCGTTGACCGGAAATGCCTTCGACCTTTTGCCTCGACCTAGTGGTGTTCTAGTGCCCATGTGCTTTTGCGGCGATCCTTGCAATGTAGCCAAGTCCGATGCAGAGGACACGTACAGGCAGAGGTACTGGATGTGTTCAAACTTCAGTTTGAGCCTACGCTTCGTCAGCGCCGCATTAACAAGATAGTGAGGAATTGATGTTCTGTAATAATTATTTCGTGTCATATGACATCTTGCATGATTTTTTTATTTTGTAATAATTGCATTTGTTGCAGACCCCTCCACCGCTCCGTGATTTTGAGCAGTGGATTGACACTGAGATGAAGCCTGAAGACAAGGAGGAGATGCAGTACATGTTGCAGTCGGCGGCAAAGAAAAGGGATAGGATGAAGAAGACTAAGAGAGGAGGCTGCAGAGAAAGAGCACAAGGAAGAGGAGGAAATGAGGCGTGTTGCTGCGGAGAGGGAGAAGAGGGAGGGGAAGCTTGAGCGGGCACGCCGAGCGAAAGCAGCGATCGAGGAGAATCCCGATGCCCTAAGGAAGGGAAAGTGGTCTCGTTGTATTCAGTAGTCTCTATTATTGGCTATTTTCATAGTTTATTCATGGATAATGTTGTGTACTGTTGGACCTTTCATTGTATTGTCCTTAGGTCATGTATTCCGTTATTTGCTGCATATTTGTCGTTACTTTTGATCGATTATTTCAATTACGTAGTTTTAATAATTATTTCAAAATTGTTTAGACATGTATAGTGAGCGCACGGAATCATTGAAAAGCATTAAACTTCTGATCTAGATAGAGCAGTCCACGAATGAGCACGCATCGTTCGTTACACAATCATACACATCTTAAAACATACAAGTCATCCTACGCACTAAATGCGTCCTCACTTGAAACGAGGCTCACCGGCACCATGACCATGCCTCGCTGCCCGCTGCGCTGCTCTGGTCTGCTGCTGGTCGTACGTCTACGGCTCCGGCGGGCCAACGTTGCGAGTCCGACCGATGCCGCCGCTGGTGGTGCCGCCGCAGGTGGTGTCACGAGGTACTGTGTCGTGCCCGGTGTAGGCCCCTGTGGGGTGTCAGGCAACTAGGAGGGACCGATCACGTCAGGCTCGGCTCTGAAAAGGTCATCGATCCAAGCGTGGGCGCTGGATCTCTATCCCTCGTTGATGGAATCCTACGAAACCCATCCGCGGTCTGCGAACCCTGTTATGCAACAGAGGAAATGGTTTTGTTAGCTCCGTTGTGTAATTAAAAAGGAATAGAAAAAATGTATTCCTCACGCACCTGCTGGTCGTATCTCTGTGCCTAGTGCAGCTATAGAGGGCCACGAGGAGCACGCTGCAGTATAACCGGCATGCATCTGCGTGGCTGTCGGCAAGACGTGCTGCAGAATGGTGGACGGACCGGGTGAGGCATACCAAGACGGTGGTGGTGCAGGTGTGGTGTAGGATGTCCCGGCCGGGGGCGGACGAACAGGCGGTTGAGAGGACGTACCAGCCTACTGAGTAGGAGCTTGAGAGGACGAATGGGGGTAGGCAGCCCGTGGTGGAAGTACGACGTTCCTGTGACCACCACAGCAGCTGACGGCCCTCATGAACCTACTGCAGGCGTCCCGGGCCCTCCTGTATAGCGTTCAGTGCTGATGAGCAGTCATGTCGTCGTAGTGGTCGATGCTGTACGTCAGCTCTGTGGCTACCTCAGTGATAACGTCGTACTCTTGGGGAGAGAAAATGGTTCAAGTTAGTCACACCAAATGATGCAAGTCGAGTAACAAAAATAATACAGTAGCTTACCGCGTAGTCGAAATTGACGTCTCTCGAGCGCGGATACGTTTGCGTGACTGGTGCGGTCTCCGTCGGTGGTTCCCTCGGAACATACATGACCCGCGTCCTGGTCCTTGGTAAGAACCACCGAAGGTACGCTGCGAAAGCGTCATCGTCGTGTACACAAGCAACCTGCACCACCTCGTCTAGTGCGGTCGTCCACGTGTGGACCCACTAAACCATCCTCGAAGCCCATTGGACTCCAAGCCCACCACCACCCCCACCCTGATGGCTTGCCCTAACGGAACCATCGTTGCACAAGTTACGTAAACAAAAAATTCATATTGCAAGGTGAATCAAAAGGCTGGGGTGTACCTGTGAATGACGGTCGGGACCACAGACATAACCGGAACTGGGGAGTGCTGGTACAGGCCGAACTACCTCATCACACGATGAACCGCGTAGTCCTCGATGTGGATGTCATAGACTAGTGGCCTCGTCATCCTCCAGTACTCCATGTCCCGATGGCACAGCAAAGAGAGCCCATGCGGGGCACGAGCCTGCACCTCCTCGAAGGTGTAGGGTGTCCACCTCACGTCAGTGTCGACAAGAGCGTCGAACAGACCGACGAAGTCTGGGTACGACTTCTTCATCTGCACCGCCACCCATATTCCCTGCAACAAATAAAATCACAATTTGGCATTTATGACTTCGAATAATTGTAGTTGAAGAACCATACCCTCCTCAGGCACCACAACGATCCCATCGTGGGCCTGTCGACATTGTCATCATTGAAATCCTAGGGGTAGGGGGACATGTCAATACGGGGTCGCCCTATCGGGAACCGCTCGTACAACCACAACTGAAGCAGCAACGGGTAGCTAAGGAAGATTGGCTCTGCCGAAATTACCTTGCAGCAGCCCGTGCAAAGACCCCTATAGGTCGCCGCTAATACAGCTGAACCCTAGCTGTACTGTGGAACCTCGTCGAGTGGGGCCTCCGCAATGGCTCTCACATAAGGAAGAAGGTGCTTAGGCACCGAGATCCCTTGCGACGTGCACAACAAGATCCAACCAAAGAGCCACAACAGGTACGCCTCCAAGTGTCGTGCTACTATGGCGTCGTCGGCATCGGCTCTCAAGTACTCGGCCTGCTAACAAATTCCAAACTTGGGTTAAAATTATGAACAAGTTACAAAAAATTAATTGGACATGCAGGTAATTAAATACTCACTAAACTGCTGGAGCCATGACTTCGTGGGCCCGTGTGTGGAGCTAAAAGTGCGGTACGGCGGGGCACCATCCACGCAGTGAACGTCCGCAAACCGACCTAGCAGCTCATCACGCTAGGTAGGCGGGACGTCCATCATGGCTACAGCGGACCCTGCAAATGGAAGGACAAGTAGCATGGAGATGTCCTCTAGTGTGGGGGTCATCTCACCAACCGGGAGGTGGAAGGTGTGTGTCTCCGGCTGCCACCGGTCCAACAGAGCTGCTAGCAGCGACATGTCAAACTGGAACCATGTGGACCTCTCACCACGTTGCGCAGCGCTGTCGACCATGTCACCCTCCTATAACCTAGCTACAGGGAGAAGGCCCGCCGCACGTAACCTGTATCATTCAAAAAATTAATTAGTTGAAACAAATTAATTGTTGAACTTAACACACAAGTTCTACTAAGTACGATATACCTGGGGATCCAACGTGCGTCGATCGGCATGGTCGAGAGCGGGTTACGTGCCCGAAACGTGCCGAGAGTCGAACCTCGTACGACTGACATGTATGACCTATGCTGTCCGTCCAAGGTAGGGTCAAGCAACTCAGGGGTCTAGTACCCCTGTGGAACTAGGTGCGCCATACCTGTAACACAAGTAATGACAAAACTAAGATTCGAAGACATAAGAGAAATAAAATACACAACACATGAGTTATTACAAATAAAAGCATCCATGATAAATTTTACATTACATTACATTTCGACCACAACAAAAAAATAAACATTACATTAGGGCCACAACTTAAATTACAATAACACAACTTAAGATAAACATTACATTGCATTACAAGTTACTAGATGCAGCTTGGGTGCTCGCACTTTCATACATCGTTATTGGGCAATTCTTGTAGGTGTGACCGGCTTTGTGGCACTTGGAGCAGAGTGGACATCAGGACTTGCTTCAGATTGATCCATGTCATTACGGATACATCTGTTCTCGCGTCGTCCGACCCCTTGGAACATTTCTAGATCAGGGTCAGGAATGTAGCGGGCGGCATTCTCAGGATTATTGACAAAGTCTCCTAGTAAACGATATCCATAAATCTCGTTCCTCCAAGTTTGCCATATGGTTTCTTTCAGGAAATAGTGCAGCATGAAACGACAGGGTTGAAGCCCCCCCGCCTCGATGCATGCAGCAATGACATGGGTGCAAGGCCTGTGAAGCAACCTTGGCTTGTGGCAAGAGCAAACACAACCTTCATTGCTGATGATGCACTCATGTGTGTGTCTCTCACGTGTTGGTTGCCCAACCCAATAAGTAGTTTTTGAATGATTCGCATTAGCCAGGAGTTAGAGATGTACTCCGCCCATTCGAACTTTGTCCCTGCAAACAACTACGAACCAGCGTTGCACAGCTCCCACTTCTTTCGCACGATGCAAATAAGCTTTCTTAATCGCACCCTCCATGTACTCTGTCATCTTGTACCCATAGATTCTATGGTTGTCGTGCATTGAGTTATCAGCCAACTGGCACCTTTTCCTGAAATACTTTGTTGGGATGCACCCAAGCAATAGAAGGAACGTTCTGACAAACGAAGGTAGTAGCTGTTCAGACAAACATTACAGTAGCTATCCTATCGGTGATTAATGCCCTCCTCGGGGTGGCGGTTCACCTCCCTTTATAGGGCTATAAAGTTACATTTCGGCATCCCCGTTATACCCATATCCAACCACTACATCCTAAGAATATTCCGCACTGGACGGTAACTTGATTCCTACCCAAAATGTCACTTTCACGGTAGAACTATATATCCAACCTTTTACAAGATTCTTATTACAGAGTCGTCCTGCTATAGAGTGGTCCCAGGGATGTCTTGATTACCCTCTTCTTCATTCACAAGCTTCGTCGGCATCGAGCGAGCTTCCGTAAACTTCCCACCTTCCTTAGCCGAAGGCAGCTAACTTCGACTTCTGGTCATGGAATCTTCCCGAAGCCAAAGCACCGAGAGCTCCATGTGGGCTTTAACTTCGCGAGTCCTTGCCTGCAAAACAATAGAGTGGACACCTTCATGATAGTTGACATCGGTTATCTACTAACTTTGTAAAGGGGGGAAGGTGATGAGATTGGAGTCGATTGAGAGAGAGGGTCCCCGCCGGCGCCGTTCAGGGTGTGTTGTGGGGCGGTCCCCAACAGCAGCCCCTTCGTGGGCAAGGTCCGAGGCACCGTCAACCGATCCCGCGAAAAGTCCAAAAATGCCCTCAAAACGTCACCCTGAAGGGCGGCGCGGGCCGAGGCGTTTTACCGTTATATGGGGGTAGTAAGGTCATTTTCTATGTGGCGGTTAATGTTTCGAGGCGGTTTTTACCATGCCTATATAAGGTTTGCCGGGGGGGGCAGGCCATTTTTTACGCTGTCGCTTTTGAGCTGCATTTTTTGCCACTTTTGCCTTCGCTACGCAGCTTCGTTCTGTTTTATTGGCTTCGTTTTCTTGGTGGGGTGTTGACTTCGTCTTCGTGGCAGTTAGCACCAGGCAGAGTTGCAGACAATGTCTTCGGAGGAGTTGGCTCTTCAGGTTGCCCCTGGTGGTGGAGGTAGCCCTGCTTCGCAGTCAGTGTCTGCGAGCAGTGGAGAGTCTGAGGGGAAAAGGTCAAAGAAGCGAATCTATACGAAGGATGGCCTAGTTTCTGCAGAAGAGGGATCTTCGGGGAGTAGTTCACCAGATTGGTCCTCTAATGAGGGCAAAGGCGAAGGTGAAACGGGACAAGTCTCGAAAGGTACAGGGGGAACCGAGGTTCATGCTGTATCCTCGGATGAAGAAGAAGGTAAGGATGCCGACGAGGTTGAGGGTGAGGAGGAGGAGGATGCTGAGGTTGAGGTGAGGCCAGGGTCATCCGTCGGGGGGAAGGTTCCGTGTGTTCCTACTCTTTATTTTGGGCGCTCCCAGGTGACCTCGCAAGACATTACACTTTTTGAGGAGAGCAACTTTTTCCCTAAGGGAATGGACAGAGCCCCTGGGAACGAGGCAGTTCCGACACCCGAGGCCTGCGGGGCTTCGGTTTCCGTGCGATAGGCAGCTGCCGGTTATATTGGATTGCTATCGTGTTAGGCTGCATCAGTTGACCCCCAACGCCATCGTGAACTTGTCTAAGTTCTATTGGGTGCAACGCACGTTTGGTGGAAGCGTTGATGTGGAGGGGTTCACGAGGTTACATGAGCTTCACATTCAGAAGCAGAGGACTTATTCTGATGATGGCAAGGGTGCTTGCAAAATCATTTTGGATGCTGTACCTTCGTGCCGCGTCGGAAGAACGATAAGAGGAATCTGCCAAGGATAGAACTTACCTTCGCGCAGAGGAACAAGTGGGATGACGTGTGGCTGACGTGTTGGTTTTATGTGTGTCGTTGTCAAGATTGGCGGATCAGGACTTAGACTAGTAAATTTCTTTTATGCGCGTGAGCCTCAGATGGTTGCACGGGAGACACGGATTAGACTGGTTCAGGCAAAGGAAGCCCTACGTCCAGTATCGGGGATGTTCGTGTTGCCCGCGCGGGGAATCTGTAGTAGGGGGTTACAGACAGGCGAGAGAGGGACTGGTCCCAGGTCTCTTTTTCTTTTTCGTGTTCTTAGGAGAAGTGTTGATCTCTTCGTCTACCGATCGATCCCTCGATCCCCCTCCCCCCGGTTCTAGGTTCCCCTTTTATATCGCAAGGGGCCGGCCGGAGTTACAATTGGGACCAGATAAAAGGTAAAAGAGTGAGATGGTAAAAAAGGTCTGGTGGGAAGGAGGGCAGGGGCCCATGGCGCCCGACGTCCTGCCGACCCTGAACGCGTGCCGTCGTGCATGCTCGAAGGGGTGGCCGCCGGATGCCAAGTGTTGCAGCTCCTCGCAGGTAGCTACTTCGACGTTCGTAGGTATCAGGATAGATCATGATGAGGGGATTTTGTCGTCACCCTGCCGTCTGTTAGGGAGGACGGTGGATACCGCCGGTCTGGCGATAGCTCGTAGAGAGGGGGAGCTTCACGCCTGTACTGCCGTTCGCGCGGGGCCCGAGGACGTGCGGGACCCGTGGACGGGGCCACTCCTAGCTTGCCTCCGATCACCGTAGGTCATGAGTACCCTGCGACGAATAGAAACCGGCTGCCGGCACTGTAGCTCGCACAGGCCGGTCGTGCACGGGTACTTGCGCCGGGTTGCGTGAGGGGCGCGGTCGCCCTGCGTTCTGCCAGCTCTGTGGCGCATTTATGGTGAGGCCGACGGGGGGACCCACAGGATTTGTCCTGTTTACGCGGATCGCATCCGAGGGGGATTCTGACCCCGTGGCCCTCAACGCGCCTGACCCTTTCGCTCGGGGTCGGGCGAGGCGGAACTTGCGCGGTACAGGGTCGGGTGTTCCCGACCCTGGGGTTACAGTCGGGCGAGACGGAGGCCTCGCGGTGGGAGGTCGGGCGCTCCCGACCCTGACGCCTGGGTCGGGCGAGGCGATAATTTGATCGTGCTTTGATGGGCCTGGGTCTTTATGTTTGTTTTCTTTAAGCTGCGTATTAGGGGGTCGTTAATATTTCCCCCCAACAGTAGCCCCCGAGCCTGTGGTGGAGCAAGAGTGCTCCTCCGGAGGCTTCTTTCGCTGTTTTGCCATCGGTTCCTGTACCATGGCGCACTTGTTTCGTCTTCGCCATGCTTGAGAGAACCTGTCGGTTTGTGACCACACGTGTGGTGGTTTTTGCGAGGCTAGCCCCCGAGCTCCTGCTCGTTGCAGGAAACCGATCGGGAGGCCAGGTCGGCTTTTTGATCGTTGCCCCTCAAGCGTCCATTCGCTAGGACGGAGGGGTTGAGCCAGGCCACGTTATCCGCGTAGGACGAACCGTGGTGCTCGTTTGAGCTGTGAACGGGTAAGTTCGAGTGGAGTCCCGGTCCCCGTTCGGGGGGGTCCGGCTCGGGCCAAGCTGGTGGCGTACTCCAATTTCCCGTCAGTTAGTTCATATAGTTCTCGGATCCGTTCGATTGGATCTGAGGGCTCGTTGCCTTTCCCCGTGGAAAAACCATGAACTTTATACTGAGCGGGACTCGAACGTGAGGTTGGGGCGCCCTCGGCGTTTGCTCGCCTGGGTGTTGGCCGCTAGCGGGCAGGTCCCTTCTCACCCCTTGCTCGGGATGTCCTGGGGCAACTGTCGAACCCGCGCTGGGCCAGCTTTCGAACCCCTGGACCGTATTGGGCCGTAGGGGCGTTTTCAGCCCCGTATCCCTTTCTTACCTCCCTGTGGGCCTTGGACCGGAGCGATTGGTGTTCCTGGGCCGTACGTGGGGAGCGTCGTGGGCGTGGTTCCCGGGAAGCGGAGTTATGGAAGCGCCGTCCCGCGGATAGAGGAAGATAGGATGATTTTTTCGCGGCCGGTCGTGCGCGCGGTTTTCGAAAAGGAAACGGGCGTGGCGGGGGCGTACCTGGCGCCGCATTTATGGCGGCCAGGGCGTCGGTTTGGCTTCCCCGGTACTCGTCCTATAAAAGCTGGAACGCGCCGCTCTGGTTCCTCTTCTCTCGCGCTCAAGCCTTCTTGCCTTCCTAGCTCTCCTGCGCTCGCTTTTTCCTTGTTCCCGTTGCCATTCGCCGCGCGTTTTGTCTTCGTCTTCGTCAGCCTTCTCCCTTCTTCGGTGATGGCTTCCTGGGGAGTCTCCCACTTCACCGCCAAGCGCGCCGAAGGTCTGGTGCGGAAGGGGCTCCTCTGTGAGAGGACGGCGACGGATGAGTGGAGGCTGCCGGGGACGGAGCAGGTTCTGTCGCCTCCCGCCGGCTACGTCGTCTCCTTCGCCCATTTCCACGAGCGGGGATTCGCCTCCCCTCCAAGCCGTTTCTTCCGCGGGCTGCTCCACTACTACGGGCTCGAGCTCCAGCACCTCAACCCCAACGGGATCCAGCACATTGCGGCGTTCGTCGCGTTGTGCGAGGGATTCCTGGGGATCGAGCCCCACTTCGAGCTGTGGAAGTACTTCTTCACGGTGAGCCTCTACCAGAAGACCGGGAAGGCCGGAAGCCAGCAACAGTCGCCTCCGGTGCCGATTGGGTGTGCCGGCATCCACCTCCGTCATACCCGCTCCAAGGAGTATATGACGGTGAAGACCTCTGTGTCCCATAAGGGGTGGCACAACCAGTGGTTCTACGTGAAGAACTACCCGAACTCCCCCCTGCCGACGTTTACCGGCCGCACCATCGACGCGGCGCCCGACGTGTGGGCGTACGGGCCGGTAGAGAAGGAGAAGAAGAAGCTCTCCGACCTCCTGCAGGCCATCGGGAAATTGAAGCGGGAGGGACTCACTGGTGCTGGTGTCATCGGCGCATACCACGCCCGGCGGGTGGCGCCGCTGATGCTCCGGATCCGGCCCCTTGGCGTCATGACCCCTGACATGCCGCCCGATGGCACCGTCCTGGCGATAGGCGCGCTCGCCGCCTCCGAGATCCAGCAACGGCTCCGGGAGGCGCTGGAGGACAAGGATGTCGAGTACCCGGTCCCCGGGCACCCGCCGATGCGCCCGGAGCAGGGCTTCGTGGACTTGGTAAGGCATATGGGTCACTACTTCTCCCCCCTGATGTTCTGCCATCTCGTTGTTCTGATGTGGGTCCTCTTTTTCGCCTCACAGGGCTCGCTGACCCGGGTTAAGGACTCTCTCCCGCCGGTGCCAGAAGATGCCGCACGGAGGGCTCTCAACCGTCTCCAGGCGGAGAAGGACAAACGCCGCAAGGACAAGGAGATGGAGAAGCGGCGGCAGAGGGCCGCCAAGGAGTACCGACGGCGGCGGAGAGGGGCGGTCGTGTCTGATGACGACGACGACGATGAAGAAGAAGAGGAAGAAGAAGAAGAAGAGGAGGAGGAGGAAGTGGAATTGTTTGCCCCCCGTTCGGGGGCTTTAGTGATTCGTGACGCACCCCCGCAGACGGCGGCAGGGGGTGTGGTGGCGGGAGCGCCCGTGCGGGATCCGGCTCCCCCCGGTCCTGGGGCCGTGCCTCAGGGGCCGACGCAGTGCGTGCTCCCGGAGCCTGCGCGGACCGCTCCTCAGGGGGCGACGCAGGGCGTCCCCCGGGGGTCGGCACAGGATCCTCCCCAGAGAGGGACGCGGGGCGCCCCTTCAGGGTCGTCCCAGGGCATCCCCCAGGAGCGGGCGCGGGGTGCTCCTTTGGTGCCGGCGAGGGATGTCGCCCCGGCGCCGAGCCGGAGCGTCCCTCAGGGGCCTTCAGAGCCCGCCCCTACTGCAGTCTCGGATCCGGCGCGGGGCGCCCCCCAGGAGTCCGCTCGGGGGGCTCCTCGGGGATCTGTGGGGGCTGCCCCAGCCGCCGTGCCTGCTGGCGGGGGGCAACGGGGCGGCGACAAGCGGCCACTGCCAGACGCTCCGGGGTCGGCGTCTGGCTCCGAGTCGAAGCGCGCACGCCGCCCCTGCGCTTCGAGGGCGTAAGTTGACTCTCTCCGCACGTCATCTTTTCTTTCTCCTTTCATATGTTTCTGTTTGACGCCTATCCGTCGACGTTGCAGCGCTTCTCCCCGTGGCTTCAGCCCGCGGCTGGCGCCCAAGAAGATGCTGCGGTCGTCGTCCTCCTCCGGGGGACGGGCCGCCACCCCACCAGCGGCGACTGGCGGGGTTCCTGGCGTGGCCGCAGGTCCCCCGGCGGAGGTGGCTGCTGGGGAGCCGGTCGTCGGGACGGCGGCGGGGTCGGCCGCAGGAGGGGGAGCGGACCCCACTCCGCCTGCGGCCCCACCGGTCGTTCTTCCGGCTCGGGCCGCGATTCCTCCGGGCCCACAAGCCGGGGAGGTGATTGACCTTGACGCCGACGAGGCGGAGGAGACGGAGACGGCGGTGGGCAGGGCGGATGCCCCCGCTGCCGTGGCGAGGTCGGAGGCAGAGGGGGCGCTGGCTCCCGAGGGTGCGGCGGCGGTGAAGGCACCGGTGTCGGAGGCCGAGGTCTCCGTCCCGGTTGCTCCCACGGGGGCGCTTCCGGCGGCTGAGATGGAGGTGCCCACAGAGGTGCCGGAGCCGCCGGCGGATCTGGGGGTTTCTGACGTTGTACTGTCATCGTCGACGACGATGTCAGAGTCGGGCCTTGTTCCGCCCTCAGCTTCCTCCGTCCCCGGGGCGTGGAGAGGGCACATCCTCCGCTGGTCGTCCCGCGATGACCCGCTGCGGCGCCTCTACGCGCTAGATGATGCCACCGAGTGGCATAAGTGGCAGGTGGTGCATGGCGGCGTCGCCCGGGCTTAGGCGGCGCTAACCTCGGTGTTGGGAGCTTTGGCCGACACCGTAGTCCCTGGCAACCAAGTATGTTTGCTTTTGCCGCTCGGTGATGAGCTCTTTTATTTTTACTTTTTTGTCTTACCGTCATGTTACTTTGCAGGCTCTTCAGGAGGCCAGCCTGGAGAAATCCGACTTCCTCCGGTGGCAGCGAAACCTCTGGGCGCACTACAACACCGAGAGGGAGCGTTCCAGGGGTCTGGCCTTGCAGCTCGGTGCTGCCCAGGGGGCCGTTCGCGACCTGGAGGGGCGCGAGCAGGCGGCGCTAGAGGGGGCGCGGCGTGCCGAGGCCAAGCTCCAGGCTGTCGCGGAGAAGGCCCGCCTCGACCTTGAGGAATTCCAGGCTGCTATGGAAAAGGCGCGCCATGACGCTGAGGGGCTAAGAGCAGCTGCTACCGAGCGGGCCCGGCGGGACGCCGAGGAACTGGCGCAGCTGAGGGGGGAGAATGCAGCCCTTCGAGCGGAACGCGACCAATTCCGTTTGCAGGTGGACGGGCTCCAGACTGCCGTGTCCCTCAGTGTCGCCCGGGAACACGAGCTGAAGGCCAAGGCCGACGGTGAGGCTCTTTCTGCTTCTGTATTTCCGTGCTGTTGGTGTTTCGTTTCCTTTAACTTGGTGAGGTTTCTTGATCGGCTCCTGCAGAGGACCTTGCCAGGTTGCGGATTTTGCTCGACGAGGAGCGCGGTGAGCATGGCGCCTTGCGGGATGCGGTCCGCGTCGTCTGCGAGGACTTCGGTGTTGCTCCGGAAGAAGGGTCGAGCTCGCTGCCGGCCCGTGTTCTTGAAGTGCGCCGTCGTCGTCGTGAGATTGCCGTGGACGCGCTTCACCTCGGTGTGCGGCGCGCCTTCGGGGTTTTCGGCTCTCACTATGCCGACATTAACTTTGTCGGGATGAGTGAGGGGTACTGCGTCGGCTACACCGACGCCGAGCTGGACGAGATTGACTCCGCGGTGACTGCGCCGGCGGAGGCCCTTGCGAAGCTTCTGGAGGATGAGGCCGTCCCCCCTGCCGATCCTGAAGCCGGTCCTGCCGGTCCCGAGGCCTCTGCCGCCGCCGACCCTGAAGCCGCCGCTCCTGTTGGCTCCGAAGCCGCCGCTTCAGCCGACCCCGGGACTACTGCTCCAGCCGATCCTCCTGTCAATTAGCTGTACCGGGCTGGCGCCCAAAAAACGTTTGTATTTAAGTCAGTCGTTTTGAACTTGTTTGCGCTAGCCATACGGGCCTGTTCTTATGACTTTTTATTCTGTGCTAAGGAAACCGTTTCCCTTTGTTATTCCTTTGGTTTTTTGAAAGCGTTTGGATGCGTTGCCGGGTGCGTCAGTAAGTTTTTGATGAGCGAAGATACCGTAGCCGCTGGGGCGTAGGCTTTTTCGCAGTCCGATCGCGACTTGGCTGAGTACCGTTCACGCATCCTTATCTTTCTGTATCCAAAGGTTTTTCGAAAGGGAGTGGCCGGTTTTCCGAAAGAAGAAAAAACATTTTTTTTTCTTTTTGGCGGTGCCCAGCGGCTGGGGTCGGAGCCCCTGATAGCCCCCGAGGGGTGTTCGATCCTGGGGCCAGGCCAGGGTCGGATACCCCTGAGCTTAAAAGAAAAGGCCTTCTTGTTTCGTGAAGGTCAAAACTGGTAGCCCCCGAGGGGTATGCGACTTTGGAACGAGGCCAGGGTCGGATACCCCTGAGCTTAAACGAAAAGACCTGAGCCAAGGTGGCTCAGGGTTTTCTTTTTAGCAGAAGAACAAAACTGGTAGCCCCCGAGGGGTATGCGACCGTGGAGCGAGGCCAGGGTCGGATACCCCTGAGCTTAAACGAAAACGGGGGCAAAGCTATGTATAACTTATAAACAAGAGCTATGGGTAGAAGCGCCTTAGCTGTTCTATGTTCCAGGCGTTGCTGAAGATTTGCCCGTCGGGAGTTGCCAGCTTGTAGGTGCCTGGCCGTAGCACCTGTGCGACGATGAACGGACCTTCCCATGGGGGAGTCAACTTGTGCCGACCCTTGTTGTCTTGGACGAGGCGGAGCACTAGATCTCCAACGTTGAAGGCGCGGCCTTGTATCCTGCGGCTGTGGTAACGCCGTAGGGCCTGCTGGTACTTAGCCGAGCGCAGGAGGGCTACGTCTCGTGCTTCGTCGAGTTGGTCTTGTGCGTCCTCGAGCAACGCCTGGTTTCCCTGTTCGTCATATGCTTTGACCCTTGGTGATCCGTACTCCAAGTCGGTGGGCAGGATGGCCTCAGACCCGTAAACCATGAAGAACGGGGTGAATCCTGTCGCCCGGCTGGGAGTCGTCCTCAGGCTCCAGAGGACTGCTGGGAGTTCCGCAACCCATCGTCCGCCGAACTTTTTAAGGCGGTCGAAGATCCATGGCTTGAGACCCTGGAGTATCATGCCATTGGCTCGTTCGACTTGCCCGTTCGTGCGGGGGTGCGCAACTGCCGCCCAATCCACTCGAATGTGATGGTCGTCGCAGAACTAGAGGAATCTCTTTCCGGTGAACTGCGTACCGTTGTCGGTTATGATGGAGTTCGGGATCCCGAAGCGGTGGATGATGTCGGTGAAGAATTGTACCGCCTGCTCGGACTTGATCTGCGCCACAGGCCTTGCTTCGATCCATTTGGTAAACTTGTCGACAGCGACGAGTAGGTGGGTGAAGCCCCCGGGCGCCCTTTTGAAGGGTCCAACGAGATCCAACCCCCAGACCGCGAACGGCCACGTGATGGGGATGGTTTGCAACGCCTGTGCGGGCAGATGGGTTCGGCGGGCAAAGAATTGGCATCCTTCGCAAGTGCGGACTACCTGGGTAGCATCCGCGACCGCGGTTGGCCAGTAGAAACCTTGCCGGAAGGCATTGCCCACCAGTGTCCTTGGCGCAGCGTGGTGACCGCAGGCCCCGGCGTGGATGTCCTGGATCAGCGCCCTTCCCTGCTCGATCGGGATGCAGCGCTGGAGGACCCCCGTGTGGCTTCGCTTGTAAAGCTCTTGGTTGATGATGGCGAAAGATTTCGCTCGGCGCGTGATCCTGCGGGCTTCGGTCTTGTCAGTTGGGAGCGCGTCGTGGGTAAGGTACTCGAGGTACGGGGCTCTCCAATCGGTCGGGGGGTTGGCCCCCGCCGCGGGACCCACCGCGATTTCCATAACCGCGGGGTCGGAGGGCTTGGCTTCCGCGGCGGGGTCGGGTGGGGCGGCGTTGTTTCCCTCGGGATTGGTGTTCGGGTCCAGGATAGGTGGCGTATTGCTGACCTCTCCTGGCTCGGATCCCGACCCCGAGGTTGGGCATGCCTCGCCGACCCCTGCTGGCTCCGGGTAGCGGATCGAAGGCTTCAGCTGGTCGCTAACGAAGACGCCGTCGGGGACGGGCGTCCGGCCAGACGCCGCCTTTGCGAGCTCGTCGGCGGCTTCGTTGAAGCGCCTTGCGACGTGGTTGAGCTCCAACCCGTCGAACTTGTCCTCGAGCTTACGTACCTCGTTGCAGTAGGCAGCCATTTTTGGGTCATGGCAGCTCCATTCTTTCATGACTTGTTCAACGACCAACTGGGAATCGCCTCGGACGTTCAGTCGACGGATGCCCAGCTCAATGGCGATGCGAAGCCCGTTGAGAAGGGCTTCATACTCAGCGACATTGTTGGATGCAGGAAAATGGAGGCGAATCATGTACCTTATGCGTACGCCCAGCGGAGAGACGAAAACGAGGCCCGCTCCGGCGCGAGCCCTCATCAGCGACCCGTCGAAGTATAGCGTCCAAAACTCCTGCTCCTCTGCCACCGGTGGCGTTTGCACCTCCGTCCATTCGGCCACGAAATCGGCAAGTACCTGGGATTTGATGGCGGTGCGGGGGACGTAGGTGACACCCTGGTCCATAAGCTCAACCGCCCACTTCGCGATCCTCCCTGTTGCATTTGGGTTCCGGATTACCTCACCAAGCGGGAATGAAGAGACGACCGTTACCGGATGGGAGGTGAAGTAGTGACGCAGCTTCCTCTTCGTGATGAGGACGGCGTAGACGAGCTTCTGGATCTGCGGATATCGTGACTTAGATTCGGACAACACCTCGCTGATGAAGTACACCGGGCGTTGCACCTTGAGAGCATGCCCCTCCTCCTCCCGCTCCACCACTAGGGCCGCGCTGACCACCTGGGTGGTCGCCGCGACGTAGAGTAGGAGGGCCTCGCCGTCGGCCGGCGGAACCAGGATTGGGGCCTTCGTCAGGAGGTCCTTGAACCGGTCAAGCGCCTCCTGCGCCTCGCTGGTCCACTCGAAGCGGTCGGATTTCTTCAGGAGCCGATAGAGGGGGAGTCCTCGCTCGCCGAGGCGCGAGATGAAGCGGCTTAGGGATGCTAAGCATCCCATGACGCGCTGCACTCCCTTCATGTTCCGGATCGGCCCCATGCCGTTGATGGCCGCTATCTTCTCTGGGTTCGCCTCGATGCCGCGTACGGAGACGATGAAGCCTAGCAGCATGCCCCTTGGGACACCGAACACACATTTCTCTGGGTTAAGCTTGATACGCTTATCCCTTAGCCTTTCAAAGGCTAGCTCCAGGTCGGGGATAAGCTGATCGCTCTTCCTGGACTTGACCACGATGTCGTCAACATAAGCCTCAACGGTTCGCCCGATGAGGTCTCCAAAGCACTTAAGCATACATCGCTGGAAGGTAGCCCCCGCGTTTTTGAGGCCGAATGGCATCTTAACGTAGCAGTATGGGCCAAAGGGGGTGATGAAGGAGGTGGCGAGCTGGTCGGCCTCTTTCATCGCGATCTGGTGGTAGCCAGAGTACGCATCGAGGAAGCTGAGTGCTTCGCACCCGGCTGTCGAGTCGACTATTTGATCTATACGTGGCAAAGGAAACGGATCCTTTGGACACGCTTTGTTGAGACCGGTATAATCGACACACATTCTCCATTTCCCATTCTTTTTCGGTACAAGAACAGGATTGGCCAACCACTCGGGGTGGTGTACTTCCTTGATGAAGCCGGCCGCCAGGAGCTTTTCGAGTTCTTCGCCAATGGCCCTGCGCCTTTCTTCGTCGAAACGGCGCAAGCCCTGCTTCACCGGTTTAGAGCCGGCCCTGATGTTCAGGGAATGCTCGGCGACTTCCCTCGGGATGCCTGGCATGTCCGAGGGTTTCCACGCAAAGACATCGCTGTTTGCGCGGAGGAAGCCGACGAGCGTGCTTTCCTATTTGGGGGATAGGGCTGCGCTGATTCGCACCACCCCTCCGCTGGAACAACCGGGATTGAGGGGGACCTCTTTGATACCTTCGGTGGGCTCGAAGGGGGTTCCTGACTGCTTGGCGTCGGACCGGTCCTCAACGGTTTCCTCAAGCTGGGCCACCATGTCGCCCGAGACGGTGATAGCCGCGGCGTACTCGCAGCACTCGACGTCGCACTCGTATGCCTTCTGGAAGGTTGTGCAGACGGTGATGACTCCATTGGGTCCCGGCAGCTTGAGCTTGAGGTAGGTGTAGTTGGGGATTGCCATGAACTTCGCGTAGCACGGGCGGCCCAAGATGGCGTGGTAGGTTCCGCGAAAGCCCACCACCTCGAAGGTGAGGACCTCCTTTCTGTAATTGGAAGGGGTCCCAAACGTGACGGGCAGGTCGATCTGCCCGAGGGGCGTCGCCTGCTTCCCTGGCACAACGCCATGGAAGGGGGCCTTGCTAGGACGGAGACGGGAGCGGTCGATCCCCATGGCGTCGAGGGTCTCAGCGTAGAGGAGGTTGAGGCCGCTTCCCCCATCCATGAGTACCTTGGTGAGACGCGTCGTGCCAATGATGGGGTCGACGACGAGAGGATAGCGCCCTGGGTGCCGGACGCGTCCAGGGTGGTCAGATCTGTCAAAGGTGATGGCCGGTGCGGACCAATCGAGGAAAGTCGGGGTCGCAGGCTCGGCGGCGTACACCTCCCGACGCTCTAGCTTGTGCTGGCGCCTGGTGTCGTACGCGGCGGGGCCCCCAAAGATCATGAAGCAGCCGTCCACTTTAGGAAAGCCGTCTTCCTTCTCCTCGTCGCCCTTCTTTTCCTCATCGGGCTTCCGTTTCCGATCACCCTTCACCGGGTTACCCACGAAGAACCTCTTCATGAGGTTGCAGTCTTTGTAGGCGTGTTTGACGGGGAACTCGTGGTTCGCGCACGGTCCCTCGAGCAGCTTGTCGAAGAAGCCGGGTGCGCCCTCGGGGGGCGGCTGCCCTCGCTTGCGTTCGACTGCGGCCACGAGGGGGGCCTCGCGCCGCTGCTTGCTCTTCTTCTTCTGTTGCTGGCGGTTGGAGGTGCCTTCGCCGGCGTCCTCCTCCCGCTTCGCCTTGCCTTTGGAACGATCAAAGATCGCTCCGACAGCCTCTTCGCTAGAGGCATAGCTAGTGGCGATGTTGAGGAGCTCCTCCGTGGTTCGTGGACCTCGGCGCCCTAGTTCGTGGATGAGGGGCCGGCAAGAGGTCCCTGCTAGGAAAGCTCCTATGACGTCGGCGTCGGCGACGTTTGAGAGCTCGGTGCGCTTTCTGGAGAAGCGCCGGATGTAATCCCGGAGGGACTCTTCCGCCCCCTGGCGGCAGCTCCGGAGATCCCAGGAGTTGCCAGGGCGAGTGTATGTCCCTTGGAAGTTTCCTATGAAAACCTCCTTCAGGTCGTTCCAGTTACGAATGCGTCCTGAAGGGACGTGCTCTAGCCAGGCTCTCGTGGAGTCTGCCAGAAACAGGGGTAAGTTGCGGATGATGAACAGGTCATCGTCCGCCCCGCCGGCCTGACATGCGAGCCGGTAATCGCTGAGCCATACTCCAGGGTTGGTCTCCCCCGAGTATTTGGCCACACTCGTAGGTTGCCGGAAGCGCGGCGGGAAGGGCGCATTCAGGATGCGCGCAGAGAAGGCCCGAGGTCCAGCTGCTCCAGGGCTCGGACTGCGGTCCTCCCCGCTATCGTAGCGTCCGCCACGATGGACGTGGTAGCACGGTCCGCCCCGTCCGCCCTGTCCGCGCGGGAACGTCTCCGCGCGTTCAGCGTATCGCGGGCGTTGCGAACGGGACCGACGCGTTGGTGGATGGATCGGGCCTCGCCTATCGCGAGTGGCGGTGCTCGCTGGGCGGTCGCAGCTGGATTCGCCTCCGGAAGGGGTTGATGGACAGATTCCCCCCGCCGCTCCGGGGGGGCGCCCTGTGTTGCCCTACTGGCGTTCTGGCCGCGTCGTCGAGACGCCGAACTTTCCGCCTGCTGGACGGCGGCGCACTCGAGTAGGTTACGCATCTCTTGGCGCGCCCGTCGCTCCTCAGGCGTTGCCGGCTCGGGGAGCTGCCGGAGCAGCACCGCCGCGGCGGCGACGTTCTGGCTGGCGCGGGCAAAGAGCGGTGGACGTTCTCCATCCGCACAGATGCGTTCCTGGACGTTGCACGCTCGTTGTCGCGCTCCCCCCTCGTGGCGGGGGTACTCTACTTCTTGGCGTGCACCCATGTGCGCTTCCGGCTGCAGAGAGCCCTCTAGTGCCTTAGGTAGGGCCCCAGTCGTAGCTGCGGCGCGCGAGGGGGGGGCCCGTTGCCTCCCCTCGGCACCATCGTCATTGGTCCCCTCGGAGTGCGCGTCAGCCATGAAGCACTCGCGCGAGGGGCGTGGATCCTCGTTACTGGAGCCAGCGTCGGAGATCGTCCTTGCCATGCCCGCGAGCTCGTTGCTCGCGGGTGACGTGGCGAAGGACCGCGCTAGGAGGCGGCCGTAAGCACCCGTGGCGTCGCGTAGCCCGAAGGGCCATCCTTCTGGTGAAGCCCTTCCGGCTGGCGTCCGGCCGCTCGTCGTCATCCTGGCAGTGGTGCCGAGGGCAGCAGGACGAGCGGGCAGGACATGGACAGGGATCAGCTCAATCCCATTTCCGGTGGCCAGAAAGTCCAGGCTCCCGAAGCGAATCAGGGAGCCCGGAGCGAAGCTGCTATCGTGACTGGCCATCTGAGACTTGGAGATGTACGCGCAAAGGCCCCCTACCTGGCGCGCCAACTGTCGTTGTCAAGATCGGCGGATCAGGACTTAGACTAGTAAATTTCTTTTATGCGCGTGAGCCTCAGATGGTTGCACGGGAGACACGGATTAGACTGGTTCGGGCAAAGGAAGCCCTACGTCCAGTATCGGGGATGTTCGTGTTGCCCGCGCAGGGATTCTGTAGTAGGGGGTTACAGACAGGAGAGAGAGGGACTGGTCCCAGGTCTCTTTTTCTTTTTCGTGTTCTTAGGAGAAGTGTTGATCTCTTCGTCTACCGATCGATCCCTCGATCCCCCTCCCCCCGGTTCTAGGTTCCCCTTTTATATCGCAAGGGGCCGGCCGGAGTTACAATTGGGACCAGATAAAAGGTAAAAGAGTGAGATGGTAAAAAAGGTCTGGTGGGAAGGAGGGCAGGGGCCCATGGCGCCCGACGTCCTGCCGACCCTGAACGCGTGCCGTCGTGCATGCTCGAAGGGGTGGCCGCCGGATGCCAAGTGTTGCAGCTCCTCGCAGGTAGCTACTTCGACGTTCGTAGGTATCAGGATAGATCATGATGAGGGGATTTTGTCGTCACCCTGCCGTCTGTTAGGGAGGACGGTGGATACCGCCGCTCTGGCGATAGCTCGTAGAGAGGGGGAGCTTCACGCTGTACTGCCGTTCGCGCGGGGCCCGAGGACGTGCGGGACCTGTGGACGGGGCCGCTCCTAGCTTGCCTCCGGTCACCGTAGGTCATGAGTACCCTGCGACGAATAGAAACCGGCCGCCGGCACTGTAGCTCGCACAGGCCGGTCGTGCACGGGTACTTGCGCCGGGTTGCGTGAGGGGCGCGGTCGCCCTGCGTTCTGCCAGCTCTGTGGCGCATTTATGGTGAGGCCGACGGGGGGACCCACAGGATTTGTCCTGTTTACGCGGATCGCATCCGAGGGGGATTCTGACCCCGTGGCCCTCAACGCGCCTGACCCTTTCGCTCGGGGTCGGGCGAGGCGGAACTTGCGCGGTACAGGGTCGGGTGTTCCCGACCCTGGGGTTACAGTCGGGCGAGACGGAGGCCTCGCGGTGGGAGGTCGGGCGCTCCCGACCCTAACGCCTGGGTCGGGCGAGGCGATGATTTGATCGTGCTTTGATGGGCCTGGGTCTTTATGTTTGTTTTCTTTAAGCTGCGTATTAGGGGGTCGTTAATATTTCCCCCCAACAATGTGAAAGTTGAGATGGCCGGTCTTGGCACTGGATTTCCATTCTATGCGTAGTTTGGGCCGATGGACGTGCTGACAACTCCTTTGTTCATCCAGACAGCCATTGTGACGAAGTGCGAAGCTGCCTATAGGGTTGCTGGCCCCTTGATATCTGGGCGTGATCTTGTGGAGGAGTACGTCGCTGCCCGAGTGTGGCCTTTGTCTGCTGATTTTGCTAAGCCACTTAAGCTCGTTGAGAAGAAGGTATCTTGGAGCGAGAAAACTGTGCCATTCCCTTGTTTTGAGCTTAACAAGGATGAGGTTGGTGACTTGGACTTGTTTATACAGTCAGTAGAAGACATGGCTTACGAGATTTTGGGTCCGGTGACCCAGCCCGAAGGTGCTCTTTCGAATCTGTTGTGAGACACAGGTGGCGTGTCAATCGAATTTTTGACTTGCTTGACATTGCAGTGCCACCTCGTCCCGAGGTTGTGGGTAAATAGCGTCGTCGGGGCGCTGGTGCTGAGCAAAGGAAGAAGGTTAAATTTGATTCTGCTCGCACTACGAAGCTTGTTGTTGAGTCACAAGCAGCCGCCAAGGCGAAGCAAAAAACCCTTAACTTGGAGGCGTAGAAAAGGAAAGATGCTACCGCGGGAGCTTCGTCTGCCGGGCTGCCGTCTGGGTCGATGGCTTCGTCTATTGACTTGAGCAGACCAGCATATGTTGTGCCTATTTCGGTGTGTCCTCCTACAGATGCGCCTTCGTCCGCGGGCCCTGCCGCTCGGACTAAAAAAAGGGCTAACAAACCTCGTTTTGCATGTGTTATTGTACCGGGTGCTAAGGCCAATGCGCCTTCGGGGGCCAGCAGCAAGATTGCACCTTCTTCCACGAGCTCAAAGGTTAAGGGCGTGCAGTCGCTTTTGGTTGAAGCCGAGAAGCGTGAGGAGAGGGTAGCTGTCGAAAAGGTGAAGCTTGTGGACGCGTTTTTGTCTGATCCTAAGGGTGCTAGTGCCAAGGCTGTTAGATCTGCTAAGCATGTAGAGGTGGTTTTGCCGAAGCTTCGGTTCTTTGATTGCGGGCAGGCTTCGGCGTCATTTTTGAGGGATTTGGTGGCAACAATGGGGGAGGTTGGTGAGGTTAGCTGTGAGGATCATGTAAGGCTGAAAGTTAAATGTTATGATGTAGGTGAGAGATTGCCGGCTGGTCTGCAAGGGCTTAACGAAGATCTGGGCTTGAGCGGGCGCACGGAGGTTCTAGCGACGTGCGCCGAAGGTAGGGTTTATAATCCGCATAACTAATTTTGGACTGGAGGAAGGAGGGTGAGGATTGCAAGCGCTGTGCAGATGCCGGAGGTTCGAAGAAGATGGAGAAAGCGGGTGCGGCGGCTTCGGGTAGGGGTAAAGAGATTGTTCCGGTCGCTGTCGAGGCGCGGGGGTACGAAGGTAATGGCTGCTTGTGAGTGATTATTGTTTGTGGACTTCGTTGTTGTCGTGGTGTACTTATAATTGTATGCTTGACTCACAGATTTTCAGCAATCTATAAAGTCGATGAGCTCAGAGGAGCTTTTGAACTTGGAGGCTAACCTCGTAAAGAAGGTATGGCTACTGGTTGATTTGATGATACGTGTGAAGTTCACTAGCTTTGTTGCGTGTGCTGCGACTTGGTCTGATGTTCTTTGTTTGGATTTTGCAGATGTCTTACTCGTCCATGATTACAAGGGATCGGCTTGTCAAGAGCGAGAAGTCAGCTGCGGAACATGCGAAGAAAGTGACTTCACTTGAAGCGCCTATTGCAGCTATGTCCTTGGAGATGAAAAAGGTCAAGGTCGAGAATGCGGAGTTCAAAGAGGACTCTTGTAGATTTGGTGAAAATTACGAGGCCAGGGGCAACGAGCTCGATCGCTTGTCATCAGAAGTGGTGGATCTTGAAATGCTGGTTAAAGAGAAAGACAAGATTATCCAAGACTTGTGCGAAGGTGACAAGCGGGACAGTGAGACTATCTCGGGCTTAAAAGCTAAGATTGGCCAGATGGAGCCTGAGCTAGAAACGAGGGCAAAGCTTTTGATCCAGATAGAAACTACACTAAGGGAGAGGTTCGAAAAAGTTCATGAAGCTTACAAAGCCTCCCTTGGTGTGTTTGGCGCTGAACCCGACGATTACCCACTGGACGAAGGATGCGAGCGCATGTTCGAATGGTTGCTAGATGAGGTAAAGAGTCTCCCCGAGGTTCTTGAAGGCCTGAACGACTACTCCGCCGTGTTTTGCCTGGAAAGCGCCCTTCACTTGCTGGAGCAACAAGGATGCGAGCATATTAAAAATATTTCCGAGAACAATTATGTTGCGCCGGCTGCCCAAGATATTGGATGCGCCACGAAGTCTTTTGTTGTGGAGAATGCGAAGAAAAATTTATTCGAGTGCATGTGGTCAACCTCCGGGCAGGAATACGTGAAGAGGCTGGCTTGTGAGCGATTAGCTCAGCTTCGTTCGCAGCCTAGTGCTACTAATGAAGAGGGGGATGCTGCGGAGTAGATCTTATATTTATTAACTTGTTTTTTATTTTGATGTAAAGGCGACGAGGTCAGATACTTTTGATTGTGTACGAAGTTGTGCCTTATGAAATACTCATGTGCCTGTGCATTTTCTAAACCGCTGTGGTTTAGTTCCGTTTATTCGTGGGCCAACTGCAAGGTCAGATAAGTCGAAGCTGGGTTGCCATATCGGGCAACCTGCTGACTTAGTTGTTGCGAGAGCTGGTTGATACAGCGACTTGCGGTCGCTTCAACCATAACTGTACGCGTCGTTGGGCCTTATGTTGGTTGATCTCGTGCGAGGTTGGCGTGGTAACTTGTTTTCTGGAAGTGGACGTGTTTGGAAGTATTTTCGAGAAACGTCACCCCCCTTTTGCGACATGGCGAGAGAGAGGCTAGATAACTTGTGTTTGGAGACTTTCCTCTTGTGAGGTCGCAAAAATTTTCCACGTTCTTTCGAAAAAACGTCGTTGCCCTTCTGCCGAGGCTGTATACGAGAGGCTTATCTTCTGCGTGTTTGAATGCGATTTTACACAACTTGTTGTTGCTTCTCAGACGAAATGAATGAAGAACTCCTCCGCGCACCGGCGCGAGGTCACGCAACTTGTTGTTGCCTTGTTAGACCTCCTCCGCGCACTAGCGCGAGGTTACACAACTTGTTGTTGCTTTCTTACGCAAAAACCTCCTCTGCGTACTAGCGTGAGGTCACGCAACTTGTTGTTGCTTTCTTAAGCGAAAAACTCCTCCGCGTACCAGCGCGAGGTCACACAACTTGTTGTTACTTTCTTAGACGAAAAACTCCTCCGCGCACTAGCGCGAGGTTACGCAACTTGTTGTTGCTTTCTTAGACGAAAAACTCCTCCGTGCACTAGCGCGAGGTTACGCAACTTGTTGTTGCTTTCTTAAGCGAAAAATTCCTCCGCGCACTAGCACGAGGTGATGCAACTTGTTGTTGTTTTCTCAAACAAAAAGGCATTCTTAGGGGAAATATTTTTTCTTTCTCTGTAGGAAAGGTGTACATGGATCTGCCTCATTAAAAACCTTGCCTCCGTTATGGAGCCCCTAGCAAGGAAAAGAGTGGAGACCAGAATCTATGACCTTACAAACGAGGTAAGCTTAAAAAGAAAAAATAAAAGGGTAAAGTCACTTTGTTGCCTTCGGCGCTGCTTATAGTTCCGCAGGCCGGAGGTAACGTGTACAATTATGGGTAGTATTTTTGTAGACTGTCAATATTCCAGGTGTGTGGGAGAGCATTTCCTTGTTGGTCTGTGAGATGGAAGGAGCTGGGTCTGCCACTCTTTGCGGCAATGTAAGGGCCTTCCCAAGCTTCTTGCAGTTTGCCTGGGTTTTCCCAATTCTTCTTCCTTTTGATGACGAGGTCACTGACATTGATCTGTCTTTCTCGAATGTGTTGATCCCTCCATCTTCGGGTTTCTTCTTGGTATTTGTCCAGGTTTTCAATGGCCTCGTTGATGTCAAGCTCGATCATATCTTTCTCTATTCTGGCGATTTCGTCGACGTCGCCATGCTTGAGGACTCTTAGGCTTTTGTTTTTTATTTCTTCAGGTGTCACGGCTTCGGCCCCGAATAAGAGCTTGAATGGGGTGAAGCCTGTTGCTCTAGATTGTGTTATGTTATGGGACCATATGACTCTTGGGAGCTCGTCGACCCATTTGCCCTTTTTCTGATCGAAGAGACATTTCTTGACTGCTGTAAATATTGTGTTGTTGGCCCTTTCCACAGCTTTGTTTGATTGTGGGTGGTATACGGATGAGAATTTTCTCTTCGTGCCTGTGCTGGCGCAAAAGTTCGTTAATGAGACGCAATCAAACTGCTTGCCATTGTCGACGGTTGGCTCCCTTGGGACTTTGAACCGACAAACAATGTTTTGCCAGAAAAATTTTTGCACCGAAGCTGATGTGATGATGGCAAGTGGTTTGGCTTCGGCCCATTTAGTGAAGTAGTCTATTGCCACTACTGCGAATCTGCAGTTTCCTTGTGCTGCTGGAAGTGGACCAACTAGGTCCATCCCCCATCTCTAGAGAGGCCACGAGGATGGTATGAGCTGGATGGGGAGTGAGGGTGCATGTGTTTGCCTTGCTATTTTTTGGCATGCTTCACAGCTTTGTACAAGTAGATGTGCATCCGTGTGGACTGATGGCCAGTAGAACCCTTGTCGGATTGCTTTTCCTACTAGGGCTCTTGAGCCAATGTGAGCTCCATAGAAGCCGCCGTGTATTTCTTTGAGCAGTTCGCTACCTGTTTCGTAGTCGACGCACCGAAGCCATGGTGTTGAGATGTCTTTTTTGTATAGTTGCCCCTCAATGATTGCGTAGCCCCTTGCTCTTTGCTTTAGGCGTGTGCATTCAGCCTCGTTCTAAGGTTCAAAGTGGCCTCTGAGGAAAGCCATTATGCTTGCGCGCCAGTCGTAACGCTGGATGGCATTGATGGTGGCTGGATCTTCTTGTTTGATTGAGGGCGAAGTTATGACTTCGTAGAATGTATCTGGTGGAATTGGCTCACCTTCCGCTGCTGCCTTTGCGAGCCTGTCAGCATCGTCATTTTGTGCTCGCGGTATGTTTCTGACATCAAATCCCTTGAAATGTTTATCCATGGCTTGGACTGCCGGGAGGTATTTGATGAGTTCTGGTTCTTTGGCTTCGCTATCCTTCTCGATGTGATCACGGATTACCTTCGAGTCCGTTCTGATGATGAATGTTTGCTGCCCAATGGATTTCATTTTTCTTAAGGCTAGGAGCAGCCCCTCATACTCTGTGGTGTTGTTGGTTGACTTCGCAGTTGGTGGGAAGTCCAGCCTCGCTGCGTACTTGATTCTGACGCCTGTTGGCAAGGTGACCACCGCTGCAACGCCTGCTCCTCTACGGCACCATGCTCCGTCGCAATGGACAACCCATGGCATTTCTAGCTGCTTTGGTTCTTGTTTAGGTGAGGTCCAATCGGCGACGAAGTCGGCTAGCACTTGAGATTTTATAGCCGTGCGCCTTTCAAAATTGACGACGAACTCCGAGAGCTCAGACGCCCATTTGGCAATGCGGCTGGAAGCTTCCCTGTTTGAGAAGAGATCATGGAGAGGTTGGCTGGTTACTATGACTATTTTATGCCCCTCAAAGTAATGTCGTAGCTTCCGTGCTGCCATGACAACCGCATATGCGATTTTCTCTAGCTCAGAGTAATGCATCTTTGAACCACTCAATGCTTCGGATGCGAAGTAAACTGGTATCTGTTTGATTTTGCCTTCGACTTCTTTCTCTTGGATCAACGCAGCGCAGACAGCTGTTGCTGAGGCTGATACGTACAGCAGCACTGGTGACTTGGGCTCTGGTGGGCATAGCTTCGTCATGGATTGCAGGTACTCCTTGAGGTCCTGGAATGCTTTGCTTTGCTCGCGTCCCCATTCAAATGTTTTGGAGCTTCGGAGTGCCTTGAAGAAAGGAAGGCTTTGTTCTGCTGCTCTTGGAATGAAGTGATTTAGCGCTGCGACCCTGCCTGTGAGCCGTTGTACTTGTTTGAGTGAGGTTGGCTCTGACATGTTGGCTAGCGCCCTGATTTTGTCTGGGTTGGCCTCGATGCCCTTCATCGTTACCAAGCAACCTAAGATTTTTCCCTTTTGGACTCCGAACACACATTTGTCTGGGTTTAGCTTTAGGTTGGCTGACCTCAAGTTAGCGAATGTTTCTGTGAGGTCCATGATGTGATCACTTCGTTTGGCGCTTTTTACGATGATGTCATCTACATAGGCCAGGATATTGCGCTGAAGCTGACTGTCTAGGACTGTTGCCGTCATTCTGGAGAACGTTTGTCCTGCATTTTTTAGCCCCTCTGGCATGCGGACGAAGCAGAATGTTCCAAAGGGTGTCACGAAGCTTGTTTTGCCTTCGTCCTCTTTTTTGATTCTGATCTGGTGGTACCCTGAGAAGAGGTCAAGTAGCGAGAGCATTTTCTGTTTGCAGCGTCATCTACCACCTTGTCGATTCTTTCAAGAGGGTAGTCGTCTTTTGGGCAGGCCTTGTTGAGGTTTGTGAAGTCTATGCACATCCTCCATTTGCCATTTTTCTTTTTAACTGGTACTATGTTGGCTAGCCAGTCGGGGTACTGGATTGGCCTGATTACGTTGGCTTCGAGTAGCCTATCAACTTCGGCCTTTACTGCTTGAACTTTCTCGTCAGACATTTTTCTTAGCTTCTGTTTCTTTGGCCGAGCTCCTTGTCTGATGTCGAGGCTGTGCTCAATGATTTCCCTATCCACTCCCTTTAGATCACCTGCGGACCAAGCGAAGATGTCTTTGTTCTTATTGAGGCACTCGACGAGGTCACGCTCTTCATCTGGGTTAAGGTTCGCCCCGACTGTTACAAATCTGTCTGCGATGTACCCGTCTAGGAGTACCCGCTTTGTTTCACCATCCGCACTAATTTTTATCTTCTCTTTATCTCTCTTAGGCTCGTCATGGGCCTTTTGCTTTGCTAGGCTTTCAGCTTTGTTTGACGAGGCTAGATGGTGAACATTCTTTTGGCCCGGGGCTACCCCTTTTTCTATGTTCCTTGCCATTTGCTGATCACCGTAAACTGTTATGACCCCTCTGAGGGCTGGTATTTTCATGCATAGGTACAACTGTCTAATTGTTGCGTCCATTTTGGTGATGAAGCCATGGCCGAGTATTGCGTTGTAGGGGTAATGCATCTCCACCACGTCGAAGGTGATGTGTTCTGTCCTCGCATTATCACGGTCCCCAAACGAAACTGGGAGAGCGATTTTTCCCAAGGCCTTCACTGTTTTTCCACCGAAGCCGAGGAGCGGGACGTCAGCTGGGTCGAGCGTATTCATGTCAATGTTCATTTCTCTGAATGCATTTGCGAAGAGAATGTCCGTGGAGCTGCCTATGTCTACCAGGACTTTTCCTACCGTCCAGCCCGCTATCAATGCTTTGATAACCATCGCATCGTTATGCGAGGTTGTCTTGAGCTTGAAATCTTCTCCGGTGAAGGTTATGGGCATGTGTGCCCATTCTGGCTTTGTTGGAGGTCCGTCGGGAATGATCACGTTGACCTCTCTGAAGTAATTCCGCCTCTGCCTCTTGTTTTCAAACTCTAGTGAGGAGCCCCCGGTGATTGGCATTATCATCCCAAAGGTAGGCAAGGAATTTTGGTTGTTGTTTTGTGTGTTGGGTTCCGGCTTGGGCATTATGGCTGGCATGCTTGGGGGTGGAGGTAGTGTTTCTTGGGGCTTTTGAGGCAGGTTGGGATTGGGGTGCTGTGGAATTGTTTGATGGTATGGCTGTATATGTGGTAGAAGAGGCCAAGTCATTGGTTGCGGGAAGTTGGCGAACCTGGGCTGGTTGTGGTAGAAGCTTGGGTGTGGGTAAAAAGCTGTGTGATGGATTGTTTTGGGTGCCTGCGCTGCTGCCTTCGCAGCTTCTTCCGCAGCTTTTCTCTCCTCCTCCTTCTTTTTGGGGCACCACTTTGTGTTGTGATGATTCTGATAGCCGTGGTTGACACAGTAAAATGACTTTTGTTGTCTTCCTCGACCTCGTCCTCTGCCAGAGTGGCCCCCTCTTTGGGTATTGTTGTTTTGGCTTTGTTTCTGGCTTTGGTTTTGGTTTCCCTCGATGTTCATGATACGGTTTTGGTTTTGGTTTGGGTTTTGAGTCTTGTTGTAAGGCGAAGGTTGCCAACTTCGGCTTTGGTTTGTTTGTCTCTCTTTGTTGCGTTCCGCCACTCTTCTGCAGTGGTCCTCGTGGGGCCTGATGTATTCATCGAGTTTGCTGAAGAGCGCAGTCATAGTTTTGGGCTCCTTTCTTGACAGTTTTGACGCTGTTAGGCCGGGGGTTAGGCCTGCTATGCAAGCGGATATTGCTACAGATTCCTCAATGTGCGGTGCTTGAGAACGAAGTTGGACGCATCTTCTTACATACTCTGCGAGTGGTTCCTTGTCCTTTTGCTTGCACTGAAAGAGGTCTTCCTGGGCCGTGTGAGGGTGATGGAAACCCTAGAAATTTTGAGTGACCTTCGTCTTGAGATCGTGCCAGCTGATCACCGTGTGTGGAGGGAGCAGTGAGTACCAATTCAGCACCGCGCCCTCACAAGCAATTATGAAAGATTTGGCGAGGACGACGTCATCCCCCCCGGCCGAAGCTACAGCGGCTTCGTAACTCATTAAGAATTGCCGTGGGTCTGTGCGCCCGTTGAATTTGGACAAGGTGGTTGGTTTGTAGGTTGTTGGCCATGGTGCAGTTTGCAGCCCTATTGAGAGCGGCGATGTGGTGTCAACCACAAGGGACACCCCCGGCGAGTGGTGCTGGGTGCCTTGGCCGAAGTTGAGGCTGGGCTAAAGCTGTGCTTGATCGACAGTGGGACTTTGATAAAAATAAGCTTTGGCCTGGTTTGCATTCTCGAGTGGGCTTTCAAGCTCTACGACTTCTTTCTGTAGTGCTTCTAGTTGCCACCTGGCCTCGTTCAGCTTTGATAGCCTGGCCGCAGCCTCCCTCTGGTGTTGCACTTGTCATGCCAACTGCTCCTTTTTTCTTTTGACTTCTTATATCTCTCTTAGAACTGAGTCTAGTTCGTTGTCCAGGCTGGAGGGGCCGGTAGCTTCGGGTGTTGCGGGCTGGCGACCGTCGGTGCAGTTGGCAGCTTCGTTTGCCACAGGTTGTTGGCTTTGGTGGTTGACTTCGGCTGCGGGCTGGTTGCTCATTGCTTTAGCCCTTAGGGCCTGTTCAACTCTTGCAAGATGTTCCTCCTTGTCGGGGAGGACTTGATCTATGGCTTCGGGGGCTGTAAGCTGATCGGCCTCTACCGTGTTGTCTTCTCTCTGAGCTGCGGGTCTCTTTTTACGTTGTGGTGGCATCTTGGGCTGTTTAATGAGTTAGACCACGGTGGGCGCCAAATGTTGGGATGCACCCAAGCAATAGAAGGAACGTTCTGACAAACGAAGGTAGTAGCCATTCAGACAAACATTACAGTAGCTATCCTATCGGTGATTAATGCCCTCCTCGGGGGAATGGTTCACCTCCCTTTATAGGGCCATAAAGTTACATTTTCGCATCCCCGTTATACCCATATCCAACCACTACATCCTAAGAATATTCCGTACAGGATGGTAACTTGATTCCTACCCAAAATGTCGCTTTCACGGTAGAACTACATATCCAACCTTTTACAAGATTCTTATTACAGAGTCATCCTGCTATAGAGTGGTCCCAGGGATGTCTTGATTACCCTCTTCTTCATTGACAAGCTTTGTCGGCATCGAGCGAGCTTCCGTAAACTTCCCGCCTTCCTTAGCCGAAGGCTTCTGGTCATGGAATCTTTCCGAAGCCAAACCACCGAGAGCTCCGTGTGGGCTTTAACTTCGCGAGTCCTTGCCTGCAAAACAACAGAGTGGACACCTTCATGATAGTTGACTTCGGTTATCTACTAACTTCGTAAAGGGGGGAAGGTGATGAGATTGGAGTCGATTGAGAGAGAGGGTCCCCGCCGGCGCCGTTCAGGGTGTGTTGTGGGGCGGTCCCCAACATACTTCATGGTGCAGTATAGGTAAAATTCCACAATACCAACAAGGGGCAGGCCCCGAACACCGCGCAGGACCCAGTTGTAAACCTCAGCTAGGTTTGTCATCATTATACCCCACCGTGCATCTCCATCATCAAAGAGTAATGACCACTTTTCCTTTGGTTCATTCTCAATCCACTGTGAGAAGCTCTTGATGGATCTTTCCCGTCTGCGCGTGATATTTGGACCGTCGAGCCCGACGTCCTCCAGAGATATTTGTTGTAGCTGATCTTGTACTTGAACTTCTCCTCTATGGCACAAACAATGGACTTGGGCTCGAAGCTAGGATTTTGCACTATCTGATGATACATGTATTGAGCAACAAAATCAACAGTGAGGTTGCAGTGTGTTCCTTCCAATTCAGCCAGCAAGCATTCGTGCTCAACCACTCTAGTCACCTCCCACTAATCCTTCCATTTCCCCTTGTATGCTTGCACCCTGAATGGGCAATCATTTCGCACACAGCGGACATCATACACCTTCGGCCTACTCTTTTCTACTCTGAACTGACGCTGCAAAGACAAAGTGGACTATCTCTTAATAGGCACTTTCACTTCATCCCCACTTTGGTACAAAGCCCCCAGGCATACCTCATTCTCCCTATAATCCTAAGGAATATTTTCCCCAATATTGACTTGTAGGGCGGAATGGTCATAATTTGACCAATTTTGCGGTACAGGATAAGCATCTTCCTCATCGGACGAGTCACCATCCACGGCACCATTGGCCTCCTCTCCTTCCATCTCCAGCTGCTCTACTAACTTAGGAATTTCTTCCCCCTCATCAGCCTCCCCATTTGGTGCGAGGGTTCTCTGCATCTCCCCCTTCTTATTCATCGTAATCAAGTTCTTCGTTTCCACCCTCAGTACTCTGCACATCTTCTTCTGCTTCAACTTCATCACCTCCTACTTCTTCTTCAATATGACTGCTAGATCCACCCTTCATGAACAGTTGAACATACCATATGATTGGTAAACTTTTTCTCGTGCAACCATTTATGTAAGTCCGGTAGCTCGAAATTCCTTCCAGCGGAAGCAACTTCCAAAAATTTATGTCGGGCCATCTTTTGACTACAACCCTCACATACACATCTACTTGATCTCTATCAACACCAAGGTCCCTACAAAGCTACTTGCAAATGCCCCCCAAGTTCTCTCTCTTGCTCTTGGAACACATTTGGTGAAACAGGGAAATCCACTCAAATCTACCCCTTCTGGATCATATCTAACCTCCCCCCGGCCCATAGAACACTTGAAAATATAAACTATCCGACATGCCTGCCAACATACATGAAACGGGTAGTCCAAATTAATCTCAGCAATATATATCAATTAACTACAATAACGACTTCAATTCAATAAACAAACAACTATGTAACACTAAACTAAGTTTACTAACTAAATTTATTATAAGCTTCTACAAGAACTAATATACACGACAAATAAATCTCAGATGCACTAGATATTTCTAAATCTCAGATCCACTAAGATTTTTTAAATTTACTGTGATCTAAAATAAAGCTATTGTACTACCTAAGGTAAATCTACTATACCACCTAAGCTAATTCTACTATACCACCGAAGCTAAATCTATTTTACTGTCTAACCTAAATCTATTGTACTAAGCTACATTTTATTATATCTAATTTCAGCTAAATGTTTCTAAATCTCAGATTCACTAGCTATTTCTAAATCTCAAATCCACTAATATTTCTAAATCTAGATCTAGTCACTACACTATACTATCTAAACTACGAGATTAAAAAAATTTACCTAGGAACGACGGAAGAATTTCCTTCCCCCTTCTTCCCTCCTCCTCTCCTTTCTTCCCTCCTCCTCTCCTCTCCTTCTTTTTTTTCTTCCCTCTTTCCTTTCCTCTCTTTCTCTAAGCGCGCTCTCTCTCTCTGGTGTGTCTCTTTGGCATGGTCTGGTGCGGGGGAGGGGAGGGGCGTGGGCACAGCTTATATGGTGGGCAAGCCTCCCCGTTTCAACGGACGGTAAGGGCCTTACTGCCAGTTGAAACGGCGGAGCTTCCTCGGGTGCCGTGCGGAGCTTATCCGCTAGGTGACCGTTGAGGCGCCAGGCCCTATACCTCTGTTTCAGCCAGCGGTATAAGCCCATTTTTGCAAATTTTTGATTTGACTATATATTTGTGCAAAATCGAAAAAAAATATAAAAATAAAAAAATTCTCAGTTGCTGCCGGGCTTCGCAAGGGAACTTGGCCCAAGAAGGGTAGTGTGCGCCCGGCTCGGAATGCATCCGGCCAATGTAACTAGTGTCGAGGAGAGAGAAGTGCGTAAGAAAGGAGAGATGATGGGTTAAGGGAGACTATGAAAATTCCCTCCTGCGCGAGGCCCTAGCTGCATGCTCCCGGCGTGGGCCATCAGGTCGACGTTGCATCGGGCCGCGCATCCGGTCCAAGAACAGCCGGCGTGGCTTCGTGCGTCGGCTGCGTGGCGTTCCTAGACATTGCGTCAAAAATATGTTGGCGGGCCAAATCTTCATTTCCATAGGTGCTTATGTGCAAACCTGTTTTATCTGCCGGTATATACAATATCAAAATGGGAAAAGCTATCCAACATCGAATATCGGGGAAGCTCCTCACACCCGAATCCTGGAAGCATACGCTTCCATACGTAAGAGCTCGTCTTCTCCGACCCCGGAAATAGCTACGACGAAGCGATGAGGTTAGTGTTCGGGATTTGGTTTCGGGGTTCACCGGAATCCGGCGGCCTTAGAAGAAAGTTTTGGGTGGCAGGACGGCTCGGCGGTGGTGTCAGGTGCGGGGGTGGTGAGGGCAAGGCGACGGTGATGCCGCGGCTGGGGCGACGGTGGATGTCTAGTGGGCGGGGTTCGGGCGAGGGGTGTCAATGGACAGCGGTGGTGGAAAGATGCGGCAGGGAGGCGGGGAAGGGGAAGGAGGAGGGAGCCACTGGCGGGTATGGTCTCGCCGAACGCGGCTCCTTTTATGCGTTCACAAAAAGGTAAAACTTATTTTAGTCCGGCCGAAAATTTGCGCTGCGACACGGCTCCTCCATCTTCCGTCTGGCTGCTATGGCTTCATGCACCACGCACCACATCTAATTCACTAGGCCCACGGGTTAGAGAAAGGGTGAGTTTGGAGATACAGAGAGGCATTCGAAGCATCCAGGTGCAGTTACAGTTCACCCCTCCTCTCAGATCCAGCCAGTCGTTCTTGCATTCATCCTACCCACTCGGTTTAGTCGCTCGGAGGATGATAGGAGGAGATGAGCTTACAGATGAGCTTCCACAGTTATTAACCTATAACTACCGTGTAGTTTGACATCGGTTAGAATACTATCAAGGCACAAAAAATAATTGACAATAATGATTGGATTTATACTATCCATTAGATTCATGAATAGCTCTCTATTGTTGCACTTGGGGAGCCGTAGGTGGAGCAGCAATGATTTGTGTTTGATACGAATAAAACTGTTTCTTAGGTGGGGCACTGCGTTCCATGTCTTTAGCCCGCCAGTGCGACTCTGGATGGAGAGGCCTATCAGCAAGGCTTTTCCAAGCCTTTAAATTTAGACTCGCTTCCTTCACTGAACTGATTCAATGGGTCCAATCCTGCTAAGCTAGCTAATTTTCCTTTACAAGATCTCGGCTCTTCGGAAGATCGAGCTCTTTCCATTGCTTTTTCAGAGCAACATGCTGCAGCCTCTCCTATTCTCAACATGCCGATGTACATTTCCATCTTGCCTTCGTAATGATGCTAGCAGTGATAATGTGCATTGTTATAAATGAATTGCAACATATGCATATATTTAAAGAAATATGCATGTGTATGTGCTAGATGTTCATAACAATAATATATTACTCTTCAACTCATCATCATTTGGACATGTCGACACATCAACATCAACATAAACACTTCAACCACGCAAATATGAACATAAATATATGTAAAACAACACACAGATCCAACAACACGATAACTTGACAACATAAACAACCAGTTCATTGTCAACATAAGCATCAACGGAAACTATTGATTAAACTAACAAAACCTAACTTAGCAGTTCATCCTAATAACTAACATAACATACCAATGTGGAACGAAAAAGTCCAACCGGGCAAAAGGACAATTCATTCATGACTCTGGCGCTTACATTGTTGGAGTTGGGTGACAGTGCTTAAATCATTGCCACGAAGCTAGCCCAACCCCCACCGTGCTACCACGGCAACCAAGGTCATCGTCGAAGCCAAGGCCACCGCTCAAGCTCGGGCCTTCACCGTAGCCGTGGACACCACTGTGGTGAGGATCTAGCACACGACTCAAGCATTGTAAGCTTCGCCATAGTTGTCGTGGGTGCAGCTGGTGCGGAGGACGCAAGCACCTTCCGCGCCTCCATGGTGGAGGCGGTTGATATGGTGGAGACGCATGAAGCAGCCTCCGCCAAGAAGCATAGGATCACGTCTCTCATCATGGCCACCATCACTGCTCGGGCCATGGAAGCAGCAATGGCCGCTACTGCGGTCTCTACCGGCACGGTTGCGGTTGCCACTTTCTCAGCTGGTCCCGCATGGGTGAGAGGAAGGTGAAGGAGGAGGGAGATGGGGCCGGCGGCAGTCATGGCTCGAGATGGGGAAGAGGAGGAGGGGCGAATATGTGAGGGGAGGGGGAGGCGGAGGAGATAATGTTAGGTTATCTGACCCCTCCTCCCTAATATTTATATAGAGGTCTGCAGTTCTTATTAGAGCTGGCATGTATAAGAAGTTATATGTGCCAGTTGTGATCAGAGCCGGCACACATATGGAGTTAATTTCACCTTTCTGAATTAAAGAAATAAAAAACAAACTTGAAATCCAAGCTAATAAAATACCAAATATCCCAAGAAAATATAATATATAAATTAAAACCAGTTCAATACAATTAATTACATATATAAAAATTTAATTAAAATAAGTGATCAATACAGTTGCCTTATATGGACGATTAACTCATTATTAGTGTAATCCTGGTGGATTCAGAGTTTTTTCACCCACGTGAAAACCACGAACTCCTCGTAGAAACATCTGGTGTGACCATGCAGTTTGTCGACATCCTTGGAAGATGGAAGTAAGACAAAGAAGGTGTGGCTGATGGCTGCTCCCTCATCATCGTCCTTCACCATGCAGTAGCCCAGGCACGTACCGATGCAAACGCTTACAGTGACAAAGGGATCGAATCGATCCTTCAACACATAGACCACCATGATGTGGTCCTGTCACCATCTCAGGCGTTGAACTGTTATTGGAGGACGCAGCGAGACTGTGAGAGACAAACATCTCGTCAATAGGTTAGGTATCCAGCGCCATTACTTTGATCTAGGTAAAAACCCGCAAAATTCAATCAGAAACTACCAATAGGGAGCAAGTTATGGAGCACATAATGTACAGAACATGTTAATTACCTGCAGAAAACTCTCGGCAGAGCAAAAACTCTCGGCAGAATACAAGAAAATGGTTCAACTTTTGATGATCAATATGCTCCAAGTCTCTGTGTATAAAAAGAGAGTACCATTTTCTCCGGATCTTAAATACATCTGATCATCCGACAAGCTAGGTGCTTTTCTTAGCTTTTACCAGCTCGTGCATCAGGCTTTTAGAAGCTCAAGCATCCAAACAAATCAGCTTTTGATTCTTCTTTTACATTCCTACAAGCTAGCTTCCACAGTCCCCCGAATAACATTATGTAAGAGAGGAACACTAATGTAGCAACTCCGTATTTGTAAAATTAAATATATTACAAATAGGAAAGCATCGGTGTTACAATGAAAATCTAGTGAGTCATGTTGACAAGAAATTTATGAACTTGTAAAATGAACGCCGTAGTTTGGTGCTTGGACCTTACTACTCACTAATAAAGGAAAACAAGTAAATATCTGCCGGTTTTATTGTTTGAATGAAGGAAAAAAATAAGTCTTTCAATAAACTGAAGGCTTTGAAGGTGTGCCACACATGGATACATGCATGATGCAGGCACCATGGATGACATGATGACAAGGTGCACGCGTCCACTTGATCTAGCACTCCTTAATGCAGACGCAGCGACGGCGGAACGTGCTGCACCGGGCAGAGGTGAACCCTTCACCACGGCACACGTTGGAGCAGTTGTCTTCCTTCATGCATAGCCCAACGAATTGAGCGCTATCCTTCTCACATTCCCTCGCCTGCACCGGCGCCATACCTACACGCAGAGAAGCACAAAACAAAGGGTTACATGTGACATGCAAATTAAAACTAGTGCACTAGGGTGTTCAATGTGCAGTTTTTGCTACATAATTCGAATAAGATCAAGAGCATGTGCGTGCCAATATGCGCATTGGACCTACGGCACCCTTCTTTTAGAAAGTACCTGTGGACGCGACGAGGAGAAGCAGGAGGACGACGGCGGGAAAGAACTTGCGTGGCGACTCCATTACACAATGTCTCCACAGGAAAGTACTCTTTAGGAATTTATTGAACAGAATTTATCGAATGGTTGTTCAGAACGGGGGACATGGCTTCCTGCTTATATACACGGGGTAGCAGCATGCAAGGCACTGCCACCACAGGAAATTGTCTACTCTCTATATATAACCAGCTAATTGTATCAGTGTTGGAGATTGAGACAAAATTTAGGGAGTGCATGTGAAGTCTACAACATAAGTTTCATAAAAAAAAAGTCTACAACATAAGTTAATTTTGAAGCTCAATACTAAAACAATCTAAATATTACGACATATCCAACTAATATAAAGTCAGTTTGAATCAGTAATTTGTTTTTTATGCCAACATGTATTCTAGGATTCAGATTTAAACGTTAGTAGTGCACCGGTATAACATCCCAAATTAGGTAAAATGAAGTATGTTGACCAAGCAAATTAGTGTGGGGTAAAAAGTTGATGTTTTTCAAGAGTAGCTCGTATGAACGATCAGAGACCGTGGATGCGCAGAGCTCTGGAATGATTCTGTTTGACAATTAGTATGTGTATGTCCCGTTTGGCCACCGGATGAGTCAGTGGCAATGCAGATAAGTTCGGACCGTCAGATGTTGCTTAGGGTTTCAATTTGGAAAAATAAAATTAAAGAACGAGTTGGGACGGGTGGACTCACTCCTATTCAGCATGTCGCCAGCCTGCATGTGTTCCCCGTTCCGCCCCTGCTCTAGTATCTCTCCTCGCCCTGCCCTGCCATCTATGGCGTCCACCATTCATTAGTTGGCGTCATCCTTGGTCGCTGCTATTGGCGGTGCAGCCGTTCTCCATCCTTGATGTGTTGCTGGTATGACCTGACGGTAAGGAAAGAACTAGTTATTGCTGCTTCGCCCTTCATCCTTAGTCCGTTTAATACGCGCATTCTGCCCTTGGGCTGTACATATTTTGCTGCTGTTGGAGCAGAGCAGTTGCTGCTTGTGTGGAAATGACGAGAAGCTGGGTAGAGAGCGAAGTACAGAAAGGGAAACACGAGAGCAAGGTGAGCGTTTCTCTAATTTCAGCTGGACCCCTTCAACTTGTTGAGCTAGTACCGAGAGGCTAACCTCCATTCAGTACTTTGATGCAAGGAATTTGGGTAGAGATTCAATTCATTGGTAGTTCGATCTTAATTATGTCAAATCAATCAGGCTGATTTCTTTGAGGAATTTCTGGAATGAATTGGTGAGGATTCTCAATGTGGCCTAATAACAAAAGTTGTAGGTTCCGTCAATATCTTTTTATTAGCGCTGGTTTTGTATCAATCGAATCGGCGGTTTTGGAAATAGTGCTGCTGTGCCATTTGGGATGTTTCACGCAGGAATCTGTTCGTGTGTTTTCCATGAAGTTAGAGCCATAATTCATCCTGGCCAACTGAATAAAAGTTGTTGGGAATTTTCTATAGATATTCATGATATATTTATTTGCCACATTTGGTTAAGCGGCATCAAATGTTATGATTAAAACAGTAAGCCACGTAGTGTACGTTACGGTCGAAATTCTAGAGAATATGAGAAGCAGTGATTTAGGGTTTGGGCAAGCGATTTCTTCAAGTATGTGGACTTGTAATCGATATGGACTAGTTCCTAAGTTTTGTTCTGCTCCACAGGTTTGGGAAGTTCTAGAGCCGAGCATGAGATGCCGGGTTCATTGTCAAGATTAACACTAAGTGCATGGTATGTTGGCATATTTACTTTTTCCTCTTCTTGATATTCATAATTCCATGCGCTTATGCTATCCGTGTTTCATGATAATGCATATGTTCCATTATTCATGTTTCAGGATTTTTCATTTACATTCAGTTCATGTTATGGTGAATCCTGGTGTGCAATTTGGTTCTTTATTCATGTTCCTGTCACCTCGGTTTTATCGGTAAATGCTAAGGATATTCAAGGTTGTGTTCATTTCATACGGAAACTACTATTTTATGTATATTCACTCGTTCACTATTTCTTTCTAGGTTATTATTTGTTCTTTTCCTTTCTATTTATACTTGTTGAGTGTTTTAACTCATCTGTGTTTATTTAGTTTTTAAGTACCAATTGATCACAACATGCATGTGAAGTGGGAGCGGTTCTCCATCACACACACATTTAATCTTACATATGTTTAGTTAATTCCATTTATACATTAAAATTACAACTAGTTAAATTTGGTTCCTTTAATTTGGTGGAGGGTGAGACGGTTTTGTGGTTGATTTTGTCTTTTGATTCATTAGTCATGATGAGCTATGATTATTATTTCTTATCTATATAGTATTCTTGTGGATATTATATGTTTTCCTTGTTTTTGATGTCCAACTTATAGGGAGACTACGATCAAAATTTTTAGTAAATTTTAGAATGTGTTTTAGAAGTTTTTAGTAGCCTCCAGATTATGGGAAAGATCAGGGGTGCTACAACCGGATACACAAATTACAAATATATCTGCAACTTGTTCCTACACTACAAGAAATCTTCCGATCTGTGATGAAAATTTTATGACACATATGTTCTCGTCATAGATCTATGATGTTTCTGGCTGAAAACGTCATAAAGTTTCACATCCGAGCAAATTTAGTGGCAAAATTATGGAACGTCATAAAAGTTGCCACCCAAGCCAAAAAGAAAACGTCACTCGCTATTTCATGGTGGTTTTGTGATGATATAAGATCCGCAAAAATGTCATAAATGAACCAGGATCCCACATGTAAGTTTAAGCTGATAAATAGGGTAGTAAAATAAAAAGGAAAACATGCTCCTCCCTTGTGTTGAACCTATTATCGATCGAATGGGAAGTCTTTACTGCAATCGGGACCAACATGTAAGTTTTAGGTGAGTTGGTGGCAAAAGTTTTGGTACGTTATGTTAGTCTGAGATGAAAAAAAGGGAAGGAAAATAAAAAGGAAAGAGTGTTCATAGAAAGGCTCGAACCTATGACCTCTTGAAAGTGTTGATAAAGAACTACCACTAGGACATGAACTGTATGCTTCTCATAAAAGATACATTTGATATATTGTGCTTCTAATAAGTGTTGTCGACATGCCAGTTGCAGGCCCAAGCATCAGCTATATACTTCTCATTTCTCGACATGGCGTATACTACTACAAGAGACTCACTGGCACCATGCTCATGTTGGTTGTTGCAAAGACTAGAGCTAGCGTTGGTGCAGAGATCTGCAACGGCACATGGTGGGAATGGCGCATCCTGGAGACGACGGGAGAAGGAGGAGGTAAGGTGAGGTCAGTCCCCTGGTTTGTGCCACTACTTTCCCCTATCATCCTAGGGAAGAGGATTTCTGGATTTCGGTATCTAGATTGAAGATACTAGATTCTGGTTTTGTCGTATCCTTAGATTTGCATTTTGATTGGTGATAGAAAATTGATAGGCTATAGTTTATGAAGTGTAGATACTTTATAATTTGATAGGTTCTTGTATTTTAATAGCATCCACAGGTGCTTGGGGTCATTGATAGCACCAGATCGTTGGCTCCTGATGTTATCGTTGTGGATCTTGAAAACAAGTGCGAGCACAGGTTTGCTCTCCATGTGAGGTATGATGGGACATTTGATAACCCTGGGTGCCGGTGTGCATCCTGTTGCAAGGTAAACGATAACTTGTTTCAATTCTAATAAACCTTGCTTGTACTCTTGATGTTAGTGTTGTAAATGGTGAATTGTATGAACGTAATTGGTGTCTGCAGCGTGAAGGGGAGAAATGCGTGGCGTTTAAGTGGGTTGATCGAGAATGGGATGCTAGGACTAAAGTTATTCTGGTGAAACTGATGAAGAGGAAGCAAAAAACTGAAGAGGAAGTAAGGTCCTGGGAAGAAGAATGCTTAATTGCTAAGGAAGAGGTACACATGATGAAGTGATACTTTGAGGACACAACCATTGACCTAGTGAGGAAGGAGCTAGGAATGGGAAATAGTAACATCAATCTAAAAGCTAAGAATGATGCAAAGATGTGGAAGGAAGAATGCGCAAAGGCTAACATGGAGCTTGAAGCGACTGTCGCTGAGTTGCAGAAGGTGAAAGGACACCTGGAACAAGCCACCAATGTGGTGAGGAGGGTCAAGGAATCGCTGCTATAGGCCAAATATATAAGGTCATTCAGGGACGATTAAAAGGTATATGTGATGTTTGGTGTTATTGCTAGATAGATGGTTGAGAGGTGGGATCATGCTTGTATTTTGTTAGCTGTGATACAATCTGCCAAATGATGATAGCTATTAATGATGATTATGAACTTTGTAATGATGAATGGCTATGACATGCTATCTTATGAAACTTGTTGTTGCTGTGATGTTTGTTGTTGTTGCTGAGGTAGGTGGTTGAGAGGTGGCATCGTGCTTTGATTTTGGTAGCTGATGGTATTATCTAGCAATTTAGGATAAGTAAGAATGGTGGTTATGAACTTTGTAGTGATGAATGGCTATGACATGCCATCGGATTCTAGCATATTTACCATTCATAATTCAGATACACTGCATAATTGATGAACACTAACTATATAGCTATTGGTAGTATATATACAAATGCGTTGTCTGATAATACAACGGGCGGCACGGGTGTTACAAGATTGAACTTCACTAATCCACTCATAGCTAGGCAACAACCATGTTCCTCATGACCAAATGTAGTTCCCAGGAATCTGCGTAATGCGGATCGCAGGATCATTGTTGACGCCTGCCACATTTCTTAGTCCCTGCTGGTAAAGCCAGTATTGCAACTCTTCACCATGCTGATTAGTTTCTAGGAAGTAAATGTGATTTTCCTTCAGGTTAGGCAAGCCACAAATGGTATGCTATTGTACAATAATGCACTTGCTAGGTCCAAATAGGATGATCTTATTCTGGAAGTCTGGAGCTGTCTCCTAGGGAATAGGCTGCCAAATGTCACTGACGAATGAATGCAGAGTAAATTTGACCACCTCAACATCTCTCTCGTTGATGTCCCAGGACCAGGTGCTATGCATCCTCTTCTCCTGAACAATAAAGAACAATTGGTCTTGACCTTGGAGTAAAGAAGAGTTGCTCATGCCAAGAATCCACGATAACCGGAGTCCAACGACTTGAGGAGGTTTTAATATCCCTCAAATTTGAGTCATATTAATTGTGTCAGCTTTTGCAAAAATTTAAATATTTTTTGTTTTATTATGTGAATCATATAAATACTTGGTCAAACTTAAGGTCAACCCTCAATTCTTTTCTCTAAATTCAAGAGCTAGTAATTAAAAATTGTGCATTCAAATTTAAACACATGCTTGCACAAGTGATTTGAAATTTCATTTAATTTTATTTGGATCTCATGTCAGAGTTTGTATTTTGGATCTAATTCAAAATACAAACTAAAGCTAACTTAAATAAAAATCTGTTTGACTGACTTTGCACCCGAGCTGTCCCAAACTGCTCGGAAGTCCGCTAACAATCTCTCCAAGCTCTAACTTAGCCTACCAACTCAATCAACCCGTTAACCTGCTAACCCTAACTTGACCCACTAACTTTCCTGGCCTGCTCGTTTTTAAAATGCTCTGGCATTCCTTAAATGGTTTAGAAGTTTATTTCCGACCCTTCGAATTGCTCCTTTGCTGGGTGATTCAATTTCGAAAATAAACTAATTCATCTAGACTAAATTCCCGAGAGCTCAATTTGAATTATGACGATATTTTCCAGCTCCTCGAATGAATACCTCGCTATTTAATTCGTTGCCAAAAAAATAGTCTAATTCCTCTGTTCCAAGTCTACGGAATAAATTGCAATCAATTTATTTTGTGGGCTTAAGTGGTGTTGGCCTTAACCTTAAAGCCCACCTAATCCTAACCCTAACCCTAACCTCCTTCTTTAGATACCCCTCTAATCCCTCACCCTCTCTCCTATCTTTCTCCCAAGCGCCACCGCACCTTCTTCAGGGTGTTTGGATACGAGATCCTAAACTTTAGTAGGGTCACATTGGATGTTCGGATACTAATTAGGAGGACTAAACATAAGCTAATTATAAAACTAATTGCACATATGGAGTCTAATTCGCGGGACGAATCTATTAAAGCTAATTAATTCATCATTAGCAAATGGTTATTGTAGCACCATATTGTCAAATGATGGACTAATTAGGATCAATAGATTCATCTCGCGAATTAGACTCCATCTATGCAATTAGTTTGTAATTAGCTTATATTTAGACCTCTTAATGAGTATCCGAACATCCAATGTGACAGGTGCTAAAGTTTAGTGGTGTGTATCCAAACACCCCCTTCCTCTTTTTCTCTGTTCATCCATCACCATCGCAAGCAGAGATGTACCGCGCGAGCCTCTGCACCGATCCATCTGCGACTCGCTGCCTTGGCCCGCTCGCCCGCCGCTCGCCACCTTGGCCCCCTCCGGCGCCGCACCGCGCGCCTCCACTTGAGCCACTGCCTTCGCCACACCTCGCCCTGACCCGCGCGTTTGCCGCCTCTGCGCCGCGCGCTCCTGGCCACGCTCGCCTCTACGCGTGCCTGGCCGCACCCCTCCACGCGCCCCTGGCCCAGCTCTCCTGCACTGCCACCGCGCTCAGCCCTTGGCCGCACCTGTGCCATGCGCCTCCGCCGCCCGTGCTCACCCTGCCACTCTGCTTCGCCTGGCCCGCTCGCCGCTAGTGCCACCGCCACCCGTGCACTGTGCCCCTCTGTGCCTCTCTGGCCATCATGCCCCGCCCATTGCCGCTGTACTCCTCTCCTCCTGCTCTGTTCTTCCCCCCACCGAGCAAACAAGCAAGCTGCAAGGAGCAACCTTGCTCTCTCTCTCTCTCTCTCTCCACAGTAGCTCGAGCACGCCGCCCCCTTTCTCCGTTTCCTGCCTCACAAGAACAAGCACCACTAGCTATGCACACCACTGTGCTGAGCTCCCATCTGTTTCCTTTCCACGAAGCAAGATAGAGCAGCAGCTCCAATTTCTCCTCTCTTCCTTGCCTTCCACCCTGTCCACAACCTGTTTGATGGAATGTGCCAACAGTAAACTGCACACTGATGATGCTGCGTTGGCCACATCGTGCTCGATGGTGAGCTGCTGCTTCCTCTCCATCAAGCCACCGCTACGTCAGGATGTCGCCGATGAAGTCGAACCACGAGCAGCTGGTCGACTACCTCAAGCAGAACCGCAAGCTGCTACCTTGGTCCACCTCACCTTCAACGTGTTCGACGAAATGCTTCAACACCCCGTTGAGCCCTAGGTGAGCGAGGCCCCCACCTTGCTGTCTCTATGTGTTCCAGCCTTCGTGCCGAGGAGCCATGATGCTATGCCGCAGCTCCGCCGTCGCTTGTGAGCCGGCCTTCGAGCCATGCCACCTTTCCTTGTGCCACTGCTTCACTGCTGCCAAGCTACCGGCTTGCACCATGGCCACGATCATTTGCTTGTTGTGGCCATGCACCCATCACCTGCATGTGCTTTGCTACCACACCTTGCTGCTGCCGTTTGCCAAGCTGCCACCTTAAAGCCGTCGCCGTCCATTGTTTGGGCGAGGCTGGAAAAACTAAGCCTTGAGCCACCGCTGCACACCTTAACTTCGCTGTTGCCTTGCAAAGCTTGCCGCCGTCACCTTGCTGCCACCAATTGTCGAGCTACTGCCTTGTCACCCCTTTTGCTCTATGTGCCACCGCTTCCTTTTTGGGCATTTGTCCGAACACTTTGCAAGCGCACGCGCCCAGCTGCTCGCAAGCCCACCACACCGCAACCCACATGCTTGCGTGGACACAGAAGATCCCAGCCGCGAGACCCACGACACAACCTAGAGCTAACACATGTCCCCACCTTAATCTCTAAATTTAAATTGATTAATCTGCTTTACTTCCTTATTAATTCATAACTAATTCATTCTAGCTTAGAAAATTATGAAACCTATTTCATTAATTTTCTAAAATAAAACTTGTGCTGTTTGTAGCTAGTTTGGAGTTATTTGGATCTTCTATCTTGCTCTTCTTGGTATTTGTGCATTAGATGTATTGCTTGTTATTTATATTTGTGTTGCATCTCGTGTATGTTGTAGACCTGAGCTGCGACGATCAAGAAGACCCTTTAACCTCGACTTCAATGGCAAGGACTTCGACAAACAAATATAAGGTGTCATGTCACTCCCAATCATATAGATTCTATGCATGCTTAGTTGCTAGCGCTTTACTTACATTACTTACTTGATGATGTTGGATTGCATAGCCAATATTTTAGCCATGCGTTGATAATTGTTTAATCCTGTTTCCTTGCTTACCTACTTTTGTGGACTAGCTATAGACCCCTAGCTAGTCCACCATTTATTTATCCATATACATGCTTTTGAGTTATGGATGGGCTTTTGCCATGGTTTGGTGATGGGATTCCTTGACTACTCTCGCGTGAGTTTTGGGTGAGTATGATTCCTTGATGGGTACTTGGCGGAAGCGAGCTAGGGTAGGTACTAAGGAGTGCCATGCCGATAGAGAGCATTCTGGACTCTCTCCATACCCCGTACCTATGGCGGGTACCTTGCTTGTTATTGAGGAGTGGGTTGGTGCTTTGGCACGTACTTGTTGGTAGAGTACTCGCTCTCAGCCACTTAAGGACCGAGTCAATTTACCAAAAGTCACAGCATCTATTTACATACATACCATTTGCTCACGTATGGGTGGGGCTCGGTTCGAGACTAGTAGTGGATAGCGCTCTTCCTGTAGGTGGACAGGAGGGTCATGTAAGGAGTTCGAGGCTATGGCCTGCTCTGACAAGACTGCACCCCGGCATGGGTAGGTTTCACAACTTTGAGGTCCTCTCTAGTGACGGCGTGTCGGTAACGACTCAGGTTCATCAGCCGAGATAATCCTAAGACAGGTTTCCTAATCTGTCGTCTCCATCAGCCGACCCCTGAAACCCAACCCAAAAACCGCTGGTTCTCTCTAAGTCCCAAAGACAGTGTTCCTTAAAAATCTTGGAGCTGTGGAGAACCAGAGACTGAATGGTGGACCCACAACCAGATTCCCCGGTTCTCTCGAGACAAACGCGCCAGAGCAGCGTGCGTCCCGCTTCAGAGCTTCCCCACCACGTGGCTCGATCTCTCCAACGCGCGCCGCCTCGCCCAGTCGCCAGCTGCGATAGGATAGATCAGCGCGCCTTCCTCCCAATCGCAGGGGAAGCCCCTGCAACCCTTTCTGCCTCGCCTCGTCTCGCTCGCACCCTTGCCGGCCGCGCCAAGGCGCCCTGTCGCCGCCGTGGCAGAAGTTTTGCCGCTGCTTCGCTGGACCGCCTCGCATCCCGCACCCATCACCTTGCCCGGATCCCCGGCTGCAAGCCCCGATGTCTTCCGGCTTTTTCGCCTCCCCACAGTCGCGCCGTCCACGAGCACACTCCATGACCATGGCTCTAGCAGGGACAGCTCCTTTTTCCGCCTCGCCAGTGATGTGCCCCAGCAAGCCGCTGTTTTGTGCTCGCTCGTGCTGCCACTCGCCTTGTCACCTCGCCTTCTGCGACCTCGCTTGCAGTGCCTTCCTTCCTATCACGCCAGTCAAGTCACCACCCACAATCTGCCGCTTGACGCGACCAGACCCTGCTCGCCTCCGCCAACTCTACATCCCGGCAAAACCGCGCCTGCGTCGGCCTTATCTCCAGTGCCCAATGACCAAAGACCCTGTCTCCGAAGCTCTGCTCCGCCGCCCATTGCCTCTCAATCGCCGCCAGGGCAGCGCACTCAATCCTTTTCTTCCCGATCTTCGTGCTACTCAACTCTCTCTCTCTTCCGCGCAGCTATAAAAGGGAGTACCAGAGCCCCCACCGGAGTTTCCTTCACCATCGTTGTTTCGCCACCCCATACTCTACTCGCACTTGACCATTGCCGCTTGAGCTCTTGAGAAGTTCCCCTCTCCACTAGAGCTTGCTTGTTGTCCACGAGAAGCCCCGCCGCCGGAGCACCGTCGAACCTCGCCGCCACCCAAGCCTTAGCGCTTTAGTCTTTCCACCCAAGTCTGTTCCTTCCCGACCCCAAGACATCACCAGTAGGCCTAAAGGTAAACTGCCGACCCTGTCTGGTTCACCCGACCCATTTTTCCGTCTTGCCCGACCATGTCTGTTTCGCCGACCCTTATCCACCTCGCCCGAGGGCTCGGCTGTATCTTTTTCTTTGACCCGCGGGTATCTGTGTAAAATATTGGGGACTTCTCTGTGTTAAGTCTGAGGACCCCAGTATAGTTATTCCTTAAGTTTAAGGGTCAGATCATAAGTGTATCCCCATCCAACCCTTTTATCCTGTTCTCCCCCAACTGAAGTTGGACTCCCCCACCTTTCCTGTAGCTTGCTACAAGTCCTGGGCTAAAGCTTGCAAGTGTTGTTGAAATAACCGTCTAAGTGCTAACTCCTACATTTGCATTCGTGTAGAGCTACATCTCGCCGATGGCACCTACGAACTGCATCCGGCACCAGAAGACGGAGCAGTAGCTGAGTCGCCGATCGCAGGAGCTGAAGCAGAACCCACCGAGGACCAGTTTGCCTCCACCCCGCTTGAAGGCGAGCCCCGAAGCATTAACCCAACTTTCTAAACTTGCACATGCCTTCCTTCTTATGTATGTGCATTTACGTATAGGACTTGTTTGAAACCATAGATGCATGACTTAGTTCCTTTGATCTGAACACTAGTCTGTTGGGTCCGAGTAGTTGCAACGCTTAATAGGACTCGGTAAAAGTCGAGTGATTTCCTGTCACTCGCGAGTTATAGGAGTTGGTTGTTTTCCTTCTGGTCACAACTATAAGGACGATGGACGGGGCAGGGTTTGGTGAATCCTTTTGGTGGCCGGCTGATCGCCCCGTCCGTTTACTTAAATCTGTTTAAGGCCCGACAGTGGTGGTGTTCGCGATCAAGTATTGGAAAGTACTAATCTCATACCCATTATGGGATGGGGAAGCCTAGTACCTGATTGAACCTAGATGTGAGTGGTTCGATCCACTGTCTCTGGAACAGAGTTCCCCTGCAGCCGCATGTGGTGGCAAGTGTGGTCACGGAACGACAGAGGCTGGGTCTGTGGAACCTTGCATCAAGGGAAGTGGGCCCGACATGGGTCAGGGGATTAATGGGGAAGGCCGACACAGGAAGCGACCCTCGGTGGTGCGCGGATATCGTGAGGTTAGGTTCGCCATGCATGGTTAAAGAACTCGAATCGATTCGTCTGCCTCTCACAGTTTGAGACTGCTTGATCGCTATGCTACACTGAGTAAAGAAGGAATCTAATGATGACATGGTCTTGATGTTGAGCTTATATACATAATGTTTGGATCTATGCTTGCTTAGTATAAGTTGCCAATATAGACCGGTTAATAAACTTAGAATCTGAGCTAAAATTTTGAAAGTAAGGACCTAACATAGTTGTTTTTTGGCAAACAAAACCCCTCAGCCAAAGAGCATTGCATGTCTAGAAGTGGTGGAGTAGTTTTTCCCACCGGTCGGTTAAGTCTTGTTGAGCTTAGAAGCTCAGCCTTGTTTGTGGCATCTCTTTTTAGGTGAAGTGGAAACTTCCGAGCTTGCTGCTGTTGGCACTTGGCCACTCCAGTTTCCTTCGGGGTGGACGGTCAAGTGGGATCCTTTCTCGGACGGCGGGGAATGGGATCACTGATGTCCTGTTTGGCCTCACCAGGGACGTCCGACCCCAGGGCTAGCTTCCGCTATGTTTTGTCTTCCGTTGTTTTTTTCGAACCTTGTAAAACTTTGATTTCAAACCAGTGTGTAATGAATTATTGAACTAATTGTGGATTTGTTGTATTCTTTAGAACCACCCACCTTCGTGTGAGCTATGCTAACTCAGTCCTGATAAGTGGTTAAATCGGATGAAATCCGACGGATCGTCGAGTTAACTTGATTAAAGCATGAGATTCGCGTGTTAAGCGACTTAACTGTGCTTTAGTTGAGTTAATTCGAGGTGTTCCGCCACAGCTGCTATCAGAGCTGGTTTAGCAGGACAGAGAACACAATGGGTCTTAAAAACACGTTCTTTTTGAATAAAATTTGCAAGAAAAACGTTGAAAAATCTCGTACGATCATTAAGGATGACCTTAGTACGAGAGGCCCTAGGGGATTTTGGGGTTATTTTAGGTGGCTATTACTTATTGGTTATTTTGCTAACCTCCAGCACTTTTCCACGTGTATCATACGTGTGCCGAGTTCCGCATCACGAGTATGCGAGGGTTGATAGGGAGTTCTATTCAAAGGACCCTATCATCACGGTTGTTTTGCCCACGTTTATCATACGTGCACAGGTTCCTATGTTAATTCATGCGAAGGGTGGTATAGTTCGATTCCAACAAGCCTATCATCACGGTTGTTCGCCCACGTCTATTATACGTGCGCAGATTCCGCATGTCGAGTATGCGAAGGGTTATATGGTTCCATTCAAAGGGGACCTATTTCCACGGTTGTTGTGCTGTCCATGCAGCGTTAAACGCATGGGTACCGTTTCTATAGTGAACGGTAATGCTTGGGAACGCTTTCGTGAGTGCTGGCATGAAAGGTTCATGTGGTCGTGTTTTCTGCAGGTACACTAAGTGCGTTCGCTAGGGAAACGATGCTAGAAACCGACTAGCTACTATAGGGAGCGACGTACTGGTTGCCTTGCCACCGGCACTGACCGCGTAAGACCAAAGCTTTTGGCAGTTGTTTTGGTTGAGAGGACGAGGCAGGTCGTGCATGCGTCATGAACTAAAACTGTGAAACCACCTTCCTACAACAACCTTGTCTTGGTAAAAGCTTTTCTTCGCCCTAAGGATTTCTAGTTACCTTCTCAACTTGCGCTCTGGTCAAAACTCTAAGTGTTCTTCCTGCCCGATCTGTTCTCCTTGGGGTTTCTATCTCACGCTTGTTTCGGTTCTTGGTTCTAGATGGCTGCTCCCGGACATGTGTTTCGCGGCGCTGATGGCACTTCCCACTCCACGTGCCTACACTTTGAGGGTTTTCCTGCTATTTTGTGGGATACCTTGAGCTGGTTTGGGTACCAGTCACCGCCTCTTTACGCGGGATGGGAGTACCAGGAGCATGGAGTGCAGCGGTGCAATGTGCAAGTGGTTGTACCTCCACCCCCTGTACAGCCCAAGTGGCCCCAGCTCGAGGCCTCAACCTACGGTCATGCCCTTGAGGACACCTGGGAGTCAACTGCCCTGCAGGCTCTCACCCAATTTTGCCGGCTACACCCGCTTGAGGTCCTTTTGGACCCGATCGGTTTGTTTCCCGCCAGGGATCGGCTAGACACGGCTTGGCTTGACCGCATCAACAACATGGAGGTGTTGGCAACCTCCCACTCGTTGGTCACCCTCTCTACCACAACCAGGTGCATGTCAGCTTTGTATCGGCTGATTGAGCTTCAAGGTCGGGGTATGGCTGTCTTGGCTCGGATAGCCGTAGACACCCAGAAGCATTTCAATGCCGCCAAGAGAGACTTGGTGGAGCGGTCATATCAGCTCATCCAGAGGAGCATACAGGTCAATGACATGCAGGCCAGGATTTCTGAGCTTGAAGAAGAAGTGACGGATATGGAGCATGACATGATTCAGCTTGCCGAAGAAAAGATGGAGGCTGAGATGGAGCTCACAGTTGCTAATGCACACTTGGACGAGCACCATGCCGAGCTCGATGCTATCCATGCCTTGGAAATGTAGCTGGACGAGCAAGAAGACCCTGCGGAGGTAGTTGGAGCATCCAGTATGGACATTGAAGATGGCGACGCCCCTTCTCCGACGCATAGTGTTCCCTCAGTGGGCAACCTAGATAACCTTTAGGTTGAAGACTGTAGGGAGCTAATCTTTGTTGTACTCCTCGGCAACCTAAATTTTGGATAGCGATGTAATAGGTTAGCCTTGAGTTGAGTGCTCCTCCTGTGTTAAAGAACCAGCCCTATAATGATCTTGGGTAAAATCGGTTCCTTTTGGGACCTGCCTTGGATGCTGAAGTGTGCGAGTTTTTGTGCTGTGACCGCACGCAGGTTTCCGTTCCTTTGGGTCTGTCCAAAGTATGGCCGACCCCGGGTCGCAAGGTCGGATGCGCCCGACCGCTCGCGGCAGGTCTCCGCCTCGCCCGACCCCTTGTTGCACGGTTTTGTTTCGCTGACCCGAGCACTTAAGGTCGGATATAGTGGAACCCATGGGATACGGTTTTGGCTCGCCCGAGGTTGTGTGCAGGACCGAGCTAGTTGCTAACTCGGATGGCAAGAAGAGGTGTACACCTCCTTAATGAGAGATGTTGTTGTGCTGCACTATCGGCAAGAGTCGCATTTAAGGATTTAACATATACGTTTCCGCATTATTGGGATACTTCTGAGATTATGGAATTAGTGGAACGTTGACTCTTGCAGATGGCGCACCGCACCCGATCTGGCTCTGTGCCCAGTGGCAGTGAGCAGAGGTAGGACTTTTCGCTGCCTCTGCCCCCACCTTTGCTGGAAGCCATCTTGGCGGCTCAAACGGAGCTGCTAAGGCACATTGTCCAAGGGCAACAACAGTAGCCCCATGGAGGGAGGGCTCATCAGCAACCTCCGGTTGCTCGTTATGAAGACTTTTTGAGCACGCAGCCCCTGACCTTCCACAAGACAGAGGACCCTCTTGACGCCGACGCATGGGTTCACATGATCGAATCAAAATTCGAACTCCTCACCGCCCCGTGCCCCGACCAGAACAAGGCCCGGTTCGAAGCTCAACAACTGCGTGGTTCCACCTGGCTTTGGTGGGACCACTATCACGCCATGTTGCCGGCCGACCATGTTGTCAGCTGGAATGAGTTCAAGACCGCTTTCAAAAGGTCTGGTAGAATGTAAACTCAACGAGTTCCTGGCTCTTACCCAGGGAAGCCGCGACGTTCTACACTACGCACAAGCTTTCAACGACCTGTGCCACTACGCAGGCTATCACGCGGATACCGACGAGAAGAAGAAGGATAGGTTCCATAGAGGTTTAAGCCTGGAGCTCAAGGAGAGGTTGAACCCTATCAAGGTGGATACCTATAATGAGTTGGTGAATCTGGCCATCTCCCAAGAAGACTGCATGCAGGCCCTCAAGGTCGACCAGAAGCGGAAGGCCTCAGTGGCATTACCGAGCTCGCCCACTCGAAGATTCAGAATGGTTCCCCCTCAGGTGCCCCACAGGCCACAGCAATCGGGACGATGGATTGCTCGCCCTCCACCACCAGCGGCACCTCGTTTCCCCGGTTTCCACCCGCAAGCACCCCGGCCGACCTTATCGCCACCGCCGCACCCTGTGAATGGTAACCGCTATTTTGCTTGCAGCAATGAAGGGCACTTTGCTAAGACTGCCCGAGAAACAAGAATCAGCGGCCTGGCCAAAACCCCACAGCCAACAGGGGAAGAAGGCCCAAGGTGCAGGTTCGCCAGGGTCGGCTCAACTACACCAGCCTAACCGAGCTCCCCGAAGGTGCGCTAGTAATGATGGGTACCTTCCTTGTCCAAAATCAAACTGTTGCTGTTTTGTTTGACTCAGGAGCATCCCATAGCTTCATGAGGAATAAGACTGGTGAGAGATGTAAGCTGAGCGTTGGTTACACCAAAGGGTCAGATGTGATCTCCACCCCGGGAGGGAAAATAGCTTCGGACAAGATAGTTAACCTTGTGCCTATCCAGTTAGGCCAGATTCCTTTTAGAGAGAATCTCATCATCCTTGACCTAGAAGGAATAGATATCATCTTGGGGATGGATTGGATGACCCAACACCAGGTGGTTCTAGACGTAGCTACCCGAGCTCTCCACATCAACTCACCCTTGCATGGCAACTCTACCCTATACTTGACCCACCCTGAATACGCAAGTCCCTATGCGTACCCTGTAACAGAAGCCCGGATAGAAGATCTTCCTGTTGTCTGCGAGTACCCTGATGTGTTTCCAGATGACTTGCCTGGCATGCCGCCAGATAGAGATATCGAGTTCGCCATTGAACTATAGCCAGGAACCGCCCCGATATCGAAGAGACCCTATCGGATGCCACCCGCTGAGCTGGCCGAGCTGAAAACCCAATTGCATGATCTGTTGGAGAAAGGCTTTATCCGACCTAGTACTTCACCCTGGGGTTGCCCAACCCTATTTGTGAAGAAGAAGGATGAAAGTCTGCGCATGTGTGTAGACTACCGACCCCTCAATGCGGTGACTATCAAGAACAAGTATCCACTTCCCCGCATTGATGTTCTGTTTGACCAATTAGCTGGAGCCAGAGTGTTCTCCAAGATTGATCTGTGTTCCGGTTATCACCAAATCAAGATCAGACCCTGTGACGTTCCCAAAACTGCTTTCTCCACAAGATATGGACTCTACGAGTACCTGGTTATATCTTTTGGACTCACCAATGCACCCGCTTATTTTATGTACCTCATGAATTCAGTGTTCATGCCCGAGCTAGATAAGTTCGTGGTGGTGTTCATTGATGATATCCTGGTATACTCGAAGAACGAAGAAGAACATGCCAAGCATCTTCATGTGGTTCTTCAACGGTTGAGAGACCATCAACTTTATGCCAAGTTCTCCAAGTGTGAAGTCTGGTTGGAGAGTGTCAAGTTCTTGGGACACACCATCTCTCGGAATAGCATAGCGGTTGACCCCAGCAAGGTATTGGAGGTCATGGACTGGAAGCCACCCACTTCAGTTCACCAGATCCGAAGTTTCCTTGGACTAGCAGGCTACTATCGGCGTTTCATCCCGGATTTCTCCAAGATAGCTAAGCCGATGACTGAGCTGCTGAAGAAGGAAGTCAAGTTTGTGTGGAGCAACAAGTGTGAAGAAGCCTTCCACACCTTGAAACACCTGCTGACTTCAGCCCCGGTTCTAGCTCAACCCGACCCTTCCAGACCGTTTGACGTATACTGCGACGCCTCTGGCACTACACTTGGGTGTGTTCTTATGCAAGACACCCGAGTCATTGCCTATGCCTCGCGGGCATTGCGACCACATGAACTGAACTATCCAACCCATGATCTTGAGTTGGCAGCAGTGATTCATGCCTTAAAGATATGGAGACACTATCTGATGGGCACCCACTGCAACATCTACACCGATCACAAGAGCCTAAAGTACATCTTCACCCAAGCCGACCTCAACATGCGCCAAAGAAGATGGTTGGAGTTAATAAAGGATTATGATCTGGAAGTACATTATCACCCAGGCAAAGCCAACGTGGTGGCAGATGCTCTTAGCCGCAAGACCCATTGCAGTTGCTTGTTGGCAACCAACTTCACAGAGACCTTGTGTAAGGAGGTGGAAAAATTTAGTTTGGAGGTTATTTCCCATGGAACCCTCGGCCATATCTCCCTTCAGTTTGTTTTGGAGGACCAAATTGGGTCAGCACAGTTAGAGGATGAGGAAATAAGGCGAATCAAAAGGAAGATTTCATGGAAGGATGAAGGGTACAAGCAATTCCGACAGGATGAGAATGGGAGAGTGTACTATGGAAACCGACTAGTTGTACCATCCAACCCCACTCTTAAGAAGCAAATCCTAGATGAAGCCCATCTCTCCAAGTTCCCGATCCATCCTGGTAGTAATAAGATGTATCATGATCTCCGTCAAACTTTTTGGTGGAATGGAATGAAGCCAGAAATTGCACGCTATGTCTCGGAATGTGACACCTGTCAACGTGTCAAGGCCAGCCATTTGAAGGTAGCGGGTACCCTGCAACCACTATCTATTCCATCCTGGAAATGGGAAGACATCAGCATGGATTTCGTTGTTGGACTGCCCCTTACGCCTCAGCGATATGACTCCATTTGGGTTATCGTGGATCGCCTTACCAAGTCTGCCCACTTTCTTCCTGTTCACACTACCTACCCACCCAAGAAATATGCAGAGATGTATCTTGACCGTATTGTTTCTCTACATGGTGTGCCCAGGACGATCATATCCGATCGAGGTGTTCAGTTTGTAGTGCGTTTTTGGGAACAGCTACAAGCATCACTTGGCACCAAGCTCATTCGTAGCTCTACCTATCATCCTCAAACCGATGGTCAGACTGAAAGAGTAAATCAGATCCTTGAAGATATGCTACGAGCTTGTGTCATCCATTATGACAAGAATTGGGATAAGTGCTTACCCTTGGCAGAGTTTTCCTATAACAATAGCTACCAGACTAGCTTGAAGATGACACTGTTTGAAGCCCTATATGGTCGGAGATGTCGAACGCCATTGAGTTGGTCAAGAGTTGGAGAGAGACAGACCTATGGTCCTGATTTAGTAGTAGAAGCAGAAGAGCAAGTTAAGATAATTCAAGCAAATCTCAAGGCCGCCCAATCTCGACAGAAGAGCTACTCCGACAGGAGAAGGAGACCCCTGCAGTTTGACCTTGGTGATTACGTATATCTTCACGTCTCCCCGACCAAAGGAGTGCAACGGTTTGGAGTAAAAGGGAAATTGGCCCCCCGATACGTTGGTCCTTATGAGATCGTGGAAATTTGTGGACCCGTTGCTTACCGGATCCAGCTACCAGAACAGCTTTTGGCCATTCATGATGTTTTCCATGTATCCCAACTGAAGAAATGTGTCCAAGTTCCAACTCAGGTCTTGGAACAGGAGCGACTTCAAATCGAGCCCGACCTGACTTACAATGAGTACCCGGCCAAGGTCCTCGACCGTAAAGAAAGACACACCCGACGGCAAATTGTGAAGATGTACAAGATACTATGGAGCAACCACACGGAGGAAGAAGCAACCTGGGAAACAGAGGAGTATCTGAACAAGCACTTTCGAGGTTTTGTTTTCAACCAAGAAGGTAAGGACCCCACAGCCCCACTGTTTGCCCTTACACCCAAATCTCGGGATGAGGTTCTTTTTAAGGGGGGTAGGCTATAACGACTCAGGTTCATCAGCCGAGATAATCCTAAGACAAGTTTCCTAATTTGCCGTCTCCATCAGCCGACCCCTGAAACCCTACCCAAAAACCGCCGGTTCTCTCTAAGTCCCAAAGACAGTGTTCCTTCAAAATCTTGGAGCTGTGGAGAACCAGAGACTGAATGGTGGACCCACAACCAGATTCCCCGATTCTCTCAAGACAAACGCGCCAAAGCAGCGTGCGCCCCGCTTCCGAGCTTCCCCACCACGTGGCTCGATCTCTCCGACGCGCGCCGCCTCGCCCAGTCACCGGCTGCAACAGGATAGATCAGCGCGCCTTCCTCCCAATCGCAGCGGAAGCCCCTGCAACCCTTTCTGCCTCGCCTCGTCTCGCTCGCAGCCTCGCCGGCCGCGCCAAGGCACCCTGTCGCCGCCGTGGCAGAAGTTTTGCCGCTGCCATGCCGGATCGCCTCACATCCCGCACCCATCACCTCGCCCGGATCCTCGGCTGCAAGCCCCGATGTCTTCCGGCTTTTCCACCTCCCCACAGTCGTGCTGCCCACGAGCGCGCTCCACGACGATACCGTCCCTGCCAACCATGGCTCCGGCAGGGACAGCTCCTTTTTCCGCCTCGCCAGTGATGTGCCCCGGCAAGCCATTGTTTTGCGCTCGCTCGTGCCGCCGCTCGCCCTGTCACCTCGCCTGCTGCGACTTCGCTTGCAGTGCCTTCCTTCCTGTCACGCTAGTCAAGTCGCCACCCACAATCCGCCACTTGACGCGACCAGACCCTACTCGCCTCCGCCAACTCTACATCCCGGCAAAACCATGCCTGCGCCGGCCTTATCTCCAGTGCCCAATGACCAAAGACCCTATCTCCGAAGCTCTGCTCCGCCACCCATCGCTGCTCAATCGCCGCCAAGGCAGCACACTCCATCCTTTTCTTTCTGATCTTCATGCTACTCAACTCTCTCTCTCTTCCACGCAACTATAAAAGGGAGTACCAGAGCCCCCACCGGAGTTTCCTTCGCCATCGTTGTTTCACTGCCCCATACTCTGCTCGCACTTGAGCACTGCGGCTTGAGCTCTTGTGAAGTTCCCCTCTCCGCTCAAGCCCACTTCTCCCCAA